>NW_028317823.1:2502500-3121000 GCF_062004578.1 Staurois parvus | reverse complement strand
GATAGTGTCAGGGATCATGTCGCCGTGCAGCGGCGTGACGGCGACGGATCCCCTTGAGTCACGGCGGAGCGAGGGCGTGGGAGCGTGCGGCCGCGTGTGCGCAGTAGCATGGAAAACTTGCACATGCGCAGTAGCGCACATGTCACATCTGGGCTATTTAAACCTGCTTCATAGTGAAATCATTGCCTTTTGGTCTAATACGTTCCTGCATACATTCCTGATCCTGATACCTGTACTCTGCATTACCCGACCAAGAAAGAACTCCGCCCGCACTGACCCCGGCTATCCCTGACCATTCTCCTGCCTGCTCCTCTTGTACTTATCTGCCCGCTTGTTACCGACCCGGCCTGCCTGACTCCGCTGTATTATTCTGCCTGCACCTGACCTGCATCTTGTCAGCTACCATATTCACCTACCGCTGCGCCCACGGCTCTGCATCTGGCCTACATCACTGCCATACCTGTCAGCCACCGCATCCACGCACCGGTGCTCGGTCCCAAGACCTTCACCCTGACTGCCGCCACACCTGCTTGCTGCTGCACCTACGTCCCTGCACTCGCACCTGGCTGTATCCGGATCTCCTGGGTCCCCAGCTACCTGTTGACAGCTGCAGGATCCACACGGCACTCCTGCCCCTCCTGGCTCTGCGCCCCTGTTCCCACTTTCAGGGGCTCCGAGCGGGAGTTGTAAGAGGACGCCCTCTCTCCACTTCAGGCTCCTCAACCAGGTACGTGACAGATAGGAATGATCTGTTAAAGAAAAAAATACATAAGGGAAATAATTTTGATTTGGCTTTCATAACAGGTATTTCTAAACAACAGGTTGATTGAGAACGCTTTTAAGAGTCATTGGTGAATTTTGTTGCATGATGAGGTATTGGTCAAGTTCCTACCCAGGGGCGAAACGCGTTGACGTAAATTCTGGTTTTCGATCCACGACGTGTGACGTCACGTCCGGTGAGTGGAACGCACACTGATGCGGCGTTCCATGGCCATATTAGCATTCATTGTTGTTCTTTAGGGTTTAGAATAATTGCGGAATTAAATTCCTATTGTTGTGCTAATATATAAATTAATTTGGCTTTTAAAGAATTCTATTGTCTATGGTGGCAATTTATATTGGGAAGTGAATTTACAGCTAGGTGGGTAATTCCCTGTAATCACGATCAGGAGAAGTGACCAGGATGGTGTTAATATAATTGTTTCTGTCCATTGAAGTATTGACCAATGTAAAGGAGGAGTGCTCAGGGATTATATTAAGCACAAGAACCGGAGATCCTTGCCCGTGACAACGCTTTGGAGTAGGGGCAAAACGCGTTGATGTAATTTCCGGTTTTGTGTGACGTCACGCCCGGTGAGTGGAAAGCACACTGATGCGGCGTTCCATGGCCATCTTTGTGTGGGGAGAATAGTACAATCTCCATACAGCTGCCAGTCCACTTCTTTTGATATTGCTGTGATCAATGAATATGTCATTGGAAAGTGCTAAAGTGTATTCTCTGTTTGCCTAAGGAGTTTGATTTACCAAAATTCTTGTTTTTTATTCTCATAAATGTGAGTGCAATATGGGCATCAATTTGTTGTAATAAAAAAATGTATACAGTATTAAGCTTTTGGTTTTCCCCCTTTTTCTTGTATCTGCCATCCGTCTATGAGTGAGAGTTTGGAGGCTGTCATGGAAGGATTGCTGGGGGTCGTTTAGGAGGCTTTTATGTCCATTTAAGCTGGTTACTAATTCATCTAATCCATCTGTCCATGAGCGAGAGTTTTGAGGCTGTCAAGGAAGGAGTGCTGGGGGTTGTTTAGGAGGCTCTTTATGTCCATTCAAGCTGGTTATTAATTCATCTAATGTGAGTGCAATGATGAACGATAGGTTTGCTCTTTGAATTCTATGCAGTATTACACTATTATTTTTTTCTCTTTTTGCATTTTTTACATCGATCTGAGAGGGATCATTGTGGAAGATATTAAGATTCGCCAACTGAGATACACCTGTGGAGACCCCATCCCACTTCTAAATGTTCTTTTTTTTTCTTTTTTTTTTTAATTATTATTATTCAGATTTTCAAGTTTTCTTTTCACAAGATAACAAGAGACAAAATATACATGATCTTGATACATAGGAACCAGGTTGGAGACAAGAATAATAAATTAATGGAATGTCAGAAGAATATTTGAAATGGAATGTTCTCTGCGAGACAGATATGCGGAGAAGAGCTTGTCATTCATAAGTGAGACACATCGTATACATACAGATATACATATACTGTATATGGGAGAGCATCAAGCCCAAAAACAGGAGAGCTTGACTCTGTCCCAGTGTGGCACATATCAGTTCACATTCATAGAAAGGAGATTGCACATGGGTAAGAATACAGTTACCTAAAACAGATTCCCAAGGGTGGATCAAAAAGTCTGAGTAATATTCCCTGAGTGATAGAGATAGGGTCATGGGCAGGGGCGGCCTGACAACTCATGGGGCCCCTGGGCAATAGGGGATCATGTGGCCCCTGTGTCCTTGCCCAAACTCAAAAAAAGCCTATGAAAAAGGTACCAGGGGCATCTCATGGGGCCCCCTACTGACCCCGGGCCCTCGGGCAGTGCCCGAGTTTCCAAATGGTCAGTCCGCCCCTGGTCATGGGACAGCAAATCCTACTGCATTTGCTCTATGGGTGTAGGGGAAAGTCCTCAAGGGTGAGGGGGGTCATTTCCCACAATGTGAGATGTATGGTCTAAGACCTTCAGGCGGCCTAGGGTATTGGCCAGGTTGGATTTAGCATACCAGGCGGTGTATTGAAATGTAGCCATAAGTTGATTGATTTCTCGTTGAGTGAACGTATGTTCGATAAAGGCCCTCCAACGTGTGAAAAAATTATTGGTGGGGCCAAAATTTTGGACCAGGGTATCCAGTTTTTCCAGGTATAAAAGTGATTTCAGATCTTTTTTGACAGAGGACAGGGTGGGTGTGTGAGGAGATATCCAGGCCCTTAGCAACACTCTCCAAGCAGATAGAAGACATAAATGGACCCGGAGGGAAAGGGTTTGGGATGATCAAGGCTATGTGGGACAGTCGGCGTGAGTGTTGGAGCACTAAAGAGACACAATAGTGGGTCATGTGGAATATGTATGCATGTGATGCCATAAATCTAGTTGACATTAGTGATCCAGTAGGTTTTAATAGGTGAGCAAAAACAGAATCTGTGGAAAAGGGTAGGCCTAGGGGTTCCTCACCAGGGACATACTGTTTGAGTTGGGGATGATCCGTTCATCAACGCTGGAATGAAGGCTCTGTGGATAAGCTTGAATTGAGTTTCTCTCCATTGTTCATTAATAATGATCTTGAGTATCAGGGTATAGCCCCCCAAAAGCCTGGAGAGGTCTTCCAACTCCGGTATGTCCTTGGACCAGCCTTGGAAAAGTGAGTCACAGAACGAGGTAAAGTTGCAATCTAAAAGCTGTGAGTATAACGAGGATATAGAGTATTGGTTGCGTTTAAGAGTATTATTTACCTGATGTAATTGTGTTTCTACAGATAGAATGCACCGTTCTGCTTCTTCCAGCCTATGAATCTAGCTATGAAATTCCTTCCTGTCGCAGCTGTTCCATTCCTTGTTGCACCGCCTTGTCTATTGCTTCAGCGATTAAAGGGGTGAGTATGCTTGCTACAGCCTGAGCTATATTTGTGTGTGAGAAAGCGCTGTCTTCCGCCTGCTGCAGGGATGGTGGAATAGAGACATTCGCATGCTGAGTGAGTTGCTTCCGGCTCGGGGTCAGGATCGCACTGGGGTCCCTGAGACATTCGAGGAGTGGAGCGCTCCAAAAAGCAGTCCACCCGGTCCCCTAGGGCGGGGGATACGAGAACCACCCGGGTGACCTGCGATCTGGTGCGGTATCGGAGTGCAGAGGGCGGCGGAGCTGGGAGCAGCAACAGGTCACTCCATCCTCACACGGCGCCGAAACCGGAAGTAAACTTGCTTTTTTATTTTTAAGCCTAATAGCTTGGGAATCCACTTTTGGTGAGTGTGGGTGAAAATTGATCTATCACAGATGATGTGAGCATGCTGGAAAATATATATAATTTTTCATCACGTTTTTCTTGCTTTGGAGCATGGTACTTTTATTTGGGACTTATTTGGACTTTTCTTTCTTAATTTTTTAATTCAAAAATAATTTTTTTGAGCTTTTTTTTATTATAATATTTTGACGTTTTTCCATCTTTGGAACATCAGCATTTATTGTGGTTTATTTCTTTGGCACAAGTTTTCTTAAATTTCAAACAAGAAGCAAAGGACATAGAAAGCAACTACAGTATATATATATATATATATGTACAGTATGTATTAATTAAATAGATACTTTTACCATATTCAGTGTCTAATGACCTTATTCAATTACTTTAGCTACCGTTGAGGAGAGAAAGGAAGGGGGAGAAAAAAGCCGACCCATATAATGTGATACTGTAAACAGCAACAATGGCAGTAGCTGCTGCTATCATGTGGGATGCCGTGGAACGCATCATCCTGCTTTCCAGCCGCTACTTCCGATCACGAGACAATGCCACTTCAATGGTAGCTGAAGTAATTGAATAAAGCCATTAGACACTGAATATGGTAAAAGTATGAAGGGAGGAAGAAAGGACAGAGGAAGATGCCTGGTGTCTGGGGCCAGTGTAGCAGCTTAGCTGCCACTCCTTTTTTTTTTTTTTTTTATTGTGATTTTTTTTTTTTATTATAAATATTTATTAATTTTCCAAATAGGTACAAATCACAATCATTTTCTCCTTTATCAAAAGGAGAAAAAAAAATACACATAAAATCAATATCTTCCTATTAACATAATTTATCTATTTCCCACATCCCCGGCCACCCCTAGCCCTCCTTCCAGTGTTCCTCTCAGACTCAGTCCCTTACTGCAAGCTGGCTCTTCTCATTCATCAGTGGAGGTGGAGCTGTGCCTGCGGAGGAAGGTAATGTCTGATTCTGATGTCTCATGTGAGTGTGACCCAACGGGCTGGCCGGCCATCGCATATGCAATGTGTCAATGAGTGATGACATCATCACAAACCCACAGCCTGCTCCTCTAGTGCCTGCTGGGCCTGCTGATCCGTGTCGGTGTTAGTGGTGGTGTGTTGTGTCAGATCTGTCATTGTGTAGGATCACTCAGTTCAGGTGTTCTCTATGTGTAAGTGTGTGTGGGCTGGGCTGCCTGCTGTCACAGTGTTTTATCTCCCCCCATTGCCGGGGGAATTCCAGTCTGAGATCTGTCAGAGTGTGGATCCATCATCCACCACTCACTGCAACTGTCACCCTGCCACTGGCAGCCACAGGTGCAGTCTGTCCATGACTCTGATTTTGCCTTCAATATTGGTGCTGGTAGCATCTTATGGCACTTATTATTGCATTAACATTTTTTTAGCAGTTTCATGTTTTGTTGATTTAATATTTTCTACTGTTTTTAAAAAATGTTGTTTATTTATTTATGTATTTGGGGGGGTGCAAGTAGCTGGTCTTGCCATGGACGCAAAATAGTCTAGCACCGGCCCTGATCATATGTACCCTCTGATTGTGCTGTAACTGGTATTAAATGCTTTTATATAAAGACATTATCATTTTTAATCTGTAAAATAAAAATAGGTTTTTACTTTCACATTTTTGTCTTTGTGTATGAGGGCACCTTCAAATCCCCATTTTCCACAGTCTCCCCTTAGCATGGAAATTGTGAAACTTCTTTATTAAACATTTGTTTCATTTAGTTTCGGATTCATTTCTTAAGTTAATAATTTCATTTTGTCATATTCGTTATGTTAGAATAATTCTTTTTTGAATATGTTTGTATATTCGGATTCGTTCTGAATATTCGTTATATTCAAATTGAGTCAGATTTTGGAAAACCGCTATATTCGTTCTGTTCTATTCTAGTCTTTTTTTTTTCTATTCTATTCTATGCTTTTATTTTTTATTTTATTTGATTATATTCTATTAATTTTTGTTCTCTTCTATTCATTTATATTTTGTTCTGTTCTTTTATTTTTTATTATATTATTTTATTTTCTATTGTATTCTAGTCTGTTTTGTTCTGTTCTATTCTATTATATACAGCAGCCTAAGTAGAAATCATCTTATTTTACTTTTACACTTTACCTTACACCTTATTGCAATATGTTTCCATTTCAAATTTTAATTAATTTTCAAATTTGAATTTGGATAATTAAGTGTATTTTAATTTATTTCAGATTAGTTGAAATCTGTTACTATTGTGATTTTTACATTCGGATACATTTGAATCCCTGAATAATGAAAATTTTGGCCTAATTTTGATTTATATCAAAACAAATCACACATATCTACTTGATTGACTTGGTGCCCTCTGATCTACCCTTGTGATGACCATACTGTATGTAGCTGATTTACCAGCTATCATACTTATAGAAGTGTTTGCTTTTTCCATACTACACTAGATTTGCTAAAGGACTAGAATCACATTTTTTTTTTTAAGGTAGGTTTAGGAAATGAGTTATTAAAATAAAGGTCAGGTTCCAACAAGAAATAAAAGACAACTACCTGGGGTATTGTACAATACCTCTATAACCGCACTCCTAGACAGACCTGGAAACTGGAGGAACACAGTCGTATTGTACAAGACTCCAGATTATCCGGGAATAGGACTGTAGACTGTGAAAATCCCATTTAACTAGCAGTGGCCATTGGAAACAAAATGGATAATGTGTATTCCGTATGGGGAAAAACACCATATAAACATGGAAGGTTTGGCGCCAGGCGGGTTATTTTAAAGATCATTAAAAAAAAAAAAGTATACAAAGGCAAATATTTTAAAGCGGAAGCAAAATCCAAGAACAAACAGCATAGGTGTTATGGTATGTGTAGTGTCTAGTGTACACTATAAAGGAGTCAAACTATTCCGCAGATACCAGAGCAAAGTATGAAAAAGTAAAACTGAACCTTCTTGAAGAGAAAAAAATTGGTGTGCTCCAGAATGACCATTAGACATAGAGCTGAACTCCAGGATCCTGACCACTCTCTACTGCCAGCTCTCTTACATAGAAAGAATGCTGAGAATTTTTTTTAAATAAATAGTGTGGGTCCTTGTCGCTGCTCTGAAAAGTGACCCAAGGTGGATTGCTTTTCAGATAGTGACGCAAGAGAGGCCATACTGCTGCATCCTGAATGTCTAATTTTTTTGGCAGCCTAGCAGGGATTTCGAACGTGAATACCAAATTGCAACCATGAGCCTAGCATTGCTGCTTGTGGTAAGGCCCCTTTACTTGAAAGGGCATATTTGGTGGCAGTTCTGCATGGCAGGCCATGTCAGAATACAACCTTGCAATGAAGAGAAAACCAGCACACCGAGAAGCAGATTCTGATGCAGAATTTACTGAAGTCCCACATCAGAAAAAAAGTGAAACCAACACTTGAAGAGCATAGGCGGCCGGACCTTTTCAAGGTGGTAGACAGAGACAATGCTTAAAGTGGCATTTTATGTATTGATATTGCTCTTTGACACTTTTTTTTTTTTAGGGGTTTTTTTTTCATTTTCACCCAGTAATATAATTCCAGTCTTATTGCGCTTTGGTGCATTAAAAAAATCCCTATTCTTTATTGCTAAGTCTGCTAGAAAGCGTATATACCAGTGTGCAGAGGGTCCTTCAGAATTCCTAGTGTTATATGTGGTTACACCCCTTTATCACCTGATGGATAAATGCATGTATTAGCTATTGGGATTTGAGCACAGGTATGTCTTGTTTGTTGTATTGTTGGGTCAGTAGCCAGACCTTAACCTGGTAGCTCTCCCCCACTTTGTCTTTTCCACTATATTGGCATTGTGTCCACAGTAACATTGGCTTAGGCAGGGCAGAGTAGGACTCGCCATTGCGGGGTTACTTTGACACAGTTGGCCAGCTTACCCATGTATTGCAATATGTGTGAACTAAATATCCCTATTCTGTATTGCAAAGTCTGCTGGAAAGGGTATATACCAGTGTGCAGAGGGTCCGTCAGAATGTTTTGGTGCATTTTTATGTGCATTTCCATGCATTTTATATGTGCATTTTCTTCATAGTTCTTTATTTTCAGAGTGGCTAATCAAGTGAGAAGGTGTGTGCCACTCAACCAGCCCCAGGAGTCAGATGTGTAGATGGCTTGACCTCAGTCACCACTCTGGCAGTTCCCTCTGATGCATTTTGTCCTGCTCTCCGGGGCTTGATCACAGAGGCAACAGGAATATTGGGACCCAGGTATTAATTTGTATCATTGGCTGTGAAGGGATGGGAAAACAAAACAGGCGTGGGTGTTATAATGTGAAAAAGTGTTACAAAGTGAACCAGTGACTGAAAAAAAGAAATGAATAAAATGATCAAGATAAATAAGCACTTTATTATTATCTAAAATAGGAAAAAATAAGAATAAAACTAAAATAAAAAATCAAAATAACAATGATAATGGAATAAAAAAAAAAAAGTAAAGAAAAATAAAAAATCTAAACACAAAGAGAGCAAAAAATGAAATAAAAAAATAATGGGGAAAAATAGAAAGAAACAATAATGAAGGTGATAAAAATATTTTTATTCTAATTGAGCAAAAGAAGAATGAGAACCAAAGTGTGCATGACAAATTATGTAAAAAAAAAAATATATACATATATATATATATATTTTTTTTTTTACATAATTTGTCATGCACACTTTGGTTCTCATTCCTCTTTTGCTCAATTAGAATAAAAAAAATTGTATCACCTTCATTATTGTTTCTTTCTATTTTTCCCCATATATATATTACAATGCAGAGGATTAACCCCTTAGGTTCCACAGTGAGTATAACAAGCATGCTTTACTGCATATACAAAATGATTTTACTGATGTGGGTTTAGTAACACTTCAAGGTAATAAAGTAATCTAAATAGTTAAAGTGTATGTAATCCCGAGGAGAACAAACCATATATATATATATATATATATATATATATATTTATTATTATTTTACAGGATTTATATAGCGCCAACAGTTTGAGCAACGCTTTACAAAATGAACGTAGACATTACAGTTACAATACAATTTGGTACAAGAGGAAACAGAGGGCCCTGCTCGTTAGAGCTTACAATCTAGGAGGAAGGGTTGAGTGACACAAAAGGTAATTGCTGTGGGGGGGATGAGCTGATGGAGGAAATAAATGGCAGTTTACTAGGTAGAAGCAGGATAGGCTTCTTTAAAGAGACATGGTTTCAGGGATCATCTACAGGTGGATAGATTAAGAGATAGTCGGACAGATTAGGATAGGGAGTTCCATAGGATGGGAGAAGTCCTGGAGGCGACCATGGGAGGAGGTGACACAGGAAATTGAGAGTAGAAGGCAATATTTTGACATCAGCTGGGAGCTGAGTTGTGGATGGTTTTGTATGTTGTTGTTAGTATTTTGAATTTTATTTGATTGGTGAGTGGAAGCCAGTGGAGGGATTGGCGGAGAAGGGTAGCAGACCCTGAATGGTTGGTAAGGTGGATAAGCCTGGCAGCAGTATTCATGATGCACTGGATGGGGGATAGCCTATATAAAGGTAAGCCAATGAGTGGGGAGTTGCAGTAGTCAAAGCGAGAGATAACCAATGGAATGAATTAGGAGCTTTGTGGTGTCATTGGTTAAAAAGGGGCGCATTCTGGAGATGTTGCGGAGGTTGAGCAGGCATGGTTTGGACAGGGATTGGATGTGGGTCTGAAAGGGTAGTTCAGAATCCAGGGTTACACCTAGCACCCTGGCATGCAGGGATGGGTTGATAGAAGTGCTATTGATCCTGACCGAGAAATCAGGGGAAGAGGCACGTGGAGGAGGAAATATTATGAGCGCAGTTTTAGATAGATTGAGTTTTAGAAAGTGGTGTGACATCCAGTCTGACATGTCTGTTAGTAAATTAGTGATATGTGAGGAAACGGATGGGGTGAGCTGAGGAGTAGAGAGATAGATTTGTGTGTCGTCAACATAGCAATGGTATTGGAAACCATGGGAAGCTATTAGCTAATCCAAGGAAGAAATGTAGATCAAGAATAGGAGAGGTCCAAGGAGAGAACCTTGAAGGACCTCGACAGTAAGAGAAGTAAGAGAGGAGGTAGAGTTGTAAGTGACACTGAAGGTGCGGTGAGATAGGCAAGATTCAAACCAATGGAGAGTACTGTCACGGACCGCACGATCGCCGCCACCAACATACGGCAATCCCACGACCGCGACCAACAATACGTCCCGCCCCCGGCGTCAGACCACAGACCTTCTCACCAAACTCGTGACCAAAGGACCGGCCGATCTAAAATCGCTAGGTGACATGCGTAACAATGCCACACTCAGCTGCGCCCTGCACAACGATTGTCCAGCTAATGGAACACAATCGACGCACCGGCAGCCTGAATGCACTTGTTACTGGGGTTGGGTTAATTACGCAACTAACCCTTCACTGCCACCACCCCTTTTTGTATAGAGAAAGGGGAAACTCTCTTTATCCAATATACACTGTAATGGTTGAAAAGTCGCCTGTCCAATATGGTCACCGCAGGCCGATTGGGCAGAGGATTAAACAAACACAGTAGCGTCTCTTCAAAAGGCAGGAATTCGTAAATTGCAATTAAGCGCTTTAGAAACAGTTTAACACTTTCAGAAAGAAACATTTATTACTAAAAGAGTCAAACAGGTGCAATAAAATATTTACAAAGAAGATATAACTAAGACAGATATATATATATATATATATACATAGAAAACAGCACAGCACAGCAAAGAGATAACAGGGAGAAGTTACTTGCCATTTAAGCCGTTGATGTAAGCAGATCCAAGTTGCAGAGCGAAGGGTCTTTGATCTGCTGCTGTTACGATGTTAAAAATCGGGAGATGTGTTTAACTTAACTTTTTAGGCTTGCCAGCCTGTCTTTTAAAGTCCCCCTGCAGGGGGGGTGGCTCTGAGTAACTGGCTAATACCCTGTTTTGGGTGGGATCGTCGGATGGACTCTGCATTCAAAACTGACAGCTTCATAATCCATGATATGAAACATAGGTGACAGCTGACCTGAGGAATGTTCATTTAACTTCTGTCACCTAGCTGGTAGGGTTTATGAGGTTCCAACTTCTTTCAAGTCCAGGGAAAAAACTACCTTATATTGGTTAGGAGGTGTGACTTTACACAGGCCTTGGAACAGAGAGTCTGCTGTGTCTATGGGGGGGCTTTGTAGCGCTGGGCCTCCTGCTGCTCCAGCCTGCCAGCAACATTTAACGCTTACACATCTGTCCCTGTGCCTCTCAGGAAGGGAGGGGGTAGGGAATAAAGGATTGAGGAATTCTTCTAATAAAAAAGGGGAACTCCACGTCCATCTCTGATGAGCAAGTTTGCTACAAGTACAGTCATGGAGGCCAAGTAAATAGAGTTTTTTGAGGAGGAGGGGGTGGTCAATTGTATCAAAGGCAGCGTAGAGGTCCAAGAGCAACAAGAGTACAGAATAGTGACCATTAGTTTTAGCGATTAGTAAGTTGTTTGTGAGTTTTAGGAGAGCAGTTTCTCTGCAGTGTTCTGGGCAAAATCCAGACTGAAGGGGATCGAGAAGGTTATTCTCACTAAGGGGGCAGCTCAGCCTGTTGTAGGCTAGACATTCAAGGAGTTTGGAGGCAAAAGGGAGTAAGGAGATGGGTCTTAGGTTGCTAAGATTGATGGGATCCAGTGAGGCCTTTTTAAGTATGGGGGTGACTAGCGCACGTTTTAGAGAGTTGGGGAAAATGCCAGTAGAAAGGGAGATATTGAAGATATGAGTTAAAGAATGAAGGATAGAGCCAGAGGGTGACCATATTATTTGCGAGGGAACAGGGTTCAGGGGGCAGGTGGTTAGGTGGGCTTTAGAAAAAAGTTTAACATCTCTCTCTTTCTCTTTCTCTCTCTCTCTCTCTCTCTCTCTCTTAAAATGGTTAGCCCTTCAGCCAGGCAGCACTAGGGTCATTGGTTTGAATCCCAGCCATGGCACCACCTGCCTGGAGTTTGCATGTTCTCCCTGTGCTTGCGTGGGTTTCCTCTGGGTGCTCTGGTTTCCTCCCACACTCCAAAGACATGCTGGTAGGTTAATTGAATCCTGTCTAAATTAGCCCTAGTATGTGTATGCATGAATGGGAGTTAGGGATCGTAGATTGTGCACCCTTTGAGGGTTAGGGACTGATGTGAAGGTACAATATATATGTGAAGCGCTGCGTAAATTGACGCTATATAAGAACCTGAAATAAATATATATATATCTACTGTGTGTGTATATATATATATATATATATATACACCGAACCCAGGATACTCAAGTTGCACAACATGACTTGCAGCTCCAAAGTCAGAGCTTTGAGCAAGCCATCCGTAGTTATGTGCCTTACTTTTCGCAACAAAGGCATGGTGCATGGCATTGAGGGATGTAGAGGTGTGCTCCAGAGATCCAACATCTGAGCTAGAAGTAGCTGAACACTTAAAGCTGAACTGTTAATATCAATTAATTACACTGTTCAACAGGTAAAAAGTTGTGGGCATAAAATTAGCTAATCTTACATAATTTTGGGGTGCTGAAAACGAAAATGACCCTAAAAAATGTTGATTGGCTCTAGTTTCCATGATATATTCACCCATCTAATGACGTAAGCCATTCAAAATTATGATGCAACTTCAGCTGCATATTGCGCAATTGATACTGGTGACCAATAGAAAATTGCATGTATACTGAGATGATGCAATATTAGCCTTTAATTGCATCACTTCACTGCATAAAAGCTGCAGTATCTGTAGCTGATTGTAGTTCGACAGCGTCTTTACATTTCGTTTTATGCTTATATAGGCTACTCAGTAATGCCTCGAACTTGTGTGAATAAAGCAGATAATTTCTGCTATATCTGCGGTGAAATAACTTTTATCTCACAAAAAAGGAGGATAACAGGAATGATTAAGAAAGCCTACAACTTGTATTTTGGCTGCAAGATAGGAGACCAGGACAAGAGCTGGGCACCACATATATGCTGCAATTCTTGTGGGACGGCACTGGAGCAATGGTTGAATGGAAAAAAGGCATCTATGCCTTTCGCTGTGCCAATGATTTGGAGAGAGCCAACAGATCATGTTAGTAATTGTTACTTTTGTATGGTGCCTCCAATTGTAAAAGGGCTAAATAAGAAGAAAAAGTTATCTGTGCACTATCCAAATATTCCATCGGCAATACGTCCAGTTCCTCATGGAGAGGGGCTACCAATTCCTAAAGCACCAGAATCCTTTGTGGTTGAGTCAAGTGAGGAAGAACCTGAAGCGTGTAGTCACGTGCAGTTGTAAGAGATAGCCCTTTCCTTGAATACAAGAGAAAAGCCAAGAGAAGCAAAACCGACACAAACTGAAGACAAAACTAGTGAGAATCCTAAGTATTAAAATGATTCAACTTAGCTTATGGCTATAATTTTTCTTGGTAATCCTATGCAATATATTATGCCATTTAGGCTTTGTTATGTAGTCAATATCACTTGCTTTATATTTGTGGAAAGACATCTATCTATATAATTATTGTGCATTATGTAGTCATTACGCCTATAGTAGAAAACTTTCCGTTTACAGAAAAACTAGAGCCAATTGACAAATTTCATTGTTATATTTGAACTCAGAATGTGAAATTCATTAAGAAATGGATCCTTTTGTTTCCAAAACTGGCAAAAAATAAAAATTTGTTGAACAGTGTTATCAATAGATAAATATTGTCTAAATAGAAGAGTCATATGTATTCTTCCTCGAATCTTGGTGTGCTCTGTTTATTTCTTCCTGATCTGTGCAGTGAAACTTTACATCTGTGTAACTTCCTGTGATAAAAAACAGTCACTGCTGCTCTCTCTCCTTGTGCAGGGTGACTGGTCTTGTCTCCACCCCTTCCTGTAGTTTTCTGTAGTGGGTGGAGCTGCTGGGCCCCTCCCACAGCTCTGCTCTCTACACAGGCTATGTACAGCATTGTGATGTCACTGCTACTTTTATAAGGCAAAATAAGGTTTGCAAAGGCATTTGATGCACACAATGTGGATTTATATAGTATATATAGCTATTGAGGAACATATTTCAATGGAATTTTTTGTGCCTGAAGTTTATCCTTAACACTCTGTATTGGGGCCTGAAGAGCCACTCCAGGCAGGTCCTACTATTATATAATATTTAAAAAAATAAATGTAAGCGTCCATCTCATTTTCTTATGAAATGTCTGTTTGAATGCCCTTTTCCATTTTATTACCGGCTACTAGCATTTAGGAACTATCCACTGGATGAATATTGACTTTCTATTTGAAAGCTTTTTTTAACACATTTGGACAGCACTTTAGTTAATGACATTTTGGGTGAGCACTCTGTGGTTTGGATCAATATTGCCGTTTTTGGAACCATATGTGCTAATTTTTTGTCCTTTAAGCTTAAAAATCTGTCGCGGGTAAACAAATGCGCCACAGGTTGAGTATGTAATACTTGGCACAAACAGCAAGCCTGCCGTTTTGAGTGATAAGATTAAACCATTAATCTAATCCAAATTAAATTTGCTTTGGTTTTAGGCTTTCAGCACATTTATTCACATCTTTAAAGTAAATATTAGAGTGACTATATTAAAAAGAAAAAATATGAGCATTTTAGATGGAGGGGATTGGCCTAGCAGCTTCCTCAGTAGTTTCCTAGAAATGTTTTGGAGTCACCTACCAGTATCGGGCCTAGTATAGTGAGCAGCTATCTCTAACTGCTCTACATTTGATGTATGCAGTACCTTCCTGGACCCCTGTTAAATGTCTATTTTATTTATTTATTTGTTCTTTTTTTAAGCTTACTTTAGTTTCTGTTTCTCATGTGGTAAATAATTGCGGCTTCTTACACCCCGTGGAGGTAATGACACTACAGATGTTCTTTTGCCTATATATTGAACCTATACTCTGTACGATTCAGCTCCACATTGTACTAGCTCAGATGTTGACCTGTATTTGCTGAATCAGTGGACAAGTTTTTTATGATTGTTTATTTTGCTCTAGACAAAAACCTATTATGGTAAAAAAAAATGTACGGAAACCAGTAGCCACTGCTAGAGAGAGTGGTGACCTCATGCCATCCAGAATGTGTGAATCAGAAATTCGAGGTGGCTGGAAGTCTATAATACCCAGGAGAGGTGCTTGGCTTTTACTGGCATCTGTGACAAGCCCACTGATTCCTTCCAGCCTGCCCTAATTAAAGATGGCAGCCCATTGGTCTTACTTCTACAGTGGATTGAAAGCTGCACAGATCCATTCTGGCACTGTATTTGCATCTGTATACTTTTTTGTATTTAGGTTTGGGTGATGCTAAGTAGAGCCATAAAACAAATTGGTACATATGTAGTTTAAAGGGAACACATCCATAAAAGAACCTACCCTTGCAGCGTTATGGGCACCTTCTGGTGCTGAACATACCTGATATTAGGCTATGGTCATCCCATCCATTGCCCTCAATAGACAATGCAGAGGCCTAATCAATGGCCACTCAGGCACTGCAGGAAGGCAAGAAGAGTGTCGCTTGCTTATACCCAAAGTTTCAGAATTTTAAAGGATAGGGTAATGGATATTCAGGGTAAAAGGAAAATCAAAGCACTGGATGGAATAGGAGAAGGTTTTTTTTTCCATGTGGGAATGGTCACAATTGCCATTACAAAACCATGGTGTACATAAAGGTCCAAAATGCTGCTGTCCTTAGGTGGCAATCATGTATCAATTTTATATTGTCTGGATATAGCTTTGTGTCTCCCAACAATAAATGTTAATAAATGCAATATTTGTTTCTAATGCCCACATAATCCTTCTGTCTGCATTTCTTGTACTTTTTATGAAGAGACTTTGGTAAAACCTAGAAAAAAAATCCAGTTACCAGATATACTGGTCAATGGAATTCTGGAAATATCACTTTTTTTAAATTTCCTATCTTGAAATGGCTTGATTATTATTGTTCTTCTTTTATGTTGTAACAGCCTTTGCAAGCTGAAGAACAAAATAAATCAGACATTTCCTCATCTGGAACATAAGATTCCTTAATCACAGATGTAAAACAAAGTCTTCAAAAAGAATAAATGATCAGAAGCTTATTTTCAGGGTATTTTTCTCTACAATTAAATATGAACTTGTATGTATGCATGTATGTATGGTGTATTTCAATATACAGTATGTTCTCTGTTTATGCATTACATAAAAATAAAGTTTTTACATTTTGTTTGTATTTCTTTTTATTCAAGGAACTATGGAATACTGCATATAAAAGTGTCATAGTTAACTTGTAGGCAGGGGTTAAGTCTCTCTCAAACAAAGGATTTCCCAGCAACACTTGCCAGTCAGCCTGCAAAGCAACCAATTTGGCCCTGGCCAACAGTTTGTGTTAAAAACAGAGTGTTTTTAATGCAAATTCTGTTTTAACGCAAACTGTTAGACAGGGCCAAATTGGTTTTGCAGGCTGGCTGGTAAGTGTTGCTGGGAAATCCTTGCATCTCTGTACCTTTAAGGGAGGGATGTGGTCCTCCAGGCACACCTGCCTTTAACCTATCCATTGATAGATGTGCTTCTACTATGGAGGCTTTCGTAATTTTAGTTAGGTCCACAGTATACAGAGGACCCTTGACACGGGACTGTGACTTACGCATGTATTTGCAAATGTTTTTAATGCAAACTGTTAGGGTCAAATTGGTTGTTTTGCAGGCTGGCTGGTAAGTGTTGCTGGGAAATCCTTTGTTTGCGATGTGCATTGTCCTTCCATTTGCACCTTACTGCTAAGGCTGGTTATACAGTCATGGCCGAAATTGTTGGCACCCTTGATATTTTTCCTGAAAATCAAGTATTTCACACAAAAAAGGTATTGCATTAACACATGTTTTGCTATACACATGTTTATTCCCTTTGTATGTATTGGAACAAATATAAAACAGAGGCAGAAAAGCAAATATGACATAATGTCACACAAAACCCCAAAAATGGGCTGGACAAAAGTATTGGCACCCTTAACTTAATATTTGGTTGCACACCCTTTGGAAAACATAACTGAAATCAGTCGCTTCCTATAACCATCAATAAGCTTCTGACACCTCTCACCCGGAATTTTGGACCACTCTTCCTTTGCAAACAGCTCCAGGTCTCTCTTATTGGAAGGACACCTTTTCCCAACAGCAATTTTAAGATCTCTCCACAGGTGTTCAATGGGATTTAGATCTGGGCTCATTGCTGGCCACTTCAGAACTCTCCAGCGCTTCTTTGCCATCCATTTCTGAGTGCTTTTTGACGTATGTTTGGGGTCATTGTCCTGCTGGAAGACCCAGGATCTTGGACGCAAACCCAGCTTTCTGACACTGGGCCCTACAGTGCGACCCAAAATCCTTTGGTAATCCTCAGATTTCATGATGCCTTGCACACAGTCAAGGCACCCAGTGCCAGAGGCAGCAAAACAACCCCAAAACATCATTGAACCTCCACCATATTTTACCGTAGGTACTGTGTTTTGTTCTTTGTAGGCCTCATTCCGTTTTCGGTAAACAGTAGAATGATGTGCTTTACCGAAAAGCTCTATCTTGGTCTCATCTGTCCACAAGACGTTTTCCCAGAAGGCTTTTGGCTTACTCAAGTACATTTTGGCAAACTGTAGTCTTGCTTTTTTATGTCTCTGTGTCAGCAGTGGGGTCCTCCTGGGTCTCCTGCCATAGCGTTTCATTTCATTTAAATGTCGACGGATAGTTCGCGCTGACACTGATGCTCCCTGAGCCTGCAGGACAGCTTGAATGTCTTTGGAACATGTTTGGGGCTGCTTATCCACCATCCGGACTATTCTGCGTTGCAATCTTTCATCAATTTTCCTCATCCGTCCACGACCAGGGAGATTAGCTACAGTGCCATGGGTTGCAAACTTCTTGATAATGTTGCGCACTGTGGACAAAGGCAAATCTAGTTCTCTGGAGATGGACTTGTAACCTTGAGATTGTTGATATTTTGCCACAATTTTGGTTCTCAGGTCCTCAGACAGTTCTCGTCTCCTCTTTCTGTTGTCCATGCTTAGTGTGGCACAGACAGACACACAATGCAAAGGTTAAGTGAACGTCTCTCCTTTTTATCTGCTTTCAGGTGTGATTTCTATATTGCCCACACCTGTTACTTGCCCCAGGTGAGTTTACAGGAGCATCACATGCTTGTAACATTCTTATTTATCCGCAGTTGTGAAAGGGTGCCAATACTTTTGTCCAGCCCATTTTTGGAGGTTTGTGTGACATTATGTCGAATTTGCTTTCTTTCCTCCCTTTTTTTGTTTTGTCCCAATACACACAAAGGGAATAAACATGTGTATAGCAAAACATGTGTTAATGCAATACGTTTCGTGAGAAATACATGATTTCCTGGAGAAATATCAAGGGTGCCAACAATTTCGGCCATGACTGTAGGTGGGATGGTTTCCATTTTTGTGTAGGGGTTAAGTCTTTGCATACACTTTATTGCCAAAAGTATTGGGATGCCTGTCTTTACATGCACATGAACTTTAATGGCATCCCAGTTGGCCCCGCCCTTTGCAGATATAACAGCTTCAACTCTTCTGAGAAGGCTGCCCACAAGGTTTAGGAGTGTGTCTATGTGAATGTTTGAACATTCTTCCAGAAGCGCATTTGTGAGGTCAGGCACTGATGTCGGACAAGAAGGCCTGGCTCGTAGTCTACGTTCTAATTCATCCCAAAGGTGTTCTATCTGGTTGAGGTCAGGACTCTCTGCCAATCCCTCCCTGGCTCCCAGTTGCCCAACGGATAAAATTCAAAACTCTAACAATGACATATAAAGACATCCACAACACTGCCCCAACTTATATAACTGATCTTATCTCTAAGGGCTCGTTCACACTTGACTGTTTTACCAGCGCTTGCCAAATGCCCCTATAGCATTTGGCAAGCGTTGGTCCGGCATTTGCGGAGCGGTTTTTAACGCTCGGCAAATGCTCCGCAAACGCCCAGCAACCGTGTCGCAACCGCACCGCAAACGCGTTTGCGGAGTGGCACCATAGACTAGAATAGGAGGCTTCAACGCCTCCTGACTCGACCAGAAGCGTCCGTTTGGCTGCAATGCTAACACTCCCGTTAGAACAGCACCATGTGCTGCAATGTGCAGAATTGTCAGAGGTGTTAGGGAAGCGGTAAAAACACTTCCCAAACACCTCTCTGCCCCCTGCACACAACGCTAGTGTGAACATAGCCTAAATATCACCCAAACTGTTCACTCCGCTCCTCGCAAGACCACTTACTCTCTAGCTCCCTCATCTCCTCCTCCCATGCTCATCTCCAAGACTTCTCCAGGGCGCCACCCATCCTCTGGAACTCCCTACTCCAATCTATCAGATTATCACCTACTCTACTTGCCTTTCGGCGATCACTGAAAACCTTTCTCTTCAGGGAAGCCTATCCCGCCCTCTGCTAATTCTGGAATCCTCTACTCTTCCAACCACTCCATCCCCCACAGTGACTACCTACTGTACCATTCACCCAGCCCTCCTACATTGTAAGCTCCAAGGAGCAGGGCCCTCAAATCCCTCTTGTATCAAACTGTATTGTTACTATATTGTCTCCCACTATAATGTAAAACGCTGAGCAAACCGTTGGCGCTATATAAATCCTGTATAATAATATTAATGTAAGGCTTGGATGCAGGTGCTCGGCCATGGAAACCCATTCCATGAAGCTCTCTACACACTGTTGTTGTGCTAATCTGAAGGCGACACAAAGTTTGGAGGTCTTTAACTATTGACTCTGCAGACAGTTGACGACTTCTAGGCGCTTCACCATGCGCTGACCCTGCTATGTCATTTTACATGGCCTACCACTTTGTGGCTGAGTTGTTGTTGTTCCCAGTTTCTTCCACTTTGTTATAATACCACTAACAGTTGACCATGGAATAGTTAGTAGCAAGGAAATTGCACAGATAGACTTATTGGACAAGTGGCAACGTGTCACGGTACCACGCTTGAATTCACTGAGCTCCTCAGAGTGACCCATTCTTTCACAAATGTTTGTAGAAGCAGTCTGCATGCCTAGGTGCTTGATTTTATACACTTGTGGCCATTGAGGTAACTAGAACACCAGAATCCAATTATTTTCAGGGGTGTCCCAATACTTTTGGCAACATAGTGTAGTTAAATCCTGCCTTGGAGTGTGCCATAGAGGAGAGTCACCCTGTTACCTATATAATGTCTGTGTGGGGGGTGAAGCTACAGAGATGTGTGGGAAGAGTTGGAAGACAGGTACCATGTAGGCTGAAAGATGAGAACACCCTAGAACACCCCTGTAGAAAGGGACCTAACATCAAGTTTAAGAGAAAGAAGAAAGGGGTACCCTGGAAAAACAGAGATATGTTGAAGTTGAGAAGTATGGCAATATGCTGTGAGTTGGAACAATTTGTTAAGGTTTAAAGGCGAAGTAGGGCCAAAGCTCTTTTGGCTCTACTTCTAATGTGGGTCACAGGAGCACACTTTGTTCTGTATTCTTGTGACTCGCTAAAACCCAACGTCACTAAGCCAGTCCAGGCTGTAAAGTTGGGATCCACAGTAAGCTGTGGAGAGTCTGAGCCAGCCGCTCCCACCCCCTGCACAGCCCGGTGCTCTAGTGAGCACTGGAGGGGCAGAGCAGAGAGACAGTAACCAGCTCTCTGCTCACTGAAGATTGAGAATTGAGCAATCAGCGGTCTTTGAACACTCAGTTCTCAATCATAGAGGCTGCGGAGGACAGGTTCAGCATTGGATTGGTTCTGAATCCACCTAGGCGAGTATGTATGTTTGTTTGTTTGTTTTTTCAGTCCCAAACTTCAATTTGAAGTAAAACTTAAGATAAGTTGCTGGTGTGGACAATCTTTTATTACAACAGATCCTCTGAGCTTCAAGCTGAGAGAATGGGAGTGGCTCCAAAATATGGAATGGTTTCCCAAAAGAGGTATGTGTACACCCTGCTCATATTCTGCAAGGGTTTAAACAAGGGAGGTACTCTAGGCTGACCTGATGGGACATGATAGTAAATCCAAGTCACTTAAAAACTGGAGCCATCAGGTGTAGTAGTCAAGTAGTCACTTATGGGAGTGTTGGATGCTAGACATGTGTAGAATGAAAACGTGTTTTCTTTCAGATTGATTCATTAAGTTACTACTTTTGTTTTGTTGCATTCTTATCGAAATTTGTTTTGTTTTGTTTATTAGTTTTTGACCAGATTCAAATTTTTTTAGTGAATTCGAAGTATCCAATTCTTTTTTTTTTTTTTATATAAATATTTATTGATTTTCAATCCATATACAAGTCATTTCAACATATCTATTAAAATATTTATCAAAAACATATTTTCTCCTTATAAAATGTATTCCTATATATGACTTTCTTTTCATACCATCCCCCCCTCCCAAATACCCCCCCCCCTCCTTCTCCCCGTCCCCTCCCTTCCCTCCCTCACCTTCCCACGCTCCATATTCTCTCTTCTCTCATCTCATCGAAGTATCCAATTCAAACTGAAAATATCCAAATATCCAAATTCATTGTGAAGAATAGCTGGTTCTATTCTATTCTAAATTTAAACTTCAGAAGACACTATACTCTTTCTGTTTTATTCTATTCTATTATTTTCTTTTCTATTCTTATGATTTCTATTCTATTCTGTTTTACTCTATTCTTTTCTTTTCTGTGCTATTCTATTTTGTTCTATTCAATTCTTTTTGAAATTGGAATTTTGTAAGACAGCTATATTCTATTCTATTTTATTTTTTTCTATTCTATTCTTTTATTTTCTATTCTATTCTATTGTTTTGTTTTATATTCCTTTCTATTATATTCTTTTATTTTCTAATCTATTCTGTTTTATTCCATTCTTTTCTTTTCTAAATTCAGAATTCTAGAGATGGCTGTAGTCTTTCTCTTTTATTCATTTCTAGTCTGTTCTATTTTTTTCTATTCTGTTCTTTTATTATCTATTATATTCCATTCTATTCTACTCTATTGTAGTCTGTTTTTACTCTATTCTTCTCTAAATTCGAATTTCGGAAGACTGCTATATTCTTTCTATTCTACTGTAATCTATTCTTTTTTTCTATTCTATTCTATTATTTTGTTTTCTAGTCTATTCATTATTTTCAGTTCTATTATGTTTTGCTTTATTATTTTCTATTCTATTCTTTTTCTTAATTTGAATTTTGGAAGATGGCTATATTCTTTTTATTTTAATAGATTCTATTCGAAATTCTAATTTAGAAATGTGAAGTTCAGAAGTCGACTATATTCTATTTTTTCTATTTTATTCCTGTCTATTCTATTCTTTTATTTTCTAGTCTATTCTGTTTTATTATAGTTTCGAATTTCAGAAGACGGCTATATTTATTCTGTTCTATTCTATTGTAATCTGTTCTATTTTTTTCCATCCAGTTTTATTCTTTTCTATTCTTTTATTTTCTCTTATATTCCTTTATTGTCTATTACATTCTAATCTTTTATTTTCTATTCTTTTCTGTTTTATTCTATTCTTTTCTAAATTCACATTTCGGAAGATAGTGATATTCTAATACACAGTGTTAAAGGAAAAGAAATCAGCAATAGTCAGCAATACATTTACATTTTGAATTTGTTTTCAAATTCAATTTTGTTTTGAATATGATTCAAATTAGATTCAGTTTGAATTTTGTTTCGTTATTTCTGATTCATTCAAATTCATTGTAATTTGGAAATTCACATACATTCGAATCTCCGAATGGCAAAAAAATTGTCCAAATTTCAATTCAGAATGAAATGAAGCACACATGTCTTTTAGATGCTGATTCTTCTTTTCTCACTGTGGTTCTTTCCTTAAAATTTTACATCACTGTTGCATCCTGTAGTAACGTAGGGGTGAGAGGAAAGATCCACAGTGCACAGCAGGTAACACAGGCATCTGACACTCCCAGACATGTAGCAGACCTAAGTGCCTTACAGAACAGAGAGAAAGACAGAGACAAGGGCCGCCAGAGAAGAAAGTCTACTGGGTCTTGTTTCTGCAGTAAACTGTTTTTGTCAGAGGAGAATGATGAAGAAAGCCGCAAATGATCATAAGCAGAACAGTTGTTTTTATGTGGTACACAATATTTTATAACTTGTACAAACTAAATGAAACAGCATTTGCATTACTAAAATCTTCTGGCTCAGAGTAAACTGGCATCGTGCAGTAATAGATGCGTGCCAAGCTGTACTGAAACTCAGCATCGTCTTTCTTAGGTATAACAGCAGCTGTTGTTTTCATAAAAGCACTTTCTTTATCCCCTTTTTCTAATGGATCACAAATGAACAGAAATCTGGTGTAAATAAGCACTTTCTGACAATTATGAAGTCCATCATTCTATCACTGAGTACTTTCATTATGACTCATTTGACATTCCCGGAAATCCAAGGCTAAAACCAAAAAATGTATGTCATGTGAAAGAGCCACCAATAACAAAAGTGACCTCAAATCACCTTTCCTAAAAGAATAAGTACACTTTTCTTTTAAAACAGATTTGCTGTTATGTTGTTCCTCAGAGCTGACAGTTCTGGCAAGACAAGTCAGTCTTGGAGTCTCTAAAAACGTAAAGCTGAAGTTTGGGTATGGACTGTTTTGCATAGTTATATTTGTCCAGCTTGGACTAATGTAGGTAAGCATGTGCTTTAGCTAAGAGATCTCCATGGAAGCTGAAAATCACTATAGTAGGCATCTTTACTACAGTGATCTCTGCTAGCTTCCAAGTTCAATGTCAAACAGCTGCCCTGCTGCTTAGTGAGCAAAGACAAAGTCCCATATGGAAGTAGAAGCAAATCTGAGGAACAGGCATTAAGCCATCATGCCAGTGCCAATATATAGAGTATCCTGTATGCTAAGGAAAATCAGCCATGTATATCTTCATACGACTTGAGAAGACACCCCCCATTCAGCCAGTATTAATACCAGTACATAGAAGCAGTCCATATATGGAAAACAGAGTTCACCATTCCATGGCGTTCTCCATTCACATATGGAAGAAGAGTTCTGCCCCCCTCCCAAAAATTAAAAGTCAGCAGCCACAAATACTGGCTGCAGTGTCCTCACCCCGAGCCGATTCTTCAATCGACTATCAGGTGCTGGGAACCACCATCTTGACTAAGGGAAACCGGCAGTGAAAAAGGTGCGAAATGCGTCAACAGAGGGGGAGGCAGGAGGCAGATAAGTGGAGCTTCTACTTTTGGGTAGAACTCCACTTTAAATTCCATACAGACAACCGCAACACAGGACCATGGAACTCTACTCAGATATACATGGCTGTTTTTTCCTGCACACAGGATACTCTATATATTGGCAGTGGCCTGATGACTTAATGCCTATTCCTCAGACTAACTTCTACTTCCATATGGGACTTTGTATATCTACACTATAGTTGGAGACTGGTTACCTGCATACACTATGGAACATGGACTTAGTATCTCCCCAGACAGATATGGATGCGGCAGACCTTTGCTATAAATGGCTGATTTATAACTAGTACTGTGGAGCCCTTTAGTTTGATGCACACTGTATGGACATTGATTTATAAGTGGATCCATTATCAGCCTTTTCAAGCCACCTGTTTATCCACTTGAGCTTTGGAAGGTTTTAACCTCTTCATGACCAGGGCATTTTTTTGCTTTTCAGCACTGCAGTACTTTAACTGCCAATTGTGCAGTCATTAAATAATGTTTGCAAATGAATTTTTTTCACACAAATAGAGCTTTCTGTTAGTGGTATTTGATCACCACTGAGTTTTTTTTTCTGTTATAAACGAAAAAATATAAAAAAAATTGAAAAAAAAAACCCCCTATATTTTCTACTTTCTGTTATAAAACATATCCAGTAATATCAAAATGTGTCATCAATTAAGGCCAAAATGTATTCTGCTAAATGTCTTTGGTTAAAAAAAATCCCATTAAGTGTATATGAATTGGTTTGCGTGAAAGTTTAGCATCTACAAACTATATAGTTATAACGTCTACAAATTGTATATATATTTGAAAATTGATCATTTCTGATATATTTATGGGGTATCTTATTTTTTAAGGCCCTAACATACCAGGACAGTACAAATTCCCCTTTAGACAGTCTAAGGCATTTATTAAGAGGCATGGTGAGTTTTATGAAGTTGTAATTTTTGTCACAATTTGTTTGAAAATGAGGAAATTGAATAAAATAGTTTTATTTCACTTTTTTTTTTTTTTTTTTTACCTGCTGTCATTAGTGCAGCACAGCTCAAATGACTGATGTGGCATTGATCAGGGATACTGACTAGTGACAGTATGTTAAACATTTTTTAACTATTTCTTTTACATACTTTCATCAGAGTAGTTCAGTGTCTCCATAGTAACACTCTGGGGGGGTGATCAGGGATTTATTTATTTTTACACTTTGATGTTACATTTTAGATCATTGTAACAGCAAAGTTTTCAGCTGTCATAGGGTTACATTCATGACAGCTGTGATCACTACTGATCTGTGGTTGGCTACAGCTAATCACATGGTACAGGTATCATGTGATAGCTGTGGGCAAATCACAGCATAGAAAACACAACTGTTATGAATGAATTCATTGACATTGACATTGTGATCATGTGATTGAATAGCTGCAGTATATACAGTATCTCCCAGAAGTAAGTACACCCCTCACATTTTTGTAAATATTTGATTATATCTTTTCATGTGAAATGACACTTTGCTACATCCACCAGCTCCGTGATGTCATCATGGAGGAGTGGAAGAGGACTCCAGTAGCAACCTGTGAAGCTCTGGGGAACTCTATGACCAAGAGGGTTAAGGCAGTGCTGGAAAATAATGGTGGCCACACAAAATATTGACACTTTGGGCCCAATTTGGACATTTGACTTAGGGGTGGACTCACTTTTGTTGCCAACAGTTTAGACATTAATGGCTGTGTGCAGGGGCGGACTGACCATTTGGAAACTCAGGCACTGCCCAAGGGCCTGGGGTCAGTAGGGGGCCCCATGAGATGCCCCTGGTACCTTTTTCATAGGCTTTTTTGAGTTTGGGCAAGGACACAGGGGCCCCATGATCCCCGAATGCCCGGGGGCCCCATGAGTTGTCAGTCTGCCCCTGGCTGTGTGTTGAGTTATTTTGATGGGACAGCAAATTTACACTGTTATACAAGCTGTACACTCACTACATCACATTGTAGCAAAGTGTCATTTCTTCAGTGTTGTCACATGAAAAGATAGAATAAAATATTTACAAAAATGTGAGGGGTGTACTCACTTCTGTGAGATACTGTATATTGCATCTGGTCAGCAAGTGATTAAACATATTGGATTATTACATTTAGTGGCAGTGTTTGATATCAGTAGTTTTGTTGCCTCTTGGCCTAGATGTTTTATTTACTTTTTTGCTCATGCTTTTAATATGTTACCAGTAAAGTGAGTTGCATTTTATATATTTCTATCCAAACGTGTTATGCTATTTCATTTAATTATCTTTAGTAAGGGGTTGGTAGTCAAAGTCAGGACACTTTTTTTTTTTGGTGCTGGTGGTTTATTGATATTATTATATCAATGACTCCCCCTAACATAAAATATTTTTTCATGTTTTTTCATTGTTTATTTCCTATATTGTGAGTCTTTTTCCATTTTGTTACTAGGTACCCGGTTCGAGGATGTTTTTATTTGTGTTGTCCTAAAATAGTCTATAACAACTTCAGCTTTAGGCATTCTAGGGTAGGCAGCTTCTAGTTCTAGGGTAGTGCCCTCCACTCTAGCAGCACATGCTCATCTTTGCACCACCAAGGCCCTGTATGGATAAAGCAAAGGCTTTACACCATCCAAAGCTGTCATATCTATATGATGTGGTTTTTTGAAAGATCTGGTTAAGATTTTCAAGAAGCCTGTATATTATAATATTTTAGGTTTTATTGTAACCAGATGCTTTATGGAACATTGGATTTGAAACAACTTTCACAAACAAATACTGATTCTGAACAATGCATTTCCTATCAACACTGTAACCAGATGTCTTATGAAGAATTAAACAGAGAATGTGTATTGAAGAAACAAATACAAAAGAAGAAGAAGACAAGATGACATCTGGGAGGTGATAATGTGTTCATTAGTTTGGTTTATTATTAATTTAGCAGAGATGAGCAAACCTTGTGTCTCAACCATGATCAAGCCAGTTCTCTTGAGACAAATATTTATTAAAGTAGATCTAAACCCAATCACTAAATCCTTGAGTAGGTTTTAATGTGTTAATTATTTAAATCTTTCTGCAGATTTTATTAAAATAATATCTGGTAATATTGCTTTGAAGGCACTTTTACAAGTATTTCCAGTAATAGGGTGACAACTGTCTCCCAATTGTACTCCTGAACTGTCACCCGTCCAAATACACCCGTGATGAAAAAATACAAGAAGCCATTCCAACACACATTACACAGGCATGGTCCACTGTTTTCACCATCGGGAAGCTGGTCCAGGGCAGATAGAGCAGATTCTGGAGTAACTGTATGTAGGCACAAAGTTCCTGGGTTAGGTTGCAGGAGGTTAGCAGCACTTAGATACAGATATGAACAAAAATAACACTGATAAGGGTAGTTTCTATAAAAAGAAAATGGTAAATATTTATGATACACAAACAAAATTACCAAACCGGTTATCATACCACCCAACTTTAGAACTTGTAAAAGAGTGGCACCTAGAAAAGCAGATGGCATTCAGTGCATATAGTGGGCATGGCTACAATGTAATGGATACTGGGTGTTGCTTTTATAACCATGGTTAAATAGGCATAGTTAACCATTTGACGCCCGGCCAATAGCCGTATGACGTCCTGAAAAATATACAGCGGCGCGATCTGTCACCGGCCGTGTACCTCGGACACGGCCGATGACAGATCTGAGTATAGGCCCCATTGCCAGTACCATGTGACCTGCTGTGACCAATCACAGCAGGTCACATGACAGTTGTATACAATGGATGGCTTCATTCATGGCATCCATTGTATACTAGTGTCTAGCTGTGAATGGTCACAGCTAATCACATGCATATGTCATGTGATTAGCTGTGGCCAAATCACAGCTAAGCACAAAAAAAAAAAAAAAAAAACCCCTGAATGAATCGATGTCATTCTTTGCTATAAGCAAATTGTGTAAAAAAAAAAAAAAAATACTGATCACTTCCCCAAAGTAGTACAATGTTACTATGGTAACATTGTACTATTTTGGACATATTGAAATATGAAAAAAAAATCTTAAAAAAAGAGAAAAAAATTTAATAAAAAATTTAAAATAATAAAAAAATAAAAAAATATATTTTTTTTCTTCACACTGTCACGTCAGTGTCCCTGATCACCGCCATGCCAGTTATATGATTATGCTGTACTGCACTGGTGATAGTATGTAAAAAAAAAATAGTGAAAATAATTTTTTTTATTTTTTCATTTTTCAAAAAATTATGACAAAAAAAATACAACTTCAAAAAACTCGCCATTCCTCTTATGAAGTACGTCGGACTGTCTACTTTGCAAAAAGTGGTCATTTGGGGATATCTGTACTGTTCTGACATTCTTGGACCTCAAGAAATTAGATTGGCTGTCAGTACTTCAGGATTGATCAATATTCAGATCTATACCATAGTTTGTGAACTCTATAACTTTCCTACAAACTAAAAAATACATCCTAATTTGGGTTATTTTCACCAAAGACATGTAGCAGAATACATCTCGGCCTAAATTTATGAAGAACAATTATTTATTTGCAAACTTTTATAACAGAAACAACTGGGTTTTTTTTCAAAATTTTCGTTATTTTTTTGTTAATTTAGCAAAAAATAAAAACCGCAGTGGTGATTAAATACCACCAAAAGAAAGCTCTAGTTGTGTGAAGAAAATGATAAAATTTTAGTTTGGGTACAGTGTTGTATGACCGCGCAATTGTCATTCAAAGTGTGAGAGCGCTGAAACCTGAAAAATGGCCTGAGCAGGAAGGTGTAAAATTTCCGGTATTGAATTGGTTAAAATTCCCTTTCATCAGTGGGAGATAATGATACCTCAGCATCAGTGGTCATTCAATTCTATGGCAGACAGCTCAGCCCAGGTGCTTATTCATTTCTATGGTGGGCAGTTTGGCCCAGCTTCCACCGATTGACTTCTATTGTAGGATAAATCCCAAACTTTCTAATCTACAATATTCTGTTCAAATTTGGGACAATCCCGCAGGATTATATAGTTAGAGTTTAGATCCACATTAACATTTGCTATTACATACCAAAAAGTTTTTACCATTTTTATTATATGATTTCTGGAGGGCTTTTCGCTTTTTTTTGCTTGCTCAACAATTTAACCCCATGCTTACCTACCACAGGCCTTATATAAAAGCATTAACGGCTGTGTCATATTTCCACATTCCTTCTGCTAGGATTACCCTTCTATACACAACATTTTCCTGTTTTACTGGTCCTGTCCTGCTTAGATCTTTGTGAAAATAAGTATATAAGAAATGACTGCAATGAAGCTGAAGAAATGAAGTGTGAATCACTTCTAGGTAGCCCTTTGCTGCTGCCACCTCTAGGCCCAGGCCTACCATATTATCAGTCTGGCCTTGGCTGCTCTATTGTATGTTTACTATTACCTGAGTGTAGTTGGAAGCAGGGGCGGACTGGCTATTTGGAAACTCGGGCACTGCCCGAGGGCCCGGGGTCAGTAGGGGGTCCCATGAGATGTCCCTGGTACCTTTTTCATAGGCTTTTTTGAGTTTGGGCAAGGACACAGGGGCCTCATGATCCCCTATTGCTCGGGGGCCCCATGAGTTGTCAGTCCGCCCCTGGTTGGAAGGAACTTCAAAAAGACCATGGACTTTCTCCCATTTCCTCTATGCACACATGGATGTGTATACTGATTTTGCTTTTCTTGCAATAACCTACGAATCCTTGCTTATATAGCACTGATAGTAACTTTTACTCTCTTAAAGTGGAACTTCACGCTCTCAGACAACATTGACTATTTGTAATCCTTATGCTGTTAGCATTAGTAAATAGAAAGGAAGGTATATTATTGTGATGGACCGCTTAGCATCCCGCCTGGGTGCTTCCGTCAGAGAACTGCTTCCTCACTGCTGGGACAGAGGACCAAGGTATTACAGCTGGGCATTGCACCTAAGAACTTGACAACACTAGCTTAGGTGCAACTGAAACTCTTTATTGAACAGAAATACAGGTTTTTATACACTTCAGAAATAGAGGCAGTCCCCACATGAACAATAAAATAAACATTACACATTGGGATAACATCCCATACTGATTAGGTAATGAGGTCAAGTTGACACCAGACTACTCCCATCATGACCACCTCCAGGAGGACTAGCCAACAGACAGAAACAATAGGTGACTCCATTAAGTTAATTAACAATGGGACAAAGATGCAGTAAACACATCACACCTTAACCACTTGCCCTCCAGAGGATTTACCCCCCTTTCTGACCAGGCCATTTTTTGCATTATGGCGCTGTGTTAATTTAACTGACAATTGCACGGTCATGCAACGTCGTACCCAAATGAAATTTACGTCCTTTTTTCCCACAAATTGAGTTTTCTTTTGGTGGTATTTGATCACCTGCGTGTTTTTTATTTTTTGTGTTATAAGCAAAAAAAGACGGACAATTTGGAGAAAAAAACAATATTTTGGACTTTTTGCTATTAAACATGTCCAGCAAAACAATTTTAAAAATCAAATGTCATTATAAATTTAGGCCACAATGTATTCTGCTCCATGTCTTTGCTAAACAAAATCCCAATACATGTAAATTAATTGGTTTACGTTAAAGTTATAGCGTTTACAAATGGCGGTATAGATACTGGGATTTTTTTTCCCTACTAGTAATGACAATTAGCGACTTTTAGTGGGACTGCAGGACTGTGGTGGGCATTCTGACACTGGGGGGGAACTAACTTGGTGTCACTGACATCCCCAGTGACACCAATACAGTAATCAGTGCTAAAAAGCAGCACTGAGACTGTACTAATGACACGGGGCAGGAAGGGGTTAATGTAAGCGGCGATACAAGGGGTTGGTGCTTTACTGTAAGCACACTGCTTGTAATGGCTGTACTGTGCACAGCCATTCCAAGCAGTGTGCCCGAGCTGACAGGGAGTCAGACTGTAAACAAAACAGTCTTCCTCCCTGTCGGTGATTGTTGGTAATCACCGGGCGCCAGCGGGTAATCACCTACCAAGACCCAGTGATTGACATCCGCAGCCGCGAATAGTGGTGCGGGTAGAGCGCGCGTGCTCCCCCTACCCGGAAATGGAAAATCACACATATACAGTTGCAAGAAAAAGTATGTGAACCCCTTGGGATTATGTGGAGTTTTGCATGAATTGGGCATAAAATGTGCTCTGAACGTCATTTAAGTCACAACAATAGAAGAACACAGTCTGCTGAACATAATACTACACAAACATTAGATGTTGCCATGGTTTAATTGCACATAACATGTAAACATTCACAGTGCAGGGAGGAAAAAGTATGTGAGGCCCTAGCTTAATGACTTCTCCCAGAGCTAATTGAAGCCAGTAGTGAGCCAACCTTGACTCCAATCAGTGTGATGATATTGGATGTGTTGCTGGCACAGGTCCTGCCCTTAAAAAACACACACCTATTTTGGGTTTACTGGTTTCAAGAAGCACTGTCTGATGTGAACCATGCCTCGCCTCAAAGAGCTCTCAGAAGACCTACGATCAAGAATTGTTGACTTGCATGAAGCTGGAAAGGGTTACAAAAGTATCTCCAAAAGCCTTGATGTTCATGTGTCCACGGTAAGACAGACTGTCTACAAATGGAAAAAGTTTAGCACTGTTGCTACTCTCCCTAGGCGTGGTCGTCCTGTAAAAATGACTGCAAGAGTACAGCGCAGAATGCTGCATGAGGTAAAGAAGAATCCCAGAGTGTCAGCTAAAGACCTACAGAAATCTCTGGCACATGCTAACATTTTTATTGACACATCTACAATAAGGAAAACATTAAACAAGAATGGAGTACATGGGAGGACACCACGGAGGAAGCCATCGCTGTCCAAAAAGAATATTGCAGCACATTTGAAGTTTGCAAAAGAGCACCTGGATGTTTCACAGCACTACTGGCAAAATATACTGTGGACAGATAAAACCAAGATTGAGTTGTTTGGGAAGAACACACAACACTATGTGTGGAGAAAAAAAGGCACAGCACACCAACATCAAAACCTCATCCCCACTGTAAAACATGGCGGAGGGAGCAGCATGGTTTGGGGCTGCTTTGCTGCCTCAGGGCCTGGACGGATTGTTGTCATTGATGGGAAAAGGAATTCCAGAGTTTATCAAGACATTTTGCAGGAAAACGTACGACCATCTGTCCGCCAACTGAAGCTCCGCAGAGGATGGGTGATGCAACAGGACAATGACCCAAAGCATACAAGTAATTCAACAAAACAATGGCTGCAACAGCACAGAATACGCCTTCTGGACTGGCCCAGTCAGAGTCCTGACCTCAACCCGATTGAAATGCTGTGGCATGACCTTAAGAGAGCGATTCACACCAGACATCCCAAGAATATTGCTACACTGAAACAGTTTTGTGAAGAGGAGTGGTCCAAAATTATTCCAGATCGTTGTGCAGGTCTGATCTGCAAATACAGGAAACGTTTGGTTGAGGTTATTGCTGCCAAAGGAGGGTCAACCAGTTATTAAGTCCAAAGGTTCACATACTTTTTCCTCCCTGCACTGTGAATGTTTACATGTTATGTGCAATTAAACCATGGCAACATCTAATGTTTGTGTAGTATTATGTTCAGCAGACTGTGTTCTTCTATTGTTGTGACTTAGATGACGTTCAGAGCACATTTTATGCCCAATTCATGCAAAACGCCACATAATCCCAAGGGGTTCACATACTTTTTCTTGCAACTGTATATATATATATATATATATGTATATATATGATTTTGCTCACCCCTGTCGCCGCATAGCAGTATATCTGTAATACGGCAGCGGGTAAGCGGTTAATAAACAGATTCCAGCAACAGACTTCAGCATCAGATTGTTTTGAGCTGATTACAATTACATCTACTTAGAGTCTCTGGGTCTAGGAGTGGGTTTAGAGCAGTCAATGCTGGTTTGGGCACAGAGACCCCAAATCTATATCCTGGTCCTCCAGTTCTCAGAGTCTGAGTGTTTTGGGGAGACATGGACTTGAATCTGAAGTAAAACTACTCCAAAAGGTCCCCCAGGCACACACCTTTCAAAGAACAGAACACCCCCACATGCAGGGCTCAAAGTCAGTAGGCAAGAGGCTAGCCTGCAGTCTCCTACAAAAGACCATGTCCCAGTTGGGTCTGTCACAATTATATTTACTTGTTTTAACATTTTTGTATCCATTTCTTCAGTTATGTCCTGGTTTCTATGCCTAGGCAAATGATGGCATACATCCCAGGAGTCTTCAGGAGGAGAGGAGGGATTTTCTCAGCTAAGCACATCCTCCTTCCTGCATGCCTGAGCTAAGGGCAGATATATTACAAAAAGTAACGCCACATAAATCATCTGTGATTACTCAAGATGGCTATGGCCAGCAATGCCAGGGGGTGCTTTTCAAAGTGATTTCAACAAAATAAAGCATGGAGACACAGATGGATGGGAGAGTTTGCTTTGAATAACAAACATAGATTAAATAGCATTTTTGTTTTGTGGTGTTCAGATTCAGTGTAGATCCTCTTTAACCGCATCCCACCCACCCTATAGCAAATTGATGGCCATGTGAGACTTTCATCATTCTGGGTGGATGTCATATGACGTCCTCACAAAATGAGCCTCGTACACAGCTATGAGCACAATCTGTCACCAGTACCATGTGATCGCTGTGACCAATCACAGCAGACCACGTGACAATTGTAAACAATAAATAGCTTTCATTCATGCCATTCATTGTGTACAATTGTGTTTCTACCTGTGATTGGTCACAGCGGTAACATGGTACAGACAGGGCCAATCACAGCCCATCTGTACCTTGTGATTGTCTGTGGTCAATCAAAACACACTGAATGAATCAATTTCATTCAGTAAAATTCTTGCTACTTCCCCAGAGTAGTTAAATGTTACTATGGTGACATTATATTTCTCTGGTCACAGTGTTAAAAAAAAATCATAAAAAAAGAAAAAAAAAATAATCAAAAAATTTAAAAACAATTTGAAAAAATTAATTTATTTTTCATACTGTTACCAGCCAGTGTCCCTGATCACCACCACACCAGTTTTGTGATGATGCTGTACTGCACAGGTGACATGTTAAAAAAATATATATATTTTTAATTTTCCAAAATTCAGTGACAAAAAAATACAACTTCAAAAAACTCACCATGCCTCTTACTAAATACTTTGCAAAAAAGGGGCCATTTGGGGAATATTTGTACTTTTCTGGCATTTTTGGGCCTCAAGAAATGAGGCCACCAGTACACCAATATTTTCAGATATATCCCATAGATTGTGAACTCTATAACTTTCCTACAGACTAAATAATAAACACTGATTTGGGTTATTTTCACCAAAGAAATGTAACAGAATACATTTTTACCTAAATTTATGAAAAACAATTATTTATTTGCAAAATTATACAACAGAAACACAGAAAAGCAAGTTTTTTTTCTGTCTGTCTTTTTTTGTTTATTTAACAAAAAATAAAAAAACTCAGTGGTGATTAAATACCACTAAAAGAAATCTTATTTGTGTGAAAAAATGATAAAAATGTAGTTTGGGTACAATATTGTATGAGCGCGCCATTGTCATTCAATGTGTCCTAAAAGCTGAAAATTGGACTGGGCAGGAAGGGGGAAAAGTGCCCGGTATTGAAGTGGTTAAGTAGTTAGACTATTGTATATTAAATGTTGCCAAATATCATCTAAAAACATTGATTTATCATTATTGGGAATAAATGTCTTGGAAAAAAACGTAAAAATGTTCCGTTTCTTTCATCAGTTCAGTCACTTTTTTTCCTAGCAAAAACGGATGTTTTTCAACAGTTTACATCCGTTTTTAATCAGTTTTTCATCCATTTTTCATCAGTTTACATGCATTTTTTCACATTCTTTACCAATGCAAAAATGGACCATATGTCCGTTTACATCTGTATACATCCGTTTACATACATTACTCTAACGGATGTAAACAGATGATCATCCGTTTACATCCGCTAGTCCATAGAAATACATGAGTGTCCATTTTTCATCCATAAACAGACAGATGAAAAACGGACATACAGAACGCCCGTGTGAAAGGGGCTTTACAGCTCTTCAGACTGTGCCTGCACCATCTGGTCGATGGGGATAGGGAGCGCTGGATCATCTTGTATTGCTCTGAATCCGGCGCCCTTAGTGTGTACCATGGCCCTCCCATTTGCAGTGTGGCCTGATTGGCATGATTGCCCCACCCACTTGCATTGCCCATATTAACCTCCACTAAGATGGTCACTGGATCGGCCTGACAAAGGAGCGTGCATGCTCCAAACATACGCCATCTTGGAAACCCTGCCTGTGCTGTGACGCCATGTGAGTGAGCCTCCCTGCGCCTCTCTGCTACTCCCCAAGCCCCCCGGACACCACTGGAGTGGCGGGGATACACCCAGAGTTCGGTCTATGACATTCTGCCCGATCGGACCTCCATTCCTTATGACATGCCCACTAACTACCTACATTTTACCATTAAATTTGCCTGTTTTTAAATCTTCTACACTTAGAGTGGCGCCGCTCTTCTCTACCTACACCATCCGGTCACCTGTTTGTGGTGCCATTATGCTTTGCAGTCTTCTGGAACCTGAAAGAAACCTGATGCTGGACAGCCAATAGGAAGAATATATTTGAAATGCTACAATTTTGGTCATATTCAATATATTTCAAAAATATATTTAAAAATATATTTTTAAAAATATCTTTTTTTAAAATATATTCTTCAGTTTTTTTTAACATATAAACAAGTAATTTTAACATATATTTTTACATATATTTGTACATGCATTCCAAAAATGTAGATTTGTATTTTTAAAGACATACAGTATATTTGAAATGTATTTTTAAAAATATTTTCCATATATTTTGTAATAAAAATGCATTTCAACATGCAATATATATATATATATATATATATATATATATATACATACATATACAGTTGTGTTCAAAATAATAGCAGTGTGTTGAAAAAAGTGAATAAAGCTCACAATCCTTCTAATAGCTTTTATTTCCATACACACAAATGCATTGGGAACACTACACATTCTATTCCAAATCAAAACATGAAGAAAAATATATCACATTTGTGTTGTTCCTCTAAAAAAATTGAAGAAAAGTGAATATTAGACTGTTCAAAAAAATAGCAGTGTTTGTATTCTTCTTTACAAACTCAAACATTCACTATATAAACTGAAAAATGTTTGAAGATTTTGCTTTCCTTTGAATCACTTAATGAATATTTGGTTGTAGTCGCACTGTTTCTGAGAACTGCTGTACATCTGTGTTGTATGGAGTCAACCAACTTCTGGCACCTGTGAAAAGGCATTCCAGCCCAGGATGATTGGACTACATTCCACAGTTCTTCTCTATTTCTTGGTTTTGCCTCAGAAACTGCATTTTTGATGTCACCCCACAAGTTTTCTATTGGATTTAGATCCGGGGATTGGGCTGGCCACTCCATAATGTCAATCTTGTTGGTCTGGAACCAAGATGTTGCACGTTTACTGGTGTGTTTGGGGTCGTTGTCTTGTTGGAATACCCATTTCAAGGGCATTTCCTCTTCAGCATAAGGCAGCATGACCTCTTCAAGTATTCTGATGTATTCAAACTGATCCATGATCCCTGGTATGCGATAAATAGGCCCAACACCGTAGTATGAAAAACATCCCCATATCATGATGCTTGCGCAACCATGCTTCACTGTCTTCACAGTGTACTGTGGCTTGAATTCAGTGTTTGGGGGTCGTCTGACAAACTGTCTCCGGCCACTAGACCCAAAAAGAACAATCTTACTTTCATCAGTCCACAAAATGTTGCGCCATTTCTCTTTAGGCCAGTCAATGTGCTCTTTGGCAAATTGTAACCTCTTCAGCACATGTCTTTTTTCCAACAGTGGGACTTTGCGGGGGCTTCTTGCAGATAGCTTGGCTTCACATAGGCGTCTTCTAATTGTAACAGTACTCACAGGTAACATTAGACCTTCTTCGATCTTCCTGGAGCTGATTGTTGGCTGAGTCCTTGCCATTTTGGCTATTCTTCTATCCATTCGAATGGTAGTTTTCCGCTTTCTTCCACGTCTTTCAGGTTTTGGTTGCCATTTTAAAGCATTTGCGATCATTTTAGCTGAGCAGCCTATCATTTTCTGCACTTCTTTATATGTTTTCCCCTCTCCGATCAACTTTTTAATCAAGGTACGCTGTTCTTCTGAACAATGTCTGGAACGACCCAGTTTCCTCAGAATTTCAGAGAGAAATGCACTGTAACCAGCATGTACAACATTTGCTGCCTTCCTTCCTTAAATAAGGGCAATAATTGCCACCTGTTTTTCAAAGAATGAATGACCTCACTAATAGAACTCCACACTGCTATTATTTTGAACATGCCCCTTTCAATGAGTGATTCAATTACACAGAAGCAGCAGCATGCATGTCATGACTGTTGGGTCTGTTGGATTTCTATTACTCTACTACACCTGCTAGTAAATTATTTGCCATGTAGAAATATCATTTCTACCAAAAACAGTGATTAATCCGGTTAGTGATGTCTGACTGCTATTATTTTGAACACAACTGTATATACATATATATATATTTATTTATTGAAATATATTTTGAAATATATTGAATATGGCCAAAATTGTAGCATTTCAAATATATGTAAATATATTTGGGAAGAGTATTTTTAAAATATATTTCAAATATATTTTTCTTCCATGTGGGTTAGTACGTTAGGTAGGTGGTTAAACGTGTGCAAAAATTGCACAAATTGCTTTAGCAGTAAAAGGATTACTGACTTTTCAATGAATGCATAACTGGATTGAATAGGTTTTTTTTTGTTCTTGTGCGGCTTGGCATGTGATTTGCAAGTCGCATGCCAATTCGCATCCAGTGTGACCGGGGACTTAAAGTGGGAAAAATATATTTTTTTAAAATATATTCCTCAGATTTTTTTTAACATAAAAAAGTAATTTTAACATATATTTTTACATATATTTGTAAATGCATTCCAAAAATGTAGATTTGTATTTTCAAAGACATACAGTATATTTGAAATGTATTTTCAAAAATATTTTTCATATATTTTGTAATAAAAACACATTTCAACATGCAGTATATATATTTATTGAAATATATTTTGAAAATTATTGAATATGGCCAAAATTGTAGCATTTCAAATATATGTAAATATATTTGGGAAGAGTATTTATAAAATATATTTCAATTATATTTTTCTTCCATGTGGGTTAGTACGTTAGGTAGGTGGTTAAACGTGTGCAAAAATCGCAAAAACGGCTTTGGCAGCAGAAGGAATACTGACTTTTCAATGAATACATAACTGGATTGAATAGGTTTCTTTTTTTTTTATCAATTTAACTTAAAATTACAAGACGGCCTTTGTTGGGAACAAATATTCTTTTAACAAAAGAGGAGTTTTCATTTCCATTCCCCCCGTGTCTTTGTCAGTTATTGCTAATCACAGCAGATTTCTATATTACCAGCAGTGATGATATGTCACAGAGATCACACAGCTAGAACATTGTCTGTTTTTAAACAGAGAAAATCCAGCAGATACCCGCCTGAAGGATGGAGGGTTCTGCTTCACCGACAAAAAGACGTTCTGTCTGTATCCAAGAGAGTTCTGACAGAACAAGACTAATCACATCAGACAACGAATCTCAAAAAAAGCCTAAAAAAAGAGAATGTTTATACCATGATGTGCTTCAGAGTGTGATATTTCTATACCTAAAGCATACCAATCTCTCGCACGTCCAACACAATGCACCTTTCAGATTCATCGCAGCTTATTCGTCTTATAAATTCATTAACATGACTGGAAGCACAGGTGGTCTGCTGCATTCGCACTTTAGCGTTTTGTGAATGCTCACAAAAGATTGCGTTTTTGCACACATTCACAAAATGCATGTCATCATTATAATGCCACTCATAGTTAATGACACCTCAACCGTGGCAAGCAGATGCGCATTTTTGCGAGCAACAAAATCCTGACAAACAAGTCAAGGAGCAACCATAAAAAAAACGCACAAAGCTCAACACCCAAAAAGTTAGATGAGTGCTTTGTTTCATTTGTCACATGGATGGCAACCAATTGAAATGAATGGGCTGCCCTATACTGTGAAAACGTGCAAAAATGTGCAAAAAATGTATTCAAAAACACGTGGTCACGAGATGCGAATGTGATTCTAGGCTAAGGCTAGGTTCACACTAATGCGGTGCGGGATATCACATGTGATTCGTACAGGAACCGCACCACATTCCTGTGCAAATCACATGCAGGACCTTTTTTGGTTCCACATTAGAATCGGATCGCATGGGTATTCACACCTGCACGATCAGATTCTGCACATCGCACTGCGTTTTGCGAATCAATTTTGGGGTGTTGTTAACATACACAACTGCATTGGTTCGCATGAGAATCAGATTGCATGGGTATTCACACCTACGCGATCCGATTCTGCACATTGCACTGCATTTTGCGAATCAATTTTAGGGTGTTGTTAACATACACACCTGCATTGGTTCGCATGAGAATCGGACTGCATGGGTAGTCACACCTACGCAATCTGATTCTGCACATCGCACTGTGTTTTGCGAATCGATTTCAGGGTGTTGTTAACATACACACCCTCATTGGTTCACATGAGAATCGGATTGCATGGATATTCACACCTATGCGATCCGATTCTGCACATCGCACCACGTTTTGCGGACCGATTTCGGGGTGTTGTTAACATACACACCCTCATTGGTTCACATGAGAATCGGATTGCATGGATATTCACACCTATGCGATCCGATTCTGCACATCGCACCACAATTTGCAGACCGATTTTGGGGTGTTGGTAACATACACACCCTCATTGGTTCACATGAGAATCAGATTGCATGGATATTCACACCTATGCGATCCGATTCTGCACATCGCACCACGTTTTGCGGACCGATTTTGGGGTGTTGGTAACATACACACCCGCATTGGTTCGCATGAGAATCGGATTGCACATCAATGCGATCCGATTCTGCACATCGCACCACGTTTTGTGGACCGATTTCAGGGTGTTGTTAACATACGCACCCGCATTGGTTCGCATGAACGGGGTGCGATTCTGATGCAGTGCGGAATTCGCACAGAAACACTGCAAATTCAGCAACTGCATCACTGTGAACCCAGCCTAAGGGTCATCATACATTACAATCTGACCATACAATTTTGGTGTAATCAACTTTATGGTGGCCATACATGCTTTGATAAATAATCAATTTTTTTTTTGTCATTCAATCTCTACCGATAGGAATAATTGATCTATAGTCGACAGCTCATTTAAATGATATGCCACACACAGGGAAGTGGATTTTGATAGTTATGATACAAGCAACTTACGGTCGGAAGTTATCGATTAAAATATGAATTCCTGAACAAATTTATGTGCCATGTGGCCATCCTCTGTAATCTGCTAAAAACTCAACTCTGAGCCTGGGACAGGAATACCTTTGGTATAAAATATCTTTAATGACTATGATTGCCAACATCCAAATGAGGGTGTATCCCAAGTCTGGACAAAAAGTGCCGTGGTATGAGAGATTCGGTGAGAATGAATGTGTGTTAGACTAGAGAAGAATTATTTCTTCCCTTATCCATCTCCCTATTACCTTGCCCCCTTTTTTGTCATTTCACTATTTTAAACTATGATATATTTACATCCCTATTTTTAACCACTTACATTTAATGTGGGCGGGTGGCATATGCAGGCTGGATGACATACATGTACCTCATCCAACCTGCTCCAAGTTAGGGGTGTGCAGTGCACCACTCCAGCCACCACCGTGTCCACTAGACACAGCAGATTGTGACTCCCAGTACCCACTCTGCAATCACATGATCAGTGTCACCAAAGATGTTATGAATAAATATCATTTATAACAGCAATGTTTCCTATAAAGTGATGCTGTGATTGGCCCACAGCTATCACATGGTACCTGGGTCAATCACAGCAACCTGTACCATGTGATTAGCTGTAGCCAATCACAGATCACTAGTAATCACAGCTGTTATGAATGTCACCCATTCATGACAGTTCAAAACACTGCTGTTACAATGATCATCATTGTAACAGCAATCAAAGTGTAAAAAAGAAAAAAAAATCCCTGATCCCACTGCCACAGTAGTACAGTGCTACTAAGATGACACATAACTACTCTTATGAAAATATGTAAAAAAAATACTAATAAAACAAGAAAAAAATATAAAAGAAAAAGAGAACAAATGTTTTAAAAAATTGATTTAAAAAAAGTAATTTTTTTCTTTTTTTTTTACCATGTTGTCACCAGTCAGTGTCCCTGATCACTGAGACACCAGTCAGTGTACACAAGTGTTTCTCAACCTTTTTTTAGGCAAGGCACCCTCTGAAATTATGAACAGTCCCAAAGCACCCTTTAAAATTATGGACAGTCCTGAAGTACCCTCTAAAATTATGGACAGTCCCAAAGCACCCTTTAAAATTATGGACAGTCCCGAAGTACCCTCTAAAATTATGGACAGTCCCAAAGCACCCTCTAAAATTATGGACAGTCCCAAAGCACCCATTAAAATTATGGACAGTCCCGAAGCACCCTCTAAAATTATGGACAGTCCCGAAGCACCCTCTAAAATTATGGACAGTCCCGAAGCACCCTCTAAAATTATGGACAGTCCCAAAGCACCCTATAAAATTATGGACAGTCCCAAAGCATCCATTAAAATTATGGACAGTCCTGAAGTACCCTCTAAAATTATGGACAGTCCCAAAGCACCCTATAAAATTATGGACAGTCCCAAAGCATCCATTAAAATTATGAACAGTCCTGAAGTACCCTCTAAAATTATGGACAGTCCCGAAGCACCCTCTAAAATTATGGACAGTCCCAAAGCACCCTCTAAAATTATGGACAGTCCCAAAGCACTCTCTAAAATTATGGACAGTCCCAAAGCACCCTCTAAAATTATGAACAGTCTTGAGGCACCCCATTCTAAAATGTAAATAGCTATTCTAGTAGTTTTATATAATGCAGCAACATCCACACATGTGGGGCACCCAACATTAGAGGTGATTTATTCTTTCAAAGCAAATACACGTTTGCACACTGGTACTGACTAGTATTCCAGTGTTTCTCTTCTCCCTCAGTTTTTCTCCATCACTCAGCTGATGTGACCTCAGCACTGATGGAGAGGGGCAGGGGAGGGTCAAACAAGGATGCTTTGCAGGCAACCGACAACCTCCTTATCAACTGATGATGTCATTGGTTGTCAGGAAGCTAGAAGGTGCAAAATGAAAAACTGTGGCTTTGTGTAATTAAAAGGCAGGCCTTTTCCACCCGCTGGCTTCTATACAGGTTTTGGCCAATTTTTAGACATTTTGTCAAGGCACCCCTGGAGAAACCTCAAGGGACTCCAAAGTACCTGGACACCCTGGTTGAAAAAGGCTGGTGTAAACAAAAGAAATGTCTGGGCAACTAGAGCTGTCAAAAAAAAAAAAAAAGCCTGACAATGTTTATCAACAATGTTGCTCAGCTGCTACAGAAACATTGTTTTATTTTGTATCTTTATGTTTATTCATCTATAGATCAACATGATGAATTTTGATCTGCAGACAAAGCCAGTTAAAAGCAACCTGTCAAGTAAAAAAAATCAGCCCTAGTTAACCCCTGATTCTCTTTCTCCATTTAATTACTGGTTTCCTGATGATTTATTTTTTTTGTTAAATTCTATTTTATAGACTATCAATAAAATAATTGTCTGCTTTGTTTGGTAATATTTTTACGCCTTAAAGATGTATTTGCACTTTTCACATTGAAAAAAGGGCAAAATTAAAAAAAAAATACATTTAGTTTGTTTGTAAATAACTTTTCAATGCTTTGTACCAGAAACATAACTTTCATGTCATTTTAAACAGGACAAATTACAGAATAATTACAGAATAAAATGCAAACTTTTTTATGTGCAATAACACTATTTATTTTGAAACTAATATTGCTAAAAAAAAAGTACTTTTTTTATTTTTTTAACATTTAATTGTCTAAGGATTGTGAAAAAAATATTGTTGTGAGACAATATTCAGGAAAAGAAAGCCTTGTTTGTCCTACGTTGTTATCTTAACCCCTTGACGCCGATGTAACACAAAAATGAATCTTCACAGAACTGGGCTTTTTTTTCCATAGGGCCACATATTTGCGTACCTGTCTTTGAGTTGGGAGTGCGTCTCACCGTGCGCTCCCAGCACAAAGACCACATTGTCACTGAGCGCACTGGGTCCCGTTCTAATGATCATCACTGTACAACGCGGCACGCTTGTTTTTTTTCTCTCTATGAATGGATGAGAGAGATACATTGTATCTCTCTAACTCCAGCCATAGAAGGAAAAAAAAGATGTTTGTAAAAAAAAAAAAAAAGATAAATAAGTAAATATTAAACATAAAAGAAAAAAAATAAATAAAAAATACCTAGATCAAGGTTTAATCTAGTTCAGTGCCATGGTAAGTGTTTGGGTCAAGGTCAGGGAAAAAGGTCAAAGTCAAAAGGTCAGGGTCAAAGTTCAGGATTTAAAAAAAATTTGGTATCAGTGTCAGTTAGTGTTAGTGTCAGTGTGTTTTAGGTAAAAAAAAGACAAAAACTAAAGGTGCACTATTGTTTCTGGCCTGTACTACGGGTACAAACAACAAATAACATACACATATATGGTATCGCTGCGATCGTCAAGAGCTGAAGAATTTATTTTGGGTTGTTCTTTAGTGGTAGGTTATGGTAGTAACAAAAAACACACAGCTAGATATCCATTACCATTTACCACCAAATGAAAGCGCAATTTGTCCTGAAAAAAACAAGGTATAATTAGTTGTGATGATATGTATGGTTTTACTAAGACATGTCAACATTTCAAAATTGTGCTTAGGCATTTAGATGTGATGTACCCTTAGGCGTGAAGGGGTTAAGCAATGATAAAGTTATCACTGAATAAACAGGTCCAAAGCTCCGGTCCACAAGGGGTGAACAGGTGTGACATCCAAAGTGGTTAAGGAGCACAGCCACCACGTCCTTAACAACCGATCGTTCATTCAGCTGTCAGCGGGGTTTCCCTGCTGACAGCTGAAGTGTAAACAAAACAGTTGCCGGCAGGTATCAGTAATTGGTATTAGCAAGTACAAAAAAAAGTATTGATACTCATACTCGCTGTAAAAAAAATGGTATCGGTGCATCCCTACTCTGTGGTATGTAATAGGTGATAACCATTATACATGCGCATGCCAGAAATGTTTGTTTCTTTTCAGATGCATTAGTTCATTGAAGAATTTTATTCGAACTGATGTGTATTTGGAATTCATTTCATTTCTTTGTCATTCGATTTGTATATTCGTTGGTCCAGTTGGATTCCAAAAATGTTGCAGTTTTTCTGGAAAATTGCTATATATTCAATATACTATCAAATGCGATGGATTTGAATTGGAAAGATTTTATATTTTCAGATGCTAATCCAACCCAAAGAAATTGCAAGAGCTGATTGGACTATATCGACTGTCGTGCATCTGAACTAAGGAATGGAACGAAATTTGGATCCATTCTTTATCCAAATTATCAAAAAAATTTGATAATTGAATTCATTTCTCTACGGGCCTGAACTACTATCGCATCATGTGATATCATCCAAAACAAACAAATTCATTTGTTAGTTTCTTTATAACTTTTTTCGGGTTTGTTGTCATTCATTCTCTGTGTCCAATTAGGGATTCGTATACATTTGAATCTTCAAAAATTACATTTCTGTCCAAAAAACTAATCAAAATGAAAAGAACCGCACATGAATCTAATTAACATCAATATGATCACAATTTAATGAGTACAGAACTGGACCAAAGGACGCTATTAAAGGTTTTCCCAGAATTTAGCTTTAAAGTGTTACTTAACCTACAACAGTAAAATCAGTCTGTATATGCAGTAAAGCATGATTGGTATACTGACTGTGGAACCTAAGGGGTTAATCCTCTGCATTGTGTAAAAAGGCTGTTTGATCCTGACTCTCTGATCCTCCCCTTCTTCCAGTGCCCCCCCCTCTTATCTCCTGGTAAGATATATGATGTGGAGTCACTCTGCACATGCTCAGTTTGGTGTGTATTGCTAGAGAGGTTATTGTTTCTTGGGAGGGTGCTTGTGATCAGCACAGGGCCAATCAGCACTGTCCAGACACAGGTCAGGGGTCTTGTATCATCCTAGAGCAGAATGAAAACTCCTCCTACAAGCTTTAACATGTGCTCGTCTGGACACTGATAGAAGTCACAAGACTGTTCTATGCTCTAACGTCTGATGAGAAAAGGTATTTAGCAATTTATAGTTACTAAAATAATTGCATTTCCATGTTGTGTGTACTGTGGGAGACCAGATATAGCGAATGCAGGGTCTGGGGTTTAGTAACACTTTAAGATAGAATAGAAATACAGCGTACTTTAAATTTTTAGAGAATCCTTTGAGATCAACTTTATTTAGCATTTGACATCTTCAGATATTTTATTTTTATTTTACTATATTTTCTATTTAAAGTAACTCATGCTATCTATTTTGCTATCCTATCTTAAACTACCTGTACATAGAGACTGTTGCAAGCTTTTTATTTCCTCCTATGTCATAGCCCCCTCCCCTGGCTTCTCCATCAAGATCAATAATACAACCATCAGTCCCTCCCCTTATGCCAGGGTACTAGGTGTAATTCTAGACTCCCATCTGTCCATTCAGCCCTAAATCATTGTCCAAATCTTGTAGTCTTCACCTCCGCAACATCTCCAAGATACGGCCGTTCTTAACCTCGGAAACTACTAAGCAACTTATTCACTCCCTGGTTATCTCTCGCCTTGACTATTGTATCTCCGTCCTCATTGGCCAACCTCATCGCAGGCTATCCTGTCTTCAGTCTATCATGAATACTGCTGCCGGACTCGTCCACCTTACTAACTGTTCCATATCTGCCACCCCTCTCTGCCAATCTCTCCACTGGCTTCCCATTGCCCAGCGGATAAAATTCAAAACATTAACAATAAGATATAAAGCCATTTACAACTCTGCCCCAAATTACCTCACCAATCTAGAGTCCAAATATCACCCAAACTGTCCTCTCCGCTCCTCCCACGATCTCCTGCTCTCTAGCTCCCTTGTCTCCTCCTCCTCTCCAGGACTTCTCCAGAGCCTCCCCCATCCTCTGGAACTCTCTACCCCAATCTATCCAACTATCACCTACTCTGCCCACTTTTAGGCAATCTCTGAAAACCTATCTCAGGGAAGCCTATCCCGCCTTCAGCTAATAACGGAATCTTCTATTCCTCCTATTAGTTCAACCCCCACAGTTATTACCTTTTGTACCAGCAGCCCCTCCCTCTTAGATTGTAAGCTCCAAGGAGCAGGGCCCAATTAACCCTCTTGTATTGAACTGTATTGTTGCCATATTGTCTCCCTTTATATTGTAAAGCGCTGTGCAAATTGTTGGTGCTGTATACCGTAGATTCTGTAAAATAATAATAGCTCTGTAACAATTCCTAGATAACAGATTTAAGTCTATTTAAATATTTACTATACTTTCAAAGATCACAGCTCCTGCCTCTGCCTTAAAGTGACTATTGCCAAGATTTTGTACAAATTCCAAATTTAAGGGCCCTGCAATAGCAAGGTAATTACATTCATATATCCTGGTCTTGTGTCTCCTACCTTCCCTTTGTTTTATCATTGCCACTTACTAAAGCCTCTTTAGCATTTAAGACTTCCAGGAGTTTTAAATGTCTGTGTTTCCCACCACACACCATGGTTTCATCCTATGATCACTAATTTTCTACAGGACGCAGCAGTGACCTAAGAGTGACAAGATGGAGCCATGGAAAGGTAGGAGAAATAGGCTGCCAGACTGACCTAGCTCTATTACTGCAGGGAACTTAAATATTGACTTACGGTGCCTTGAAAAGTATTCATACCCCTTGAAATTTTCCACAATTTGTCATGGTACAACCAAAAACGTATTTTTGTGATAGACCAACACAAAGTGGCACATAATTGTGAAGTGGAAGGAAAATGATACATAGTTTTTAAAATATATTACAAATAAAGATCTAAAAAGTTTAGCATGCATTTGCATTTAGCCCCCTTTACTCTGATACCCCAAACTAAAATCTAGTGGAACCAATTGCCTTCAGAAGTCACCTAATTAGTAAACAGAGTCCACCTGTTTGTAATTTAATCTCAGTATAAATACAGCTGTTCTGTGAAGCCCTCAAAGGTTTGTTAGAGAACATTATTGAATAAACAGCATCATGAAGGCCAAGGAACACACCAGACAGGTCAGGGATAAAGTTGTGGAGAATTTTAAAGCAGGTTAGGTTATAAAAAGATATCCCAAGCTTTGAGCACCTCACAAATCACTGTTCAATCCATCATCCGAAAATGGAAAGAGTATGGCACAACTGCAAACCTACCAAGACATGGCCGTCCACCTAAACTGACAGGCCAGGTAAGGAGATTATTAATCAGAGAAGCAGCCAAGAGGTCCATGGTAACTCTGGAGGAGCTGCAGAGATCCACAGTTCAGGTGGGGGAATCTGTCCACAGGATAACTATTACTCATGCACTCCACAAATCTGGCCTTTATGGAATAGTGGGAAGAAGAAAGCCTTTGTTGAAAGAAAGCCATAAGAAGTCCTGTTTGCAGTTTGCAAGAAGCCTTTTACATTCAGCTTTCAGTGGGGAACATTAACACATGATTGTCACTACTAAAATACTGCATGAGTTATTTTATCAATAAAAAGGTGGCCTTTTAGTAGTGAAAACCAATTCAGCGTTCATGTTTCAGCTGTCAGTGGAGTTCCCCACTGACAGCTGAATGTAAAAGAATTGCCAGCAATTAAAATAATAATTTAAAAAACCGCATGGGGTCCCCCCCCCATCCATACCAAGCCTTTCGGGTCTGGTATGGATTTAGAGAACTTCCATGCCAAAATTTAAAAAAAAAATGGCGTGGGATTCCCTCAAAATCCATACCAGACCCTTATCCAAGCATGCAGCCCGGCAGGTCAGGAAAGGGGGGGGGGGCAAGTGAAGCACCCCCCCTCCTGAACCATACCAGGCCACATGCCCTCAACATGGGGGGTTGCTTTGGGGCAGGGGGGCTCCCCCCAAAGCACCTTGTTCTCATGTTGATGGGGACAAGGGCCTCTTCCCCACAACCCTGGGCTGTGGTTATGGGGGCCCCCAGATCCCACATCTTTAACAAGGGGGCCCCAAGATCCCAACCCCCCCCCCATTGTGAATGAGTATGGGGTACATGGTACTCATTCATACTCATTGGCAAAAAAACAAAAAGTGTAGTGTAAAAAAACACCGGACACGGTCTTTGACAAGTTCTTTCTTAAAAGAAAAATCTAAAAGAATGTCCCCCGCAGTAGCTCCAATGTGAATCACGATGCTTGCTGCCGCCGCTGACCCGAAGAAATGAAAAAGGTTCAGTTCCCGAAGATGGCTCCCACCGTGTGACTGCTCCAGTGGTTTGACAGTTCTTAAATATGTAAGGGGCGGGGCCACCTGGGGACATCATCCGAGTGACCCCGATCCCATGTGACATCACATGGAAAGCACATTTCAATGTGAACATGTCTCTGCAGTGATTTTTCGTTCTGTTAGACGTGCTTCTAGGACGTCTGCTTTTTTTTAGACGGATTCCTGTATTGTGGCTATAAGTAAATTTGCTTTTGCGTCTATCTGTTAGACGCTTTCTTTAGTAAATGTCTTTGCTATCTAAAAGTAGATGGATTCTAATGAAAAGTAGACGTTTGCCCACGGAAATGCACCTAGATGTTGTCTACGCACATTAGTAAATCAGGGCCTTTATGTCTACATACCTCCTTTCCTGAATGGCTGCTCTTTTTTTTTTATTTTTTTTTTCAGTTGATTTTTACCCTGAGTTTTCACAACCACTACTTTGGGATTGAAAGAAAGCTGTGACATGAGAGAAAGGGATTAATAAAAAAAAACATCTATTCACACATACTGATAGATGGCATAGCAAGAGTAAGGCCTCTTTCACACCACCAGATCCATTTCTGAGTGGAGCAGGAGGATGACAGGCTTATGTAGAGTGGACATGGACACAGCCTGCTCTGCTCTATAAGCAGTTGGATGTAAACAGACTAGCTGTCTGTTTACACCCGACTTTCCTCTGATCCGATCCGTTCGGACTGAGTGGAATAGATCCCCTTCCAATTGCTTTTACTGGATTGGATTGGTAGGCAGACACAAGATATAACACCCATTTTTGCTAAGGTATAAAAGATGGGGTTGCATCGAGTAAATAGATACCAAACATGTCAAGCCTTGATGTTAAACATCAAGATAGGGACCTTAGATTGTACAGTATGTTTTTTGAGAGAAGAGAGGAATGCAAATGTACAGTGCTATACAGTTAGTGCCTGCAAAAAAATGGTAACAAAGATACATTTAGAGCTACAGTATTTATGGTGGAAATCACATTGTGAAGGCACAAGGTCCCTTCATCAGGTTAAAAATTCCAAGAAAAGAAATGCTCCCTATATCGGCTGGTGTGCTTCAATTCTAACTATTCAGTCATTTTTATAAAAACATTTTGTGCAATCATGTTAAAGTATGTCAAAACATATCATTTTTTTTCTTTTTCAAATTATTTTAATGTTCACTAATTAATCAGTTATGGGAGCATGGCAAAAACGAGAGCCTGAAAATTGGATGCCATGGCTCAAAAAATGGAAAATACTGAAGTTCACAGAAAAAAGAAAGGGAAGGAGATAGTGGTAATTAAAATAAAATATAAAGAGTATGTGGAAAGAAAAGAAAATTGATGGATAAGCAGCTTCTGCAAGTTTCATGGAGGAGACGAATAAAACAATCCAGACAGTAGAGCTGTGAAAGGTAGAGCTGGATTGAATGTTAATCCGGATACAGTACGTACTGTTTCTAGTATGCTTGGTATTAACTACTTTGGGAATGGAGCATTTTTTTTTCAATTCTTGCTCACATGGAAAATCTGAATTTCTGGCTAAAACATTACTTAAAACCCACAAACAATTATATATACCGTATTTTTCGCTCCATAAGACGCACCTGACCATAAGACGCCCCTAGGTTTTAGAGGTGAAAAACAAGAAAAAAAAATATTCTGAACCAATGAACTGCAGACACAGTACAGGGGATGACCAGAGACTGAGGACACAGTACAGGAGATGACCAGAGACTGCGGACATAGTACAGGAGATGACCAGAGACTGCGGACAAAGTACAGGGGATGACCAAGAGAATGCGGACAGTACAGGGGATGACCAGAGACTGCGGACATAGTACAGGAAATGACCAGAGACTGCGGACAAAGTACAGGGGATGACCAAGAGACTGCGGACATAGTACAGGGGATGACCAGAGACTGTGGACATAGTACAGGAGATGACTAGAGACTGCGGACACAGTACAGGAGATGACTAGAGACTGCGGACACAGAACTGGGGATGACCAAGAGACTGCGGACACAGTACAGATGGACCAGAGACTGCGGACACAGTACAGGAGATGACCAGAGACTGCGGACACAGTACAGGGGATGACCAGAGACTGCGGACACAGTACAGGGGATGACCAGAGACTGCGGACATAGTACAGGAGATGACCAGAGACTGCGGACAAAGTACAGGGGATGACCAAGAGACTGCGGACATAGTACAGGGGATGACCAGAGACTGCGGACATAGTACAGGAGATGACCAGAGACTTCGGACACAGTACAGGAGATGACTAGAGACTGCGGACACAGTACAGGAGATGACTAGAGACTGCGGACACAGAACAGGGGATGACCAAGAGACTGCGGACACAGTACAGATGGACCAGAGACTGCGGACACAGTACAGGAGATGACCAGAAACTGCGGACACAGTACAGGGGATGACCAGAGACTGCGGACACAGTACAGGGGATGACCAGAGACTGCGGACATAGTACAGGAGATGACCAGAGACTGCGGACATAGTACAGGAGATGACCAGAGACTGCGGCACAGTGCAGGAGATGACCAGAGACTGCGGACACAGTGCAGGGGATGACCAGAGACTGCGGACAGTGCAGGGAATGACCAGAGACTGCGGACAGTGCAGGGAATGACCAGAGACTGCGGACAGTGAAGGGAATGACCAGAGACTGTGGACCTTTGGGGTATTCTGAACCAATGAACTGCAGACACAGTACAGGGGATGACCAGAGACTGAGGACACAGTACAGGAGATGACCAGAGACTGCGGACATAGTACAGGAGATGACCAGAGACTGCGGACAAAGTACAGGGGATGACCAAGAGACTGCGGACAGTACAGGGGATGATCAGAGACTGCGGACATAGTACAGGAAATGACCAGAGACTGCGGACAAAGTACAGGGGATGACCAAGAGACTGCGGACATAGTACAGGGGATGACCAGAGACTGCGGACATAGTACAGGAGATGACCAAGAGACTGCGGACAGTACAGGGGATGACCAGAGACTGCGGACATAGTACAGGAAATGACCAGAGACTGCGGACAAAGTACAGGGGATGACCAAGAGACTGCGGACATAGTACAGGGGATGACCAGAGACTGCGGACATAGTACAGGAGATGACCAGAGACTGCGGACACAGTACAGGAGATGACTAGAGACTGCGGACACAGTACAGGAGATGACTAGAGACTGCGGACACAGAACTGGGGATGACCAAGAGACTGCGGACACAGTACAGATGGACCAGAGACTGCGGACACAGTACAGGAGATGACCAGAGACTGCGGACACAGTACAGGGGATGACCAGAGACTGCGGACACAGTACAGGGGATGACCAGAGACTGCGGACATAGTACAGGAGATGACCAGAGACTGCGGACAAAGTACAGGGGATGACCAAGAGACTGCGGACATAGTACAGGGGATGACCAGAGACTGCGGACATAGTACAGGAGATGACCAGAGACTTCGGACACAGTACAGGAGATGACTAGAGACTGCGGACACAGTACAGGAGATGACTAGAGACTGCGGACACAGAACAGGGGATGACCAAGAGACTGCGGACACAGTACAGATGGACCAGAGACTGCGGACACAGTACAGGAGATGACCAGAAACTGCGGACACAGTACAGGGGATGACCAGAGACTGCGGACACAGTACAGGGGATGACCAGAGACTGCGGACATAGTACAGGAGATGACCAGAGACTGCGGACATAGTACAGGAGATGACCAGAGACTGCGGCACAGTGCAGGAGATGACCAGAGACTGCGGACACAGTGCAGGGGATGACCAGAGACTGCGGACAGTGCAGGGAATGACCAGAGACTGCGGACAGTGCAGGGAATGACCAGAGACTGCGGACAGTGAAGGGAATGACCAGAGACTGTGGACCTTTGGGGAGGGAGGGGGAGCGGGTACCTGAATTTGACAGGTACCCGCTCCCACTTCCGCGGAGTTGCCTTCCCTCTTCTTCCTGGGCCGGCTTCTGTGACAGCCGGGTGCCCACTGCGCATGTGCGAGAAGCGCTGCGCTTTTTGAATGGCCCGGCGCCTTCTGGGACCTTTCATGTGTCCCAGAAGACACCGGATCATTCACAAAGTGCAGCACATGCGCAGTGGGCACCCGGCTGTCACAGAAGCCAGCGCGGGAAGACTGTGCAGCGCTGGAGCGAGGAACAGGTAAGGCCCTGCAGGAGACAACAGCTGAGCGGCCGGCCCGGTATTCTGACATGGTGGCCGCAAAAATACCGGACCAGCCGCTTTATATTCGCTCCATAAGACGCACTGACATTTTCCCCCCTTTTTTGGGGGGAAAAAAGTGCGTCTTATGGAGCGAAAAATACGGTATTCTGAAAACAGAGGCCCTATGGAATACAAAATAGTAATGTTGCTATTGTTTATGTTACACAATATTTTCCCAAATGTTTATAAATAATGTAGGAAAAAAAACATTCAAATTAATGTAGAACCCTTGGAGACAAGGTGGTACTCCCATAGACAGGGTGGGCTGACATTTCCCCTCAGGGTGCAGATTACTTAAGCGATGGTGGAATGTGAACAGATGGGCACCAGTTACTTTAGGATGCAAAACAAAAATGAGCTTATTGCTTACATAGAAAACTCCAGGGAGAAGAAAATAGGGCACAGGACACCCAGGAATTAGAGGGCCAGCAGACTCCACAAAAAAGGTTGCCAGCACCCTGGGTAGAAGACACCATACTCCAGTGAGGTCCAAGCTCCACATCCAAGCCCCAAATCCAGGCCTCTGCCCAGCCACATGGTCACCCTCTAAGGCAGCAGGCCTAAGAGGTTACAGTAGCACAACACACTCCTCCCCCAGGCAGAAGGCCCATGGGTGAGCAGACTGACTTCCCAAGATCACTCCCTGAACATTTATACTCTCTCCTAGCATGCACCAATGGCACGAAGACTCCTACTAGTTGGCCAGGGAGAAATAAATATCACCTACTGGCAACAGAAGGACACATACAGTATGCAGGGCCCAGGAGAAACCTAGAAGCTGAACTTTCAATTGAGCCAAGTTTACTGCAGCTCTGTTTAGGGTAGGGTAGCTACACTATGTTTAGTGAACACAAATATAATATTTTCCCAATTATTTGTGAAATATAAAATATGGAGTTGTATCAAGTAAATAGATATCAAACTTTGATAGTAAACAAATTGCAAAAGGCTACTCTTGGTACACAGGTACCAGGATGGCAGTGTTGGAACCTTTGGTGTAACCACATAAGACAGTAAACCACCAAAACTATAGTCAATAGAATATCACATGTTTAATAGATCCCCTTTATTTATGCCAATGAGTGTTTAGGGGTAACACACGCTTCACCTGGGCTATGGTGAATCACAACACATGATAATACAAAATTAGAATAATGCATCTAATAGATGTAAACTAAAATAATGGGGTTGATTTACTGTAGACTGCACACTTTGCAAGTGCAGTTGCACTAATTTTCCCCAGAGCTTAGCGAATGTGGCGAAGTTCCACTTTTTAAAAAATACCCAATCAGGTGTAAAGAAAATAAAAAAACTAAATTTTTGCTTGCACATGATTGGATGATGGAAATCAGCACAGCTTCATCACATTCACTAAGCTCTGGGGAAAATGAGTGGAACTGCACTTGCAAGTGCACAGTCTGTTTCGCTTTAGTAAAGCAACCCCATTATGTATTAAAAACTAGAACATACTGTATTTCTTTAAAAACACAAATTGCTAAATTTATATATGTGTGGAAAAAGGGTTGAATGGCACTAGCTGGGAACATCTAGTGGTGAAAAGAAAATACGGTGGAGTACAACTCAGTATTGGAGGTGAGTATTGCAACAAAAACTGTACTTTTATTTTTACTATTATTGGTCTATTCATTTTGTTTTTTTTACTGGAGTCTTGTTTTAATATACAGTCCTATGACACTGGTGTCACATATCATAATAGGTTTTCTATAAACAGGACACAATAGATGTTTGCCTTCAGAGTCCCTCTTTTAAGCTCTATACATAATCAATATGGCTGCTCTCAGCCTGCTTCTTACAGTGAGAAAGCATGAGTTTGGGATTACAACAAACCCAAACGTTAACTATCTTTGATAGTATAGAGCTGTGGGTGGTGGACTTCTTGTAATGCAGCAGCACATACATAGTACAAGGGAGTGGGGATGCTCAAGACATCATTGATCTAATATGACCACATAGTTTTAATAAGTCAATGACATTGACCTAATATGGCTATGTACCCATCTTAAGTCAATGATGTCATGAGCAGTAGCGACTAACTTCCAGGTTCAGTTGAACTTGGGTTTGACCTGAACACAAGCCCAAACCCAACCTCATCATTAATACTTTCTGGCAAGGTTTTTGGCTGCTGTGAGGGTCTAACCAGGGTCAAAGGCTGTGAACGGCATTATGTATCAGTGCAAATATTTGCACTCAAAATCTCCAAGTCTGATTCAAAATTGTGTAGCACAGACCCCTGACAGGCCCCACTGATTTGCCCTAGGTTTTCTTCCCAAATGGGTATACAGCAGACAGGCATGCAACAACCTGGGCAGTCTCAATGACCAGACAAGGAGTGTCTTTTTATACTTTATTGCTTGTTGGACTTTAATGGGGTGCAGGGTAAGCTTTGGGATACTCCAAATTTTGCAAAGAGTAGCCAAAGGACACTCAAGCAAAGGGAAAATCCCCATTCAGCAGTATTACAGCAGGTACTCCAGGAGGTATATAATAAAAAAGTTAAACATAACGGGATCCACTGCAAGATGCTAGAAATATTCACTGCCGACTCTGCCAAACTATATATGGAGCAAACAGGTAAAATGTGAACAAAGGGTCCGCATAAAAAGAAGTCCCAATCGAGAACTGGCCCATGGCTTAAGGAATATAACTTCAATAAACCTGCTATTCCTTAAGCTGAGGGTCAGTTATTGATCGGGACTTCTTTTTATGTTAATCCCTTGTCCACATTTTACCTCTTTACTCAAGGAGGTATAGCACTAGGACCCCACATCCAGGCCTCTACTCATAATGTCCATGTATACATGGATACCTCCGTCCAGTATCAGCCAGACATGTCCCCTGTGTCTCCAAGCCAGATCCTCGGTGAGTCCTCTCGATTTGGCTCAAACTTTTCCCAGCAAATATGCCCCCTCACAGAGCAGGAACCTGAATGAACTCCTACAACTTCAGCTAATCTGCCCAACAGGGCAGCAGCCCTCAAAGTTGGGATGTTCTCTTCTTGGAGAAGAACCCTACTGCTCCAGACTTCCAGCTACTTATGAACTCCTGCTGGGCATCCTGATACCACATCAATATTCAGACCAAGGCTCTGATTTTTCCAGCCTTCTATTTTCCAGAATCCACTAGAAGGCAGGGGGAAACAGTTGAGCCTACAGCCAGTGAGAATCAGAACAGCAAAAAATAATGACAGAGGAGCTAAACAACTAAATTTACCTGAAGCCCTCTAGCAACCTATTCTAGGGGGACGCTGCATTTGAATTATTAAAATTCACAGTGAATTCAAGTTTAACCTAAATCCAGACATCATCCTTACAGATCTCCAGACAACAGACAAAAGGCACTGCGGTAGGGTACTGTATAGTGTGATGGAACATGGCTCCTGACCCCTTTCCTTCTCACCAACCTGTGACCTAAGGACCAGCCAATCTCACACCGGGCTGTCACTTGCATAACAATGCCACTCTCACCTACGCCCTGTACACAGACTTTCCAGTTAGCGGGACCACAATCTGTGTGCCAGCAGCCTGAGAGCGATTGTCCCTGGGTCAGGTTAATTATGCAATTAACCCTTCACACTGCCACCACCGCCTTTTTACAGAGGAGGAAACTCACAAATCCTAGCAATAACACGATGATATTAGCATAAGCGTCTGTAATACACACTGCCACCACAGACAGGGATATCAGAGAACTATTACATACAGTAGCACTCTTCAAGAGACAGGGATTCTATAGTTTGCATTAAGAGCTTTAGAGACAGTTTCAATTCTTTTCAAAAAATAGGATTTATTACTAGAAAGGTCAAAATGGTGCAATTCAAATATTTACAGAAAAGATGTTACAAAAACATAAAGAGAACAATAAAGCAACAGAAAAATAAAATAAAGGCGTTAAGAAGGCAGAATACTTGCAAAGTCCTGGTTTAACAGAGTCCAATTGTCCGAGCAAAAATGTTGCCGTGGCTCTCAAGTCCGTTAGATGTGTCTTGATTGATGTTAAACGAGAGCTCCTTTTTATCCAGGCCTGTCAGTCCTTTTCTATGATATTAAAGGGGTGTCACCTGAGAACAAATGACCAATCATCCAGTTTGGGGATGGGGTCTAGGAGGTAACCAAGGTTATGACCAGGTCTAACAATTTCATACTAATATTAATAACTTCCAGTGTGTGCAAGTGGCATTCTAGCAACTGGAAGATTAACATTCAGAATTATATTTCAAACCCAGGCATACCAAACACAACATACCCTTGTCACCCAGGAGGGAAGAGACTGCTTTCTCCCCTTTCCTATGTGCTAACATCGTCATGTATGGTCTTGTTTGGTTTGCACTAAAATTATCTATCCAAATATATACCTAATATTAATGTGCCCAGTTCCTGTTGATTTTTATGAACCATATGTGAAATGGTTACATCTGGAAAAGACGTTTTATGGCATGCTCTGCATTCCAAAAGCCCTAATGCCTAACAGGTCATGTGTGTGACAGTTGACTGAGTTATTGTTTTACAATCGGGCAGAGGAAAGTGTCTTTGCCATGAATACATCCTGCCAAGCCTAATTAGTGGTTTACAGCTCTTGGAGCTTCGTCTATTTGTGTTTTATTTAAGATAAGAGGCTCTTTTGAAGTTTTGTTACAACTTCCAGCTACAAATTCCATTTTTAGAGGAGGCAGGAAAGGAGAAGACCTTCACAAGATCACTGTCGCGTACAGCGTCCATATCTCTATTGCGCACAATCGTCACATATAGTACAGCTGGGTGTAGCACTGAGTCACAATGTAATCCTTATAAGTGTCTCTGGGCTGTCCCATTCCCATTCAGCCCCAGCATCCTTTTAACAGGGTCTTCATGCCTAGGGAACGGGAAGGACCGACCGATTATATGACAACTGTTAATGACCGTCACATTGGTCACATGATCAGGGGCCGGTCCTGCTGTCTTTGACAGCTTGGTCACTGTGGAGGGATAGCAGAGTGAGTGCACTCTAAGCACAAAATGCTCTGCCGCCCATGGATACATATGTGCAGTGTCTGGGCATTAAAGTCCACCCTAATTTGCTACATACATACTAGGGCAGCAATAGGTTATATTTCCAGTTTTCAGTGGAGTTTACCTTGAAAAGATCATAGATTGATTTTACTTGTTGAACAGACTTGACCTTCAAGAAAAATATAAAACCACAAAAAGCAGCAACCTTCTCAAATCAAACTCTGTGTTCCTTCATGTAAGAAGATGAAATAAATTCTCATAAGAGAAAATATTATTCTCCGTGGGGAGGAACTACTGATGGAACATGAAAATTGTCACATCGCAGATAATCATTTAGAAAATTCACATTGCAAGTGTCAAGTGAAACACATAAAAAACATGTCAACAACTTTTTTTCCAACTTCCAAGTTCTATTTAATGTGCTTAACACATTGTGGCTGTGGGAAATTAGCCAAAATCCAATACTACACCTTTTCTAAAGCATGCTTAATAGGTACTCTTATATAATTAAAATATTTATAATCCCCAAAAATAAATGATACTACATTGCAGCGTATCATCTTTTTAGAAGTAATAGCTGAATTGCTTTTTTTTTTTACTTTTGTCACCAGGTTGTCCTGCCATTAACACACTTTCTATCTTAGGGTGTCAACACTCATTCACTGTACTGTGTCTATGGGAATCAGTGTTGTCAGCCCAGGACAAGAGGTATGTTGGAATTACAGAACACCCACCCATCTTCTCTTCTCCATTACACAGCAGGGAGGTGCTCTGTAGTCCTACCACATGTCTGGATAATATGGTTTGAGATAACACTGCAGATAGCACAGGAACCAAACAGATCTGGATTTCTAAATCAACAGGCATTTTTTTTTGCATTTATTGAACAGGTATAAATCTTTTATTGGTATATTAACCCTTTTCATTGCCATCAACACAAGGATTAGATCAGCATCAGTACTGACAAGTAAAGAAAAACATTTAAAAAAATTAAATTTAATAAAATTAAAAAAACAAAAAAAATTTTAGGAAGCAGCCCGCATATCACAAATGTTTCATGTGCACGTGTATGAAAGAATGATTGTGCCACACATATAGGTATCAGCAAGTACCCTTGTAGGGGTGGTGTAGTTGTCACTCCATCCAGAAGGTGGCATTTTGTTGCTACACAGACAGAGTATTGCTCCTCTGCAACCTCCATAGGTTTCACAGGGAATGCAGCTGGCATGCTGTGAGACAATGGAGAATTAATTTAGTCACGTTCTAATAGGAATTCAGATCACTGCAGTAAAAAAAATAAGGGACGTTCATTGTTAGGGTTTACATATACTTTAAATTGCAATTTAATCTTTAACTACATTTTTTTTAAATGACAAAAGCCCTAAGTAGTGTAGCCAGGTGTCGGATATATCATTATGCCTTTCAGGGACATTTACAGATGAGACTATGAGCTGTCCTTTTCCCCCTAGTGCCCAGTACTGGGTCTTCTATATCACTTCCTGTTAGTAGAGTGGATTCAGTTCTTCTGACAGCAGAGGATCCTGGGACCTGTAGTCCTGTAGCCAATACATCCAGTATTTCTGAGTACTGATTGAACTACAACTACCAGAGAGCTGGAGAACCAGAAAGTTGCTGGGAGAGCATCTATATTCTACAGCAGGGGACTAGCTGGCTCTCTTGGCGTGGGATTTAGAACTGAACACAGGGGGACTGCCGTTCTGCTCCAGAGACAGATTATTTGCCTACTGTTGCGGGACTCTGCATATCAGTTCAGCACAGTGAAGATGCAAATTGCCATTTTGGGATCACATCAGCTTCTCTGCATCATGATTGTCTCTATCCGGGCTTCACACAGACATCTCTGTACGCTGTGCTGACGGGCCATCAGGTGGCAACTCTGCACATCCCTGCAAACAGCCACGAGCCTGTGCAAGAACTCTTGTTTTTAGGAGGCTATGCTATTCATGGGATTGGTGAGCGGGTGGATGCCCATCCTTTTTCTGTCATGATTCTAGAGACACTGCATGCAGACACCTTTACACCTCAGTATCAGTAGATCTTTGCTTTGAGCAGTACCACAGCCTATTAAACATCAGTTTAACTTCATTGAATTACCAGTATTCACTAATGTTCATGGGCCCCACCATTGCTAGCAGAAAACCACTGACACCACCATATCAGGAACTTTAAATATCACATGAAGTTGCAATCTCTAGTTAAAGAGACCTCTTCTCTTATAAGGCCATTATTATTCAAATAAGGATGCTTATATCTATTTAAATCAGAGTTTACATTTACATCTTATCTGCATTCAGCAGCCTAGAGGGAGCTGTGAGTCAACAAGCCTTTTCTTCCCCCTCTTACTGCTGGTGTTGCAGTTTAGTAGTTGAAGCTTACTACTCATTACTGTATAATTTGTTAAATGTTGCTTACTAATTATTCTTATTTTACCAGTGTTCTATTTTTATATGTTAACTGGGGTTGTATATCTTAAACTAATTTTTCTTGTGGTCTACTCTTTCGAATAAGTCTAATATAGAATTGTGTCTCTTGCATTATTATCCTATACTGCTGAAATACACTGCTAAAAAAAAAATAAAGGAACACTCTTTAATCAGAGTATAGCATCAAGTCAATTAAACTCCTGGGATATTGATCTGGTCAGTTAAGTAGCATAGGGCTGGTGCAGTGGGTCCTGGGTTCCTCTTACTGCATGACAATACCCGGCCTCATGTGTCGAGATTATGAAGGCAGTTCCTGGAGGATGAAGGAATTGATACCATTGCATGGCCCCACACTCACCTGACCTAAATCCAATAGAACACCTCCTGGGATATCATATTTCGGTCCACCTGACGCTGACAATTTGCCCCTCAGACTGTCCAGGAGCTCAGTGATGCCCTGATCTAGATCTGGGAGGAAATCCCCCAGGACATCATCCATCGTCTCATTAGCAGCATGCCCCGACATTGTTAGGTATGCATACAGGCACGTGGGGGCTATAGAAACTACTGAGTACCATTTTGATTTGCTGCAATGAAATTTCAGCAAAATGGACTAGCCTGCTGCATCATTTTTTCACTTTGATTTTCGGGGTGTCTTTGAATTCAGTCCTCTGTAGGTTGATAATTTGCATTTCCATCAAAAGATGGGGCATCCTTACATTCCCAACACATTACCCAGTCCATATCAGTATAGATATCCAGCATGTATTTTTCCCCATTGAGATCTGATGTGTTTTCAGAGTGTTCCTTTAATTTTTTTGAGCAGTGTATATCTGAACCCAGAGTGTCAGAAGTGTCGGGAGGCTTGCAAGGTTAGGGCAACCACTGGCGACGAGCATTATCAAGTGGCGTATTCCCTAAATACTACTGTTCTTATTTTTAATACCATCATGATAGATGTTATACTTTCTAAGACTCTTGCTCACCTAAGGCCCCATCCACACTTGTGAATGGGACTGTATGCGATTACATGCAGGGACCCCGGTGGGGGTTCTCGGCAATTGGCAGCCCCATTGAAAGGAATAGGTGGTTGACAGCTCCTGCAGCTTATCGCGTCTACAGTCGGCTCTGGACGCAGACATTCTGCGCACACGACCACATTCGTAAGTATCAATGAGGCCTAAAGACATTCCAAGGGTATATATTTTCTTCTTAAAACACAGAGGCTGATCAGCTGCTTTTAATAAAGGGAGATCATTCCACCAGGCATTCAGTTGTGATAAAGCCGTCAGCAAAGCTTTCTTACATCAATCAGATCAGAAAATGAGAAGGATCTGCAATAAAACTTGACATTCTTGCAATGTATTTAATGCGCCTGAAAAATATTTTTTTCTTTACAATGGAGTTATATTTTTTACCCTCAAGCAGCCAACACAAGGTCCCAGTCCAACTAAATTTCTATAGCAATAACAGGCATGTGGCTATAACAGAAATATATGAACCACCTCGAAGATGCTTTTCTCATATCTATGTATTGTTCTGGTTTGTGTTTCTAATAAAAGCTTCCTGCTGTTCAGCCAGTGGTGTGCAGGTTATACGACATGAACAATTTTTAGTATCTCAACTCTGCTACTAAACTAAATTGCTAAAAGAGGCCATCTCTGACAGATGGAACGGCTCCCTTTGAGGTAGGCTACACAGTGCTACGTACTAGCAATTAATTGCACAAATGATCGCACAATGCGGCAAGTTTTCACAAATACATACTACTGTGCAGATCTTAGAATCTCTTTTTGCCATCTCTTCAATTAATTCTATGTGTCTGTATGCTTCAGTTTACTTGACATTATCTTCATGACTAATTTGCCTACCAAAATATTTTATTTTGATAGGCACAACATCTAAGGCTTTCCATTAATACGTTTTAATAAATACCCTGTTGAAATCTATAATTACAGCATGACAAATGGGACACCAGATGGGAATCCATCTGCCCTTAGCTCAGGCATGGGTGTGCTTAAATGAGAAAAACCCTCTTCCTCTCCTTAAAGGATATGTTCACCTTTCATAACATGTTACATATTACATGCAACGATCATTAAATAATGAACAAAAATTCAGCTCTCACACGATATAGAATAGGATGGTAGTGGAAGGAAAAATGGGAACTGACCTTGAACACAGAATATGATGGAGAAGAGTCACTGGGTGGAATGGTCCATAGGATAGGCAATAGGAGGAGAAGGCAGACCAAGGAACCAGGGCACATGGGTGGGAGTCTCGTCGGGGATGGTGGAGATTCTATTGACCCAAGTGGTGGCAGTGTGAACACAGGTGGTGCGTCCTGAGTCTGATGATGGAGGAAGGGATGGACCAGAAAGCAGCCGCCTGGGAAGGGACTGGCAGCTCCTTATCAAGGATGTGGGGAATCCCTCGAAGATAAGCAGAAGAAAAAGGAGGGTGCCAGGTCAGGAGGAGTAAATTCAGTGAAAAACTCTAAAACAGAAGATGTACATCTAGGATTCCTTCAGTCGGCATGTGGAGTGGAAGGACCAGCAGAGGAGGGGGATCGTGGTGCAGTCAGGTGGATGGATCGGTGACAGCAGTGGGACCATGCAGGGAACCGCTTGCAACTCGGCGATGTGTTTTCAAAGTTCCCGCCCAGCAGGGAAGATGACAGGTGCCGTGGAAAGCAGAAGAAAGGAGGCGCCAGGTGAGAATTGTGTAAAAACAGTAAAGGCTTTAATGCAGAAGACTTACATATAAAAATCCTCCAGTCGGTATGTGGAAATGAAGAACAGGCAGAGGAGCAGCATCGTGGTTCAAGGTGTGGCATGTAACATGTTATATTCAGACTGGCCCCTGCACCCCCCCCCCCCCGATCCCAGCTTTGACAGCTAGTGGGGGATTTTCTCCCCCCTCGCTAGCTGTCAAATTAAAAAAAACATAAACAAAAAAAAAATACAAAAAACCATAGCCGTGCGGGACTCTGCCCACATGGCCGACTCACTCATTCACAGTCATCTGTGAGTGAGAGACTAGTAGTCCCTGCAGCCTTAGCAGCTGTCAGCTTGTAGTCCTCAATGAACCACCACGGCGCTGTAAAGTGCCGTGGTAGTTCATTCATTCTTCCTGTCAGAATATCTGCTTGCTGTACATCCCATATAGCAAGCAGATATTCTGACAGATCTGCAGAAGACCTGCATGGCATTAGTGATCTACTGATCGCTGGTGCAATGCTTTCCAGGCTCCTTTGGACAGAAATAATAAATGAACGTTTTTTTACCTTCAAATTACTTTTTTTTTTCTAAAAGGTGAACTTACCCTTTAAGATTCCTGGGATGCATGATTTAATTTGCCTTAGCTTGGAAACCAGGAAGTAACTGAAGAGATGTAAAAACAAACAAAAACGAATACATGGGCAGTATAGTGGCTAAATGGTTAGCACTTCTCTCTGGGAGCATGAGGGTCATTGGTTCAAATTCTCAACCATGGCACCACCTGCCTGGAGTTTGCATGTTATCACTGTGCCTGGGTTTCCTCCCACGCTCCAGAGACATGCTGGTAGGTTAATTGGCTCCTGTCTAAATTGGCCCTAGTATGTGTATGTATGAATGTGAGTTAGGGACCTTAGATCATACACTCCTTGAGGGTTAGGGACTGATGTGAATGTTCAATATATATATGTAAAGCACTGCGTAAATTGACACCGCTATATAAGTAAATATAATAAATGTTAGTATCCAGTTATATTCTGTGTATCTAGAAAAGAATCCAGGCCTTTTTTAAAGCAATCCATTGAGCTGGCCAGAACCAACTCTTGAGGGACTCTATTCCACATTTTCACAGTTCTTAATGTAAAAAAACCTTCCCGTATTTGGAGATTAAATCTCTTTTCCTCCAGATGTATTCTATTTTAGTCTTTTTTTTTCTATTATATTCTATTCTATTTCCATTCTATTCTATTCTGTTCCCCTATAAATTATGATATACTTTCCTATGAATTTACTGATGGTAGTAGCATAAGGATTAAAAATAGTCAATGTCGATTGAGAGAGTGAAGTTCCACTTTAAAAACTCTTCTATCTTCTTTAAAGCTGAAGTTTAGGTATGGCAATTATTATGTAGTTCCACTGGTCCAGCTTGGACCAATGTAAATATGTATATAGTAAAGCGCTGGGCAAACTGTTGGCGCTATATTAATCTTGTATAATAATAATAATATGGTATACCTGTAGGATCCCTGTGAAAGATGGAAATCACTGTATTAGACACCTCCAATCCAGTGATCTCCACTAGCTTTTGGGTCTTGTGCCAAGCAACTGCCCTGCTGCTTACTGAATGAATGCAAAGTGTTCTCTGTTTGGACTAGGTGGAGATTATGGCATCACTGCTTCACCTCTCCACCTCGTCTAAGTGTTCCCAGAATGGAGCCCGTGCTGAGTGAGTGTTCACAATGCAGCAGAACAGCCACTCAACATGGAATCCGGAAGCTAGTGGAGATCACTAAAAAGATACAGAAAGAAAGAGGGCGCACTGACCTAGTGCATTATCCTCCAAAGCTTTATTTTACTGATAAAAATGTAGTAACATACTCACAAATCAACTGACATATCACAGCTGGAAAGGACCCAGCCATGAAAGAACCCAGCCGGTTCATGTTCTACCTTCAGTGGTTACGTTCCACAAGCTGCTACTTGCGGTTCTAGTATGTCAAGTTGTGATACGTCAGTTGGTTTGTGGATATGTTACTATATTTTTATCAGTAAAATAAAGCTTTAAGGATAATGCACTAGGCTGGTGCTCCCTCTTTCTTACTGTATCTTTTTAGTGTTCATTTGATGTCCCCAGTCTTTGAGAGGACAGCAAGGCATGACTTATCCGGCAGATGAAGAGTGAATCCCAGCCAATTAATATGATTTGGGGCCACATCTGAGCGCAGGAGACTGTGTGGATACATCCACTTTGCATCTACTAGTGGAGATCACTGTAGTAACAGTGCCTACTTAAAGGATTTCCAGCTTCCATGGGGGTCCCACAAGTAGGGCACATACATACTTACAGTACAATGGTCCAAGCTAGACTGATGTAAGCTGTCTGATAATGGAAAAAGTTCCACAACTGCTAAATATAAAAGAGAGAAGGCATATCTAAGGGCAGACTGAAGCTCGTGTTAAAATGATGAAATTATGGCATTGCTCACCTTGATATATGGCTGCCTTAAAAGTATATGTATTACAGCTGAAAGTGCTTAATAGTTCTAGCTATCCACTCTTTACTCACTGGCTGGCTTATCTTCGCGGAGTAATTTTAAGTATATACAGCTTGTAGTTTTATGTTGAGCTTACTAATGTCTCATAAATTCATAATACATATCCTAGATCTTGGGAGCAGCTCAATGACTTTCCAGTTGTCTTTACTAAATGGGATTGATTTACTAAAACTGGAGAGTGCAAAAGTTAAATTCAGTTGTATATGGTAGCCAATAAGCTACTAACTTCAACTTGTTTAATTAGGCGTTGACAAAAAAACCCGAAAGCTGTCTGATTTCTTTGCAGAGCTTCAGCAGATTTTGCACTCTCCAGTTTTAGTAAATCAACCCCCATGTGTATTAGAATGTGATAATATTACTTCTTATGTTCTTGAAGAAAAAAATGACTATGTTTCTTCCAATGGTCTGAGTTTTTTTATTTCAAGTTATCAGGTAGGCAGGCCTGCTGTGGGCAAATCTGGGCATATTTTCATAATATTATAGAGGAAACCATAGTGGTTTAGATAATTTGCAACAGAAGGACTGAGACTTCATGGTGGAAAGGAAGGGCTTAAAATGTGGCCCCTGACATAACCTAAGGGCCTCACATTATGCTCAGAATATTGTATATAATTAGAGATGAGCGAATCGAACTAGGCGAACCGGAATTCGAGTCGAATTTCAGGAAATATTCGATTCGTGTCGAAACCGAAATTTTGCCTACTTCGGGTGCGCGAATCGAACATTTCCCGATCAGCCGGCAAAAGTGTCCCTGCAGTGAGCTCCGCTATTTCTGACAGTTCTCTGACAGAAGGAACACATGTTTAGCGGTTGAAACATTGTATCTATTAGTTTACATTTAGGATACAGATGTTTCAACCACTGTACATGTGAAGAAGTTGTGAGAGAACTGTCAGAAATAGAGGAACTCTGCACATACACTTTTTGCCGGCTTGGAATTATTCTTCTTTTCATCCTACTTCTTCTTCTTCTTCATCCTCAGAAGAAGAGGATGAGGATGAGGATGAAGAAGAAGAAGAAGAAGAAGAAGAAGAAGAAGAAGTAGGATGAAAAGAAGAATAATTCCAAGCCGGCAAAAAGTGTATGTGCAGAGTTCCTCTATTTCTGACAGTTCTCTCACAGCTTCTTCACATGTACAGCGGTTGAAACATCTGTATCCTAAATGGAAACTAATAGATACAATTTGTATCTATTAGTTTCCATTTAGGATACAGATATTTCAACCGCTGTACATGTGAAGAAGCTGTGAGAGAACTGTCAGAAATAGAGGAACTCTGCACATACACTTTTTGCCGGCTTGGAATTATTCTTCTTTTCATTCTTCTTCTTCTTCCTCATCCTCATCCTCATCCTCATCCTCTTCTTCTGAGGATGAGGATGAAGAAGAAGAAGAAGAAGAAGAAGAAGTAGGATGAAAAGAAGAATAATTCCAAGCCGGCAAAAAGTGTATGTGCAGAGTTCCTCTATTCTGCAGATACACTTAGAGGAGCTCTGCAGATACACTTAGAGGAGCTCTGCACATACACTTTTTGCCGGCTTGGAATTAATCTTATTTTCATCCTACTTCTTCTTCTTCTTCTTCTTCTTCTTCATCCTCATCCTCAGAAGAAGAAGAGGATGAGGATGAGGATGAAGAAGAAGAAGAAGAAGTAGGATGAAAATAAGAATAATTCCAAACCGGAAAAAAGTGTATGTGCAGAGCTCCTCTAAGTGTATCTGCAGAGCTCCTCTAAGTGTATCTGCAGAATAGAGGAACTCTGCACATACACTTTTTGCCGGAAACCGCTGTATGGAGTGAATGTCCCAGAACTGTCAGAAATAGACTATTTATGACAGTTCTGGGACATTCACTGCATACAGCTGTTTTAACCGCTGTATGGAGGGAATGTCATGGAACTGTCAGAAATAGACTATTAATGACAGTTCTGGGACTGTCCTTCAATGCAGCGGTTGAAACATTGTATGTATTTGTTTCCATAAATGGATCCATTTATGGAAACAAATACATACAATGTTTCAACCGCTGCATGGAAGGACAGTCCCAGAACTGTCATTAATAGTCTATTTCTGACAGTTCCATGACATTCCCTCCATACAGCGGTTAAAACAGCTGTATGGAGTGAATGTCCCAGATCTATCAGAAATAGACTATTTATGACAGTTCTGGGACATTCACTGCATACAGCTGTTTTAACCGCTGTATGGAGGGAATGTCATGGAACTGTCAGAAATAGACTATTAATGACAGTTCTGGGACTGTCCTTCCATGCAGCGGTTGAAACATTGTATGTATTTGTTTCCATAAATGGATCCATTTATGGAAACAAATACATACAATGTTTCAACCGCTGCATGGAAGGACAGTCCCAGAACTGTCATTAATAGTCTATTTCTGACAGTTCCATGACATTCCCTCCATACAGCGGTTAAAACAGCTGTATGGAGTGAATGTCCCAGATCTATCAGAAATAGACTATTTATGACAGTTCTGGGACATTCACTGCATACAGCTGTTTTAACCGCTGTATGGAGGGAATGTCATGGAACTGTCAGAAATAGACTATTAATGACAGTTCTGGGACTGTCCTTCCATGCAGCGGTTGAAACATTGTATGTATTTGTTTCCATAAATGGATCCATTTATGGAAACAAATACATACAATGTTTCAACCGCTGCATGGAAGGACAGTCCCAGAACTGTCATTAATAGTCTATTTCTGACAGTTCCATGACATTCCCTCCATACAGCGGTTAAAACAGCTGTATGGAGTGAATGTCCCAGATCTATCAGAAATAGACTATTTATGACAGTTCTGGGACATTCACTCCATACAGCTGTTTTAACCGCTGTATGGAGGGAATGTCATGGAACTGTCAGAAATAGACTATTAATGACAGTTCTGGGACTGTCCTTCCATGCAGCGGTTGAAACATTGTATGTATTTGTTTCCATAAATGGATCCATTTATGGAAACAAATACATACAATGTTTCAACCGCTGTATGGAAGGACAGTCCCACAACTGTCATTAATAGTCTATTTCTGACAGTTCCATGACATTCCCTCCATACAGCGGTTAAAACAGCTGTATGGAGTGAATGTCCCAGATCTATCAGAAATAGACTATTTATGACAGTTCTGGGACATTCACTGCATACAGCTGTTTTAACCGCTGTATGGAGGGAATGTCATGGAACTGTCAGAAATAGACTATTAATGACAGTTCTGGGACTGTCCTTCAATGCAGCGGTTGAAACATTGTATGTATTTGTTTCCATAAATGGATCCATTTATGGAAACAAATACATACAATGTTTCAACCGCTGCATGGAAGGACAGTCCCAGAACTGTCATTAATAGTCTATTTCTGACAGTTCCATGACATTCCCTCCATACAGCGGTTAAAACAGCTGTATGGAGTGAATGTCCCAGATCTATCAGAAATAGACTATTTATGACAGTTCTGGGACATTCACTGCATACAGCTGTTTTAACCGCTGTATGGAGGGAATGTCATGGAACTGTCAGAAATAGACTATTAATGACAGTTCTGGGACTGTCCTTCAATGCAGCGGTTGAAACATTGTATGTATTTGTTTCCATAAATGGATCCATTTATGGAAACAAATACATACAATGTTTCAACCGCTGCATGGAAGGACAGTCCCAGAACTGTCATTAATAGTCTATTTCTGACAGTTCCATGACATTCCCTCCATACAGCGGTTAAAACAGCTGTATGGAGTGAATGTCCCAGATCTATCAGAAATAGACTATTTATGACAGTTCTGGGACATTCACTGCATACAGCTGTTTTAACCGCTGTATGGAGGGAATGTCATGGAACTGTCAGAAATAGACTATTAATGACAGTTCTGGGACTGTCCTTCCATGCAGCGGTTGAAACATTGTATGTATTTGTTTCCATAAATGGATCCATTTATGGAAACAAATACATACAATGTTTCAACCGCTGTATGGAAGGACAGTCCCACAACTGTCATTAATAGTCTATTTCTGACAGTTCCATGACATTCCCTCCATACAGCGGTTAAAACAGCTGTATGGAGTGAATGTCCCAGATCTATCAGAAATAGACTATTTATGACAGTTCTGGGACATTCACTGCATACAGCTGTTTTAACCGCTGTATGGAGGGAATGTCATGGAACTGTCAGAAATAGACTATTAATGACAGTTCTGGGACTGTCCTTCAATGCAGCGGTTGAAACATTGTATGTATTTGTTTCCATAAATGGATCCATTTATGGAAACAAATACATACAATGTTTCAACCGCTGCATGGAAGGACAGTCCCAGAACTGTCATTAATAGTCTATTTCTGACAGTTCCATGACATTCCCTCCATACAGCGGTTAAAACAGCTGTATGGAGTGAATGTCCCAGATCTATCAGAAATAGACTATTTATGACAGTTCTGGGACATTCACTGCATACAGCTGTTTTAACCGCTGTATGGAGGGAATGTCATGGAACTGTCAGAAATAGACTATTAATGACAGTTCTGGGACTGTCCTTCAATGCAGCGGTTGAAACATTGTATGTATTTGTTTCCATAAATGGATCCATTTATGGAAACAAATACATACAATGTTTCAACCGCTGCATGGAAGGACAGTCCCAGAACTGTCATTAATAGTCTATTTCTGACAGTTCCATGACATTCCCTCCATACAGCGGTTAAAACAGCTGTATGGAGTGAATGTCCCAGATCTATCAGAAATAGACTATTTATGACAGTTCTGGGACATTCACTGCATACAGCTGTTTTAACCGCTGTATGGAGGGAATGTCATGGAACTGTCAGAAATAGACTATTAATGACAGTTCTGGGACTGTCCTTCAATGCAGCGGTTGAAACATTGTATGTATTTGTTTCCATAAATGGATCCATTTATGGAAACAAATACATACAATGTTTCAACCGCTGCATGGAAGGACAGTCCCAGAACTGTCATTAATAGTCTATTTCTGACAGTTCCATGACATTCCCTCCATACAGCGGTTAAAACAGCTGTATGCAGTGAATGTCCCAGATCTATCAGAAATAGACTATTTATGACAGTTCTGGGACATTCACTGCATACAGCTGTTTTAACCGCTGTATGGAGGGAATGTCATGGAACTGTCAGAAATAGACTATTAATGACAGTTCTGGGACTGTCCTTCAATGCAGCGGTTGAAACATTGTATGTATTTGTTTCCATAAATGGATCCATTTATGGAAACAAATACATACAATGTTTCAACCGCTGTATGGAAGGACAGTCCCACAACTGTCATTAATAGTCTATTTCTGACAGTTCCATGACATTCCCTCCATACAGCGGTTAAAACAGCTGTATGGAGTGAATGTCCCAGATCTATCAGAAATAGACTATTTATGACAGTTCTGGGACATTCACTGCATACAGCTGTTTTAACCGCTGTATGGAGGGAATGTCATGGAACTGTCAGAAATAGACTATTAATGACAGTTCTGGGACTGTCCTTCAATGCAGCGGTTGAAACATTGTATGTATTTGTTTCCATAAATGGATCCATTTATGGAAACAAATACATACAATGTTTCAACCGCTGCATGGAAGGACAGTCCCAGAACTGTCATTAATAGTCTATTTCTGACAGTTCCATGACATTCCCTCCATACAGCGGTTAAAACAGCTGTATGGAGTGAATGTCCCAGATCTATCAGAAATAGACTATTTATGACAGTTCTGGGACATTCACTGCATACAGCTGTTTTAACCGCTGTATGGAGGGAATGTCATGGAACTGTCAGAAATAGACTATTAATGACAGTTCTGGGACTGTCCTTCCATGCAGCGGTTGAAACATTGTATGTATTTGTTTCCATAAATGGATCCATTTATGGAAACAAATACATACAATGTTTCAACCGCTGCATGGAAGGACAGTCCCAGAACTGTCATTAATAGTCTATTTCTGACAGTTCCATGACATTCCCTCCATACAGCGGTTAAAACAGCTGTATGGAGTGAATGTCCCAGATCTATCAGAAATAGACTATTTATGACAGTTCTGGGACATTCACTGCATACAGCTGTTTTAACCGCTGTATGGAGGGAATGTCATGGAACTGTCAGAAATAGACTATTAATGACAGTTCTGGGACTGTCCTTCCATGCAGCGGTTGAAACATTGTATGTATTTGTTTCCATAGACTATTAATGACAGTTCTGGGACTGTCCTTCCATGCAGCGGTTGAAACATTGTATGTATTTGTTTCCATAAATGGATCCATTTATGGAAACAAATACATACAATGTTTCAACCGCTGCATGGAAGGACAGTCCCAGAACTGTCATTAATAGTCTATTTCTGACAGTTCCATGACATTCCCTCCATACAGCGGTTAAAACAGCTGTATGGAGTGAATGTCCCAGATCTATCAGAAATAGACTATTTATGACAGTTCTGGGACATTCACTGCATACAGCTGTTTTAACCGCTGTATGGAGGGAATGTCATGGAACTGTCAGAAATAGACTATTAATGACAGTTCTGGGACTGTCCTTCCATGCAGCGGTTGAAACATTGTATGTATTTGTTTCCATAAATGGATCCATTTATGGAAACAAATACATACAATGTTTCAACCGCTGCATGGAAGGACAGTCCCAGAACTGTCATTAATAGTCTATTTCTGACAGTTCCATGACATTCCCTCCATACAGCGGTTAAAACAGCTGTATGGAGTGAATGTCCCAGATCTATCAGAAATAGACTATTTATGACAGTTCTGGGACATTCACTGCATACAGCTGTTTTAACCGCTGTATGGAGGGAATGTCATGGAACTGTCAGAAATAGACTATTAATGACAGTTCTGGGACTGTCCTTCCATGCAGCGGTTGAAACATTGTATGTATTTGTTTCCATAAATGGATCCATTTATGGAAACAAATACATACAATGTTTCAACCGCTGCATGGAAGGACAGTCCCAGAACTGTCATTAATAGTCTATTTCTGACAGTTCTATGACATTCCCTCCATACAGCGGTTGAAACCGCTGTATGGAGTGAATGTCCCAGAACTGTCAGAAATAGACAGAAACTGTCACAGAACTGTCCTTCTTCTCATCCTTCTCCTTCTTCTCATCCTTCTTCTCATCCTTCTTCTCATCCTTCTCCTTCTTCTCAACCTTCTCCTTCTTCTCATCCTTCTCCTTCTGCTCATCCTTCTTCTCATCCTTCTCCTTCTTCTCATCCTTCTCCTTCTCCTTCTTCTCATCCTTCTCCTTCTCCTTCTTCTCATCCTTCTCCTTCTCATCCTTCTCCTTCTCCTTCTCATCCTTCTCCTTCTTCTCATCCTTCTCCTTCTTCTCATCCTTCTCCTTCTCCTTCTTCTCATCCTTCTCCTTCTCCTTCTCATCCTTCTCCTTCTTCTCATCCTTCTCCTTCTCCTCATCCTTTTTCTTCTCATCCTTCTCCTTCTCCTTCTTCTCATCCTTCTCCTTCTTCTCATCCTTCTCCTTCTTCTCATCCTTCTCCTTCTTCTCATCCTTCTCCTTCTTCTCCTTCTTCTCATCATTCTCCTTCTTCTCATCCTTCTCCTTCTTCTCATCCTTCTCATCCTTCTTCTCATCCTTCTTCTTCTCATCCTTCTCCTTCTTCTCATCCTTCTCCTTCTCCTTCTTCTCATCCTTCTCCTTCTTCTCATCCTTCTCCTTCTTCTCATCCTTCTCCTTCTCATCCTTCTCCTTCTCCTTCTTCTCTTCCTTCTCCTTCTTCTCATCCTTCTCCTTCTTCTCATCCTTCTTCTTCTCATCCTTCTCCTCCTTCTTCTCATCCTTCTTCTCATCCTTCTTCTTCTCATCCTTCTCCTTCTTCTCATCCTTCTCCTTCTCCTTCTTCTCATCCTTCTCCTTCTTCTCATCCTTCTCCTTCTTCTCATCCTTCTCCTTCTTCTCATCCTTCTCCTTCTTCTCATCCTTCTCCTTCTCCTTCTTCTCTTCCTTCTCCTTCTTATCATCCTTCTCCTTCTTCTCATCATTCTCCTTCTTCTCATCCTTCTCCTTCTTCTCATCCTTCTTCTTCTCATCCTTTTCCTTCTTCTCATCCTTCTTCTTCTCATCCTTCTTCTTCTCATCCTTCTCCTTCTCATCCTTCTCTTTCTTCTCATCCTTCTCCTTCTCCTTCTTCTCATCCTTCTCCTTCTTCTCATCCTTCTCCTTCTCCTTCTTCTCATCCTTCTCCTTATTCTCAGCCTTCTTCTTCTCATCCTTCTCCTTCTCATCCTTCTCCTTCTCATCCTTCTCCTTCTTCTCATCCTTCTCCTTCTTCTCATCCTTCTCCTTCTCCTTCTTCTCATCCTTCTCCTTCTCCTTCTTCTCATCCTTCTCCTTCTCCTTCTTCTCATCCTTCTCCTTCTTCTCATCCTTCTCCTTCTTCTCATCCTTCTCCTTCTCCTTCTTCTCATCCTTCTCCTTCTCCTCATCCTTTTTCTTCTCATCCTTCTCCTTCTCCTTCTTCTCATCCTTCTCCTTCTTCTCATCCTTCTCCTTCTTCTCATCCTTCTCCTTCTTCTCATCCTTCTCCTTCTTCTCATCCTTCTCCTTCTCCTTCTTCTCTTCCTTCTCCTTCTTATCATCCTTCTCCTTCTTCTCATCATTCTCCTTCTTCTCATCCTTCTTCTTCTTCTCATCCTTCTTCTTCTCATCCTTTTCCTTCTTCTCATCCTTCTTCTTCTCATCCTTCTTCTTCTCATCCTTCTCCTTCTCATCCTTCTCTTTCTTCTCATCCTTCTCCTTCTCCTTCTTCTCATCCTTCTCCTTCTTCTCATCCTTCTCCTTCTTCTCATCCTTCTCCTTATTCTCAGCCTTCTTCTTCTCATCCTTCTCCTTCTCATCCTTCTCCTTCTCATCCTTCTCCTTCTTCTCATCCTTCTCCTTCTTCTCATCCTTCTCCTTCTCCTTCTTCTCATCCTTCTCCTTCTCCTTCTTCTCATCCTTCTCCTTCTCCTTCTTCTCATCCTTCTCCTTCTTCTCATCCTTCTCCTTCTTCTCATCCTTCTCCTTCTCCTTCTTCTCATCCTTCTCCTTCTCCTCATCCTTTTTCTTCTCATCCTTCTCCTTCTCCTTCTTCTCATCCTTCTCCTTCTTCTCATCCTTCTCCTTCTTCTCATCCTTCTCCTTCTTCTCATCCTTCTCCTTCTTCTCCTTCTTCTCATCATTCTCCTTCTTCTCATCCTTCTCCTTCTTCTCATCCTTCTCATCCTTCTTCTCATCCTTCTTCTTCTCATCCTTCTCCTTCTTCTCATCCTTCTCCTTCTCCTTCTTCTCATCCTTCTCCTTCTTCTCATCCTTCTCCTTCTCATCCTTCTCCTTCTCCTTCTTCTCTTCCTTCTCCTTCTTCTCATCCTTCTCCTTCTTCTCATCCTTCTTCTTCTCATCCTTCTCCTCCTTCTTCTCATCCTTCTTCTCATCCTTCTTCTTCTCATCCTTCTCCTTCTTCTCATCCTTCTCCTTCTCCTTCTTCTCATCCTTCTCCTTCTTCTCATCCTTCTCCTTCTTCTCATCCTTCTCCTTCTTCTCATCCTTCTCCTTCTTCTCATCCTTCTCCTTCTCCTTCTTCTCTTCCTTGTCCTTCTTATCATCCTTCTCCTTCTTCTCATCATTCTCCTTCTTCTCATCCTTCTCCTTCTTCTCATCCTTCTTCTTCTCATCCTTTTCCTTCTTCTCATCCTTCTTCTTCTCATCCTTCTTCTTCTCATCCTTCTCCTTCTCATCCTTCTCTTTCTTCTCATCCTTCTCCTTCTCCTTCTTCTCATCCTTCTCCTTCTTCTCATCCTTCTCCTTCTCCTTCTTCTCATCCTTCTCCTTATTCTCAGCCTTCTTCTTCTCATCCTTCTCCTTCTCATCCTTCTCCTTCTCATCCTTCTCCTTCTTCTCATCCTTCTCCTTCTTCTCATCCTTCTCCTTCTCCTTCTTCTCATCCTTCTCCTTCTCCTTCTTCTCATCCTTCTCCTTCTCCTTCTTCTCATCCTTCTCCTTCTTCTCATCCTTCTCCTTCTTCTCACCCTTCTCCTTCTCCTTCTTCTCATCCTTCTCCTTCTCCTTCTTCTCATCCTTCTCCTTCTCCTTCTCCTTCCTCATCTCCAAGGGCATTTAAATTAAAGGTACAGTGTTCTGCACTAATTTAAAGGCTCTCTGAAGCCTAGAAACCCTTTAAATAAGTCATCTTCGTAGCGGAGAAATTCGCATCGAATCGAATTTCACACTGGAATTCGCCGAATCAGCCGAATCGAATTTTTCATTTCTTCGCTCATCTCTATATATAATGCTACAGAAAACTGCTGTATAAGTGGCTTGAGAGTTAAGATATCTTGCAGAAGTTTATGGAGAGTAGGGATATGCTGCAGGTGTAAAAAGAGAGTAGGGAGATGCTGCAGGAGTGTATGGAGAGTAGGAATATGCAAGTAAATGCAAGTAGGTATAGGGAGGAAATGAAAAGACGGAATATGCTACAGGAGTGCTGGGGATATGCTGCAAGTGGATGGAGAGATAGTTGTGCTGCAAGAATAGGTGGAGAGGATATACTGTAGGTGTGGAGAGAAAGTAGTGATATCCTACAGTTGTGGATTGAGGAAGGGGATAGGTTGCAGCAGAGAGCATCTTTGCCATTACTGTACCTCTCTAAATCCGGGCTCCCCCATTTGTGATCCCCACAGCAAGGTCCATATAAAATATCAGAGAAAAAATATTCAAAATAATGGACAACATAGAAAAAGTAAGAAGTGTAAAAGAAATAAACCAAACCATGTAACTAGCAGAATTCAATGTAAAGAATATAGTTCCTTCGCTAGCCTGAGTTCTTGTTCTGTCAGTGCAAGTGCTGCAGTATGGTGGATCAGTTTTGGCAGCACAGGTATAGTGCAAATGCTTTGGCAGTTCGGGTATAGTAGTTACATGCATCTATTTGCATAGTGTTAATATGGTGCTACAGTGACTCTTTTTCAGACTTTCTCTGACATCCACATTTGCACCCAGTGCAGAGTGAGGCGAGGCCATCCTAGGTCTTCCAGGGTCACAGGTGATATGATGAAAAGCCCTCATCCTAGGTTTTCCAACATCACAGGTATATGATGGAGAGCCCCCGTCCTAGGTCTTCCAGTGTCACAGGTGATATGATGGAGATGCCCCCAACCTAGGTCTTCCAGTGCAGTGTCACAGGTGATATGATGGAGAGCCCCATTCCTAGGCCCTACAGTGTGACAGGTGATATGATGGAGAGGCCCCCAACCTAGGTCTTCCAGTGCAGTGTCACAGGTGATATGATGGAGAGCCCCATTCCTAGGTCCTACAGTGTCACAGGTGATATGATGGAGAGACCCCAACCTAGGTCTTCCAGTGCAGTGTCACAGGTGATATGATGGAGAGCCCCATTCCTAGGTCCTACAGTGTCACAGGTGATATGATGGAGAGCTCCCATCCTAGGTCTTCCAATATCAAAGGTAACATGATGTAGAGCTCCTATCCTAGGTCTTCCGATGTCAAAAGGTGATTTAATAGAGAACCCCCGTCCTAGGTCTTCCAACATCACAGGTGATATGATGGGAAGAGCCCCCATCCTAGGTCATCCAATGTCACATGTGATATGCTGGAGAGCCCCTGTCCTAAGTCTTCCAATGTCACAGGTGATATGATGGAGAGCCCCCATCGTAGGTCATCCAATGTCACAGGCGATATGATGGAGAGTCCCTGTCCATGAACACATCATACTATTTCAGGTATCGCAATCAACAGGGCTGAGCAAACACTTAAGCCGAGATAACAATGACTACCAGGTCCTGGGTCTGAGGACCACACATTACACAACAAAGGGCCTCCAGGCTGCAAGGTGGGTACCAGGGATGTAGTGGGTGACTCAACCTACCAGAAATTATCTGCAACTAAAAAGCAACTTCTGGGTGAACTGACCCTTTAAGTTGAAAGTTTTCAAGTGATGAATTTCAGGAGCCGTAGATTTTATTAACAAAGGGTTCTACTGTAAGCTATAGAACTGCTGGAGAAAAAAAAACAAATTTTAAAACTTGGCTTTACATCTAACCTATAATATGAGAAAAGCAAAACACATACATCTTTAAAATGGAAACTCATGTGACCTGCTATAAATTGGCTAATATTTCCATTCTTTAGAAAAAAAAAGTAAATTAAAAAGTTCAATTTTCAGCTTCCAAAATGAATTGTGTATACAGTTAATATAAACCCTTGTGAGGCAGCTTCACATTACACACACATGTATCCATTTCTATGGTGATGAGTTCCACAAGGAAATAATATGGAGTTCAGGAGTTTCCTAGATTGAGAAATGTGTTGTTTTGCTAAGACCTTTCTGTTTTTTTAATACGCCAAGCTGCTTTTCCATAGCTGTCTTTTTAAAGTAATAGTCTATCTAAAAGTTATATTAGCGTTACACAGTGTACCGAGTCACCCACTGCTTGTTATATTGTGTTGGATTCTCTAAAAAGAATTTGAGCTTTCTGTCATAATTAAGTGTTCTTGCATGGCAAGACCACTTACTGTTATCTCACATATACAGTGAGGTCCATAAATATTGGGACATCAACACAATTCTAACATTTTTGGCTCTATACACCACCACAATGGATTTGAAATGAAACTAACAAGACGTGCTTTAACTGCAGACTGTCAGCTTTAATTTGAGGGTATTTACATCCAAATCAGGTGAACGGTGTAGGAATTACAACAGTTTGCATTTGTGCCTCCCACTTGTTAAGGGACCAAAAGTAATGGGACAATTGGCTTCTCAGCTGTTCCATGGCCAGGTGTGTGTTATTCACTCATTATCCCAATTAAAATGAGCAGATAGACGGTCTAGAGTTCATTTCAAGTGTGCTATTTGCATTTGGAATCTGTTGCTGTCAACTTTCAAGATGAGATCCAAAGAGCTGTCACTATCAGTGAAGCAAGCCATCATTAGGCTGAAAAAAACAAAACAAACCCATCAGAGAGATAGCAAAAACATTAGGCGTGGACAAAACAACAGTTTGGAACATTCTTAAAAAGAAGGAACGCACCGGTGAGCTCAGAACACCAAAAGACCCGGAAGACCATGGAAAACAACTGTGGTGGATGACCGAAGAATTCTTTCCCTGGTGAAGAAAACACCCTTCACAACAGTTGGCCAGATCAAGAACACTCTCCAGGAGGTAGGTGTATGTGTGTCAAAGTCAACAATCAAGAGAAGACTTCACCAGAGTGAACACAGAGGGTTCACCACAAGATGTAAACCATTGGTGAGCCTCAAAAACAGGAAGGCCAGATTAGAGTTTACCAAACGACATCTAAAAAAGCCTTCACAGTTCTGGAACAACATCCTATGGACAGATGAGACCAAGATCAACTTGTACCAGAGTGATGGGAAGAGAAGAGTATGGAGAAGGAAAGGAACTGCTCATGATCCTAAGCATACCACCTCATCAGTGAAGCATGGTGGTGGTAGTGTCATGGCGTGGGCATGTATGGCTGCCAAAGGAACTGGTTCTCTTGTATTTATTGATGATGTGACTGCTGACAAAAGCAGCAGGATGAATTCTGAAGTGTTTTGGGCAATATTATCTGCTCATATTCAGCCAAATGCTTCAGAACTCATTGGACGCCACTTCACAGTGCAGATGGACAATGACCCAAAGCATACTGCAAAAGCAACCAAAGAGTTTTTTAAGGGAAAGAAGTGGAATGTTATGCAATGGCCAAGTCAATCACCTGACCTGAATCTGATTGAGCATGCATTTCACTTGCTGAAGACAAAACTGAAGGGAAAATGCCCCAAGAACAAGCAGGAACTGAAGACAGTTACAGTAGAGGCCTGGCAGAGCATCACCAGGGATGAAACCCAACGTCTGGTGATGTCTATGCGTTTCAGACTTCAGGCTGTAATTGACTGCAAAGGATTTGCAACCAAGTATTAAAAAGTGAAAGTTTGATTTATGATTATTATTCTGTCCCATTACTTTTGGTCCCTTAACAAGTGGGAGGCACAAATGCAAACTGTTGTAATTCCTACACCGTTCACCTGATTTGGATGTAAATACCCTCAAATTAAAGCTGACAGTCTTCAGTTAAAGCACATCTTGTTCATTTTATTTCAAATCCATTGTGGTGGTGTATAGAGCCAAAAATGTTAGAATTGTGTCAATGTCTGGGTCTTGTGATTCTCACAATATAAAGCTCTTCGGTGTAGGATTTATAATTTTTACACTACAACCGTTTGAAGATGGCAACCGCCAGTGAAGTGAGCAAGTTGGAGCAGTTTGTTTTTAACCGCTCTTCTCTGCCCTTGCTGTAGAGTGAGTTGCCATAGGAACCCAGGTGTGTGAGCAGGCAGCAGAGTGACAAAAGCTAGAGTGTGAGTTGTAGACTACTGGTGGAGGCAAGAACACTTCACACAATTTCCCCAGAAATTGTAGCTTTTATTGTTCCTAAATATAATTCTGTCTGTCTTGGAGTTTATGGTGTTCCCAGCCAATGTTGTATATTGCAGATTCTCCTGTTACATTCCTTATCTTATAAAATAAAATAAACCAAACAACTTGTAAGGAGAGTGGGACCCTCTCATAGTGTAAGGTGGCCAGATTTTCAAAATAAAATCTGGGGGCACCTTACTGACCAGGTCCACTTTTATTGGGTGTTGGACAGGGGCAAAGCAGGGGGTAGGGATAATAGTGGCATGCAAAGCAAACCACAACAAAATGTTGGGTGTGGCCAAATTATGCCAACAGTGGGAGGGGTTTAAATCAACAATACCTGAGCCTACTTTGCTCTAGGGCAGAGGTGTCAAACTGTCAGCTCTCCAGCTGTTGTGAAACTACAAGTCCCATCATGCCTCTGCCCTTGAGCGTCATGCTTGTAACTGTCAATCTTGCAATGCCTCATAGGACTTGTAGTTTGGCAACAACTGGAGAGCCACCAGTTTGACCCCCATGCTCTAGGTCAAGAGTGCAGGTCCAGGAGTGTAGGCAGGTGCAATTAGCCTTCCCAACTGTAGGTGGCCCTGTCCCATCATTGCATAGGAAGGGCCGTCTCATAAGGAAATTGAACCCTTAGGGATTCAGTACATTGCCTCAAGAGGAGAAGTGTTCTTATTGGACACAGAATTCTCAAGAGACTTTCAGCAGCCATTTTGGGTGAGAGAACCTTTTTCTATGAGGGAACCCATGCTACTTTGACATTCTTCTGGTGAGTGTGGTCAGGGACTGGTTTGTGAGGAACAGTGCAAAGTATAGGTAAAGGTTCCAGTAGAGTAGGGACAGCTCAGGGCTGGCTTCATGGTAATTTCTGATACTCTCTTGGTCAGAATGGAGACATGGAGCCAGGGAGAAGGGCTGATTTGTCTTAGACACATTGTTTTAAATTACACCACTCCTGCTACCTGAAGTTGTCCTCTGGTAATGCAGTTGGAGAATACTTGACTGTTCAATTCTGCATTGCTGTGCATACTCCTTTACTACTGTGCAGAAGACTGGTTTACTTGTTCATGCAGCACATTTGCAAGGACTCATATAAAAAGATACTGTGCGTTATACAAAGTATATGAATAGTTACCCCCAACTTGGGCCCTGCTTACAGATCTGCACTTCAGGTCAGTGTCACAAGCAAGGGCAAGGCAGCAAATAATCTATATCATTACCGCTGCAAAAGCCGAGCGAGGAGGGACTGGGAAGACCACATAATATCATCATGTGACATCATCTATAACTCCAGGACAAACAGTAGCAAATATACCTCTCCTTCCTCCCGTTCAATCACTAAAATGTTGCTAAGATGGATCACACTGCAGCCATCTAGCTGAGGACACCATTATTACAGCTGTAAGAAATTGGGGACATATTCTATTAACGGGACAAAATTAGAGACATTTTTTCCCAGGGACAGCACCCACAATTAGGGACTGTCCCTGGAATCCTGGGCCATCTGGTCTCTATCATAATGGCCTCAGCAGTTTTGCTGACCCGGTAACTCAACGCAGAGGTCAAGGTTATGTCCCCAAGACATTAGAAACTGCCATAGGGTGTAAACATGTAATACATGGGTCAGAGTTATTTGATCAAACTTCATTGACAGCTAGGGCTATGTATGACAAATAATTCCCATTCTACAAAATTTATATAAATGATTAGGCATTTGTTTCTTAAAAAAAGGTTTAAAAAATAATTTTACATACAGTATGTAGGACATGCTACAAATAATTGTACCCACTACAGACAAAGTGAGATATGCTGATACAGAAATAAGGGGTTAAATATTTTTGTACTAAATACAGAATTTTCACCTTAAAGCTGAAATTTAGGTATGAATTTAGGGTATACTATAGTTATAATGGCACAGTTTGTACCAGGGTGGATTTGATTTAAATCAAACTGATTTAAATCACGATTTAAATCACGATTTAAATCACTAGTCAGTAAGGCTTGATTTAAATCCTAGTTTTCTACATAAAGACTAATTCTTGCTGGTATAACTTTAATATGCAAGTAGATGAAGATTTTTAGAATAACAACTTTTCATATTAGTTTTTTTATCCCCAGTTTAATAGGTTAATCATTCATATTTGGACAACTTTTCTGTTGTACTTAGGAAGGAGAAAAATAATCATTACCTTAATAATAACAATTTAAATAGATTTATTCAACTGAAACAATAACATTCCAGCATATGTGATTTGCTTAAACAAACATCCATGTTTGTTAAATAATTTGGCTAAACAAAATCTATATATTTTAAGAAACGTAGACTGTCAGCCCCTTCCTCCTCACACTTAGTCTCACTTTCTTCTTGTGCAGATCTATTCCACTCCAAACAATCAGAAAAATATTGTTTCTATTCTATTCACTGAACTTCTTGAAACTTAGCACTGAAGGGGTTGATTCTGTATTCATAGGTTTGTAGAAGTTAGGATGAAGGTCTTTTTCTTAACTCTGTTCATGTTATAACATTTTTGCTGTGAAGAAGAGGCATGTGATCTCCGCTGAGTCAAATTCAGTTTTGAGAACTGCAAAAATAAACCAAGAATCTGTGATAATATATTGTAGGCAGAGAAACTGCCCAATAATCTTACAAAAACCTCTGGAAGAGCATGACATTGTGAATGGATTCATGGAATTTATTTACCAAAACAATTAAACATATACAGCCTTATTCTACGTAATTAAAAAACTAATCTTTATTTCATGATGGAATAACCTTTGGATGGTAATATATTTTCCTCAAAAAGCATTTTATTTTAAAAAAATCTGATTTAAATAAAAAAAATCCGATTTAAATTAAAAAAATCTGATTTTGTTTATTTTTTTTTTTAAATCATTGATTTTTATCCACCCTGGTTTGTACAGATGTAAGTATGCATAACTCAAACATGATCGATCCCAGTGTAAGCTGCAAATCACTGTAGTAGTCTCTGCTACTACAGTGATAGTGGCAGTCTTTCCTTCTGCATAATGACCACATGGGGCAGCCCGCTTGACACTGCCACCATTCATATGAATGGGCTGCTGTGCCCGCATTTCACGTTGGGAAAAGGTGCACCTTTTCCAAAATGCATCCACACGGAAACTTTTTCTTCTTTTTGACCAAGCAGTTTCTACACCCACGATAGTGCCGAGGGATGGGATGCGTGGGGAATGCCCCCCCCCCCTAATGTCTCGCAAGTGAAACTCGATGCAGCTGCTGGTAGTTGTGGGTGTGGGAATTGATTTCCGTACTTACAACCAGCCAGCAGCGTGAAGGCGAGTGTGGACCTAGCCTAAGAGCTACTAATATCACACATGATCCAACATGCTCATTCTCAACCCCACCTGCCCACAGCTGACATGAACAACGCAACAACACACCATGCATGTGCAACTACGCAACAACACACCATGCATGTGCAACTACGCAACAACACACCATGCATGTGCAACTACGCAACAACACACCATGCATGTGCAACTACCTTTGAGTTTCTAGAAAACAACCAATTGGCCAGACTTGTAGTGAATGTTCCATGGCAGCCATATACAGCCAGAGCAACGGGGGAGGAAATGGGCGCAGGGCGTTACAACCATTTTACGGCATGTAGTTAAAGTAGACAAAGGGACACAGTTCCACATCCCCTGGTTCTGAAAAAATCTGTCCCAGTACTGCAGAAACCAATGGCCAAATCCTGCGAAATCAAGAATTTTTGGGTGAATATTCACTAAACCAGTTGCTCAGTAAATCTTTGATCAATACACCCCAGACACATGTCCGTTTTTTATCTGTCCATTTACGGATGAAAAATGGATACCCATGTATTTCTATGGACTAGCAGATGTAAACTGATGATCATCCGTGTACATCCATTAATATCCATATCTGTTAACATCCTTTTTTATGAACGGTAGAAAAACCTAAAAAAAAGAAAAGGGAATGGACAAAAACACAGATGTAACCTGACGAAAAACGGATGTAAACGGATAAAAACTGATTAAAAACGGATGTAAACGGATGAAAAATGATTAAAAATGGATGTAAATGGATGAAAACAGATGTAAAATGGATGAAAAGTGGATTACAAAATAAAATTATGTAAACTGATGAAAAACGGATGTAAACGGATGAAAACTGATTAAAACCGGATGTATATGGATGAAAACAGATGTAAAACGGATGAAAAGCAGATTACAAAATAAAATTATGTAAACTGATGAAAAACAGATGAAAACAGATGTAAAACGGTTGAAAAGCAGATTACAAAATAAAATTATGTACACTGATGAAAAACGTATGTAAACGGATGAAAAATGATTAAAAACGGATGAAAACAGATATAAAATGGATGAAAAGTGGATTACAAAATAAAATTATGTAAACTGATGAAAAACGGATGTAAACGGATGTAAACGGATGAAAACTGATAAAAACTGATGTAAACGGATGAAAACTGATTAAAAACGGACGTAAACATATGAAAACAGATGTAAACCGGAGGAAAAGCAGATTACAAAATAAAATTATGTAAACGGATGATAAACGGAGGTAAACGGATGAAAACTGATTTAAAACTGATGTAAACGGATGAAAACAGATGTAATACAGATGAAAAGCGGATTACAAAATAAAATTATGTAAACTGATGAAAAGCGGATGTAAATGGAAAGAAACTGATTAAAACCGGATGTAAATGGATAAAAACAGATGTAAAATGGATGAAAAGCGGATTACAAAAAAAAATTATGTAAACTGATGAAAAACGGATGTAAACTGATTAAAAACGGATGTAAATGGATGAAAGCAGATGTACAACAGATGAAAAGTGGATTACAAAATAACATTATGTAAGCTGATGAAAAACGGATGTAAACTGATGACAAACTGATGAAAACTGATCCATTTTTTCTTTGAAAACGTGACTGAACTGATGAAAATAAACAAACACCTGTGTGAAAGACCCTGTACAGGGGTTTTAACTTTTCCTTATAAAAAAAAAAAAAAGAAAAGCTGATTAGCTTTCTTTTAAGGAAAGCAAAAGAAAAGCAACATATAAAATAGAAACTGAAAAAGGACAAAAATGAATAATTTAAGCAATATTTCCAAAAGAAATGCATTGTTCAGCCTTCATCCTTTTGTCAAACAAGCATTTAGAACTCGTTATTCCTACTCCCCTATTCTTTTTAAAATTCCGTTAAAGAGGAAGCTTCGTTTCAACAAGCGTCCCTCTAATTTCAATCTCTGTCCCTCCGTGATAGAATCATCACCGTCAGTCAAATCAAGTCGTCTCAGCTGCCTTCTTTCTGACGCAACTTTCACTTTTCACTTTAGCATAATGATTACTAACGAGCAAGTATTTCAGCCTAATGATCCTGCAGCAGGATATCGAGTGCCCTGCCAAATCATTCATTCAGCCTGAACACTGTACATTTACATTAAGATGAAGTACAAGATTGCCAGGGGTTTTATGATTCCGAACACTTACATTGTAATAGTAATGTAACAAAGGAAGACAAAATGTTTAATGTCATAAGGTACAGCAGGAGAGGAGTATACTGCATGCAGGAAAATGCGGCTTTTTAAAGAGATACCGTCACCTTGCCCCTGACTGTCCTATACTCACCTTACCTGCACTCCTCACCTGAAGACGGTGCTGAGACTGGCTGCGATTGACTGTATTGGTGACCCAGGGGGGTGGTGATGTCTCTCCTCCAGACGTGACAATTCAAGAAATTGTGTGTCAAGCCTAGAGATGTAAAATTTCCAGACATTTTGAAGCCATGAGTAAAAAAAATATCTCTTTCCCTTTTTTTCCGGAAAAAAATGGAAATTTTTGGAAAAAGTTTGAAAAACAATTCAATATGGAGTAGCATTTTGTTACACTGCAGATTGCAGCTTTGCCCTCAGCAGAAATGGCACTGTGGAGATGTTTCCAAACTTTGGATGTTGGTCCCACTATTTTACTGAGAGAAGGAAAAGAAAAACGAATGAACTGACCGGACTATAGGCATAGCTCCCAACGGTCCCTGATTGTGATGGACTGTCCCTGATTGTGATGGACTGTCCCTGATTTTGACAGACTGTCCCTGATTGTGACGGACTGTCCCTGATTGTGACGGACTGTCCCTGATTTTGACAGACTGTCCCTGATTTTGACGGACTGTCCCTGATTTTGATGGACTGTCCCTGATTTTCACAGACTGTCCCTGATTTCAAACCCTTTATCCCTCTTTCTACATCATTTGTCCCTCATTTTGGTCAGATACAGTGTCTATAGTTGTATATAAAATGCACTTTTTATGTTTAACCACTTCAAGTCCGGACACTTTTACCCCCTTCCTGCCCAGGCCAATTTTCAGCTTTCAGCACTATCACAGTTTGAATGACAATTGCGCGGTCATGCAACACTGTACCCATATGAATTTTTTAACATTTTTATGAGACATATAAAACTTTATTTTGGTGGTATTTATTCACCACTGGGATTTTTATTTTTTTTGCTATATAAATGAAAAAGTCCAAAAACTTTGAAAAAAAGTGTTTTTTTTATAACATTTTGCAGATAAATAATCTTTCTTCATAAATCTTGGCCAAATGTATTCAGCTATCTTTTTAGTAAAAAATAACCCAAATTAGTTTATAACCAAAAATTATAATTTTTCTAAATTATTTTTTACATTTTTATTTAATTTTTTTATATTATTATTTATGTTTTTTTTAACATACTGTCACCCTAGCAGTACAGTCACCATAGTGACATTGTACTACTTGTGGGGGGTGATGAAGATTTTTTTTCTTTTTTACACTGATTGCTTTTACACCCATAAAGGCTGTAATTGCAACCATTTGTCTTTCTCTCTGGCTGCATTTTTGCAGTCATTGGGAAATACTGTGAGAGATGTGATTGGTCACAGCTTGTCACATGGCACAAGGCTGTTGTGAATAGCCTTGTACCATGTGATCTCTGTGATCATTTACAGATTTCACTAGTAGTAAGCAATGATGTCTGAAGTGGCATCTTGCTTATTACTATTCATGTGATCACTGATTGGCCAATCAGTGATCACATGATCGAGATCACACAGAGGTTCCGTAAAGTGACCAGTGCTACGTGCTTCCTTGGAGCGCTCACTGGCTAAAATGGCAGGCGCCTTTTATGAACGGCAACCCGCCCCTGCACTGCTCCTGTCCAGCCGTTTATATACATGGGCCGGACAGGAAGTGGTTAAAATAAGTGTTTCTCAGTGCTAAACTTCTATTTCAAAAGCTAGTATACAGGAATAGTAGTGGTAAAAAAAAGCAATTATGGGTTTACCTAACCATTTTTGTATAATTCTCCTTTAAGGGGGTGTGATGGGGTGTGTCCTATACCTACATGCTTTTGTTAATAGGCATCCCTCATTCCCCTCTCAAAAAGTTGGGAGTTATGCTATAGGTAAACATGCTGTGATGGTGAAGAAGATTAAAAGGAATCATTTAAGGGTTATAAAAATGAACTAATTAGTCAGACAAATGTACCCTTTTACCTGTTAATTAAGGCCTGAGAGAGGGACAGAAGCTATCATCTACTGTATCCCAACAATTGCCCAACTGTAGGAGGTACAAGATGGAGCTCACAAGCAAACTAAACTGGAACCTCTCCCCTGCAGTGCCCCTAAGTGGCAGCGGCATTTCTCTTGTTGAAGACCTGTATTGAGAAGTATAGTGTTACTTGAATTGTATTCCAGGACTTCTCTGTCTTCAGCAGAGAGAACTTGCAATAATTTGGGACTTTACATAAAGTCTCAGAAATATTTCATTACAGTCTTCATTTTATATAGTTTGAATATGATGTCATAGATATATTATTTCTCATTTCTCAAAAAAAAAAAACATATTCCACACTTCTTTTTTTTCAGTTTAGGAAAAAAATTAAAAAACAGTTTTTTTCCCAATTTTTCAGGTTTTTTTTCCAGGCCTTCCCATCTCTAGCCAGGCCCCTTGCACTTGTACTATCGCAACAGAGCGTGTTATATGCTACTCAGGGGCGGACTGACAACTCATGGGGCCCCCGAGCAATAGGGGATCATGGGGCCCCTGTGCCCTTGCCCAAACTCCAAAAAGCCTATGAAAGAGGTACCAGGGGCATCTCATGGGCCCCCTACTGACACCGGGCCCTCGGGCAGTGCCCGAGTTTCCAAATGTTCAGTCTGCCCCTGATGCTACTCCATACCAGTGTGAACCATTTAAAAGCACAACTCTCTCACAACCACCTTAGTCTAGGTTCACACCTATGCATTTTCAGTTGCCTTTTGCATAAATGCACAGCAGTCCATTTAACATGATTTCCTATGGGACAGGTTCACATCTCCGCGTTTTCAACTGGTGCATTTTTTGGAAAGGGTCAGGGACTTTTTTAAATGCAAAGTATTGCGTTTTCAGTTCAATAGACTTCAATGGAGATGCTGCAAGAATGCATGTAGAGTGCTTTTTATGTGATTTTATGTGTTTTGGATGCATTTTGCGTTGTAATCTGCCTAGCAACAAGTTGCAAAACAAATGCAAAATGTTTCAAACACGCATGTGCAAAAACGCACCGCAAACAGCATTACAGAAACAGATCAAATGCAAACTGTATAGGTGTGAACCTAGCCTTAAAGTAGTTCTAAAATCTAAAAAGAAAAAAGGTTTATGGCACAAAAGAAAAGGATCCACAAATGACAGTGCATTGTGATTGGCCAAAGAATGTACCTAACCACAGGTCAGGTGCAATGCTTTGACCAATCACAGTGCATTTTGATGTCACAAGGGGGCAGGGATTGCCCCTTGTGATGTCATTACTGTATTTAAGAACTGTCATTGTGGGGCAGCTGTCAGACGGCCAGGAGGCAATGTGGAGAGCAACCTTTTTTCTTTTTTCGAGTCGGCGGTGGCGGCGGACATCGTGATTGACGTTGGATCTATTTAGGGGGACATTTTTCTATTTTTGTTTTCAATAAAGGACTTGTCAAAGACTGTCTACTGTCATTTTTACACTACACTTTTTTTTGTGAATGGTCTGGGGCCCCCCTTTTTAAAGGGGGCTTCCAGATTCCAATAAGCCCACCTGCCCACAAACCCCCACAACTACTGCCCACGGTTGTGGGGAAGAGGCCGTTGTCCCCATCAACATGGGGAAAAGGTGCTTGGGGGGAGGCACCCTGCCCCAAAGCGCCACCCCCATGTTGAGGGCATGTAGGCTGGTATGGATCAGGAGGGGGTGTGCTTGCTTGCCCCCCCCCCAGACATGCTGGACTGCATGCTCGGATAAGGGTCTGGTATAGATTTTAGGGGAGCCCCCATGCCATTTGAAAAATAATTTGGCGTGGGGGTCCGTCCCAAAATCCATATCAGACCTGAGAGGCTTGGTGTGAATGGGGGGGGACCATGCCATTTAAAAAAAAAAATGAATTGGCGGGCAATGCCGGCACTTCTCTTGACAGCTGAAACATGAAAGCATACCTTCACTACTAATATAACTCATGCTGTATTTTAGTAGCTGTGCGGTATCTTCCGAATACTCAGATGTGGTAAGATACCACTTAGCGAATTGTCCCCTCTGTTTGGAGTTTGCAGTTGAACTTTCATTAGGTTTGAATGTTCAACCGCAAACTGAACAGGGGGGTGTTCGTCCCATCACTATCTGTATACTGTTAAAGAGATTGAAAAAACAGGAGATGCCACCACCTAAGTGTAGATTTTATTGTAACACAATTAAAAAGGTTAAAATTGCACTCGCAATATAGAAGCTATTACAGGCATATCAAGTCATTCTCTGAGCAGTCCGGCAGGGAGGTGACCGGGTGTTGCAGAGTAGCGTCTGAAAATGGCTGAAGTAACTATGCAGAGTTTGTCATGGAAGTGCTGCCTAAGGGGTCTGTTTATAAAAAAAATTGCTGTGCAAATGTCTCAACCATTTACACATCCACATAGTTTGCCAAATATGTTTACTGTATTTTCTATGACCATCAACTCCATCTAGTGGCCATAATGTGACATTTTCCTGATAGAGGCATTGCATGAAAATAGCGCATTATGGCCACTAGATGGAACTGATGATCATTGGATATAAACGTATTAAGCAAATTACAGGGGTGATTTGCGACAGTTGTGCAAATGCTTTAGATATTCGCAAAACAAATTATTTACAACTAGGCCCCTAAGGTTTTGCTTTAAATTTTGTGAGAGATGTTATATACCCAGCAGTACAAAGATCTACAAGCCATTGACCCTCTCTGACATCAGTTAACCTATTCATTGAACTGTTGCAAATGCCCTTCCTTGGTAATGACGTGCTGAATCATTACTGAGACCTGGAACATGCAAGCTGGAGTCCCGATAATATGATTTTATGGATTCCCATGGACATTGTAAGCCAATTCATGTATCTTAGTGAAGTTTTCTTTTGGTATTACAAATTTTCTGTATGACTAATGCATTTTTTTTATTTTAGCCTGGCATTCTCTCTTAATTTTGTATTTTTCAATGTGGTTATGATTTAGTTTTTGCTGATATAATAGAAGGATATGATGTCATGCTAATAGATGATATATCTAAAACACAAAACCAAAAGGCTCAAAGGCCAGTGTAATGGGCTGTTCGGATTACTATGACTTGGAGAAAAAACAAGCTATAATAAGCAGATTTAGTGTGTGTAAAGCAGATTCTGGAATCATAAGCTTGATCGTTAGGCCATAGCGGTTTTGTGTATTTTATGCATTGTATACACTCACTGCCTGCGTTGGATGCCAGAGCAGTTATTGTAGTATAAATAAGTTTCAGCTTACCCTTAAATTATGATGTGTGCCCATTTATGACTGGCCAACATTGTATGGATTAATAGTGAGGTAAATATGAATGAAAGCCTTTCATTTCTTTAGATGGGAAAATTCTTCAAAGAAAAATCGAAAAATAATTTAGAAAGATGGTGGAAAGTAAATAACAGCAAGCCTGCATACAAGGGGTCATAACAAAATCAAATCCTAGAGGCACACGGTTTTTGGCTGCTCAAACCAAGGCTTACCTACTAGACTTACTTTTTGGGATCTATTTATAAAATATTTGTTGTATGAATGTCATAGGACTTCGTCTAGGCTGCGTGCATTTCCCAGTATTTTCTATACTGCTATTATTTCATGTGAATGCCAGCGCCATCTAGTGGCAAAAATGCATATATAGTGCATTTTAGTCACTTGATGGCGCTGCTGATGATATATCCGGTCTCCCCGGACCCTGCACTCACTATATCTGGTCTCCCCGGACCCTGCACTCACTATATCTGGTCTCCCCGGACCCTGCATTCACTATATCCGGTCTCCCCGGACCCGGCATTCACTATATATGGTCTCCCCAGACCCTGCATCCACTATATCTGGTCTCCCCGGACCCTGCATTCACTATATCTGGTCTCCCCGGACCCTGCATTTACTATATCTGGTCTCCCCGGACCCTGCATTCACTATATCTGGTCTCCCCGGACCCTGCATTCACTACATCTGGTCTCCCCGGACCCTGCACTCACTATATCTGGTCTCCCTGGACCCTGCATTCACTATATCCGGTCTGCCCGGACCCTGCATTCACTATATCTGGTCTCCCCAGACCCTGCATTCACTATATCTGATCTCCCCAGACCCTGCATTCACTATATCTGGTCTCCCCGGACCCTGCATTTACTATATCTGGTCTCCCCGGACCCTGCATTCACTACATCTGGTCTCCCCAGACCCTGCATTTACTATATCTGGTCTCCCAGGACCCTGCATTCACTATATCTGGTCTCCCCAGACCCTGCATCCGCTATATCTGGTCTCTCGGGCCCTGCATTCACTATTTCTGGTCTCTGCGGACCCTGCATTCACAATATCTGGTCTCCCCGGACCCTGCATTCACTATTTCTGGTCTCTGCGGACCCTGCATTCACAATATCTGGTCTCCCCGGACCCTGCATTCAGTATATCTGGTCTCCCCGGACCCCGCATTCACGATATCTGGTCTCCCCGGACCCTGCATTCACAATATCTGGTCTCCCCGGACCCCGCATTCACGATATCTGGTCTCCCCGGACCCTGCATTCACAATATCTGGTCTCCCCAGACCCTTCATTCACTATATTTAGTCTCCCAGGATCCTGCATTCACTATATCTGGTCTCCCCGGAACCTGCATTCACTATATCTGGTCTCCCAGGACCCTGCATTCACAATATCTGGTCTCCCCAGACCCTTCATTCACTATATTTGGTCTCCCAGGATCCTGCATTCACTATATCTGGTCTCCCCGGAACCTGCATTCACTATATCTGGTCTCCCCGGACCCTGCATTCACAATATCTGGTCTCCCCAGACCCTTCATTCACTATATTTGGTCTCCCAGGATCCTGCATTCACTATATCTGGTCTCTGCGGACCCTGCATTCACTATATCTGGTCTCCCTGGACCCTGCATTCACTATATCTGGTCTCCCACAGTACACAGAACATGGAAATGCAATTATTTTAGTAAATATAAACTGCTAAATACCTTTTCTCATCAGCAGTTAGAGCAGTCTTGTGACTTCAGCAGAGCACTGGTTAAAGCTTGTAGGACGAGTTTTCTTTCTGCTGTAGGAGGATGGAAAACCCCTTTTCTTTTATTATAATTTTTTGTTTTAGGTCAATTTCTTTGGTATTGTCTTATTTTGTGGTGATGGCTAACTGTGGTATTTACCTAAATGTCTAAACATGTGTAAAATTTGCAATAAAGCATAATTTTGATACATTTTTAGGTATCGTTTCTGTCCATTATGTAACCACTTTTTCTTGTGAAATTCTTTTCACCCCCCTTTTTTGCTGCAAAACCCCTGACCTCTGCTACCTCGTTGCTACTTCTAACTGTAATTTTGCAGTGGGAGGACTAGCGCCCCATCACTGATGTCAGTGGGATGAATAGTGTCCCATCGTTGGTATCAATGGGATGAATAGTGCCCCATCCTTGGAGTCAGTGGGAGGAATAGTGCCCCATCCTTGGAGTCAGTGGGTGGAATAGTGTCCCATCATTGGTGTCAGTGGGAGGAATAGTGCCCCATCATTGGTATCAGTGGGAGGAATAGTGTCCCATCATTGGTGTCAGTGGGAGGAATAGTGTCCCATCATTGGTGTCAGTGGGAGGAATAGTGCCCCATCATTGGTGTCAGTGGGAGAAATAGTGCCCCATCATTGGTATCAGTGGGAGGAATAGTGCCCCATCATTGGCATTAGTGGGAGGAATAGTGTCCCATCATTGGTATCAGTGGGAGGAATAGTGTCCCATCATTGGTATCAGTGGGAGGAATAGTGCCCCATCATTGGTATCGGTGGGAGGAATAGTGCCCCATCATTGGTATCGGTGGGAGGAATAGTGCCCCATCATTGGTGTCAGTGGAAGGAATAGTGCCCCATCATTGGTGTCAGTGGGAGGAATAGTGCCCCATCATTGGTGTCAGTGGGAGGAATAGTGCTCCATCATTGGTGTCAGTGGGAGGAATAGTGCCCCATTATTGGTGTCAGTGGGGGGAATAGTGCCCCATCATTGGTGTCAGTGGGGGGAATAGTGCCCCATTGTGGGTGTCATTGGGAGGAATAGTGCCTCATCATTGGTGTCAGTGGGAGGAATAGTGCCCCATCATTGGTGTCAGTGGGAGGAATAGTGCCCCATCATTGGTGTCAGTGGGAGGAATAGTGCCCCATTGTGGGTGTCAGTGGGAGGAATAGTGCCCCATTGTGGGTGTCAGTGGGAGGAATAGTGCCCCATTGTGGGTGTCAGTGGGAGGAATAGTGTCCCATTGTGGGTGTCAGTGGGAGGAATAGTGCCCCATTGTGGGTGTCAGTGGGAGGAATAGTGCCCCATTGTGGGTGTCATTGGGAGGAATAGTGCCTCATCATTGGTGTCAGTGGGAGGAATAGTGCCCCATCATTGGTGTCAGTGGGAGGAATAGTGCCCCATCATTGGTATCAGTGGGAGGAATAGTGCCCCATCATTGGTGTCAGTGGGAGGAATAGTGCCCCATTGTGGGTGTCAGTGGGAGGAATAGCGCCCCATCATTGGTGTCAGTGGGAGGAATAGTGCCCCATCATTGGTGTCAGTGGGAGGAATAGTGCCCCATTGTGGGTGTCAGTGGGAGGAATAGCGCCCCATCATTGGTGTCAGTGGGAGGAATAGTGCCCCATTGTGGGTGTCAGTGGGAGGAATAGTGCCCCATTGTGGGTGTCAGTGGGAGGAATAGTGCCCCATTGTGGGTGTCATTGGGAGGAATAGTGCCTCATCATTGGTGTCAGTGGGGGGAATAGTGCCCCATCATTGGTGTCAGTGGGGGGAATAGTGCCCCATTGTGGGTGTCATTGGGAGGAATAGTGCCTCATCATTGGTGTCAGTGGGAGGAATAGTGCCCCATCATTGGTGTCAGTGGGAGGAATAGTGCCCCATTGTGGGTGTCAGTGGGAGGAATAGTGCCCCATTGTGGGTGTCAGTGGGAGGAATAGTGCCCCATTGTGGGTGTCAGTGGGAGGAATAGTGTCCCATTGTGGGTGTCAGTGGGAGGAATAGTGCCCCATTGTGGGTGTCAGTGGGAGGAATAGTGCCCCATTGTGGGTGTCATTGGGAGGAATAGTGCCTCATCATTGGTGTCAGTGGGAGGAATAGTGCCCCATCATTGGTGTCAGTGGGAGGAATAGTGCCCCATCATTGGTATCAGTGGGAGGAATAGTGCCCCATCATTGGTGTCAGTGGGAGGAATAGTGCCCCATTGTGGGTGTCAGTGGGAGGAATAGTGCCCCATCATTGGTGTCAGTGGGAGGAATAGTGCCCCATTGTGGGTGTCAGTGGGAGGAATAGTGCCCCATTGTGGGTGTCAGTGGGAGGAATAGTGCCCCATTGTGGGTGTCATTGGGAGGAATAGTGCCCCATCATTGGTGTCAGTGGGAGGAATAGTGCCCCATCATTGGTGTCAGTGGCAGGAATAGTGCCCCATCATAGGTATCAGTGGGAGGAATAGTGCCCCATCATTGGTGTCAGTGGGAGGAATAGTGCCCCATCATTGGTATCAGTGGGAGGAATAGTGCCCCATCATTGGTGTCAGTGGGAGGAATAGTGCCCCATCGTTGGTGTCAGTGGGAGGAATAGTGCCCCATCATTGGTATCAGTGGGAGGAATAGTGCCCCATCGTTGGTGTCAGTGGGGGAGGAATAGTGCCCCATCGTTGGTGTCAGTGGGGGGAGGAATAGTGCTCCATCGTTGGTATTAGTGACACAAATGATGGGGCACTATCCCTTCCACTGACACCAATGATACTTACCTTGCTGACTCCTGCTCCAGCCTGGGCTCGCTCTCTCCCTCTCCCATCTACAGCCTGCATACCTGGCTGCAGCAGCAAAATTTGCACTTACCTGTCACTCTTCCTTCTCTGGCCTCTCCCTTCACTCGTTCCTGCAGCTCCCTCGATCTTCTTCGATCTCCGCGCGCTGCCGCTCGGCTCCTCCTCTCCAAGCTCCACCTCCTCGCCGGTGATTGGCCGCCTGTGTGCCTCTCCTGAGCTACAGTTCCGGTGGCCAATCAGCGGCGAGGAGGCGGAGCTGTTGAGTGATCCCGGGGGTGTGGCCAGGTTACAGGGGCAGCATATCATCCCGCCCACAGATCGCCTGAGACAGGAGCGGTGTCTCGGTTCCTAAGACCATTGGAAATATGTGTTTTCCGATGGTCTTAGGCGACCCCTGTGAAATGGTCGTTCGACCCCCAAAGGGGTCGCGACCCCCAGGTTGAGAACCGCTGGTCTAGACAGTGCTGATTGGCCCTGTGCTGATCACACGCACTCTCCCAAGAAAAAAAAAACTTCTCTAGCAGTACACATTAGCACTGAGCAAGTGCAGAAGGGCTACAGGTCTGTCTTAGTGTGGACATTTGAACAAGAGGAGGATCAGAGAAGGCAGGATCAAACAGCCTTTAAACACAATGCAGAGGATTAACTCCTTAGGTTCCACAGTGAGTATACCAAGCATGCTTTACTGCAGTTTACAAACTGATTTTACTGTTGTGGATTTAGTAACACTTTAATGTGGGCTTCACAGAATGCAGTAATTACTGTGTGTATGTTGAAAAAAAGGGACACTTTGTAGCACAAATCATGTAAGCAAAGGACCTACCTGTGCCACCACCCCAGTTATATTCACCATGAAGCCTTATTTTGCAAAGACTAATTGTTTTTTGTGTTTGTTTTTTTTTTATAAATGTTTATTAATTTATCAATCCAAATACAAATCACAATCACATTTCTGTTAAAAAGACATTCAAACAATATCTTCCTATTAGCATAAATTATTGAAATCCTTCACCTCCTCCCTCCCTCCCCCCCCCCCTTCCTCCCCCTCCTAGCCCCCCCCCCCCCCACTCTGCGTTTTCTCTCTTCTCCTTTACGCCATACATTTCTATTATTTTTAAAAATCCATTTCCAGGGGTATTACATCCTCATATATTTCACTTTTTCTCTGTACTCTTCCCATTTTTTCCACTTTGTATTATACATCTCCATCTTATCTATATGGATATAATACAATCTTCCTGTCCCGCAGATCTGATTCATTCTGCCCATCCAATCCTCCTCTGTTGGCACCTCCTTTTTTTCCAAAACCTAGGTATCAAGCTCTTAAAATCAAAAGCATGAATCTCATCTATGTTTTTAAATCCTCATGAACACTTGCCAATGCTCTGTGCTAATTACTTATATTGCAGCAGACAGTGATGTACACGTGGTCATGTTGCATCGTGCCAAAATTGATCTGACATGTAGGGTTTAGCTGACTTTACCATTCCCCAATTGCCTCTGTTCATCTCAATATGCAGTACTGTGCAAAAGTTTTAGGTAGGTGTGAAGAAATGCTTTCTAAAATATATACTCACTGGCCCCTTTTTTAAGCATAGCTTGCTAGTATCAGATTGGACACCCTTTTGCCTTCAGAACTGCCTTAATTCTTCGTGGCATAGATTCAACAAGGCGTTGGAAACATTCCTCAAAGATTTTACTCAGACCAGCCCGTCTGGCACCAACAACCATGCCACGTTCAAAGTCACTTAAATCCCCTTTCTTCCCATTCTGATGCTCGGTTTGAATTTCAGCAAGTCATCTTCACCACATCTAGATGCCTTAATGCATAGAGTTGCTGCCATGTGATTGGCTGATTAGCAATTTGTGTTACCAATCAATTATACAGATGTACCCAATAAAGTGGCCGATAAGTGTATATTTTAATTGTTTATTTTATACAATTTGCAAAATGCAAAGTGAGCAAACAGGAGAAAAATCCAAATGATAATGGAGCTCCAGGCTCCCCTTCCCCAAAATAAAATTAAAAGTCAGCAGCTACAAATATTAACTTCCGGCTGAGATCGCCCCAGCGCATCTTACCAGAAGTGGGAGTGGGTACCTGTAAAAACAAGGTACACAATCGCCCCCAAAAAGTGAAATATGTGGCAGTGGAAGGGGGAGGAGCCCAACAAGCAGAACTTCCCCTTTTGGGTAAAGTTCTGCTTTAAATCAGTATTTGGTGTGACCACCCCCTGGCTTCAATTCATACACTTGCACAAAGTCAGTGATTTTGTAGGATTAGAGTCAGGTGTAAGATTAGACAATTATACCAAGCAGGTGCTAATGATTATCAGTTTCATATGTAGATGTAAACACAGTCGTTACCGGAAACAGAAGCAACCATGTAGGAGGCTTAAATCTGAGTGAGGAACAGCCTAAGTTGAGGTTGTGGAAGACAGTTTCATGTCACAGGTCATACACCATGGCAAGACTGAGCACAGCAACAAGACACATGGTAGTCATACTGTATCAGCAAGGTCTCTCCCAGGCAAAGATTTGGAAGCAGACTGCAGTTTCAAAATGTTGTTCAATCTCTTTTGAAGAAGCACAAAGACCGGGCAATGTTGAGGACTGTAGATGCAGTTGCTGGCCAAGGAAACTTAATGCAGCAGATTAAGACACATCATGCTTACTTCCCTGCTATATCGGAAGAGCTTGCAGAAACTAGTAGGACTCAGGAACACCCATCTGCTGTCCAAAGAAGTCTGGCCAAAAGAGGTCTTCAAAGGAAGAATTGTGGCCAAAAAACCATACCTCCAACATGGAAACAAGGCCAAGTGACTCAACTGTGCATGAAAATATTGAAACTGGTGTGGAGGAAAATGGCAGCAGATGCTCTTGACTGATGAGCCAAAATTTGAAATATTTGGCTATAGCAGGAGGTAGTTTGTTGGTGAAGGGCTGGAGAATGGCACAATGATGAGTGTCTGCAGACCACAGAAAAACATGGTGGAGGTTCCTTGCAAGTTTGGGGCTGAATTACTGCAAATAGAGTTGGAGATTTGGTCAGGATCATTGGTGTCCTCAATGCCGAGAAAGACAGGCAGATACTTATCCATCATGTCATACCATCAGGGATGGGGGGTGTGAATGGCCCCAAATATATTCTACAGTGGGACTATGACCCTAAACATACTGTACAGCCAATGTCATTAAAACTATCTTTAGAGAAGGCATCCTGGAAGTGATAATTTGGTCCCCCACAGAGCCCTGATCTCAATGCCATCGAGTCTGTCTGGGATTACATGAAGAGACAGAAGAATCTGAGGCAGCCTACAAGCACAGAAGATCTGTGGTTAGTTCTCCAAGGTGCTTGGAACGATCTACCTACCAAGTTCCTTCAAAAACTGTGAGTGTACATAGAAGAAGTGATGCTGTTTTGAAAGCAAAGGGTGGTCACCCAAAACATTTATTTGATTTGGATTTCTCTTCTGTTCATTTACTTTCCAATTTGTTATTTGATAACAATAAACTATTACAATTTTTATTTCTGAAATCATTCTTAACTTCTTGAGCTCCGAATGAGTTTCATGACCAGGCCATTTTTTGCTATGCTGCATTGTGCTATTTTCACACTTGTGTGACTTGCCATGTGACTTTGGGGTCCAAAGTTGCATGACAAGTCTCACCCCATATTTCCCACTGAGTAAGACTTGAAAGTAGTTCCTTTGGTACAACTTTTGATGCAACTTTAGTCCAGTCAATGTAAAGTCGATCAAAGTCGCACAGCAAGTTGCATCAAAGTCACGCTCCAAAGTCACACGGGAAATCGCCCAACTTCGGAGACGCGCTAATGTGAATGGTGCCTAACTGTCAATTGCACGGTCATGCAACACTGTACCCAAGAAAAATTTATATAATTTTTTCACACAAAAAGAGCTTTATTTTGGTGGTAATTGATCACCACTTGGTTTTTTATTTTTTGTGATATAACTGAAAAAAGACTGAAATTTTTGAAAAAAATAAAATGTTTTACTTTCAGCTATAAAATATATCCAATAAAAAATGTAAAAATCAAAGTTCTTCATAAATTTTGACCCAATAAGTTGATAAGTAGATTGATTGATATACTATGGTATATTTACTGGATTTTATATTCCACTAATGGCGATGATCAGCGACTTACAATGGGACTGTGATAGTGCGGAGTGCAATCTGACACTAACTGATGCTGGGAGTAACTGGAAAACTGGCACTGACATCACCAGTGACTTTAATACAGTGATCCGTAATAATACTATACACTGGCTGTGATGGGGATTAACATTTAAGGCAATCAAGTGGTTAAATGTGTGCCTAATTATATGTAATATGTGTAAAGTGTGCTGCTTTTACTAAGAGATCTGATTTTCAACACAGAGCTCTGGGCTGATTGTACACTGCCGATCAGCAGGATCCGGCCATGAATCATTGGTTGGGTCTTGCTAAAAGGCACCCACTGTGTACAATCACAGTGGGTGTCAGCGGGGGTTGGTTAGGGGGCACGCTGACCAGACTGGGTTGGATGTGCTTTCATGACTAGCATGGACAGTTTGAGATAGGAAAGCAGAGGGACTGGCAGGAACACCAGGGATTTCACACAAAGGAAGCAATACAGAGGGTACTCTTGCCCTCCAGAGGATTTACCCCCCCCCCCCTTCCTGACCAGGCCATTTTTTGCAACACGGTGCTGCGTTACTTTAACTGACAATTGCACAGTCATGCAACGCTTCACCCAAATTAAATTTACGGCCTCTTTTTCCCTCAAAAAGTGGTATTTGATCGCCTGTGCATTTTTTATTTTTGTGCTATAAACAAAAAAAGACTGACAATTTTGAAAAAAAAAACAATATTTTTGATTTTTTTTGCTATAAAACATGTCCAGTAAAAAAATAAAAAAAAACAAATTTCTTCATAAATTTAGGGCAAAATTTCTTTGGTAAAAAAATATCCCAATATGTGTAAATTAATTGATTTACATGAAAGTTATAGCGTCTACAAAGGTCGGTATATATACTGGAATTAAATCCCAATGACACTAATAGAGTGATCAGTGCTAATAAAAAGCACTGACACTGTAGTAATGGCACGGGGCAGGAAGGGGTTAACATGTGGGGTGATCAAAGAGTTAACTGTGTGCTGAATGCTGTTTTACATAATGTGCTGTGTGTTTTACTAGGGAAACTGCTGTGTATTTCGCTGCGCAGAAGAGAAATACACAGCAGCATGTTACTGCTGACAGGAGAGAGACTTGTGTTGTTTACATACAGGTCTCTCCCCTGTCAGTGATACTTGGCGATCACTGGGTGCTAGCAGGTAATCTCCGTCCAGGACCCGGCGAGCGACATCTGTAGCCGCCAATGGTGGTGCAGTTAGAGTGGTGCGCGCCTTCTACCCAGAAATGCAAAATCACGTGTATATATGTGATTTTGTGCAGCCCTGCTGCCCTGTAGCAGTAGTTTTGCTCTAGGGAGGTCGGGAAGTGGTTAATGCAAGTACATGGTACAGCAGACACATATCATGAATATGAAATGTTGGGGTAACATGTGGCATAACACTTTTTTTTTTAATGGAGGTTTATGGAACAGTTGGGAGGTATGGATGTGGTTAAAATGCAAAGGCAAAATTGACAGTTGTCACCCTATAACAGGAGGTTGCTAAAGAAGGACCTTCAGACAGGATTATTATTTTCATATAAGCTGCAGATTTAAAAAAAAAATGAAAACACATTTTAAATAAATGTAAAAATAGGGACACAACTCCCGCGGCACAGTGCATCTCCGTCTCGGATTGGGTATTACGAATTAGACAGGACCATTGGCAAAGGCAACTTCGCCGTGGTGAAATTGGCCACGCACATCGTTACACAGGCAAAGGTTGCCATCAAAATCATTGACAAGACTAAGCTAGATGGGGAAAATCTGAACAAAATATTCCGTGAGGTGCAGATTATGAAAATGCTTTGAATAGGGACACAATTCCCACCGCACAGTGCGTCCCCGGCTCGGATTGGGTATTACAAATTAGACAGGACCATTGGCAAGGGCAACTAGCCGTGGTGAAACTGGCCACGCACATCGTTACACGGGCAAAAGTTGCCATCAAAATCACTGACAAGACTAAGCTAGATGGGGAAAATCTGAACAAAATATTCCGTGAGGTGCAGATTATGAAAATGCTTCATCACCCCCACATTATTCGGCTCCATCAGGATTCCAGGTGACCATCCCAGGGCCCAGAGGAGAGAGATCCATTGCTGACCCCTAGAGGCGACATCCCACTGCCCATACCCAAGGAGGAGTTTACCCATCCCAGGCTGCATCTTTCCCAGGACAGAGGAGACCTCTGGTGTATATGATGTGATTACTGCGCATTTAATTTGCACATCTGGTGAGTGCGTAATTTTACCATTTTTTCCTGCACGTCACCAGATTATATGCTCCACTGGGATTATTGGAATTACCAATCCTGATTATACCTTCCTTACCTACACTGAACATTTATTTCCAGTTTTGATTGCATATCGTGATTGGACATTATATTATATATATTAAGTGTCCTTATTATTGCCTCAGGCGTCTATATTTATATTCATTTATACTTTTGATATTAATTTAGTCCATATACTTTAGCACTGCAATACATTTTAAATAAATGAATGTGGTAAATCTTATATGAGATTTTCATGATTTTCATGTGTTGTCATTTTTGTGGCTCCAGGATGAATGCACAGAGAAGAGGCCATGCTTGAGCTCTAGTTATCACACTATCAATATAAGTCCCCTGTAATGCAGGCAATGGAACTGTCATCATTTTTGGCTTCATTGTCCCTTTAAAGCACATTTTCAGCTCAGTGTACCATATTATTATTCAAACAAGCTCCGATTATGTTACTTGAGTTGCCTACGGTCATAACCCCGACATGATTACAACCCTAACTCCTGCTCAATGGCACATTGATTGCCCTAGTTAGGAGAAAACAAGCCAGGAGATTCCCTTGTAGGATAACATATTGCAGCTATAATATCTTTATGGCGTCCTCGCCGTGTCTTCTGCGGGAGAGCATGTGTTATGAAATGTAGTTATTTCATTTGCTAAAATAATACAAAGGCCGCAGCAGGAAATAAACACTTACCCTTCGACAATATTTGTGTTGATTACAACCTCGCATTTCATCGGTCGCGACGCGCTTGTGAAGTTTACAGCACCTGCTAAAACAAGAATTGATACATCAGAACATTTTTAATGCCATATGGCCGTAGATCTTCAATGTCACCTGCATAGTTGGTCGAAAGTTTTTTTTGTTTTGTTTTTTTTCTAATTAATAAAAAATAATCAGACATCATTAAAAAAAAAAATACTAACAAAGTTTCTGCAAAGTTCACTCCAAACATAAAGCGCGCAGTCGATACGGTATTAATTAAAACAGCGGTTGTAGAAACAAATTACTATCTGGCTTTAATTGCAAACGATGTTATTCCTATAATTAATTACCATAAGGCTGACAGTGTAGAGATGCATTAATTTCACCGGCACACACACACACACTGAAAAAAATCCATCATATAAAAGTAACAATAAAGAATTATCTAGGGACGCTTTAATTTTCAAGCAAGGGACAATAGTCCAAGGACGAGGATGGTATGTGAATGATTATAGGCATGAAGGATGGCGTGCAAATTCTCGCTGTGTCTTCGTACATAAAGTGCCCGCTTCCTACGGAATATAAAGAACCTTGCGTTGTCACCTGGGACTCCCCATATGTTTCTTTTGGCAAAAGGACGCTATAAAGTCATTCTATTGTGCACCTAATAAAGCTTGCTCTTCCTTTGGTTTAATGCGCTCCTTTGATGCCAGCCTCGGCGGATACAAATATTTTGTCTGCTGCTTCGTTGTGATTCCATTCCATTCAGCGAATTTAATCTTTTCTTTTCTAAATCTTATTTTTTTTCCCAAAGCAAGCTCAAACATAATTATTATGTTTATTTTTCCTAATATTCCACCAGACATGGAAGAGAAATTATAATGTGTAGCCAAAAAAATTTTTTTTTCTGGTTTTGAATAGAGTAGGGAAGAATTATAACTACCCTCCCAGGCGGGAGATTCACCCCACTCTATTTGTCCTGGTGACCATTGTCAACAGTACAAGTGATGGAAAGTATTATTATTATACAGGATTTATTTAGCGCCAATAGTTTGCTCAGCGCTTTACAATAAAACGGGAGACAAAACAGCAACAATACAGTTCAATACAAGAGGGTTAGGAGGGCCCTGCTCCTTGGAGCTTACAATCTAGGAAAAAAAAAAAATTAACCACTTGCCCTCTGGAAGGATTTACCCCCTTCCTGACGAGGCCATTTTTTGCTATTCGGCACTGAGTTACTTTAACTGATAATTGTGCGGTCATGCAAAACTGTACCCATACAACATTTATAACATTTTATGTCACACAAATTGAGTGCTATTTGATCACCACTGGGTTTTTTGTTGTTTACAATATAAACAAAAAAAAAACACAATTTGAAAAAAACAATATTTTTTACTATCTGTTATAAAACATATCCAATAAAAAATGTAGAAAATAAATATCAAATCTCTTCATAATATTTGCCCAAAATGTATGTCATTGGTAAAAAAAAAATCCCCATAAGTATATAATGATTGGTTTGTGTGAAAGTTATAGTCTTCCAACTGTGGGCTATACAGTATACTGTAATTTATTTATTTATTTTAATACTATTAATGAGGTGATCAGCGATTTATAACGGGGCTGCGATAATGTGGCGGGCAATCTGACACTAACTGACGCTGGGGGGAACTGATTAAATGACACTGACATCACCAATGATATTAATACAGCAGGGGTGGACTGACAACTCATGGGGCGCCCGGGCAATAGAGGATCATGGGGCCCCTGTGTCCTTGCCCACACTCAAAGCACACCCAAAAATGCCTATAAAAGGTACCAGTGGCCGTGCCACGGGCAGTGCCAAAGTGCTCGAATGGTCAGTCCGCCCCTGTAATACAGTGATCAGTGCAAATAAAATGCACTGCCACTGTAATAATGACACTGGCTGGTAAGGGGTTAACACCTAGGATGATCAAAGGGTTAACTGTGCGCCTAACTATGTGTAATGTGTGTAATGTGTACTGCCTTTACTAAGAATCTTGTTTTTATTCCCTGCTTAGCAGGTAATGAAAAAAAAAAAACAAGATCCCATGTTTGTGAACACAGCTCTGTATTCTTTACAATGACAGAGTTGTGTTCAGCTGTGTTCAGTGCCAATCACAAGGTCCCGGCAGTGAATCATTGGCCGGACCCGGTGATCGGTATGTACTGTAACGAATCACAGCACAGTCGGGCGGGTGGGCAGGCATGCGCACCTCTTGCCTGAGCGTGCAGATCACATACTAGGTACATGATCCAGTGCAGGAGAGTCGCTCTGCCACCGTATATGTAAGTTATCTGGTCAGAAAGCAGTTAAAGTGTTTTTTTTCTTAAAATAATTAACATGTTATACTTACCTGCTCAGGGACTCCTACTGCAGGACTGACCCAGGACAAACTCAACTCCTGCTCCAGATCTCAGACTATTTATTGGCTCTCCAGTCACCTTCTGGGCACACCCAGCCAGGGATATCTGAGCATCATAAACTATGCACTCTTTCATTAATGTTTTCTCCATGATTGATTTTGTTGAGGAAAACACCCCCTAACATTTCTAACTGTGGCCATCTTGAATAAGGGCAGATGATTAATGTAGTATTTAAATGTTTTTTACTTCTACTGTCATCGCCAACAAAGAGGATTTTTTTCCTTCCACTGACACCACTGACAAAGGGAAAGTTTTTCCTGATATTCTTAGAAACATAGAAAAGTGATGGCAGAAAAAAAGACCAAGTGGTCTGTTGAGTCTGCCTGTTTCTTTTTGTGTGTGTGGTTTTTTTTTGGGGTGGGGGGTTGTTTTTTTTTGTTTTTTTGTTACCATTTTTTGTTTGAGTATAGATCTATGCTTTTCCAACACATGTTTGAAGCTGTTTACTGTTGACTGGCTCACTACCTCTGCTGGAAGTCTATTCCAAGCATCAACTACTCTTTCAGTAGAATAGTACTTTTTGAGGTTAGTTTTGAACTTTCCTCCAGTTAGTTTAAGGTCATGTCCCGTGTTCTTGATTTTGGTTTCCTGTTGAAAATACTGCCCTCCTGAACCTTATTCACCCCCTTGATGTATTTAAAGGTTTCAGTCATGTCTCCCTTTTCCCTTCTTTCCTCCAGACTGTACATGTTAAGTTCCTGAAGTCGCTCTTGATATGTTTTATCCCCCAGACCTTTCACTATTTCTGTTACCCATCTCTGCACCCCTGTCTTATCATTCCTCCCAATGATCCAACAAACAAAGGGAATTTTTTTCCTTTCGCTGATGCCGCTGACAATGGGTAATTTTTCCCCTCCTGTGACACCAATGCCAATAGCGATTTTGTTTTTCCTTCCACTGACACCATAAGCACAGAGGAATATTCTCCTTCCAGTGACACCACTAATGCAGATATATTTTTAATTGACTGGGGGAATTTTTTTCACGCTGATGCCAAGGCATTTTTTTCCTTCCAGACACAATCGTTCCTCCACCCTCGTTAGTCCCATATTTTGCTGAGGAACACATTTTCACTTTTATTAAACTCTTCTGTTTGCACATAAAACATCGCCCACTCCGCTATAGGTTCACTTGATATCAGCCTCTTTCCATCTCCTATTGGAGGACTGGAGGGGAAGGATTGGGAGCCAATCAATTGTGCTGGATACACAAGTGCTGACCAGATACATACTGATATGAGAAGAGAGAAGCAGACGGATAATCTCATGGATTCACTAAGCGGTATCTTACCGCATCCGAGAAAGAAACCACACAGCATTTAAAAAAAAACTTACTAAAATACGGCACGAGTTATATTATTAAGCCATGCGGTATTTTAGTAGTGAAAACATTCTTTAATGTTTCAGCTGTCAGTGGGGTTTCCTGCTGACAGCTGAATGTAAAAAGATTTGCTGCCATTAAAAATTTAGCAAAAAAAACATTGTGGGGGTCCCCCCCAAATTCCATACCAGACCCTTAACCAAGCATGCAGCCCAGAAGGTCAGGAAAGAGGGGGACAAGTGAGCGCACCCCCCCTTCCTGAACCATATCAGGCCACATGCCCTCAACATTTGGGGGGAGAGGTGCCCACAAAGCACCTTGTCCCTATGTTGATGGGGACAAAGACCTCTTCCAAACACCCGTGGCTGGTGGCTGTGGGGTCTGCAGGTGGGGCACTTATCGGAATCTGGAAGCCCCCTTTATGAAGGGGGCCCCCAAATCCCACCCCCCTCATGTGAATGAGTATGGGGTACATGGTACTGCTACTCATTCACAAGAAAAAAAAGTATAGTGTAAAAATTGTCAGAAGACAGTCTTTGACAAGTCCTTTATTAAAAACTAAAATTAAAAAAAATATCCCCTGAAGTAGATCCAATGTCAATCATAATGCCCGCCACCATCGACCTGAACAAAAACCGTCTGACAGCTGCACTGGCCTAACAATTCCTAAATATCTAAGGGGCAGAGCCAACTGGTGATGTCAACCGGGTGACCCCGCCACTTTGTGACATCATCATGTGCTGTGGTTGGCCAAAGTGTTGCACCTGACCTGTGGTCGGGTGCATTGCTTTGGCCAATCACAATACACTGTCATTTGTTGATCCTCTCTTTTGTGCCATAAACCTTTTTTCTGTTTAGACTTTAGAGCTACTTTAAGGCTAGGTTCACACCTATGTAGTTTGCGTTTGATCTGTTTCTGCTTTTTGCAGTGTGTTTTGCATGTCAGAGCACAGTGAATTGTAAGGCGCAGTGGGCGATCAGCCCGCTAAACACCCTTACCATTCGTGTGTTTGCACACACGAACGGCTAATTTTCGAGTCAAACTTACGTTCGACTTGAACATCAAACCCAACACTAATAAAAATCCTTTTTCAGGTAAAATATCCCCCTTCTATTTATTTATATCTATGTATTTAGCTGTTTGCGTTGAGTTAAAGTGGAGCTCCACCCAAAAGGCTTTGTGCCCTGCTCCGTGTTAAAGATTGGCACCTTTGGGGAGCGGGGGGCAGGGGGTACCCGAATTTGACAGATACTCGCTCATACTTCCAGTGCGATTGCCTAGGTCAGGGATAGGCAACCTGAAAGCCTCAGGACTACAAGTTCCATCATGCCATCATGCCTCTGCAAGTCATAGCTGTAACTGTCAGTTTTGTAATCTTTGCAATGCCTCATGGGAAATGTAGTTCCACAACAGCTAGAGAGCCACAGGTTGCCTACCCCTGGCCTAGGTGATTGGAAGTGGAAGTTGTCATCGTCTCCCCCCTCCCTCCCCGTAGTCTTCTGGGACACGTGACAGGTCCTAGAAGACTACGGGACCATTCACAAAGTGCAGCACTACTCACGCATGCGCAGCGGGCACCCGGCTGTGAAGCCGCATGCTGTTACAGCGGGGTGCCCACACTGAAGATGCCGGTGCAGAGGAGACAGGATGGCTGGTGAACTCAGCTGGTGTTGGGCACTGCGGGACCGTAGGACAGGTGAATATCCATTTTTTAAAGTCATCAGCTACAGTTTTTGTAGCTGCTGACTTTTATTCTTGCACCTCCGTTTTCAGCTTTAATTGCTTAGTAACACCTACAATGAAATGTGATCATACTGGCTCCTGCAATGCTTGAAATAACCGTATAAACTATAATCCCTATTTAATATTTGCACAGTGGCACGTATTAATATTCATCTGATGTCTGCTCATATAATTGTGCTTGCTATAGATAATAATTAGGAAGAATATATAGTTTTGTGTGAGCCAGAATACATGCACATCAGGCTTCCTCGGTGCAGCAGAACAATATCCCCGATAAGACAGAGCCTTGGGGTTAAATGTGTTCCGTTTCAAGAATGTATGGCATCTGTGCGATAGGATCTCCAGTACAGGATATCACACTTCCTCTCCTCAATTCCTTGTCATATTTTCAAATGTTTACCAACTCCACAAATTAATACAGTATATTAAGTGAAGTTTGCTATCGGCTGACAAGAAAATTAAACTATTAGTCATTGGGTTTTAGCTCCCTAGCAGAGAAAATTTCATATCAATGTAGATTAGTGGCTGCTTCAAAGAATCCTCTGAATCTGATACATGTTACCCTCCCGGAATATGAAATGCGTGAAGCTCCCATTGTGTTAACACTTTCACCGACAAAAATCATATCTACATAAATGCCATTCATGTCAGATTTAAAGGAGCAGAAATCTAAAGAATAGACCTAGTTGTATGGTATCCAGTAGAGGGATTTGTGCACACCGGGTATGGTTATATATTATTTTTCTGCACATTTTATATAATAATTCAGGGTTTATGTCTAGTATCTATACACTGTTCAAGTCTACATTTGTTCACATAAAGGCTTACCTTACAATCAGGAAATGCAGTTCCTGTACCTCCAGGACTGAATTTATGTAAGCTATGGGTGCTCAACCTGTGGCCAGCAAGAATAGACCCTCCAGCACACCCCACCACCCCTTGCGCTTAAATCAGGGGTGCTCAGCCTGTGGCCATCCAGCTGTTGAGGAACTATAAGTACCTTTGACTTTGGGAGTCATGCTTATACCTGTCAGCAGCTTTCAATGCTCATGGGACTTGTAGTTCCTCAACAGTTGGATGGTCAAAGTTTGGGCACCCATGATGTAAGTGCAAGGGGTGGTGGGGTGTGCTGGAGGGTCTATTGTTGCTGGGGGAATATATTGTTGCTGAGGGTTCTGTTGTTGCTGGGGGGTCAATTGTTGCTGGGAGAGGGTCAGTTGTTGCTGGGAAGGAGCTACTGTTGAGGGAGGAGTCTATTGTTGCTGGCTGCTGGAGGATCTATTGATGCAGGCTGTTGGGAGACTTATTGTTACTGTCAGTGATCTATTGCTTCTGGAGGGGGTCTATTGTTACTGGGGGGTCTTTTGTTTCTGGAGGGGGTCTATTGTTGCTGGGGGGTGTTATTGTTGTTGGAAGGAGTCTATTGTTGCTGGAGGGGTCTATTGACTGTTGCTCTGGGAAGGGGGGAGTCCATTGCTGTTGGCGGGGAATCTATTATTGCTGGGGGGAGTCTATTTTGCTTTTCTTGTTATTGTTAACAAATTCTACACAAATTACTCAGCAACATAAAAATTATTCTTGGTTCTGTATTCTCCAAAGGGGCAATACTGGGAGGTGTTGGAACCAAGGAACGCTGCTGTGGGTAGGGAGGGGAGCACCTACACCTTTTCTCTGAGAAAAAAGGCTCTGCTTACAATATATATGTTATTGTTCCCCATTCCGCAGTGACATTCCAATATATTCTTCTGCTAAGCTTTACCTCCCCAAGGTATTATATTAGAAGGATTATCAAATCTCAGGAAGGTTTAATAAAAAAGCCCACCAGGACACAGCAGCCCCAGGAGAATCGCAAGTAATGTATCTAGGATTACGATGCTATAAAATATCTCATATCTTTTTACCCTGGTGCTAGAAAGTCAATGGGCCTTGTTTTAAAGAGGAAAGCCTAATCATTTATTAACATTTAAAATATAACTGAAGTGATGTCATAGATACAGTATATATACATTGATCAGTCATAACATTATGGCCACCCACCATAATCCATCGAGGCATGGACTCCACTAGACCTCTAAAGATCTAAAGCAGGTGTGCTCAAGCTTTTGAAGAGCAAGGGCCACTTAAGTAATTTGGTAGCAGGTCGTGGGCCACAATGAAATGAAATGGCTCAGAATTTCGATTTGTTTATTTTGAACAACATAATTTTCCTCCTGCAGCTGCTGAATATTGGTAGGAGGGAGAGGAGGAGAAGCTGGGTTTCAGCGGTTGCAGGAGGAGAGTTAAGAGTATCAATTCTTATATATGCTGACCCCCCCATTGCGGCCCCTGACACTACACCAGTGGTTGAGGGTTATGTCTCAACTATGGGGGTCTGACCCCAAACTGCAAATGTAAATGAGTCCTTACTGTCCTGAACCCCCTACAAAGCTGCTTTCACACTGATGCACTGTGTTTTATCTGCACCATGGGTGCACCTGTGGCTTTCCTGCAGGTTAGCTGCACTCAGGGGCGGACTGACAACTCATGGGGCCCCCGGGCAATAGGGGATCATGGGGCCCCTGTGTCCTTGCCCAAACTCAAAAAGTCTATGAAAAAGGTACCAGGGGCACCACATGGGGCCCCCTACTGACCCAGGGCCCTCAGGCAATGCCCGAGTTTCCAAATGGTCAGTCCGCCCCTGGCTGCACTACCACAGTCTTCTATTATATCTTGAGGGTATTTCTGACAGTTCACCAAAACTCTTGCATTTAGAAATGCACAAACCTGCAGGATATATTAGCGGTGCACTTCCCTGGTTTGAGGTCGAGGGCAACATCAGAGGGCTCCAAGGGCCACATGTGGCCTGCAGGTCTCAGGTTGAGCACCCCTGATATAAAGGTATGTTGTGGTATCTGGTACTAAGCCATCAGTAGCAGATCCTTTAGGTCCTGTAAATTGTGAGGTGGGTCAGACTTGTTTTTCCAACACTCCCCACAGATTCTTAATTGGATTAAGATCTGAAAGTTATCAGGCTAGTTCAACACCTTGAACTCATTGCTGTGTCCCTCAAACCACTCTTGAATTAATCAGACCAGGTCACCTTCTTCGTGGTCCAGTTCTGGTGTTCACAAGCCAATTGTAGGCACTTCTGGCTGTGGTCACAGGTCAGCATGGGCCCCTTGATCGGTCTGTGGCTACACAGCCCCATACACAACAAACTGCAATGGACTGTGTGTTCTGGCACCTTTCTTTTAGAACCAGCATTAACTCTTTCAGCAATTTGAACTACAGTAGCTCTTCTATTAGATCAAATTACAGCCTTCACTCCTCACATGCATCAATGAGCTTTGGCCACCCATATCCCTGTCACCACTTTGCTGGTTTTTCTTCCTTGGACCACTTTTGGTAGGTCTTAATCACTGCAAACAGGGACCATCCCACAATAGCTGGCCATTAGAATTTGACATCTGACTCAGCCGTCTATCCACTACAATTTGGACTTTGTCAATGTTGCTCAAATCCTCACGCTTGCTCATTTTTCAGCTTTCAACAAATCAATTTCAGGGACAAAATGTTCACTTGCTGCCTAATATATCCCACACAATTCAGGTGCGATTGTAATGATGTAAGCAATGTTATTTACCACCATCAGTCCCACCCCGCAAGCCAAAGTCTTAGGTGTCACTGTAGACTCAAATCTGTCCTTCCAACCCCATGTCCAATCGCTGGCAAACTCATGCAGGCTCCATCTAAGCAACATCTCCAAAATACGTTCGTTCCTAACTCCAGACACTACTAAATAACTTGTTCACTCCCTTATTATCTCACGACTAGACTACTGCAACTCCCTCCTCACCGGCTTACCACACCACAGGCTATCCCCACTTCAGTCTATCCTGAACTCAGCAGCCAGACTCATCCACCTCACCAACTGCTCCGCATCCGCCACCCCCCTCTGTCATTCCCTCCACTGGCTTCCGATTGCCCAACGCATTAGATTCAAACTACTAACATTGATGTACAAAGCCATTCATAACACTGCCCCAAACTATTTCACTGACCTGATACCCAAATACCACCCAACCCGTACTCTTCGCTCCTCACAAGACCTCCTACTTTCTAGCTCCCTGGTCTTCTCCTCCCACGCCTGACTGCAGGACTTCTCCAGGACTTCTCCTATCCTCTGGAACTCACTACCCTAATCCATCAGACTGTCATCTACCCTCCTCACCTTTAGGCGCACCCTGAAAACCCATCTCTTCAGGGAAGCCTACCCCACACTCACCTAACAGCCGATCTCCTCCACTCCTCCCACCACTCCATCCCCCACAGCCACTTCCTCCTGTACCACTATAAAGCACTCAAAAAATAATTAAAGTTGCCTCCCCATTCCCTCTGCTGATAAAGAACCTGGCGTTCCTTTTTCTTACAGATGGACTAACACACTAATACTTACCTTGACCTATGGTGTCTCTCATAGTCTTCTGCTGGCACTGGACTAGTCATAGCAGAGGCATAATTGATGTCAGCAACAGGGATGCAAACAAAGCCACTGGGGGACTGGGCGTGATTAGTAGCTTCAAGAGACCAGTTAGTCACAACCAAAACCAGTGAGAAAAAAGATCACTGGACTGTGAAGTAAGGTGAGTACTATTGTGTATTACCCTCTAAGTAGCAACACATCCATCATCTTTTGGGGGGTGAGGGGTTGGGGCAACTTTATTTTTTTACTGATTAGCTTTCGATTATAATTCTACATTTACAATTTAAACTATGCTTGGGCTTTAATGTCTTTGGGCATCTTAGGGTAAGTGAAAGATGGTCAATAAAACAGTCACTCCCTGTCTTTGTGACACCCTGTGTTAAAGGGTGTCATCAGCACAGGACTTGAGAGGAAATCTCCCCAATGGAGGCACACACAAACCTACCAGAGTTTCTAATCTTTCTTCATTCTATTCTAAAAATTGTGTTTTGGCTGGCGTTGGGAATTTAGTGATCAAACTGGTTCTGCCCAACCTGCTCAAGCCAGAATTGTTCTAATGGCTTGCATAGGCTTCATAGTATATAGCCTGCCAAACACTTTCATCTAAACTGAACAAAGGCCTAAGTACAAAATATATTTATATAGTTTTCCATTAATATTTATACCAGATAAATACCAGCATCATTTCTTTAAGTAGGGTTACATTTCCTTGAAATCTGAGCATGAAAATAGTATTCCTTAAAGCCATGGAGGAAATGTGCATGAAATTTCAAGAGGGGTTTGCTTCTGGCACAGGATAAATCTCTAAATCCCCTTGAAATAGCCTGGCAAAGTGATTTCCAATGGTTCAATGTATAAGCCATTGTGTGTTTCACTGCATCCATTACTCATTAAAACAAGGGAGTTGCTGTGGGATGGAACTGAATTGTCAGAGCTCCTATATATAAAACAATCTCATATAAATCGGTGGATAGATATGCCCAAATAAATGTATTGGACACAATTTCTTATCTGATGTAATGCAGAAAACACGTTAGAAACATTGTAAAAACCTATTAGTTGACCTATAGTTGTGCTCAAATGTTTGCATACGCTGGAAAAAATTGTGAAATTTTGGCATTGATATTGAAAATATGACTGATCATGCCAAAAAAAACCTGTCTTTTATTTAAGCGTAGAGATCATATGAAGCTATTTATTACCACAGAGTTGTTTGGCTCCTTTTTATATCATAATGATAACAGGATTCACTCAAATGGGCCTGATCAAAAGTTTACATACCCTGAAATGTTTGGCCTTGGTACAGACACACAAGGTGACACACACAGGTTAAAATGGCAATTAAAGGTTAATGTCCCACATCTGTTGCTTTTTAAATTGCAATTAGTGTCCATGTATAAATAGTCAATGAGTTTGTTAGCTTTCATTTGGATGCACTGAGCATAAAAGAACTGTCAAAATACCTGTGTGACAAGGTAATGGGACTTTATAAAAATGGAAAAGGCTATAAAAAGATAACCAAAGCCTTGAATATGCCAGTCAGTGCTGTTCAATCATTTATTAAAAAGCGGTTAGGTAGACCAAGAAAGATTGCAGCCACAGCTGTCAGAATAATTGTTCGGGATACAATGAAAAACCCACAGGTACCCTGTGAAGAAATACAGGCTGCTCTGGAAAAAGACAGTGTGACTGTGTCAAGGAGCACAATATGATGATACTTGAACAAAAATTAGCTGCATGGTCGAGTTGCCAGAAAAAAGACTTTACTGTGCCAATACACCAAAAAAGTCCAGTGATGCGTGTCAAGGTGTTGTCAGGCATATTGTAACCGGTCAAAATGTGGTTTGCTTAGTATGCAAAGTCTTGCACCTTTCCTGGGCACCTCAGTCGCCTGACCTCAATATTATAGAGCCACTAAAGTCAATCTTGAAGAACAAGGTTTGGGCTCATTTTTCCCGTCTCTGGCATCTCCATGAGAACTGGAATGATTTTTGTATGAAGAGTGGTCTATCTATCTATCTATCTATCTATCTATCTATCTATCTATCTATCTATCTATCTATCTATCTATCTATCAATGTATCTATCATTTTAGAATGATAACTTCTAACATCTTGTTCTGCCTCCAGGACAGGAAGTGAGGGAAAATCTCCCCAGCAGGACACAGACAACAACAACAAAAATTCTTCCCTACTCTAATCAAAAAGAGCAATAAATAAATAAATTGGCTATGCATGCACTTTCAGTGTACATGCACACTGGGCTTAAAAAAAAAACACCTGTTCCCTTGGCAGAAAAAAAATGTTCATTTAGAGCAGTGGTTCTCAACCTGGGGGTCGAACGACCCTTTCACAGGGGTCCCCTAAGACCATCAGAAAACACATATTTTTGATGTGTAAAGAGCAGCTACTGTGTAGAAAGCAGCTGCTGTGTTGAAAGCAGCTACTCTGTTAAAAGCAGCTATTGTGTTGAAAGCAGCAGTATTGGAGGTAAAACGACACTCATGAATTATAATTACTGGGTAAATAATTTTATGGTTGGGGGTCACCACAACATGAGGAACTGTATTAAAGGGTCACGGCATTAGGAAGGTTGAGAACCACTGATTTAGAGTGTTTTTGTACAGGCATTTAGAAGTGTCTGCCAGAAAACTCCTCTCAAAAATGAAAACCATCCTAATGTGCATGGACCCATAGGATAACACTGAGCTGATTCGACAGGCAAAACACAAAACTCCAGCATAGCCCGAAGCAACAAAAAAAAAATAGCAAAGGGCTAGCATGACTGGACATCAGGGGAATCAGGGAGAGATGGGGTTAATTTAAATGTGCAGTGGGGAGGTAATTACAGTGACTGGTGGTCTTGCTAGGAGAGGAGGGGCTGCAAGGAGGGTATTTTGGTGGGACAGTAAGTTCCAGACATCTGGAGAAGAGCCATGGAAGAAGAAAAGTTCTCACCCTCCTGCCCCTTGTATTGCATCCTGTTCTATTGGTTGGTTATTTCAGTGAATCGGTTGGGGTCTTTGAAGGCATTTTAAAATTCTGCTGTGCTTTTTATATTAGGGACCCACCTAAGGTATGGAGTCCCCAGTGGAATGCCAGTTAATGGCAGCTTAACTGGTAAGTTGAACTGAGAGGTATCTGTAGAGTTGGGTTTGTCCCCGAACCGCTGTGGTTATGCAGATACTAAGTTTGATACTTTGTGCCTCCAAAGATCGGCAACCTTATGTCGAATGTTACTGTTATCATTAACATTGTTTCTGTTTTAGCGTGTTACTAAACTCACAACAGTCAAATCAGTCTGTATATGCAGTAAAGCATGCTTGTTATACTCACTGTGGAACCTAAGGGGTTAATCCTCTGCATTGTATAAAAAGGCTCTTTGATCCTGACTTCTCTGCCCCTCCTCTTGTTCAAATGTCCAAGCTGATAAGACAGACTGAACCCTTAGCCCTTCTGCACATGCTCAGTTTAGTGTGTATTGCTAGAGAGGTTTTATTTTCTTGGGAGAGTGCATGTGATCAGCACAGGGCCAACCAGCACTGTCCAGACAGAGGTCAGGGGTTTTGCATCCTCCTAGAGCAGAAAGAAAACTCATCCTACAAGCTTTAACCAGTGCTCTGCTGAAGTCACAAGACTGTTCTAACTGCTGATGAGAAAAGGTATTTTGCTATTTATATTTACTAAAATAATTGCATTTCTATGTTATGTGTACTGTGGGAGACCAGATATAGTGAATGCAGGGTCCTGGGTTTAGTAACACTTTAAGGAATGTTTGCTAGATATGGTTTTTGTTAATAAATGGCCGCTATGTCTTTACAGTAATTGGGGGTCAAGGGTTTAGGACAGTATAGCAATCATTGTCACATTGGCACGAGGACATCTGCTGTGCCTTAGTCATGTAGAAGCAGTAATTTTTAAGCCCAGTGTGCATGGACCCTAAGCCCCCATGCACACAGGCACAAAAACACTGATTTTACATGCATTTTTCTTTTTGCAGCTCCATTTCAGCCAGTGTGTACATCGTGACGTTTAGATTTGTATTTTACAGAAAACTTCAGGAGCATAAATAGAAAATAGCCAAAACCAGCATTTAGAGAGGAGCTTACTGGCATAATTTATGCATATACATGCATAAATGCACGTGCTTACCTGTAAATTCATTGCAGCGGCAAGAATAAATAAATATTCTGGCCAACAGACTGAATTTAAAGCAGTATTTTAAACCAGAAGCAAACACTTATTATATTACAGCTTACAAATTCTTACATGGGATTGCTGCATTAGTTTTCTTTTTTTAGGCTTTCTTTCTTCTCTTTTCATTTGGTGATCCATACAGTAAGTCTGTTTTCTATCAACAGAAAAGCTCTCTTGCAGTTACAGGGATGTGATAGACTGTTTACCACTGACAGAGGTGCTTACAATGATCAGTTTAATTTTATTTATGTAAAATCTTCATCCCAAAAGGAAAAAACTGTTTGTTGTAACTGATTACAGAGTGTTAGCAAGAGTTTAAATTCAATTTCCACCCACCCACCCCTCCCTTCCTTCCTTCCATCCACCCCTCCCTCCTTTCATTCCTTCCACCCACCCCTTCCTCCCTTCGTTCCTTCCACCCACCCCTCTCTTCGTTCCTTCCACCCACCCCTCCCTCCCTTCATTCCTTCCACCCTTCCCTTCCTTCGTTCCTTCCACCAACCCACCACTCCCTTCCCTCCCTCTCTTCCTTCCATCTCTCCCTTCCTCCCTCCCTTCCTTCCATCCCTTCCTCCCTCTCTCCCTTCCTTCCCTCCATGCTTTCCTTCCACCCCTCCCTTCCTTTCACTCCTCCCATCCTTCCTTCCACTCCTCCCTTCCACCCCTCCCTTCTTTCTGTCCTTCCATCCACTCCTTGCTTCCACCCAACCACCCCTCCCTCCCTTCCTAACTTCCTTCCTTTCATCCATCCACCCCTTCCTTCCTTCCACCCACCCCTCCATTCCTTCCTTCCTTTCTCCCATCAACACCTTCCTTCCTTCCTTGCTTCCACCCAACCACCCCTCCCTTCCTTCCTTTCTTCCACTCTTCCCTTCCACCCCTTCCTTCCACCCACCCATCCCTTCCTTTCTTCCATCCACCCCTTCCTTCCATCCATCCACTGCTTCCTTCCTTCCACCGAACCCTCCCTTCCTTCCTTCCCCCCCATCCTTCCTTCTCACCCTTCCTTCCACCCCTTCCTTCCCACCTTTCCTTCCACCCCTTCCTTCCCACCTTTTCTACCTTCCACCCCTTCCATCCATCCACCCCTCCCTCCCTGCCTTCCTTCTTTCCACTCCTCCCTTCCTTCCACTCCTCCCTCCTTTCCTTCCACTCTTCCTTCCACCCCTCCCTCCCTTCTTTCCACCCCTCCTTCCACCCCCCTTTCTTCCACCCATCCCTCCCTCCCTTCCTTACAGCCCTTTCTTCCAACCCTCCCTCCCTCTTTCCCTTCCTTCCACCCCTTCTTCCACCCCTTCCTTTCACCCTTCCACCCCTCTCTCCCTTTCTTTCACCCCTCCCTCCCTTCCTTCCAATCCTCCCTTCCAGCCCTTCCTTCCACCTTCTCCAAGTCTCTAGGTCAGGGGGCGGTATCAGTGAGCTGATTTGCAGAGCCTCTCAGCCCTGACCCAAATTTGACCCCTCTGACTATTTCTCCCTGGGTGCTACTCAGCCCATCTAACAAAAAAAAAGTCATCTAGCTCCCCCTAGCTATCTAGAGGGGTGATACATAAGTATGTATATTTCATGCTTGAAGAGCCACTGGGGAAGCTAAAAATCACTGTAGTAGTCGGCACTGCTACAGTGATAGCCATGATCCTCTGGGTTCTGCTCAGGGTCTACGCAAGTGGCTGCCCCATGGAACATTGATTACAGGTGGTAGCTAGCTCAGCATCAACACTCGGCATCACCACTATTCATAGAAACCTTTTTCAATAAATTGTGGCTTCACCAGACCTCCTATCCACCTCATCTAATCAGGGAAAGCCTTGTATCCAATGAAAATAATACAAGGGGTTTTTATGAATGAGAAAGCGACCTCCGTTGGTAAGAGAGCAGAATGGAAGCCACTGAGCAGAAGAAGGAGATTGCTACTTTGCTGTAGTAGTTCCAACTACTACCATGACTTCTAGAGATGTGCGTGCTGAAAAAATGTGTTTTGTTTCATTTTGGATTAATTTGTTAAATCAATCATTTTGTTTCATCACATTCGTTGCGTTAGAATGATTCGTTTTCAGAATTTGTTTTGTATATTCAGATTTGTTGTTATATTTTCATTGTTCTGCATTGATTCTTTATTTCAGAAATTATTTTGGAAGATTCGGATTCATTCATTACTAAAATTGGAGAGTGAAAAATCCGGTGCAGCTCTGCATAGAAATCAGCTTTCAGGTTTTTTTTGTCAAAGCCTAACTGAACAAGCTGAAGTTAGAAGCTGATTGGCTATCATGCACAGCTGCACCAGATTCCGAGTGCTCCAGTTTTAGTCAGAACCAGATCTAGTAAAAAAGTCAGGTGCATAATGTCAATACTGTGTGTGTCACCGACAGTCTGTCATGCAGTGTCACAACCTGGGAAACACTGGCATGTAGTAGGCTGTCATTAGGGAAAGATTCTGTTTAATCACTCTAATCTTAATCAGATGTCCCCATCAGAGTCCCCTTTACATCAGGGGTTCCCATCGGAGTGCCCCCTTACATCAGGATTCCCATCAGAGTGTCTCCTTACGTCAGGATCTCCAGCAGAGTACCCCTTCACATTAGGATCCCAATCAGAGTGCCCACTTACATTAGGATTCCTATCTTGGTGCCCCTTTACATTAGCGTCCCCATCAGAGTGCCCCCTTGCATATGATCAGTTATCTCCATCAGAGTGTCCCTTTACATCAGGTGTCCCCATCAAAGTGCTCCCTTACATGGATTTCCCCCATCATCCTTACATCTGCATCATACAGGCTCATGGATCAGTGGATGCACTCTCAGAGCCCTGGGGGGGGCTGCAAATAAAATCTGGTGAGGTACAGCCCACCCCAGCACCCCCCTAGATCTGGCCCTGGATTTAGTAAATCAACCCCATTATGTTTCCAGTGTGACTTGCCTGCGGCTTCCATGTGATTTGCTTGCGACTTCATGCTTGCAACTTGCTTGAGATTTAGATGCCACTTGCTTGCGACTTTGATGTTTTGTGAATATGACCAATCATAACAATACAGAATGTGACACGTTATTGAATTTACAAAACCTTCTGAAATTACAAATGAATAAAATGAATGAATACGAATGCATTTGTTGTTTTTGTTACAATTCATGTTGGATTTTTTGAAATTTGTTACTAATATGATTCGGATACATCTGAATTTCCAAATAACGAAAATTTAAATTTTTATTTGAACAAAACGAATCACACATCTAGTGATTTCCAGCCAAGATGGACCAAGGCAAGTATTCAATTCCCGGAGTTCAGCTTCGAGAATGTTCGTCTGGAAGGCCAAAATGTGCATGCGAGGCCAAGCTCTGTTTGCAGGCTGCTTAAGAACTCCAGTTTGAATCACAGAACTGTTGGTGTGTTTTTAAATTGATACAAAATAAATAGCACTTCCTTCCTCTACCAAAATCCCAATAGATTGCTTAACATTCCTTCCCCTGAAGTACAACACATAGTAATAATCATAAGCAAACTTATAATAAGTGACTACCCAAAAAAAAATATCCAAAAGAATATATCCAAAAAAATATATATCCAAAATATATATGAAGTCCCATACACCTAAAGTCCAAAATAAAGTTCACGTATCCAAAATCTTTACAAGTGATCTCTCAATTTGTCTTTATCCCCGGATCAGATTGGTGATATATTCCAGAAAATCTTCAAGTGCCTCAAAAGAAAAAACTCAACATAGTGTATTACCCTAAAATATATATATATATATATTTTGTGCCACACGTGTAACATGCAAAATATAAAACTAAAAGTGTCACAGCAATCGTGAGATCTCAAGGGTATAAATTGAGTTAATAACTTCACTGCACACAATAAACGAAGTGCATAATTACCCCCATCAAAGATAAAATCAGCATAAAATCCATACTCCAGATGAAAGTGTCTCCACACATGGATCTATTATCTTCTCCTGCCTTTGCCCACAGACCTCATAAACAGACCAGGGATCAGTATATGTATTAAAATTTCAACAATTTTATTGTAGCAACTTACATTCAAGTTAGATGAGCACAGCTTCCATGCACTGGGAACGTCCCAAAAAAAGAGCCCACTCCTTAGCGGTGACTGCTTACAGCCCCTTATTCATAAGACAGAGAGAGCCAGGCAACCATGGGAGTCTCCAGGGTTGGAACACCGCGTGTTCCCGAATCCAAAATGGCCGCCCCGGCACTTCCGGAAAAACGTCAGTACGTGGGAAAGAGAAGAGAAACAGAAAGAAAAGATACCTTGATGGCAAGGGGAGTGATGTAGCAAAATTTGCCTTCATTACTAAATTTAATTGCCAGTATAAAGGAGTGGAAAATATTATTAAAAAACATTGGCCCTTGTTGCAGAAAGATGTTATTCTAGGAAAAAGTCTACCGAATAAACCCCACTTTGTATATAGAAAAAGTGACAATCTGAGGAACTTGTTGGTGAAGGGAGTAATTTCCCCCCCGAGGAAATCAAGAATGTTTGGACTCCAAGGCTTCTTCCCGTGTAAAAAATGTAAGATATGTAAAATTACAGGCATGAAAGAGAGAAAAATTACTACGTTTAAATCCTCAGTTACGGGGGAGATATTTGTCATCAAGAGTTTTATTACTTGTAATATGAAATATGTAACCTACTTACTTGAATGCCCTTGTAAAATCCAATATGTCGGTAGAACAAAAAGAGAGCTCAAAGTCAGACTTAAAGAACATGTAGGTAATATAATAAAAGGGAAGAAAGAACATAGTGTATCTAAACACTTTCGGGATTTTCATAATTCTGATCCGAGTCTGATTAAATTTTGTGGTATTGACATCTTGGATACCCATTGGAGGGGGTGCAATAAAGTACAGGAGATATCCCGGAATGAGACCTTCTGGATTTATAGGTTGAATACCTTGAAACCCAGAGGTCTCAATGTTGAGCTAGATCTGAACTGCTTCATTTCTGATCAATAAAGTGGGGGAATCGGGAAAATAAAGGGGGATTTATGATTTCTTCACTATGAGGGATGGGAAAATATGTAAGATCATTCTCATTCTATATACTGGTTTAGTGAATAGTCATTTACTTTGATTTTAAGGTTTTTTATTAATTGACCCTTTTTATTTTATTCTTTATTTATTATTTATTTATTTGTTATTTTTTATTTAATTTTATTTTTATTTTTTATATTTATTTTTATTTATTATTTTTTATTTTTATTTTTATTTATATTTATATTTATTTTTATTTTTATTTATTTTTAGTTTATTATTTTTTGAGTTTATTATTTATTTTTTATTAATTTTTATTTTTTATTTAGCTATACATTATGCATAATATGTATATATTACTGGAAAGAGTATAAGCCTTTGAGGATAGGTGAGAAGGAAGAGGGTTAATATAATTTTTTATAATTCTTTATTGTTTTTAAGTATGTCCGTTTTTAAGTATGTCCGTTGTATCTAATTGGTAATATTGCTTTAAATGGCCGTTTTTGACTTGCTGTCCACCTTATGATGGTTGTATGGTTATGTGTTCTCTATGCTGGACCAGGGTATATAAGGGGGCGAATAGGTTTGCCCTTTTTGCCAGCCGGAATGTACCTGGGGAGCATGGAGATATATGCTATACTTTCCAGGAAGTAAGATGGCCGCGTCTGGAGTTTGTCTTGCCAGCTAGCGGGTATTTAAGGCAAGTGAGGGCACACGTCCGTATACCTGTTGAAAAAGTCCGGATGTGACGAAACGCGTCCGGGGCACGTGACGTTGTGACGTACTGACGTTTTTTCCGGAAGTGCCGGGGCGGCCATTTTGGATTCGGGAACACGCAGTGTTCCAACCCTGGAGACTCCCATGGTTGCCTGGCTCTCTCTGTCTTATGAATAAGGGGCTGTAAGCAGTCACCGCTAAGGAGTGGGCTCTTTTTTTGGGACGTTCCCAGTGCATGGAAGCTGTGCTCATCTAACTTGAATGTAAGTTGCTACAATAAAATTGTTGAAATTTTAATACATATACTGATCCCTGGTCTGTTTATGAGGTCTGTGGGCAAAGGCAGGAGAAGATAATAGATCCATGTGTGGAGACACTTTCATCTGGAGTATGGATTTTATGCTGATTTCATCTTTGATGGGGGTAATTATGCACTTCGTTTATTGTGTGCAGTGAAGTTATTAACTCAATTTATACCCTTGAGATCTCACGATTGCTGTGACACTTTTAGTTTTATATTTTGCATGTTACACGTGTGGCACAAAATATATATATATTTTTTAGGGTAATACACTATGTTGAGTTTTTTCTTTTGAGGCACTTGAAGATTTTCTGGAATATATCACCAATCTGATCCGGGGATAAAGACAAATTGAGAGATCACTTGTAAAGATTTTGGATACGTGAACTTTATTTTGGACTTTAGGTGTATGGGACTTCATATATATTTTGGATATATATTTTTTTGGATATATTCTTTTGGATATTTTTTTTTGGGTAGTCACTTATTATAAGTTTGCTTATGATTATTACGATTACTGTGTTCTTAAATTGACCGCAGAGACCATTGGGAGACCAATAACAAGGTTCACACCATTATAGGCACATTTCCACTACTCTGGCTTGTGTAAGGGTTTTTTTGCCTTTGTTACATTCATAGGACAAAAAATGCATCAGCCACAACATTACATCCCTCGTAGATTAGATCTTCGCCAATAAGCCGTCTTTTTCCCAAACAAACCTCCTATGAAATCTTTTGTTATAGAATAAACTATACATCCCTTTCGCTAATAAAGTTTCTTCTAATCTCCTTATAATATGTAGTGCAAATTGTACATCATGAATGGAACACAGACATCCGCAATACACCTGTCATTCTACAAACGTATCTCTGCTATTAGAGGTGTATACAATAAATCTATATTTTGACCTCTTGTTGTTGTAAGATTCCTTTCTACATCCGACATCCGTTGACTATTATTGTATAAAAGAGAAGGAGATGAAACGAAGACGACACTGAATAAAATACACAACTGTAAGCTGATGCATCTCATGCTGGGCGTAATGATACAATCTGGGGTTTTAAACTTGGATAAGTATGTTTTAGCAGAAGAATGCATTTAAACTGCATCTATTAAATATAATTCTGAGCTTTGAAGCCGATGGAGGCACAGCAAGGTAAGTCTGATAGTAAATGAATCATTCTCTTTGTGCTAAGGCCTTTGTTAAGTCCGTTGAGGAAACAGAAAGGCAATAAACAGTGAGTAGAACCAGAACACTAAAATTTTTATCTGCAATAATGTCAACAGCTACTGCTAGCGTTAATACAAAACAGCAAAAGTACATGCTGGCTATCCTAAATCAAGCATCGCTCAGCAGGAACTACCCTAAACTGTCTGGACTGTACCAAGGTCTTCATAATTGGAAGGCGGTCAGGTGTGGTCTGAACTTGTATTCTTGTTTTGGCAATTTACTAAAAGTCCTGTTTGAGTCTGATAAATGAAGGTTTATCGAAACTGATTTTTGCAGGGATGCCACTGTTATAATTCACCCATTGGTTGCTTGTCTCTCAGGAAGTTTGTTTGAACTTACCTCACAGAGATCTTACTTCATCTTCTGATGGTGGCCTTTACAAAGTTAAAGATGAATTCCAGTTATTGATATTTTAACATATGTAGCCCATTGAAATGAGGGTCACTCACATAGAACAACCCTCTGGAACTTGTATGCTGTATAGCAGGACTCAGCTGATGAGCAGGGCAGTCAGAGACTACATTTCCCAAGAGCGGTAGCGTGTGGGCATATAAATAAAAAAAAAAAGGACTTTGGACCACTGAGCAACAGACCAGGTATGTTTTTCTTTAGCCCAAGTAAGACGTTTCTGACATTTTTTGTTGTTCAGGAGCGGCTTGACAAGAGGAATATGACATTTGAAGCCCATGTCCAGGTGTCAGGGAGCAAGGAGCCAGACACACAAGGAGGTGCAATTAAAGGTAGGTTTAGTAATATAAAAATAAGACAAGAGTCTATGCAAGTCCAACAGCGGAAATCGTAGCCAAAGCCGGGGTCAAGAGCCAGGAAGAATCGTTGCCAGAGCCGGGATCAGGAGCCAGGAAGAATCGTCGCCAGAGCCGGGATCAGGAGCCAGAAAGAATGGTCGCCAGAGCCGGGGTCAGAAGCCAGGAGGAGTCTTAGCCAAAGCCGAGTTGGTATCCAGGAAAGCAATGAGTAGTTAAATAGGAGCTTGCTGTTGTGCAACAGACAGGACACGAATGCAATGGACAGCCACAAACAGCAGACTTATATGTGATAAACTGCCACCTCCTGGGAGAGGAGCCGCAGAGGGCTGAAAGCATAAAGGATCCCACAATGCTTCGCAGACAACTAAGATGGATGCCAGCACATGGAGCAGCACAAGGTCTGAGGAAAGGTAGGACCTTGACACCAGGATCCGTCTGTGTGTGGTGGCTCTTGATGCACTGACTCCAGCCTCAGTCCACTCCTTGTGAAAGTCCCCAACACTTTTGAATGGCCTTTTCCTGACCATCCTCTCCAGGCTGCGGTCATCCCTGCTGCTTGTGCACCTTTTTCTTCCACACTTTTCCCTTCCACATAACTTTCTATTAATGTGCTTTGATACAGCACTTTGGGAACATCCAACTTCTTTTGCAGTTACCTTTTTGAGGCTTTCCATCCTTATGGAGGGTGTCAATGATGGTTTTCTGCACAACTGTCAGGTCAGCAGTCTTTCCCATGATTGTGATTCCTACTGAGCCAGACTGAGAGACCATTTAAAGGCTCAGGAACCCTTTGCAGGTGTTATGGCTTAATTAGCTGGTTAGAGTGGGACACTTTGAGCCTAGAATATTGCACCTTTTCACAATATTCTAATTTTCTGAAATTGTGGATTTGGGGTTTTCATGAGCTGTAAGCCATAATCATCACAATTATGACAAATCACGGCTTGAACTATCTTGCTTTGCATGTAATGAGTCTATCTCATATATTAGTTTCACCTTTTAAGTTGCATTACTGAAATAAATGAACTTTTGCACAATATTCTAATTTTTCGAGTTTCACCTGTATATAGGTGCTCCTACTATGGAGGCTCTCAAAATGTAAGTAGTTAGGGCTGCAGTACACTGGGGTGCTATGAAGTGGCCCTGCAGCTTACGCATATATGTGCAAATGTGTGCAAACTAAACCCCTGGTTTTAATGTCAATTGTTAGAAAGGACAAATATGGTTTGCTGCAGGCTGGCTAGTAAGTGAGCTGGGACATTTTCTTTGTTGTTGTTTGACATGTGTCTCCCTTCCATGTGCTCCTAGCTTCAAAGGCAAGTTATAGGTTGGGTCAGTGTCCATTTGTTTGTATTGTTGGATAACTGGTGAGGGGATGCACTGGACACCTTTGCTGCCATTGTGCTATCTGCTGGTATCCACTGACCCTCTGTGCCTTTAAGGAGGAGTGGGCTCCCTCCAGGCATACCTGCCATTAATCTGTCTATTATAACATATGTGCTCCTACTATGAAGGCTCTCAAAATTAATAGTGTTAGGACTGTAGTACACTAGGATGCCGTGAAGTGGCCCTGCAGCTTATGCATACATTTGCAAATTTACTGCAGTGATTACCAGCTTCCAGGCAGGGCCAATGCTAGACTATTTTGCACCCTAGGCAAGACCAGCTACTTGCCCCCCCCAAAAAAAAGAAACATACAAAATTTCAAAAACAGTAGAAAATATGAAAATGCTAAATAATTTCTTTTAACTTGCAAAAATAATGGCCACAAGATGCCATCTGCACCAATACTAAAGACAAAATCGGTGTCACGGATGGACTGTATCTGTGGCTGGCAGTGGCAGTGGCAGGGTGACAGTTGCAGAGGAATGAAGGATCCACGCTCCGACAGATCCGAGGCTGGAATTCCCCAGGCAATGGGGGGAGATAAAATGCTGTGACAGCAGGCAGCTGAACTGAGCGATCCCACACTGTGACAGATCCGACACAACACACCACCACCAACACTGACACAGATCAGCAGGCACTAGCAGAGCAGGCACTAGCAGAGCAGGCTGTGGGTTTGTGATGATGTCATCACTCACTGACACATTGCACATGTGATGGATGTCCTGCCAGCCGGATCACACTCACACAGACATGAAACATCGGAGTCAGACATTACCTTGCTCCGCAGTCGCAGCTCTGCCTCAACTGATGAATGGGAAGAGAAGGACTGGAACTCCACAGTGATCAGCAGCCACCAGCCGGCTTGTATTAAGGAACTAAGTCTGAGAGGAACACTGGAAGGAGCGGCAGCTCAGCTGCTACACTGGCCCCAGAAACCCAGCATCTTTCTCTGTCCTTTCTTCCTCCCCTCTGCCGCCCCTTCTTTCAGCTGAAGGATCATTCATGACGTGGCGGTGTCCTAAACAGAGAGTGTGGGCCTGTGCGGCACCCAGGTACCCCTAGGTGGCAGTGCGCCCTAGGCGGTCGCCTAGTTTTCATAGTGGAAGCACTGGCGGCCCGGCTTCCAGGGATAATGGCCAAGTATGGTACTGTATATGCATAGTTACATTGGTCTAAGCTAGACCAATTCTAAACTGTTGAAAAATAGCTTTTTAAAAGAGTGGTGTACAATGAAGCAATTATTTTCATTGAGCTGATAACATTAAATTAAACTATGAAGGGCCATAGATTTCATTAAATTTGGTTCACGGCTATTATTTAATGTGCATAATAGCATTGTAAATGGAATGTATTATTAGTTTCAAATTTCAAAAGAATCAAGTTTTTAATGATTTGCTGGAGGCAGGCATTCTTTTCAACGTCTCCGTGTTGTAAGGGAATACAAGTTCAATCTATCGTACAGTAGTTAGGCATTCGTTTTCTAAATATGATTGTAGCTATACCTGAGGGCAATGTTCTTCCCACCATTGAACTATGCCTAAACAATGAGCAAGGTCAGTCAATACACAAATAAAAGTCTAATTGACCATGAATTGATTCCTCCTTCTCATTCTGCATGGGAAACTCGGCTAGAGAAGAAGTGATTTCCTTGGAGAGAAATCATTATCTGTATACCTCTCTGGTTTAGTGTTTTTGTGCTTTATTCTTTTTTTTTAACAGTCTTTTTTTCCCCCCTTTTGTTCTCCACGCTTTGCAAAGTGTTACTCATTATGGGCTAGTTGAAGCAACGTTGAGCTCTCTTTAAAGCCTAAAACATGTAGGAAAGGAAGAACCCAATAATTTTTGTTAGATTATATGGTAGAATTGTATTCCCTTTTCTTTTTTAACCACTTCCGGACAGCCCACTGTGTGTTTACTGTGGATGGGGAGGGCCTGGGTTTATGGATCACTTACATGCACGTGATCCAGTATTTCCGGGTATAGGACGCGTGTGCACGCACCCACGTCCGATCTGTGCTGTTATTTGGTACAGCACAAGTCAGTCAGCAGGTCCCGGCCAATGATTTATGGAGGACCTGCTGATTGGCTTAGCGAATGACAGCACAGAGCCATGTGTTTACTAACAACACAGGGTCCTGTACACAGAGCAGTGATGTGGCTGTTTCTTCTCAGAAAAAACAGCCACATCTATTAGGAAAAAACCAGCACACATTACATATTGTTAAACACACAGTTAACCCTTTGATGTTAACCCCTAAATGTTAACCCCTTCCCAGCCAGTGTCATCAGTACAGTGACAGTGTGCAGTATTAGCACTGATCACTGTATTAGTGTCACTATTGATGTCAGTGTCATTTTGTCAGTTAGTGTCCCTCCCAGTCAGCATCAGCTAACGCCAGATTGCCCACCACATTATCACAGTTCCACTATAAGTTGCTAATCACTGCCGTTACAAATATAGCATCATAGATACTTAAATTCCAGTAGATATACCATAGTTTGTAGATGCTATAACTTCCAAACAAACCAATTAACCTCCCTAGCAGTCTAATTATGTCCATATTTCTGTGCTCAAAGCGGTACATTTTTTTGCATGGAAAAATGTATTTTTTTTCTTGTACACTTGTAATTTTTAGGAATAACTCACTGAAATCTGTCCGAACAAGAGTCTAGTAAACATTCCGGGTATGTTACAATTTGAAACACAAAATCATAAACTATAATTTAATAAATAATCATAAAAAATAATAATATAATAATAAATTTAATTCAATGATATAATCAAACCAAAAACACTGAAATTTGAAATAGAGCGCCAAGTTCGCAGCATCACTGAGCAAAGTCGCAAAATTGTTTTCAGTGTCTGATGACGAATTTGCCCACGAATCATTATCACTCAATTCTGCAAGTGGTTCTAATTTACTATCGCTGTTTTCTAGCCGGTCTAAAACAGTTTTTGACCTAAAGGGACGCTTTTTGGACGCTGTGGACAGTTCTCAGTTTCCAGGCAGAAAGAACAGTAAAAATGCAGGCAGGGCACAGGACAAAGCACTCGGGACAAAATGTATGTGAAATGCTTTGATACAGTAATGTTTTACTATGTGATTTTAGTGTATTTAGTGAATGTCACTTTTTGTCATTTGCAAATTTCCCGTCGTTCCATCCCCGTACGTCGCACGCTCAACCCAGATGACAGATGTCGGCATCCGCCGGAGGACATTGCCGGGGACACTGCAGGAGGGACATCGCGGGAGCGCAGAACAAGGTAAGTGAAGAACAGATCCCGGAGCAGCGCCACATGGTAAGCCCGAGTGTAGCTCGGGGTTACCGCTTGTGGTACCGAAACTTTACCCCGAGCTACACTCGGGAAAACTTCCAGGGAGGCTACTATACACTTTTTGGGTTTTTGGTTTTTTTTACCAAAGACATGTAACAGAATACACTTTGGCCTAAATTTATGAAGAAATTAGATTTTTTTTTTATTTTTTATTGGACATGTTTATAACAGAAAGTAGAAAACACCCTTTTTTTAAAATGTTTAATTAATAATAAAAAATAAAAAAACGAGTGGTGATCAAATACCAACAAAATAAAGCTCTATTTGTGTGAAAAAAAGACATAAAATACATAAATATAATTCATTTGGGTATAGCGTTGCATGACCATGCAATTACCAGTTAAAGTAACACAGTGCTGAATAGCAAAAAATGCCCTGGTCATGAAGGGAATAAAACCTTCCAGAGCTTATGTGGTTAATATTCCAAACTTTACTGCAGAAAAATGTATATGGTAAATTTAACAGTAACACTTCTGGTAGCATGTGCGGGCTCTAGGCCCATCGACCTTCTTGGACTCGCAATGATCTGCAACTAAAAGGGTCCTGTCTTACTGGTTAAAAATATCTTTCATTTCCTTCTTGGAGGCTTCATCAATATATTTTTGATAGTAAACCACCAATAATTTCGAAATCACCAGGTGAATAGCATAAACTTGAGTGACAAATCCACCACCCTTCACAGGGACTCTGATGTCAACATGAGCAAATTGCTCCTTGTCCAAAGAAGAACAAGCTCCAGCAGCTTGTACTGCATAGCTGCAGGTTCAATCATCCCCAACAATCTTCTGCTAACTTTGATGAGCCCATTGCCTTTTTTGCAGTGGGCAACAGCAGTTACAGTTTTCTTATGCCCAAAAACCTGGATGGGCTGCAGAGGACCCTTGGTTGGTGTGTTCCTGGCTGAATATGATAGAATTTTAAACCAGTACCATGTTCTGTCTTGCCTTCAAGTATCCAATATCAGAGAACCAATACAACAAACTAATCATCACTAACTGTCAAATAATAAGCCGCACACCCAAAATACAAAATGAAAAAAAAAAAAAAATAATATCCCACCAAAGGCAACATTTATAGACAATAAAGATAAAAAAAAAAATCTAAGGTCCATGGAAAAATCTATAAACCTTCCTTCCACTCTATCCTCTTCACTGTTCTCCCCCATTCCCCATTCCTAGTTTTATCTCTACGTATATGCTACCAGAGAATGTATCATAACCCCTAATTTTTCGCCTGCCCTAGACAAATTTGAATAAATCAGGGAACTAGACACACAGATGTCACTTCAAAATCCCATTTAAAATCTTGGCATATGGCAGAGACAATTTCATTCTACCAATGCCATAGAAAATCAAAGTTCAGGAACAGCACCAAGGAAGCATGCTCAACTCAAAACCTTACCTAAAGTAGAATTATAGGGAAAACTTTGTTTTCATTTTGTTAAGAGTAAGAGAGGGTTATTATAACCCAACTCATTTTTTTTGGCTTTTATGTCTCATTGGGAAGAATTACCCTTACCATATGCCCCATAGCCAAAACTGGAAGTGAGGAAATCTCCCAAAGTGTGAAATTCTTGGTTGTCGCCAGAACTAGTGTCTCCATTGGAAGATTTCCCTTTTATTCCTACTCTGGTGACAACCCAAAATTTGGGATTTTCTTTTACTTTTGGTTATAATGGTAAACAGAACAAATAGAGAGGGTGAATGCCCTAACGGTAACACAGGAAGCATTAAAAACCTGACAGGTGTTCTAGTTCCTTTTCATGGTATCCAAAACTAAAAATAAAACGTTTTGCTTTTAGTTATACTTTAACCAGATTCTTTTTTATTTTAATGTATTCACCTATAAAGGAATTATGGCTACTGTTTGTACCTTATCACTTTTGTGCCAGTGCTTTTTTATATTTCTGGTATATATAAATTATATAAAAAGAGGTTTGGAAACAATCCTCTTGTGACCTTGTAAATATATAGAAGGAGGGCATGAGGGTGTGGAATAAGGTGGAAGGTTTGCAGTGCTTGCCGGAAGCTATTTGCTTGTTCAATAAACTGATTGGATTTTGATGACATCATCAATGTGCAGCCCGTTTTCTTGAATTTGAGTGCAGTGAGAAGCGAGGGCATGCTTCTGGGCTTTGGCACTTGGCTGGTCCACAAGATTACGGAAGGGAAAAGCAGTATTGGCAATGATAGGATGTTGTCATTGTCTTTTACGTATATAGTTACAACAAACGTCTTTGCTAACCATCACCATAAGGACAAACACACACCAAATACGTATGATCCCCTTATATAAGGATAGGTCATATAGAGTTAATTTTCCTTTTACATAAAATCTTTAGATGCTCCAGTTCATAGAAATTTCTCTTAAACAAACTCCTAATTCTTTACTCCATCTTGTAATTAAGTTTATTAAATTGCATAAAAAAGATCTAAAATAAAACTCAGTATATTGAATGCATACAAACACTATCACAGCATGCATAAATAAGCAAAACTCCTTAGCATCAACAAGCCTGTACATTCCATTAACACCCTTCTCTCTCCTCCTAATCTCACCAGGGGCGGACTGACCATTCGTGCACTAGGGCACTGCCTGAGGGCCCAGGGTCAGTAGGGGGCCCCATGAGATGCCCCTAGTACCTTTCATAGGCTTTTTTGGGTGTGGTTTGAGTGTGGGTGAGGACACAGGGACCCCATGATCCCCTATTGCCCGGGGACCCCATGAGTTGTCAGTCCGCCCCTGAATCTCACCCTACACTTTTTGGCTCTTCAAGCATTTCTCCAGGTTATGCATATGGATTAATAAGCACTGCTTTTGGTGGGATATTATTTGAAATACCACTTTATGCTACATATTAGTTAAAACTTAAGTGTGATGATTCCTCTAGCATTCAGATTTTAATTTTACCATTCACCCTCAATGGCCCCCTACCCCACACTGAGTTCTTTGGTATTAGTTCACAAGGTGTCTCTCAGAATTTACATTGTATCTGGCTGCTTCTATAGACACTTCTACAGGAACCTTGTCGGGTGCATCTATGGCCTTGGAGAAAACAATATGTTGTAAAGAAGTAAGATGCTGTAAATAGGTTTTAATATATTTTAGAATGGTGAAAGTGTGTCCATTATCTTCTGCCAATTAGACCTTGACTCATTCCTTTTACTTCTTTTAGGTTGAGTATATCTAAGGTCACTCTTTTTTTTGAGCATTAAGCAGGCTATGGAATTGTTAAAGCCCCTGTGAGGATTATTATCTTCCTTTTTAAATCATAAATGCAGCTACATCCTCTTTTCTTTATTTGATAGGTTAGCTTGTTAACTCTAAATCTCAACATCTCAACCAGGCTATCACCACTAGGCCAAGCGCAGAACCTATCTCCCTTACCCACCACACAAAACAAATGTGTTTAAATGGAATTGGGCTTTAAGATGTTTGGGGTATAAAAGGCACGATTAAGGGCCGAACATTACCCATTATACTCTTTCCATTGAGCTGGCAAATCTCCCCAAAATACTCAAGGGGAGAAGAGTGACCCTATAATTATAGAATCTTTGCATTGGAAGATCCTTAGGCTGACTGAAATTTAACTGAGGACCCATAAATGAAAAAAGAAATGCCTTTATGCTGGAATTTTCACATGTCCTGTGTGCTTTCCATTGATTTTCTCTTTAGAACATTATAGCTTATTTGAAACTGGAGAGAAGAGATAATAATGGTTTCCATGTACAGCTTCAAGAGGTCAATTGAGGTCATTTGCTGATAGCCTGGACAATTATGAACCCAATCTGTGAAGATAAATCCTAGAGTACACAGCATGAACATGATTTTCCTCCATCATTAGAGCAGTTAATACGGGTAACCCCCCCCCCCATCTTTCTTCCTTGCTATACTCCCTCCAACAAGAGATAACAACATATTTTTATAAGGGTTGTCAAAGCAAAACAGGAACAATATCAGCAACTAAACAAAATAACTATAAGCAGCCTGTAAAACAAGATGTTTAATAATAAAATGTTTGGCAGGTGATGAGTTAAATATTTCCCCTTGAAGAGCTATAAGTTCCTTTGGTATCCAAGACTTTCAGGTGCGTCAGATACCTGATCCCTCTAAACATCACATCAGAACCTGGTATCCAACTCACCCAGAAATATTTGATACCAGTGGTGCCTGTTACTTTAGTGACAGGGTCATTATTAAAGTGATTCTAAAGGATTTTTGTAAAACAGAAAACATGGTATACCTACCTGCTCTATACAACGGCTTTTCACAGAGCAGCCCTGTTCTTACCTTCTGAGGTCCCCTGCTGTGATTCCTGGCTGTTCAGCCCTACTGAATGGTGCTCCAATAGCAAATAGCTTGCTCTGGGGGCACTCCTGTGGACTCATTCCCAATCCGCGCTTTGTGTGTGTCCAGTGCACCTTGGTACTGTCTCCTGCTCTCTCCTCACAGGCCATGATTGACAGCAGCAGCCAATGGCTCCCACTGCTCCCTCGATGTCCAGTGAGCAGCACATAGAGAGCAGAGAAAGCCATTGCTCTCAGATACAGTGCTGGATCGAGATCAGGCTTAGGCAAGCATAAGGGTGCTGGGGGGGAGCATAGAGTGCATTAAGGTGAAAAACCTTCCACCTTCAGAGCCACTTTAAGGAGTTCCCTAGCTTAATTTCTCTGCAATTGGTGGGTCTAAGAAGGAGCATGCCTTCTATGACCAATTAAAAAGGAGCATGACATGGTCCTGGCACTCATGTCATGTTAAATTGAGCAGCAAGAGCCCTGAGTGAAGACCTGGTGTCAGGGATTTCAGGGCTCGCCACGGCACACGGGTCTGCGTATGGGCAGATTGCCTAAGCGCACCAATGTGCAGGCACTAGGACCTGGGCGTCCGCGGCGGCAACTGTGCCCACGCATGCGCACTCGTGCATGCGGGCACGTGCCTGGCACCACTGACGGCGCAGTGTGCGCTATTTAAACCAGCCATGCAATGATCAGGTTGCCGTAAGGTCTAGTTCCCTGTGCATCTGTTCCTGTGAGAAGTTACCTTGTTGCCAACCCTGCCTGATCCTGATTCCTGTTGACCGTCTCCTGCTCTGATCCCCAGCTCGTCCCTGACTACTCTTCTGCCTACTCCTATGCTGTTTGACCTCCTGTTGCTGAACCTTGGCTCGTGACCCATTTACTCTTTGCCTTTTTATGATTAAAAACTGCTAATAGATTTCCATATTGTCACCAAACACTCTTTACCAGACACCCATATTCATCATCAACACCAATCCTATTAGGTTATTAGTATAGCCTGAAACTATATTGGCTTAAATTATTTTACATATGGTTCTGTCCTTGGACCGCTCTTATTCTCCATCTACACCTCCTTCCCAAGTCAACTGATAGCCTCCCATGGCTTCCAATACCATTTCTATTCTGACAACATCCAAATCTATCTTTATACTCCTCAGCTCACTTCATCAGTCTTCTCACACATCATTCATTTACTAACAGAAATATCAGTATGGATGTCACACACTTCCTTAAACTCAGTCTATCCAGCTGAGGTGCCCCTTCTCTGTCGAGGTCGATGGCACAACTATCAGTCTGTCCTTGCTTACAAGGGTGCTAGATGTGATCCTGGACTCTGAACCCTTATTTTGGCCCCACATCTAATTGCATTTCAAATTTTGCAGCCTCAAACTCTGCAACATCTCCAAAATATGCCCCTTCCTAACCAATGACACCACAAAGCTTCTAATTCACTCTGGTTATCTCTCGCCTTGACTACTGAAACTCCCTCCTCAATGGCTTGTCTTTACATAGGCTATCCATGCCTTTGTTCCATCAAGAATGCCATTACCAAACTCATCCACCTTTCCAACAATTTCATGTCTGCTACCCTTCTCTACTGATCCCTCCATTGGCTTCTGCTCACACAATACATAAAATTCAAACTACTAACAAATTACAAAGTCATCCACAACTCTGCCACCAGCTATATCACTAACTTTATCTCAAAATACCAACCAAATCGTTCTGTTCAGTCCTCACAAGTTCTCTCATCAACTCCTGCCACACTCTCCTCTAGAACTCCCTACCTCAATCTGTCCGACTGTCTGCTACTCTGTCCACGTTTAGGTGATCCCTGAAAGCCCTTCTTTTTAGAGAAGCATATATATGCAGCCACCTAACAACTGAACTTTTATTTAACCAATCAGCTCCTCCCCCACAGTTACTATCTTTTATATTACTTGACCCTCCCTTTCAGATTGTAAGCTCTAACGAGCAGGGCCTTCTGGTTCCCCCTGTATTGAATTGTATTGCAGCTGTACGGTCTGCCCTCATGTTGTAAAGTGCTGCACAAACTGTTGGCTCTATAAAATAATAATGATTATAAGAGTATCAATATAAAGGAAAAGAATAGCTGAATAAAAATCATAAGTATTTTATTATATTCATTGTGGTATTTATACAGTATAAAAACAGCAAATCACAAATAGCTACAACTAGTAAGATGCTTGCTGGTTTTGTACAATCAAAACATTGAATGGATGTTGAATGGAGTCTGAGTTGCTGATAATGCTACTCAGGTGTCATCTGACACATCGGGGTTTATTTACTAAAGCTGGAGAGTGCAAAATCAGACTCACTTCTGCATAGAAACCAATCAGCTTTAAGGTTTCATTGCCAAAGCTTCATTGAACAAGCTGGGGTTAGAAGCTGATTGGTTTCTATGCAGAAGGGAGTCTGATTTTGGACTCTCCCGCTTTAGTAAATAAACCCCATCAAGTCCATTTCTCCATTAGATTTTCTGATTTAATAATGCATAAAATCCTGCCTAATATTTTCAGGTTTTTTAGCCCCATAACCCCCCATCATTTGGCTCCCATATAAAGGTATGAATACAATGTTATTTCTAACACTATTCTCTCAAAGCCCATCTCCAGAAATAATTCTTCAGCTTTGTTTACTGTAAGTAGGATTTAAAACCTGTTTAGGTCTTTTTTTTATTGCTGTGTTCCCCAATTTTCTGTCCTTGTGACCACTGTCTTTGAAAAAAGGGAAATCTCTCCAATGGAAAAGGGGAGACATCAACAAATATCTAGCAAAACCTCCAGCATTCAAACAAGAAAAAGATTCCACTTTAATTATTTTATTGCAAACATTTTAAGTAAAAAAGACATTAAGGCATACCAAGTAACATACATACAAATAATAATCCCCTGATCCCTCCATATTAATTAACAGAATATAGATATAACAAAATTAAAATAAAACAAGAAAGTTTTCTTCTGTAAATAAATACTGAAAATTTTATAGATAGGTGACTCCTATCCTCATAGTGATTATTGGTTCAAAACTAATAACTACTTAAGCAAGAAAAAGACACATAAAGCTACACTCAGCATCTTTCTATTCTGTTTATTCGGCGCATTTACGTTTTTTTTATACACATGATTACATAGGTATCACATTATTATTACAATTGTTCTTTTACGATAACATGTGGCGTTACGTAGGCAGGCTCATTTATAACTAGAACTGGAAGGAATGCAAATATAATGAAATCATTATTAGTACCGTGTGCACAATGAGTGCAGTGTACAATACATAAGCAAAGCATATAAAATACACTGCTTAAAAAAATTAAAGGAACACTTTTTAATCAGAGTATAGCATCAAGTCAATTAAACTCCTGGGATATCGATCTGGTCAGTTAAGTAGCAGTTAAGAGACAACACCCAAAACAGGAATGGTTTTACAGGTAGAGACCACTAACATTTTTTTCCCTACTCATCTTTTCTGACAGTTTTTTCACTAGTTTTGCTTTTGGCTAGGGTCACTACTTGTAGCATGAGGCGATACCTGGACCCTACAGAGGTTGCACAGGCAGTCCAATTCCTCCAGGATGGCACATCAATACCTGTCATTACCAGAAGGTTTGCTGTGTCTCCCAGCACAGTCTCAAGAGCATGTAGGAGATTCCAGGAGACAGGCAGTTACTCTAGGAGAGCTGGACAGGGCCATAGAAGGTCCTTAACCCATCAGTAGGACTGGTATCTGCTTGTTTTGTGCAAGGAGGAACAGGATGAGTACTGCCAGAGCCCTTCAAAATGACCTCCAGCAGGCCACTGGTGTGAATGTCTCTGACCAAACAATCAGAAACTGATTTCATGAGGGTGGCATGAAAGCCCGATGTCTTCTAGTGGGCCCTGTGCTCATTGCCCGGCACCATAGAGCTCGATTGGCATTTGCCACTGAACACCAGAATTGGCAGGTCCACCACTGGCGCACTGTGCTTTTCACAGATGAGAGCAGGTACACCCTGAGCACATGTGACAGACGTGAATGGGTCTGGGGAGGCCATGGAGAACATTATGCTGCCTGTAATATCGTTCAGCATGACTGTTTTGGTGGACGTCAGTGATGGTCCATGGAGGCATATCTTTGGAGGGACGCACAGACCTCAACAGGCTAGACAATGGCACTTTACTGTCTTTAAGTATCGGGATGAAATTCTTGGACCCATTGTCAGACCCTACGCTGGTGCAGTGGGTCCTGGGTTCCTCCTGGTGCACAACAATGCCCGGCCTCATGTGGCGAGAATACAATGGCAGTTTCATGAGAATGAAAGAATTGATACCAGTGAATGGCCCCCATACTCACCTGACCTAAATCCAATAGAACACCTCTGGGTTATCATGGTTCGGCCCATCCGACGCCACCAGGTTGCACCTCAGACTGTCCAGGAGCTCAGTGATGCCCTGGTCTACATCTGGGAGGAAACACCCCAGGACACCATCCATCTTCTCATTAGGAGTATGCCCCAACGTTGTCAGGCATGCACTCAAGCACGTAGGTGCCATACAAACTACTGAGTATCATTTTGAGTTTTAAAAGTGTTCCTTTAATTTTTTTGAGCAGTGTAGAATACAATTGTATACGGAATTTGCAAATATCCTTTACAGTTTAATTTATAACTAACTTAAAAACACTATATCATCATTTAGGCATGGTCAGCTTGTAAATAATATTTTTGTATCATAAAAGCTCTCTATCTTTATTTTTAACACACAAGTTTTCAGGTGATCTGTAGTTCAAACAGCTGTAGTCTATAGCAAGAAAATAAGTAACGTACAGTATATAACAGCTAATAATACATAAGGAGCAGCACTCTGCAGTGAAGTGATAAGGTAGATTAAAATATAAAAGTACTAGACGAGACCAATGAATCTTTTACTAATCCATTGCATTATATTGTATATTGAATTAGACTCTTCATATAACATTCTATATTGCAAACAAAAGCACATTAAATGGGTGCTTTGAGAACCCCAGTCTCCATTTACACAGAACATGCAATCAAGAGGAATATAATTAGATGAATCAATTATGGAAAACAGCCTGGGTGTAGACCATACACTCAATAACAGGATGAATATCAGTCTGTAAGCTAACAAGGTATTTTCTTGTATTAGAAACGACATTGACTCAATAGAGAAAGGCATAATTCTAACTCTCTATAAAGCATTAGTGCAACCACATTCAGAATACTCAGCTCGGCTTTTGGCTTGTACTGCTCCTCTACTCATGGAGGATCTGGTCACCATACACAATTCATATGAATTCAGTTGTTTTTGATCTCAGGTCACCTTCAAAGACCTGAAAGATCCTCCACTAATCACCTGCTTTAGAACACTGATCTGACCCTGTGTAATATTCTAATTGATTGTTTTTCACACAATGGCATAGGAAAGAAAAAAATGAATAGGCGGGGAAGAAATTAAAGTGTATGTAAAGCCAAATTTCCTTTTTTTTTAGTGTTGTATGTTGTAGGAAAGAGTTAAAACAATTGTCAGTTTATTCTATGTTGCTTATGTCCTGTTGGGGAGATTTCCGCTCACTTGCTGTCAATGAGACACAAGAATAAGTTAGAAGAACTCTCTAAAAAGTTGTAGAAGTTTCCTTTTTAGAGGGTTGCCTCCACAACAAGTGTCCCCATTGGAAAACTCTTTTCCTGTTCTTGTGACAACTCAAAATTTTGGATTTTCCCTCATTTGGTCTTCAGTACAAATAAGAAGGGTACAACTTAAAGCTTTTCTAAACCTAAAATAATATATTGTAGCTTACCAATACTTAAGCTGATATCTAGGTATAATATTTATTGTATAGCTACATCTTTGACCGGCCAAAAAAAACGGCAGTGGTGCTGAACGAACCCCCCAATGTGGTCACTAACATTTCTGTGATCACTGTAGTAGCACTGACCATTACAATGATTGTCACCTTCCACAGTGATGAGCCGAATCAGACACATATAATTACATTGGTCCAAGTGTAACCATGCAATAAAGATCACATCTAGACTTTAAATGTGGTGGTTGCATTTGTTTTCCCTTTTTTAGGATTTTCCTGTTTTAGGACATTTCCATTCTGGATGGAGAAGAAACAGAGACACTTGTGGACAGCAACATCTTCAGTCTGGGGTGAGGGGAGTGTTAAAACTAGTACACGTGGGCCAAATGTAGGGCGGCATTGGCTGGTTGAATAGAGACATGCAGTCCGTGTGTATGGCAGCAGTCCGACAAAAGCCAGCCGTTCAGCCAGCTTCTTTCGAAGGAGCATGACCGAAAAAGGCATGCCAATTGGCTCCTGATCAGCACTCTCAGCCAATGGCTAATAGCGTTGACCGGAGTGCAGGGGCGGACTGACCATTTGGAAACTCGGGCACTGCCCGAGGGCCCGGTGTCAGTAGGGGGCCCCATGAGATGCCCCTGGTACCTTTTCATAGGCTTTTTTGAGTTTGGGCAAGGACACAGGGGCCCCAATAATACCCTATTGCCTGGGGGCCCCATGAGTTGTCAGTCTGCCCCAGCCGGAGTGTTCTGGCGGAGGGGATCACTGTACTAACATTAGATAGTTAGTACAGACTCTCCTCCTGAGCTGTCAATCGCTGGGTTGAATTAAAAAAAACAGTATGTACCAGGTTATAGATTTAATAACAGATTTAGGGCTGGTTCACACTATAGAAACGCAGTCCAGATGAGTTTTCGATGCGCATTTTTGGCACTTCTGGTGCGTTTTTGATGCATAACAATGCATTTTTATGCGTTCCAGTTCATCTTTTTCTTCAATCTAAATTGGGATATGTGTGTTCCAGTGCATTTTGTGTGCGTTCTGGTGCATTTTTGATGCAGTACAGTTCTGTTCAGGAAAAATGCAACCTGCTCTACTTTTTCTTCTGCATCCGGAACGCAGTGGAACTGCAAGCACTGATGTGAACTATGACATTGACAACCATATAACCTACTTTCTGTGCATTTTAAATGCAGAAAAAAAGCAACTGAAACACATGTAGTGTGAAATGGTCCTTAGATGGACTCGACTAACATATTACAGCAGAATAACACTCTTTAATCAGTTACAGCAAACTGTTTTTTTTTCTTTTGGAATGGTTTTACATAAGTAAATAAAAACTGATCACTGTGAGCACCCCTGTCAGTGGTAAATGGTATATTGCAACCATTAACTGTCAGTTTTGCCAGACAGATTAGTAGCTTGGTCTGTTAAAGGAGGTTGAATAAAATATTTACCAGCCAGATCAAAAGGGGAACATAAAGGAAAATGGCCTAAAAAAAGAAAAACTAATGCTGCCACCACATATAAGGATTGGCAAGCTGCAAGACTGTATTCTACATTTTTGTTTTAGGGCTTAGATATGCTTTACAAGGACACAGTCAGCAAAGAAAAAAAATGACAAGGGTTCTAAATTTTTTTCCACTCCATCCAGCACTAATAAAAAGTTACACATACACTTTAAGGCTAGGCTCACACCTATGAAGCTTGCGTTTGATCCGTTTCTGCTGTGCAGTTTGCGTATGTGTTTTTGGCGCAATTTTTATGTGTTTTGCTTTTTTTTTTCTTGTTGCTATGCAGATTTAAAACGTATCAAAACCGCATCAAAAATGCGTCAAAACGCAGAAAAAACCTCACAACATGCTTTTCTGCAGCGTTTCCATTGAAGTCTATAGAGCTAAAAACACAACTTTTTGTGTTCAAAAAAGTCCCTGACCCTTTCCAAAAAACGTACCGGGTGAAAACACAGAGATGTGAACGTGTCCAATAGGAAATCATGTTAAATGGACTGTAGAGCAATTCTGCAAAATGCAAAATGCTGCGGAAAACGCTTAGATGTGAGCCTAGGGTTAGTGAAAGCAAACGGTAATTTTAAAGCAGTACTTAACCCAAAAGATCTTTTTCATCTGGTAATTCAGCCAGCGTTTTTTCAGAAGTTCAAGCTCCCCAGCAGAATGTATCAGCTTACAGATGAGATGATCCATTTACCACTGGCAGGTGATTAACATGATCAGCTTTTATTTTTTCATGTAAAACCTTTATCCCCCCCAAAAAAAATGTTTGCTGTAACTAATTATAAATTTTGAGCTGAATTTTGGCTTCAATTTGTTAATTGTATTCAAATCTGCTAATGCATATAACGCTCCCATCCCCCTCAGACTGACAATGCTGCTGCCTGCTGTGTCCTGTGCTCATTCCTCCAGATAGGTGTCTCATTAATTCCAGTGGTGTGCAGGGGCGGACTGACAACTCATGGGGCCCCTGGGCAATAGAGGATCATGGGGCCCCTGTGTCCTTGCCCAAATTCAAAAAAGCCTATGAAAAAGGTACCAGGGGCATCTCATAGGGCCCCCTACCGACCTCGGGCCCTCGGGCAGTGCCCGAGTTTCCAAATGGTCAGTCCGCCCCTGGTGGTGTGTTACTGGCAAGATCATCAAGTAAAAACAGAAGGAAAAAAGTCAAAGAAAAGAAGCAGCTAACACATCTGCAATATATTACATTTTTGGCTTTGGATTTAATACCACTTTAGGCTAGGTTCACACCTATGCAGTTTGTATTTGATCCATTTCTGCAATGCATTTTGCGTTTTTGCACATGCGTTTTTGACACGTTTTTATGCGTTTCACTTTTTTCTCCCCAACTTGCTGCTGGGCAGATTAAATAGCAAAACACATCCAAAACGCACTACATGCATTTCTACAGCATTGAAGTCTATTGAACCAAAACGGCAACGTTTTGCTTTTAAAAAAAGTCCCTGACCCCTTCCAAAAAACGCAGCGGGTGAAAACGCGGTGATGTGGACCTGTCCCATAGGAAATCATGTTAGACTGTAGAATGTTTCTGCAAAATGCACCACAAAACGCTTAGGTGTGAACCTAGACATAGGAAGTATCTGAAGCATCGTATCCAATCTGAATTGTACAAATACGGCATAACAATGTGTGATGAACAATTCTGCAGCCCTGCGTTATACTTCTAATTTTTTCACTGTTAACCTACATTCTATAATCAAATAAAAAAGAAAAAAACGTTATTGTGTGGAATTTGGCTGATCTGTATGAAATAATAGAAAGACGATAACAATACCATGGCCTCTGTCTGCACATGACCCCTATTATGACACGACTGCTAACGAGAAATTAATCTTAAATAAGCTTTACGGAATAAAAATCTGAGTCTTCACTAGCAATCTCCAATCTTCTCCGGTGAGTGATTAGACAAGTATTCAAAGCTTTGATCCCACAGAAAATTGCTGTTTCTATATTGGAGCTATGGATAAAATTACAGGCAGTACAAAGATGTGAGTGACAGGCGAAGATAAGTCAATTGAGGATAATTTTCCAAAGATTGAGTTTTGTGATAGGAGCTGAGAATAGTCCGTGTTAATAGAGTGATTGACGTACTTCTGACCAGTTCACAAGTGAAAACATGTAATGCATTGTGAGCTGACACAAGGAAAGCTGCCCACGAGGCAGAACAATACGACTGTTAAATAGGGCCAAATTCTTGCTTGACAACCTATAGAAAGATACTTAGTAGTAATGTAATGACTAGAGGCTAGAAGAATGCAAAACACAATGTAATCCATAGAAGTATCCATTTCTGAATCAAGCGTGCTGACAAAAAGGCAGGCTGCCTTTGCTAGCCTCTCCTTTTGAAAATGCTGGTTGCCTGGCTGTCATGTTGATAGGGCTCATGTACACTGCAGCTGATAGACTCACGTTGAGGAGCTGTTCAGCATTTTTTTCAGCAGCCCCTGAACTCACCCTAATGTTTTCCTATGTGTCCATGTACACATCTTCGTTTACAGTCGTCTACAGGTTTACAGTCGGTTGTTTGCACGCAGAAAACTTGCGTTCAGCAGTCGATTTTATCAGCGTTTTAAATGCAAAACGCGGATAAACGCGTTTATAAGCGTTTGCAGCTGAATTTTTTTTTTAACTCTTCCAGTTCCCAATGCTGTCCAGAGCCTATTTTCATCGTGACAGATGCATGCAAAGCGTTTTCAAGGTACTCAGATGGACAAAACACTGAAAACAGGATGTTCCTACCAAGCTTGTCACACATTGTAATGACCAATTCACACCTCACACCTCTCCCACCCTTGGAAACAAAAGATATGTTAATGACCATTCACACCTCAAATTCCTCATGCAGATCCCCTGCCAGGTGGCCTTAATGACTCCCTCCACCAGACACCTTCCCACCCTTGGAAACAAAAGAAATGTTAATGAGCAACTCACACCAAAGCGAATCTCAACACATACTGCTGTCTCTGCTTCTACTCTCTGTATTTCTCTGAAACAGTCTGAAATAGTTAATAATTTACCACTTTTCAGTGCATTCTGGGCATTTGGAAGGTTCTCCTGTGCTTATCATTAAAAAACGCTTCTAAACGCAAACGTGTGTAAACGCACATAAACGCGTTATGAAAACTCGGCTACACAGACATTTTTTAACCTTCGTTTTCCAGCAGTCAGTTTCCATCTTTCAGAAGAGTCTCGTGTACATGGGGCCTTAAACTCTTGGATGTGTAATAAAGAGCACCTGGTTTATCTCACTTGAAGGACATTTTTGGAACATTTAATGCAGGGTTTCTCAACTAGGGTTCCTCCAGAGGTTGCAAGGGGTTTCTAGAGCAATGAGCAATTTCTGCCTCTCAGGTAAGTTCACACTGACACCATTGATCGTTTTAGCTATCTGTAAGGGGGTAATTCTTCCCAATGACCACAAGTGTGAGGAGCATTCTTCCCACTGATCATCACACTAATGTATCATGAATTGTAGATAAAGTCATTTTTAGCAGGGGTTCCCTGAGACCGGAAGTTTTGGCAAGGGTTCCTCTGTGTTGAAAAGGTTGAGAAAGGCTGATTTAATGGCTGCCTTTAGTGTTGACACGGGATAGTAATATACACCTCAGATTTACAAGGTTTCCAAACAAAGGGCAAGTTTACTGTCCTGTAGACATTAGGGGGACCTGACTGTGGGCAGTGGAAGTAAACAATGTCCCATATTTGGTGTTAGTGCGAGTAATAGTGTCCCATCATTGGTGTCAGTAGGAAGAATATTGCCCACCATTGGTGTCAGTTGGAAAAATAGTTCCCCATGATTGGTGTCAGTTGGAAAAATAGTTCCCCATGATTGGTGGTAGAATAGTGCCTTATTATTAGTGTCAGTGGGTAGAATAGTGTCCCTTCTTTGGTGTCAGTGGGAAGAATAGTGTCCCATCATTGGTTGCAGTGGGAAGAATAGTGCCCCACCATTGGTGATAGTTGGAAGAATAGTGCCCCACCATTGGTGATAGTTGGAAGAATAGTGCCCCATCATCGGTGTCAGTAGGAAGAATACCCCCAGCATTGGTGTCAGTTGGAAAAATAGTTCCCCATGATTGGTGTCAACAGAAAGAATAGTGCACCATCGTTGATGTCAGCTGGCAGAATAGTGCACCATCATTGGTGTCAATGGGAGGAAGAGTGTCCCATCATTTGTGTCAGTTGGAAGAATAGTGTCTCATCATTGGTGTCAGTGGGAAGAATAGTGCCCTACAGTATCACTGGTGTCAGTGGGAAGAATAGTACCCCATCAATGGTGTCAGTGGAAGGAATAGTGCCCCATTATTAATGTCAGTGCAGGAATGTTTGCCCCATTGTTGGTATAGTTAGAGAAATAGTGCCTTATATCAGCAAGAGGAATAGTCTCCCAGGGATCGGATAAAGACAGGCAAAATGCCCCATCCAGCCCCCGAACTGCATTGGTCTACATCAAGCCTTAACCCAGGTTCTCTGGTGCATTATGTCAAGATTTTATTAACACCAACTGCTTGAGTCCTGAAGCAGGGGGAGGCTTTTTTCCCCTGAAACATGTTGGCTGTATCTGATGCTTTTAACCATTAAAGTAGAATTCCAGCTTAAACCTAACTAGCCTTAAAAATGCTCCCTCTCCCTTCTAAAACCTAAGTTGACTAATCTGTGTAGGGAAGACATATATATACTAACCTATTTTCAGCTTGTTCTGGGCCACTCCCATGATCTGGCTCCACTGTGTCAGCCAGTGGTGGCTGCAGGGGAATGGAGAGCCCAAAAAAGCTGGAAAATGATTGGGGTCATCAATAGGCTCCTATGGCCCATCCATTGTTGGTGCTGTGTTCTCTCCCCTGCAGCTGCCACTGGCTGACACAGCAGAGCCAGATCACGGGAGTGGACCAAAGTGGGCAGAAAATAAGTAAGTGTGTATATATATTTATATATAATTTATTTTTTTGCATAGGTGTTAGGAGGGGAGAAAGGGAGCATTTTTTAGATTAGTTAGGTTTTACCTGGAATTCTACTTTAAATGTTCCAAAAAGTCCTTCAGCACACATCCAAGAACAGGGGCGGACTGACAACTCATGGGGCCCCCAGGCAATAGGGGATCATGGGGCCCCTGTGTCCTTGCCCAAACTCAAAAAAGCCTATGAAAAAGGTACCAGGGGCATTTAATGGGGATCCCTACTGACCCCGGGCCCTCGGGCAGCGCCCGAGTTTCCAAATGGTCAGTCCGCCCCTGTCCAAGAATCTACTTTCTGGCAAGAGCTTCACTTGTCACTTTCAGACAGGTAGCAGCTTAGGACCAGAACAGGGTTGATCTATACTATACATATTTCAAACACAGATCTGCTTCTTTGAAGGAAAGGTTACTTTACGGTAGATCCATCGAAACCAGCTTTCTCTTCTGTTGGTCCACGGCTATCATACACATCATGCTGATTCAATGACTAAAAATTTTACACAACTCTGTGTTATGACCCCTGCCCTCCCCTGGATGCTTTCTTGCATTGTGTATTTTTTTGCTTTTTTGTACTTATCTTTTGCAGATATCATTAGGCTAGTCATGCGATGCTCAGGGTTCTCCTACTTTTTGGATCTTCTTCTGTCCTAGATGGTCACCAGTGGTGCATAGAGCTGTACTGACGTAATGATGTCAGCACTGCTCTCTACATCATTATTCTATGTGCCCAGGGTGCCATTGTAATTCCCACTCAAGGGGCAGGTTTGATAGCAGGTGCAGTTAGTTTGCTTGCCACTAGATGACAATGATCCCCATATAGTCTGGTACAGAAAAACTGGTAATTGGGCGATAGGCCCCTTTTAAAGAAAACCTTCCTCTAGTGATGTAATGGGTAGAGTTAGTGTGCATATACACTCCCCGGCCACTTTATTAGGTACACCTTGCTAGCGCCAAGAAAATCTCTCCCACACTATTACACCACCACCACCACCCTGAACCATTGATACAAGGCAGGATGGATCCATGCTTTCATGTTGTTTACACCAAATTCTGACCCTACCATCTGAATGTCGCAGCAACCAGTCTGCCCATTCTCCTCTGACTTCTGACATCAACAAGGCATTTTCATCCACACAACTGCCGCTCACTTGATATTTTCTCTTTTTTGGACCATTCTCTGTAAAACCCTAGAGATGGCTGTGCATAAAATTCCCAGTAGATCAGCAGTTTTTTAAATGCTCAGACCAGCCCATCTGGTACCCACAACCATGCCACATTCAAAGTCACCTAATCCCCTTTCTTCCCCATTCTGACGCTCAGTTTGAATTACAACAAATCGTCTTCACCATGTCTAGATGCCTATATGCATTGAGTTGCTGCCATGTGATTGGCTTATTAGCAATTTGTGTTACCAAGCAATTGAACAGGTGTACTTAATAAAGGCTGGTGAGTGTATATAGCAAGTGTATGCCTAGTTGGTTCAGCTTTCAACATCGGTGACAAGGATAGAAGGTTTTGGTTAGAAATGTGCTGCAGGTGAACAACAAAAATTGGAAAAAAGGCATAAAGAAAAATACATTTAAATAAAGTGTTATTGCATATTAGCACAGAAGACATTAGGCTCATGTAAAAATGCTTTACACAGAGATAAGGCAATTATTTTCAGACATGTGACTGTAGTTTTCAAATTTCAGTGGAGTCAGCTGAAAACAACTCACTTTTTTTTAAAGGATCTTTTGCTTTTATTTTTCCTGAACTGAATGGTATTCATCAAATCAAACTCTGGTAAAGGTGCACTTATGCTGCAGCTACTAATCAACAATTCAAAATGAGGCCCGTATTCCTAATTCAATCTTCCCCATGCTGTAAACTAGGGGTTTCCAAACTATGGCCCTCCAGGTGTTGAGGAACTGCAAGTCCCAAGAGGCCTTGCAAGACTCTGACAGCCACAGGCAAGACTCCCAGAGGCAGAGGTATGATGGGACTTTTAGTACTTCAACAGCTGGAGGGCCATAGTTTGGAGACCCCCTGCTGTAAACAATACCAGTGTCTCAGCTGAAGACTGATAAGACAGCTGAGATTTGTAGATCTGCAAAAAGTTTGTATCAGGGTTATGGAATAATTGTGTGCACGAGTACTAACAACTATGCTCTTTCTTGACAGCTTATATCCACAGCACTAACATCTTCCAGTGTACTGACAATGCTGGCACCTGTCCTGCTATCCCTCCTTGATTTAGGATAGACATACTGTTTATATGTGCAACTCAGTGTACAAGGTTGGCATATGTGAGGATGAATGAACTTCTGCCCATGTGTGAAAGTTACGTCATCCTGGCACAGGCAAAAAAGATGGATGAAGATCCCGAATCGGAAAGGAGACCAGGCAACGTCCTGGTCTATGCACATGCGCATTTCAATGTACAATTTGGGCATTTATCGGGATAAATAAACTTTTGCCAAAGCATGGGAATTATGCCATCCTGACATGGGCAATCAAGATTTCCAAAGATCTCAAACTCAGCAGAAGACCTAGCGAAATCCTGGGAGCTCAAAAATGGGATTTAAAAAAGTAAAAGCTTTTAGCAAGACCCAAAGAAGAAAATAAAACAACTACAAGCACCAGCAATCACCAGCAGTCAAAAGTAAAACTTTTTCTAATTTCCCACTCTTTTAGTGATCAGCTAGATTGCCTCTCAGGGGATCAGGAAGGATTTTTTTTCCCAGCAGGAGCAAATTGGATCATACTTTGCTGTTTTTTTTTTGCCTTCCTCTGGTTTAACTGTGGGTATAGGATTATAACTTTTTTTTTTTCTATGGTTAAACTGGATGGACTTTTGTCTTTTTTCAGCCAGACTAACTATTTAAAAGTGGGGATATGTAAATATGTAAGAGAGGGATAGATGAATGATTACAAAAACTGTTCTATTATGTTATCATATGTGGCAGGTTGGCAATTTCCTCCTGAGCAAACATTTCTGTCCGCATTGGGAAGATTTCAAAACACTTCCTTTCCTGGCAGGGGCGGACTGACAACTCATGGGGCCCCCGGGCAATAGGGGATCATGGGGCCCCTGTGTCCTTGCCCAAACTGAAAAAAGCCTATGAAAAAGGTACCAGGGGCATCTCATGGGGCCCCCTACTGATCCCGGGCCCTCGGGCAGTGCCCGAGTTTCCAAATGGTCAGTCCGCCCCTGTTTCCTGGTGACAGGTGGTCACCAAGAACAAAAGTTAGAGGAAATTGTTTTAATAAAAAACACTCCTCTCCCATATAGAAGAATAGGATTCTGCTGGTTTCAGTGTCCTTCTGTGCAATCCCTTTCTTCGGTTATTGTGAAGCTCCATCCAAAAGGGGAATTTCCCCGTTAAGGCCTCAATTTGCACCTTTGGGGAGCAGGGGGTGGGGAGAAGGTACCCAACTTTGACAGGTACCTGCTCCTATTTCTGCAGCGATCGCCTAGTCCAGTGGTCGGCAAGCCGCGGCTCGCGAGCCACATGCGGCTCTTTACAAGCTTAAATGCGGCTCTTCTGTGTGCCGGGCGCCCGCTCCCCTCCCTCCCCTCCCTCACTTCCCTCCCCTCCCTCCTCTCCCTCCCCTCCCTCCTCTCGGACAGGCGTGTGCCGGGCGGCCGCCCCCTCACCTCCCCTCACCTCCCCTCCCCTCCCCTCCCTCCTCTCGGACGGCCGCCCGCTCCCCTCCCTCCTCTCGGGCGGCCGCCCCAAAAGTCAGGACTCTGCAGCTGTCAGGATGTAGGCGGGGCAGCCAGGATGTAGGCGGGGCAGCGTGACGCACTCCTCTCCTCTCACAGTCCGCCCTGAAGACCAGAACGGCGCGGGAAGCACGACGAGAGGAACGCGCGGAGCAAAGGTAAGTGAATTGACACAGGGGGGACTTACTATATGGGGGATGAATTACTATATGGGGGACTTACTATATGGGGGGGACTTACTATATGGGGGGGGACTTACTATATGGGGGATGAATTACTATATGGGGGGGGACTTACTATATGGGGGGGGACTTACTATATGGGGGGGGGACTTACTATATGGGGGACTTACTATATGGGGGACTTACTATATGGGGGATGAATTACTATATGGGAGATGAATTACTATATGGGGGATGAATTACTATGGGGGATGAATTACTATATGGGGGATGAATTACTATATGGGGGATGAATTACTATGGGGGATGAATTACTATATGGGGGATGAATTACTATGGGGGATGAATTACTATATGGGAGATGTATTTTCAGTTTTAAAAATGTGGCTCTCAAAATAAATTTCAATCGTGGTTTTGGCGAGATTTGGCTCAGTTGAAAAAAAAGGTTGCCCACCACTGGCCTAGTCGATTGGAAGCGGATGTTGTCCCCCCTCTCCCTGTAGTCTTTTGGGACACAAGACAGGTCCCAGAAGACTACGGGACCATTCACAAGGCGCAATGCTACTCATGAATGCGCTGTGGGCACCTGGTTGTGAAGCCACAAGCTGTCACAGCCGGGTGCCTACACTGAAGATGCCGGCACCGGGGAGAGACAGTAGTGAAACCGGCTGTGGTGAGGACACCGCTGGATCGAGGGACAGGTAAGTGTCTTTTTTTAAAAAGTCAGCAGCTATAGTTTTTGTTTAATTTTTTACATTTTGACTGAAGCTCCACTTTATGGCCATATTGCTGCTTTAAAAATGGACCTCTAAGTGTGCAATGATTATAAAAATGAATGTAATCCACTTAAAAAAAAACATCCTAAGTAAACAATGATATCTCTGATGGTAATTACCACTTTTAAAATTTCTCTAATTTCTCCATTAGTGCTGATTCTTCTTTACTCTTCACTTCAGTCTCTTGTCTTTCGGCCTCTGCAACTTTATCTGTCTTGTTTTTCTTCTTTTCTGTTTCTGATAATTATGGATTTTCTCCCTTATGTGTGTTTTTCTAATTAGTAGTGGTCTCTCCAATGACTGATTGGATAATGTATTGTTAGAAAGAAGAATAAGAGACGCTACATTAAATCGTGCCGCCTTGGGGAATGAGGGTACCTATGGAGAATAGGGTTCTGTGTTGGGACAGTTACTCTTTAATTATAAGACTTATTACAAGCAAGCTGAATGAAGTTGAGTTAATGACCCAAAGTTCAGGACTAAAACTCCAGCGGGAGAAGAGACGGCGAAGGATAATTAAAGTACAAACACGGCTTAAATAGTCAGATGTATTGAGTGAAACAAATGCAAGCTTTTAATGATTACGGATGTTCCTTTGTTGGAGATTCTAAAGCATTAAAGTAGATGTAAACATAGAATGACACTTAGTTTGCCGAATTGTAAAGCAATTGTCATTCTTTTAACCAAATATACTTGTTTTCACCTTTTTCATCCTTGTCACATCTCCAGCAGCCTCTTACAGCCAATCCTACATGCATGTACTGCAGTGATTGTTGCATTACAGTGACATGACTAGGGTATAAAAGAATTTTTGACCAATGCTGCCTGATCCCTTCAGACGAAGTCCGGAAGTGACGAAACGCGTTAGAGGAGGTGATGTCAAGACGCAGTACGCTAACCGGAAGTGTCGCCGCGGCCATTTTGATGGTTACCTACACATGGTTTGTGCCAGTGTTTGGTAAACCTTTACAGAAAACATTTTGTCAGAGCTGGAAGTTGGTTACTATAATGTAAGTTACTATTAAATTGTATCTATGTTGGAGATCTGTCTTAAGACTCTTCTTGTCTTTGTGAGGACCTTGGAAGGAGTATCCATAAAGAAAGAATGGAAGATTATGGTTCCATATTATCGATATGTGTATAATTACTCACAGAGGGTAATAGTACCTAGCACTATTGAGTGTTGGCCCACGGAGTGTACACAGTGTTGCAGTTGATCACAGAGTGCTCACAATTTGGGGTTCAGTGTGTATGTATATATATGTGTATATATATATATATTTTTTTTTTTTTTTTTTTTCTCTTTCACATTGTTTGTGTGATTTGTGTTTTGCACAATATTGGTTTATTTTGAATATTTAAAAAGGTAATGTACTAGAGTGTATATTTTTCATTTTTTTGAGGTTTCGTTGGATTAATAGGAGTCAGTCCTTCTTACTGGATGGAAGTTTGGATTTTTGGACTTTATTGGACACATTTGGGACTTTTGCTGAATTGGACACTTTAGGATTTATTTATCTTATTTATTTATATTTATTTATTTTATAGATAGTATATCACAAAAAGGTTTAAATATAATGCTGCCTGACCACCACTCCACCAACTACTGTTAGCTAATTCAGCCTTTTTCAACCGGGGTGCCCAGGAACCCTGGGGTGCCTTTAGGTTTCTTCAGGGGTGACTTGGCAGATGCCTAAAAATCATGTACAAGTCAGCAGGTAGATGAAGCCTACCTTTTAGTCACACAAAGCCATAGGTTTTCATTGTGCACCATTAGAACATTCTAGTTATCTAGAGTCTTAACAATAAATGACCTCAGTGATAGACAAGAGGGTCGGGTGCCTGCACAATGTCCTTGTTTGCCCCTTCCCTGCTTCTCTCTGTCATCATTGTGGTCACATTAGCTAAGTGAAGGAGAAAAACTGAGGGAGAGGAGAAACATCAGAATACCAGTCAGTAACAGTATGCAAACTAAGGTGTGTTTGTATGGAAGAATAAATCACTTCTAACGTTGGGTGACCAATGTGAATGGGTGTTTCTACATTATGTAAAACTATTACTTTCTTTTTTAACTCTTTAGAATAGGGTGCCTCGAGATTGTGCAGATTTGTAAAAGATGCCTTGGCTGAAAGAAGGTTGAAGACCACTGAGCTAATTAAACACACATGACACCAATTAGAGTTTAATAGCCATTCAGTGCAGTATTAAAGGGGGCCCCAAGGTCCTTGTAGGCATTGATTTCAAGTTCCTTCAAAAAACAAAATTAGGTCTCCAGCCACAGAAACACCAACTCGGAGACAAACCAATAATCGCAGGTACCACTAACCAGAATAATGGGAGCTGTATCCAAGATGGGTCCCTACAACCAGTGGCATAGCATGGGGGAGGGGCAGCTGGTGCGGTCACCCTGGGTGTAATATTTAGAAGGGCGCAGAATGACAGGAGGTTCACCCGGTGTGTGTGTAATCCAGAAGGTGCTGAGGATAAGGGGGTAACAACAGTCTGCCTGTATGGGGCCCAGACCAGCAGGGGGGATCAGGTATGAATCAGATGTGGGCAGGAAGGGTGATCGGTGTGGCAGGGGGCAATTACTGGAACCAATCCCCTGTATGTCTCTCTCTGCAGCAGCTAAAAGCTGGCTTCTTCTTTTCTAACTCTCACTGGCTTTCAGCTGCTGCAGAGTGAGCCATACAGGGGATCAGTTCCAGTAATTGCCCCCCTGGCTGCACCCATCACCCTCCCTGTGCACCATACAATTCCCCCTTCTGCCCAGGCCTCCTTTTGTACCCTCCCCCTGCAGTGCTGATTCCCTCCTCTCCTTCCTACCGACAGCTGTAAGCACACAGTAGGATCCCTTAGGATTGAGAGTGGGAGAAGGGTCCAGTAAATATGTCACATTTTAGCCCCTTCCTTTCCTGAATGCACACAATGAGTGATCAGTACCGATCGTTTACTGTGTTCATTCATAACTCATTTTTTTTTTTTTTTTGGGGGGGGGGATGGGGGCCCTGTCAGGTTGGCTTTATGGGGCCCCATGGTTTCTAACAGCAGCCCTCCACCCAGCGTGAGCCTGCTCTCTGTCATTAGGGCCACTCATAAGGCACAGACAGTCTGTAATGCCTCACCGCTGCTTCTAAAGTTCTTCTGGCTGTGGCTACCCACAGCCTGTTAGTCTCTGGTGGAGTAATCTAACTAAATGCCGCTGCCTGCCTCAGCAATTCTTCAGGACAGAAGGTGATGTTGTAGCCGGCCGGTGGTGGTGACATAACAGGCTGTCTGTGAGGGATCAGCAGCATTGGATGGAATGGCAGAGGGATCCAGGTGGCAGATTAACAGAGGCACCACAGGCTACGGCTGAACAGCACATTTGTCTGGTAAGCAGTACATACAGACAGTACAGTAAGACACTGATAAAACACTGGAGCCATGCCCAGGGTGATACAGTCAGGAGCCAGTCACAAGCACCTGTGCTATGTGATCATCCTTTTGATGATGGTCAGGTGGTGTGGCTGTATCATTCATGGGCATAGCTGCAGTATCTGTACTTTTGTCTTACTGTACTGATCATTTTTGGGCCGTGTTGACACTTGTGTATGGGTATGGTCAGGGGCGGACTGACCATTTAGAAACTCGGGCACTGCCTGAGGGCCCAGGGTCAGTAGGGGGCCCCATGAGATGCCCCTGGTACCTTTTTAATAGGCTTTTTTTAGTTTGGGCAAGGACACAGGGGCCCCATGATCCCCTATTGCCCAGGGGCCCCATGAGTTGTCAGCCCGCCCCTGGGTATGGTAAAAATGCACAGCTCAGCTGTGTGTTTTTACCGCTCCGTCCCACCCCCCACCACTCCTCCTTATGCCATGTGAACATGACGCCATGAACACAATGATTTTTATGTGGCAACAATTATATATGCTGTAGCAATCAATGAGCTATTCTGTCCGCTAACACAACCCATTCAATTGCTAGTGTGGGGATTTTTAGTAGTAAAATAGGTAGTGAGGTGACAATACAATACATTCTCACTGCCTGTGAAATGCTCTCTGAAGAGTGATCTGGATGTGAATTGCTCTTCAGAGAGCAACTGTGGTGTAAACTAGCCACGCTGGATTGAGAGAGGAAGCTCACACTCAAGGGCGGACTGACCATTTGGAAACTCGGGCCCCATGAGATGCCCCTGGTACCTTTTTCATAGGCTTTTTTGAGTTTGGGCAAGGACTCAGGGGCCCCATGATCCCCTATTGCCCGGGGGCCCCATGAGTTGTCAGTCCGCCCCTGCTCACACTGGATGACAAACTGCAGGCTCATGCAGGAGCTTTGAGATGTGTCAGATTCAAGGTTCCAGTGTTCCAGCTTATCACTGCAGAGCTAGGGATGTTGACCCCTTTCTGGGAGAAGTGCTATACTACTCCAGGCTAAAAACAGGCACATTGAAATTCACATCATTCAATGTAATCTCCTGATCATTCCGCCTGGTGCTTCCCTCACCTGCACCAGACTGCCCCTCACACCCCTGGCTAACAGGTGAGAGTGTCCCTGGGGGCCCCATTATAGAGAAAAGTGATGAAAAACAGCCGCAAAGCGCCCCCCCGGGTGTCCCCCACTTTCCAGTTGTATGCGGAGCTCTCACAAGTATAATTATTTATTTTATGTATATATGTATGAATAATTCTAAAATGTACCATAATACTGTACTAGTGGAAAGGACTCAGGGAGTGCTAATAGTCCACAGGTTAGGGGGCGCAAATTACTTGTCTTTGCCCTGGGCACTGACAACCCATGCTATGCCACTGCCTACAAAGGTATCTTTTTGCCCATAATAAAACCACATCCAAGGGCCTCATACCCAACCAGCTGCCATGACATAAATGCACAATTCCCGTAACTTTTAAAACACCAACAACAATCAAAAGTTGTTCCAAATAGGCTATCTTCCAGCTAAAGGCTTCCCAGACCCTCCTAAGTTCCAAACCCTGAAGCTCTACAAGCTACAGCCCTATCCACCAGTCTGGTGAGTATCCATGAATGCTGTTTCTTTTTGATCCAAACATGACTCCTCCTAGGCCAAATCCCTTTTAACCCAATCATGTCGGCCCTCCATCTAGGCTTCTCCTTCTTTCACTAAGGCCTAACTATACTGTTAAGTTTTGTGAACCATTAGACAACTCTGACATGTTTTACTCATTGGTGCTTACTCATATTTATTTGGTGCAGGCTGTAGGATAGGGTTGGGACATATCACTTTTCCAGGGAATCCATTAGCATTGTTTCCTTATGGTCATTCGTCGTGCCTAATTTTAGTTTGGGCTCACTGTCCCTAAGAGTTCACCTGTGACACCTGCCAGCAAAAGCATAATAGTATGTTGCAGGGGCGGACTGACAACTCATGGGGCCCCTGGGCAATAGGGAATCATGGGGCCCCTGTGTCATTGACCAAACTCAAAAAAGCCTATGAAAAAGGTACCAGGGGCATCTCATGGGGCCCCCTATTGACCCCGGGCCCTCGGGCAGTGCCGAGTTTCCAAATGGTCAGTCCACCCCTGGTATGTTGTAATATCACCAGGTACCAAGAGCACAATGACTGTTATCCTGGTCTAGACCAAGGCCTGTCATCTGTTCCTTTCCTTCGTTTATTGCTTGTGATACAGCTTAATGCCTGAGTGTGTCACATAACAAAACCCAAGGACAGCATTGCTAGGATTGTATATCAACTCCATTGAGAGAACTTGGAATAGTGACAGGACGTGATTAAATAGAACTTGAGCCTTGTTACTGCATGCAATGCACACATATGCCCCTGACCTTGTACCTACAATATATGCCTTGATTACTGTCCTACAGTTTACTGACTGCAACAGCTAGATATATGTAATTAGTGATTATTTGGAGGAAGACTGTTCTTCATTTTGGTGGTCTGTTGAAAGAAAAATGCATTTGTGGGTAGTCAAAGATTAGTGGAAGACTCCTCTTTACATTGATGGTCAGTGGAAGTTAAAAACTTCCTGAATTATTCATCCCTCATCTTTGCCTAGGTGATCGAACCACTAGACCAAGCTATAAGATCCAACACCAACACCTACATATCTGGTATCCCACAAGATCATTCTATATGCCAATGATATTATCTCATTAACCAACCCTGTATGTTCACTCCCCCATGCCAATTGCTGGACCACTTTAGCATAATATCCGTATACAAATTGAATTATTCTAAATCCTCTATGGTAGGTATTTCCTTACCACAAATGGCTAAAGATGATATAGTCAAACTCTCTCCTTTCACCTGGGCTCCAAACTCTTTGATGACTTATTTAGGCATCCAACTTGTCTCTCCTTCCTCTAACCTGTTACATATTAATCTATCTAATACAACCCAAAAACTTTAGGATATTTTCATGGCAATGACCCCACTCAGAGTCTCCTGGGATGGACCCATAGCATTGGAAAATTGTTATTCCTGCCACATTTGCTTTATTTCTTTAGGATATTGCCCCTATCTCAAAACTGCAGGGAAATGTCAACACCTTCATATGGACTTCCAGAAAACCTCGTATAAAATCTTCAATAAAATCTTATGTGCCTCCTTATGTCCACCCCAGACATCAGGCTATACTACAAGGCGGTTCTTCTGAACCAAGCCAAACACTGGTGGTCACCTGGCACATCCTATCCATGGTTTCAAATCCTCTTCATTGGTCACAACACCCTCACAATACTCCTCAGTGCTCTATAGCTTGACCACCATCCACCGCATTCCTACCTGGCTGTAGCTAATGCTACCATCTCTACCTGGAAATCTATTCTTCAGTGCTCACAAGGTCTTCACAGCCAAGTAATACAGCAACTACCTCTCAGCTCCCTGCAACTACTATCTCCTGATCTCTCATTATAGCCCTGGATTGAAGCAGAAATACAACATATTGGAGATCTGTTCTCTCAACAAGGCCTTCTCTCCTTCCAGCAGCTTGCCTTAAAGTATTCAATGAGAAACAAAGACTTCTATCTATATCTTCGCATAAGACATATCCTATCCAAAATGCTTCTGTAACCAGAGACCTTCTCATGTTTTGTACCATGTCAAATACCAAAATCAAAGGCATCTCCTACATATATAACCTGCTTTCACAGCCAGATCCCTATTATAAATCTAATGCTTTGGATTTCTGGGAACAAACCCTACAAATGAAACCACCTTCCTGCATCTGGTTCCAAGCAACATACACTGCTGCCATTTAGAAATGTAACCCATTGGGAAAAACAATGAAGAAACTGTATATTATCACTGGTATTATACCCCAACAAGATTGGCGTGAATTTCCCCTAACTATTCTTCTACATGTGATGACCTCAGGGTGAATAGCTCTACACCAAGTTCACTATATGAACCACTGATGTATTTATACATGTTGATCATATCCCCCCTTAATCTCCTCTTCTCAAGAGAGAATAAATTCAGTTCATCTAATCTTTCCTCATAGCTGAGCTCCTCCATGCCTCTTATTTGGTTGCCTTTCTGTATACTTTCTCCAGTTCCCCAATGTTCTTTTTGTGAATTGGTGCCCAAAACTAAACTGCATATTCCAGATGATGTATTACTAATGATTTGTGCCGGGGTAATATGATATCTCTCTCTGGAGTCTATACCTCTTTTAATACAAGAGAGGATTTTGCTCACTTTAGAAACCGCAGCTTGGCATTGCATGCCATTAATAAGCTTGTGATCTACCAGAACTCCCAGATCCTTCTCCGCCATTGATTCCCCCAGTTGTACTCTCCCTAGTATGTATGATGCATGCATATTATTATCCCCCAAGTGCATAACCTTACATTTATCAACATTAAACCTCATTTGCCACATAGTTGCCCAATTAAACAGTGCATTGAAGTCAGCCTGTAAATTGGAGACATCCTGTAAGGACGGTATTCCACTGCACAGCTTGGTGTCACCTGCAAAGACTGAAATGGTATTTATAACCCTAGACCCTATATTGTTTATAAATATATTAAAAAGTAAGGGTCCCAACACTGAACCTTGAGGTACACCACTGATGACCCCAGACCATTCAGAGTATGAATCATTAACCACTACTCTTTGAATACGATCTTTTAGCCAGTTTTCTATCCATTTAAGATACAGATTTTTCCAAGCCCATAGACTTTACCTTACAGATTAGCCGGTGTCCGTGTCTAAAATCCTTTTGGGAGTTTATATCTACCATTCTCCGTGAGATCTCAGATATAAGAATTTCTTTGACTCTGCAGATGGTTCTTTTTGGACTGAGATTAAATGCCTGGCCATCCACATATCATCCTGTTGTCACACATGTACTGATAGTGGCACACTTATCTCTAGCACATGCATGGAAGAATCACAATTCTCCTACTCTACAGGCGGTTATCTCAAGTCTTAATTAGAGATGAGCGAATCGAACCAGGCGAACCGGAATTCGATACGAATTTCAGGAAAAATTTGATTCGCGTCGAATCCGAATATTTGCCTACTTCGGGTGCGCGAATCGGATTTTTCCCGATCAGCCGGCAAAAGTGTCCCTGCAGAGAGCTCCGCTATTTCTGACATTTCTCTGACAGTTCCTTCACATGTACAGCGGTTGAAACATTGTATCTATTAGTTTCCATTTAGGATACAGATGTTTCAACCGCTGTACATGTGAAGAAGCTGTCAGAGAACTGTCAGAAATAGAGGAACTCTGCACATACACTTTTTGCCGGTTTGGAATTCTTATTTTCATCCTACTTCTTCTTCTTCTTCTTCATCCTCAGAAGAAGAGGATGAGGATGAGGATGAAGAAGAAGAAGAAGAAGAAGTAGGATGAAAATAAGAAGAATTCCAAGCCGGCAAAAAGTGTATCTGCAGAGCTCCTCTATTCTGCAGATACACTTAGAGGAGCTCTGCAGATACACTTAGAGGAGCTCTGCAGATACACTTTTTGCCGGTTTGGAATTCTTATTTTCATCCTACTTCTTCTTCTTCTTCTTCATCCTCATCCTCAGAAGAAGAGGATGAGGATGAGGATGAAGAAGAAGTAGGATGAAAATAAGAAGAATTCCAAGCCGGCAAAAAGTGTATCTGCAGAGCTCCTCTATTCTGCAGATACACTTAGAGGAGCTCTGCAGATACACTTAGAGGAGCTCTGCAGATACACTTTTTGCCGGCTTGGAATTAATCTTATTTTCATGCTACTTCTTCTTCTTCTTCTTCTTCATCCTCATCCTCAGAAGAAGAAGAGGATGAGGATGAGGATGAAGAAGTAGAAGTATGATGAAAATAAGAATAATTCCAAGCCGGCAAAAAGTGTATCTGCAGAGCTCCTCTAAGTGTATCTGCAGAATAGAGGAGCTCTGCAGATACACTTTTTGCCGGCTTGGAATTATTCTTATTTTCATCCTACTTCTTCTTCTTCTTCCTCTTCATCCTCATCCTCATCCTCTTCTTCTTCTTCTGAGGATCAGGATGAAGAAGAAGAAGAAGAAGAAGAAGTAGGATGAAAATAAGAATAATTCCAAGCCGGCAAAAAGTGTATCTGCAGAGCTCCTCTATTCTGCAGATACACTTAGAGGAGCTCTGCAGATACACTTAGAGGAGCTCTGCAGATACACTTTTTGCCGGCTTGGAATTAATCTTATTTTCATCCTACTTCTTCTTCTTCTTCTTCATCCTCATCCTCAGAAGAAGAAGAAGAGGATGAGGATGAAGAAGAAGTAGGATGAAAATAAGAATAATTCCAAGCCAGCAAAAAGTGTATCTGCAGAGCTCCTCTATTCTGCAGATACACTTAGAGGAGCTCTGCAGATACACTTAGAGGAGCTCTGCAGATACACTTTTTGCCGGCTTGGAATTAATCTTATTTTCATCCTACTTCTTCTTCATCCTCATCCTCAGAAGAAGAAGAGGATGAGGATGAGGATGAAGAAGAAGAAGTAGGATGAAAATAAGAATAATTCCAAGCCGGCAAAAAGTGTATCTGCAGAGCTCCTCTATTCTGCAGATAGACTTAGAGGAGCTCTGCAGATACACTTAGAGGAGCTCTGCAGATACACTTTTTGCCGGCTTGGAATTAATCTTATTTTCATCCTACTTCTTCTTCTTCTCCTTCTTCTTCATCCTCATCCTCATCCTCAGAAGAAGAAGAAGAGGATGAGGATGAGGATGATGAAGAAGAAGAAGAAGTAGGATGAAAATAAGAATAATTCCAAGCCGGCAAAAAGTGTATCTGCAGAGCTCCTCTATTCTGCAGATACACTTAGAGGAGCTCTGCAGATACACTTAGAGGAGCTCTGCAGATACACTTTTTGCCGGCTTGGAATTAATCTTATTTTCATCCTACTTCTTCTTCTTCTCCTTCTTCTTCATCCTCATCCTCATCCTCAGAAGAAGAAGAAGAGGATGAGGATGAGGATGATGAAGAAGAAGAAGAAGTAGGATGAAAATAAGAATAATTCCAAGCCGGCAAAAAGTGTATCTGCAGAGCTCCTCTAAGTGTATCTGCAGAGCTCCGCTATTTCTGACAGTTCTGTGACATTCACTCCATACAGCGGTTGAAACATTGTATCTATTTGTTTCCATAAATGGATCCATTTATGGAAACAAATAGATACAATGTTTCAACTGCTGTATGGAGTGAATGTCCCAGAACTGTCAGAAATAGGCTATTTCTGACAGTTTTGTGACATTCACTCCATACAGCGGTTGAAACCGCTGTATGGAGTGAATGTCACAGAACTGTCAGAAATAGACAGAAACTGTCACAGAACTGTCCTTCTTCTCATCCTTCTCCTTCTTCTCATCCTTCTTCTCATCCTTCTCCTTCTTCTCATCCTTCTCCTTCTTCTCATCCTTCTCCTTCTCCTTCTTCTCATCCTTCTCCCTCTTCTCATCCTTCTCCTTCTTCTCATCCTTCTCCTTCTCCTTCCTCATCTCCAAGGGCATTTAAATTAAAGGTACAGTGTTCTGCACTAATTTAAAGGCTCTCTGAAGCCTAGAAACCCTTTTTATAAGTTAACTTCGTAGCGAATTAATTCGCATCGAATCAAATTTCTTCCTGAAATTCGGCACATCAGCCGAATCGAATTTTTGAATAATTCGCTCATCTCTAGTCTTAATGATCACTGTCTTATGGAATCCCGTTTCGCTAAGACACACTTAACCAAAATTTTCTAAACATTTGCATCCCTGGTTGACAGATCCTCAATGTTCAGTAACTTATCATGCTCCTTAACCCAACACCACAGATGTATACACATTCTACCCTTCGGTCATTTTGCTCTTGTGCTCATAAGAGCCATCTGTTATGTCCTAAACACTTTAGACTTGCTCCCTGGTTCCCTTTACACTCAACCCTAAATCTCTTGTTTCTTCTCTCCCCTTCCAACACTACCCTCTGGGTACTTGCCTTTCTTAGTTTTCCATAGTACTACTTTTATTATTGCAAGTATTATGTATTAACTAGGCTACCCCACAAAAGGTGGACTACATCTGAACAACATCCACGTTATGATTCAAGCCTAAAGAGTACAATGTATAGTCTATACTTTTCCTTTGTTGTTGCTACTTATAGTGTAAAATGATAAGTACTGGAGGTATTCTCCTCCTTAAGATATATTCACTCTAGATCTCATTCTTGGATTTTGTTCACATTCTGTTAAATGCTTATTCTTCTCAATAAAACAATTACAAGTGAAAAAAAAGTTCCTGGATTGATGGGAAAAAGAATGCTCAGAATTGGGAATACAAACTCTCCAGTGTTGGTGGTCGGGGGCCTGCAGAATGTCCCAATATTGGTGTTCATTGAAGGGAAGAATACCTCAGTGTTGGTGGTCACTGTCAGGGCAGGGCTGTGGAACGGACAGGTAGGCCTAGTGGCAGGGTAACGCACTGACTGACGACAACCACCACCAACAGACCGAAGTCCCTCAGGGCCCGGAGTCTAAGTCCCAGGCTGCCCTTCACCAGGTTCCCTGATGGTGGGGATGGACTTGACGCAGCCAGGAACCAGGTCGCAGCCCCCGAGACACCCCGGCTGCAGTAATGGCCGCCGCCAATGGCGTGTAGCTGGTAGGAATAACAATAGCGTAGTCAGGCAGGCCGGGTCGACAACAACGGGACAAAACGGTACAGCACAGTGGAAAAGAATCACAGGTCACGAGCCGGGTTCAGCAACGAAAGGTCAGATCACAGGAAAACACAGAGAATGGTCAAGTCACAAGCCAAGTCAGATTCCAGGAGAGTCACGAGAGTATACACAGAGCTGTAGCAACACAAAAGACACAAGACACAAGTGCAAAGAGCATGTGCGGATCACAGGCTTATATGTGCTCAGCCACACCCCTCTGGGGGATGGACCTCAGAGACCTGAAGGCATAAAAGACTCCCACCATGCTCTGCAGAAACCCAAGATGGACGCCAGCACATGAAGCCGCACAATCTCTGGGAAAAGGTAGGACCTTGACAGTCACTGTAGAAGAGGAATACACTAGCATTAGTGATAAGTGTGAAGAAGAATGCTCCTTGCACTTATGACATTGCATCAATGTCAGTAAGAATGCCCCATCATTTGAGATCAGTGGCAGAAAGAATGCCCCATTGTCAGTAATCAGTGGAGATAAGAAGTGCTTGTAGTCAGTGGAAGAATGCTCCTAAAACATGTGGTCAATGGAAGGGATAATCACCCAGGACTAGATGGCACTGGGAGGAAAATGGCCCACCGTTGATGATCAGTGACAGGAAGAATACTCCAGCATTAGTGGTAGGAAGCAGGAAGAATTTCCTATTATTGGTGGTCAGTGGGAAGAAGTATACCCTGGTGTTGCAGGTCAGTGGCATAGAAGATTTTCCTAGTATTGGTAGTCAGTGAATAAAAGAATGGTAGCTACTGCTGAGAAATAAATCATTATCGTTGATGTTCAGTGGGAGAAAAAACTGCTGCTTACACTGGTGGTCAATGGCAGGAAGAATGCACCAGCTTAGGTCAATGGGAAAAATACCCCAGGGTTGGTAATTAGTGGGCAAAAGAGTGGTGTAAGCAGCTAATTAACTGAGGATACACTTTGAATACCACATTGCCGACTCTTTTAAATTATATCAGTCCTTGAATTATGCAGGGACCATCAGGTGGAATTAGAAAAATTTGCGCAATAGTCCCTATGTAATCCTAACTAGAGCTGTATACACCATGAATCACCTAAAGGTGTAAGAATGTGTATAAATTTGCTGCACTAAAACTACATAAAGATATATACAAATGTCATATAAAGCATCGCAACTAAAATCTCCATCAAAAATGTGTATATATGTGTGTATAAAAGTGACAATAATAATTTATTCAAAAACAAATCATATGTTGCACACAAATAAATTGTTGAAAAAATATTCAAATAACATACATCAGTCAGAGGAACCACAAGACCCAGCTCACCACTATAGCTTAATGGAGAGCACTATGTTTTCTTTCTCTTCCTTTTGAGCTTGAGAAATGGATATCCTTTTTGGTCAATTTCATCAAGTAATGTGGTTGAGGAGCTGGGTCTTGATTGCATATACAAGCTGCAGCAGATTGAAGATGTTCTCTGGGTCCTGGTGCCTGACAACATGCTAAATTGACCTTTGTGGTGAGGGTCAGTTTCTGGAGGTGAGTGTTCACCCTCTAGGGGAAGGTGGATGATTGTATCTTTTTACTTGGAGCACACTTTCATTAAACAAGTGTAATTTTGCATTACTGTGATTTAGGTTTTTCTTCTCTTTGGACTTTTTATACTTTTGGACTTTATTTGAATATCATTTAGCAATTTATTTGTGTGCAACAAATGAGCATTTTTGGATAACATAATTAGTCTGGCTAAATAAAGACAAAAGTCCATCCTGTTCAACCATAACATTTGAGGTTTTTTTGGATAAAATATTGTTGTCACATTTCTATACACATAGTTGCGCATTTTTGACAGAGATTTTTATTGCAATGCTTAATATGACGTTTGTGAAGTGCGGGAGATGCGGGACATGTATCCCAGGTCTAGTAATATTACTGAAACAAAAAACCTCTTTTAAGTGTACCCGGTACAGATTGGGCAATCCATACAATCTCTGTGCCAGTTGATCCTAATCTTTCAACTAATGACCAACCTGTATCATGATCAAAAAAGGTTTTTATTATTATTATTACTACATCGGGTTTATATAGCGCCAAAGGGTTTGCTCAGCGCTGAACAATATAGGGGGGACAATACATGGCACAGTACAACAATAACAAACAACGTACGAAGGGTAAGAGGGCCCTACTCTTTCGAGCTTACAATCTAGGAGGGAGGGGGTAGTGGTACAGTAGGAAGTGGCTGAGGGGAGTGAAGTGGTGGGAGGAATGAGGGAGAGTGGCCGTTAGGTGAGGGTGGGGTAGGCTTCCCTGAAGAGATGGGTTTTGAGGGAGCGCCTGAATGTGAGGAGAGAAGGTGACAGTCTGATGGATTGGGGCAGTGAGTTCCAGAGGATGGGGGAGGGCCTGGAGAAGTCTTGCAGTCGTGCATGGGAGGAGGAGACCAGGGAGCAGGATAGAAGGAGGTCCTGTGAGGAGCGAAGGGTACGGGTAGGGCGGTACTTGGGGATCAGGTTGGTGAGGTAGTCAGGGGCAGTGTTGTGGACGGATTTGTAGGTCAGGGTTAGAAGTTTAAATTAAATTTAATGCCTAAATCATGAAAACCCCAATTCATCAGGGCATGGAACTTTTATTTTTAGGAAGGGTTTATATAAATCTACTGGTAGAAAAAATTAAAAATAAAAACCTTAACAGTAAACAGTTTTAAAACCTCAAACAAATTGGAAAAACGAGATGTACTATGAAAACTCCAGAGTCCTTTTAACAAACATGTCATGCTCCTATGATACATGTAATAAATTAATTAATGAGGCTCTTCTCCTGCTGGCAAAAAAGTTATCACATTCAATAACCATACTTCTCTATTGACTGTGGCCGTACGGTTGTGATTCCAACCTTTGCTGTCACACGTCCTCTTCCATTTCCTATGGTAATGAACATCCAATGAAGGCTAAGCCTTTCAAGACACAATTATAATCACATTACAGAATGTCCTGCAGTATCGAATGGTGCATGGGATGCAAAAGGCACTCTAGGCTGGAGGGAACATTGTGTCCTTATTTCTCAACTGTACATCAACATCAGCCTGAAGGTTAAGTTAAGCTGTCTAGTCTTATAAGAGAATTAGAACTATCTCCTGAACAGTTTTGCTATCCATAGCCAAATTACTGGGGAGGTCAACATGTGACCACTTATACCCTGAAGTCACTAATTATATCAGTTATGGCTCCATGACTTACACCAACGAATCGTATTCTATGTCTGTTCATGCAGAAGCATATCTGAATAATGAAGAGCTTTGCCTAACTGTTTCCCTGACTGCATCAAAATTTCTTTGGATATTTAAATTGAAACTTCATAGAGTACACTTTTGAGTTTTTTTAGTGTTTGCCTCAAAATAATTTTGATGTGCACATTCGTACTCATGTCATATATACATATTTGTGTGTCACAATGACAGAATGCTACCCTCATACTTTCCAAACATTTCATGGTGAAGGTAACCTACAACTAGGGATGCACCGAGATTTCAGCAGCCAAAACATATAGACTGAAATCGACCTATCGGCATTTTGCTGAAAGGAAAAAGTGAGCCGATACAGGTGCCGATAATGAGACCAATGAGGGGCGGATTGATTATTTGGCTGGGGGGTTTGGGGGGGCTGTGTGTACTGTAGATGGGGGGACGGTGGAGAAAAACAGGAGAGGAGGTAAGCAGTGTATAGAGTGAGGGAGCAAATGCAATTACTGGCTTTTTTTTTTCTTCACTTTATTGCTCAGAGAAGGAGCTGTCATTCGCCCCCCTTCCCCCCTGCAAAGAGGACCTGTCACTTATATAGGGGACCAATAGTCCCCTATGGGATAGCATATGATAGCAATAAAATCACAAGTTAAAAAAATAAAAACACACATTAAAAGTAAAAAAATAAAAATTAAAAAATTGAGCCTCCCCACCCTCACATACGCAGACATTTCAGCTTAGGTTTCAGTTTTTGGCCAAGTGCATCCTGAATTTTCAGTTTCGGTACCTGAATTTTCATTACGGTGCACCAATAACTACTATCTACAAAGAACCGCTCTGACTGGCTTTTAATCCAAGTTCAATAAATGTTTTAGATATGTGTATTTCATTACAATTCGTTGTTTGTGTGGAAATTTCATTTTTGGGGAGATTTGGATCGCATGGACATGTAACAAATGTGAACAAATCCGAAAAAAGTTTTAATGACATTAACAAACGCATTTGTTTAATTTAGATGATGTCACATGATACGATAGCAGTTCAGGCCCATGGGGAAATTAATAAAATTTTAAAATGAGTTCAATTATTTGGATTTAGATCCTTGGTGTGTTGAAGTGTATGTGAATTCAAAAACATTCTAATTTTGGAAAGAGTTGGGAAAGTTTAGAAACCCTGTTGGGTTTTACCATTCTCTGGATCTCCTTTAGAAAGATTTATGCTGACTTGAAGCTGTCAGGTTTCACCAGGTCTTAAACTGGACCTTGCACTAACATGCAAGGTCTGCCTATATGGCTTCTGTCCACCCCCTGCTGTCGAAATGCTGCCATATGGAAATAAAATAAAAAAACACTTTGGTTTAAAATCATAAAAAAATACTTACCTTACGTCCAGGCTTTGGATAGGTTCACCTAGGTGAGGTGACATAGGTAGGTCTTCTAGTAGGATACAGAGAAAGGTGAGGAGCTCAAATTAAGGAGAACATGTTCCTGTACAGTGTAGTAGCACTCAAATATTGGGATCCTGAGGTTCCCAATATCCCTCTGTGACACTCATTGATGTCAGCAACAGGAATGAGGAAGCATCTGGAACCTGAGAGTAAGGTGGATATTTTTATTGGATTTTAGTGTAAGGTCTGCTTTAAGGTGTGCATTTGTTTATAAAGATGCAAAGTTTTATGTTGTGTAACAGGTACAGTTAGGTTTTATCTCAAGCCCATTTAGTCCATTTCTAGAGTTTATTTACATATTGTAGGGTAAGTCAGTCTTACTTCAGGTGTTTGAAGAGAAATTAAAGAGACACTGCCACCAACTTAAACATTTTCAGGTTAAAAGCACAGAACAGTCAAGTATTTTTTAATGCTTGCTTACAATGCCTTTCCTTTCCATAAATCATTTAATTCACATGCAATTTGTCTCTGAACTTGCTAGAAAATATGATTTCTCCAGGAGAGTCAGTTCCCCAGCATAGCCCCCTTACTTCTAGGACATATAGCCCTCTCCTCTTTGGGAGTGTCTAATTACTCTCTCTTCTGGCCCAGCTCCTCCACCCTTTTCTTCATCTTCCTACCTAACATTTATATAGCAGCTGAAAGAGATATGAAGGGGAATACTATAGAGTGTCTCTTCAGTGACATCTTTGAGTCAGCTGGGGCTGCTAACATAACATCCAAGATGGAGGCACCCAGCAGTAGTCTTGGGGTCTGGCTATCTGCACAAGGGAAGTTTTTACTGGTAAATAAGACTCCACTGTGTCTGGTTTACTTGCATACAAGGAAACAATGACACTTCAGTGACACTTAAGTGATGTCATCTATATAAAGTGTAGCAGGTACAATGGTGACAGGAATGGGCTTGAGAATCACTCTCCCTTAGACCCCCCTGCTCAGCAACTGCAGAACTGCAGGGAGAGAAGGAGAGTGGCTCCTTGTGTTCCTACTACTCGCTCCCTTTTGTCAGTACCAGAAAAAGAGTGAGGACTGGAGTGGCTGCAACAGGGAGAAGTTAGGCTTTGAGATAACAGTGAGGGACCAGTCGTAGAGGAGGAGAAGAGCATCATGGTATATGTAGTCCCCTGGAAGCACTGCCTATTGAGATATAATGGGACTGGAACTACAACCCCCAGCTAGCTTGGCAAGAAAAAAAATTGATTGAACTAGACATCCTGCCCAGGTAATTGGGATTTTGGGGAGAGTGTGACAGCAGCAGTTTTACAGGATCATGTCAAGATAATTCCACCTAAGAGAGCCTGAGTCCACATCCGTGTGAGGGAGAGTTAGAGGGTACAGAGCATGACCCGAGTACTGAGGAAAAAAACTACCTAGCAGAGTCGAATGGATACCCAACCAAAGAGACCACTGTTGCTGTGTCGCTGGGTCTGGTGAGAGGTCTTTGTGGCCACTACTTGTTACCACCATTAATGACTGAGCCATTAGGAACCACCTTCCAGTTATTCCATAGATCTAATACTGCCTGCAGGCCTATTTGACTGTCTTGATGCACACCAAGGGGCTCCAACATTTAACCAGATGGAAAGCCAGGCCTAAAGACTACCCTGAACAATTGTTACCCTGAGGCCTTGTTCCTTTATATTTGGTTAAAGAGGTACTTCTTAAGAGATGCTGTATCATCTCCAATTCTTTGGAGTGCACTCTAACCTAATGTAGTATTATTGTCATTTATACTACATTTAATGTTTATTAATATTGGTTATTGCTGATTTACTGACTTACCATTTTGATCCTAGATAGTGGTATAAAACCTGATTTTTGTCAATTTGGCATAGTTAATGCTCTGTTTAGCAGACTGTGTAATGTTCTTTCTGTGGTGTGCTCATTTCTGTTCAATTTTTCATTTGTTCTGAGCCGTATCAATAGATCAAGAGCATTTACCACTGTGTGTCTATTTACTGGCAGTTACCCTCAGACGGGTTGCAGGTATTTTACATGCGTGTCTATATTCATGTTTGCAGTGATATTTATTCAACCAGGTGTATCATAGGGGACAAGGTTGTTCTTTGAGTCGAGACACAGCACAGAAAACCAAAAGTTACCAAGCAGCTCCTTTAGGGGTGGCGCTAAACATGGCGACTCGTATGGGATCACTCTTTTCTACAAGCAAGTCACCAAGACAATGCACCAATTACTGCCAAAATGGACCCTGCTACTGCAACCCAGTGGTGTGAGGAGGAAAATAGCCACCAGGAGTCAAGTGTGGTACTAGACATCCTTGGAGAAGACTGGACTGAGGAGCAAATCTGCCAAGCTGTGCAGGCACTAGTTCCTGATCAGAAGATGTGTGTGGTAGGCTTGTGACCAGATCAAGGGACCTCCTGCACTAATGTCCTACTAGAGTGGAGAAAAGGGATGCCTGCCTCCAAAGGGCCAGTCTACAGCTGAATACCGATGTTGAGGCTTGCCTGATTCAACTGAGTGTACCAGATGTGAGCCCAGAAAGTGCAATTCGAGCAGCCCGACAGAAGAAGCTACTTACCCGTAGCCATGATTGGGTCAAAATTCATTGCAGCCTTGGGAGATCTTATGGCAAAATGCCAACAGAACATACCAACGTGCACTGGGACCAGCTATTGAAAACTTGAAGACTTCTCGGTAAAACAGCTGGTGCCAGCTGGGGAAGAAGAGTATGAAACATGAATGGGGAAAGCCATGTAGGCCCAGGAGAACTGGGATGTGCCGGAAACCCTAAAGAAACTGATCATCAGTGAGAGTTTGAGCTGAAGAAGCTATCATAAATCTCACGTTCAATCAAACGACCTAAACAGCCTCACTTTTGCTAGGAGAGAGGGGGATGAAGAGACAGAGTGGGCAGCGGAAGTTTACGCAGATCCCTCTGCCTTCCCTGTCCCTGTCACAGCTGTTCCAGTCCTTACTCTTTCTGGTGCTGACAGGAGAGAGTGAGCGGTGAGAACACAAAGAACCACTCTCCCAGCTGCGGTTGGCTGAGTGGGGGCCGGGGGAGAGTGATTCCGAGCCCATTCCTGTCACTGCTGCAACTGCTATAAATGTTTTGTTGAAAGCGGAGCATAAATAGAGGGAACACAACAGTCCATAAAAACTGCCTCCAACGCGTTTCACCACTTTCACAGGACTTGGTCACAGAGATGGCTTGAAGAATATATAGGCAAGGCAGTTCATTAATTAAAGCAATACCTTAGTTACACCAATTAAAGGGAAACACACCTGTTCTACATTGTACTCTACATTACAATACAAAAACATTATTCAACAATTGTACATACATTTCCCATACAATATTGCCTGCTTATTAGAAATTTAAAACCAAAGAAGCTAATGATCCCCCCCTCCCCCCAGCACACACACAACATGGATTAGGAAAGCGAGTATTGTATACTGTATCTAGATTCGGTCAGAAAGGAAAAAAGGAGGAAGGAGGGGGTGGTTAATCAATGCAAATTTTTTTGGCAGTGGATTTATTTTGCATGAAAATCTTTAATTTTGCCTTTGCTGTGACAATTCATATTGAAGTTAGAAAAAAAATGAAAGCAAAAAGAAATACTGGCAAACAGGTCACAATGTATGCTCTATAAAGGAACCTTCAAAAGCTCTTTTGTGAAATCTTGTGTTGAATGCAATCGTGTATCTGAATTCAGTACTAACTTATAAAGCTATTCACATTCTGACAGGTCTCAGCTTTTCTAAGAAAAATGTTGCTCCTTTTTTCTCCCCAGTTTTCTAGATCAATAAAATGTTTTAAATGACTCTGTGCTATTTGTATTTGAAGTACATTTTCCATTACTAAAGTTAAGAAAGGGAGAAAAAATACAGACAGCCACAAAAGCAATAAGTCGGGCAATTTGCTGGTTCACATTTAAAATGCATTGTGCTTTTTTTTTTTGGTTTGGGAGCCTGAAAAGATTTCTGTGGGACAGCAATTCTGGGATATTGACACAAAAAAAGTGAATTCCTTATGAGAATTCTCTGTATATGTCAGCATTTAGAGATCAATAATCCTTTAAAATATTATCCCTGCCTCCCTGCTTCTGTATTCTGGGTGTCGTATAATTTGGTTCTTGGAAAGAGTTATGTAACCCTGATAAAATGTATCCTTTGATTTCTTCCCCATCTTACATTTCCTTAGAAGTTTTGTTGAAACTTTAAACATTTGAACATGATTATGATGTCAGAAAAGTTCAACAACCCAACATGCATTTTCAAAGAACTTCAAATGATGCAAAACTCTGAAGATATTAAAGAAAACAAGATCATGCTGAAAATTGATAGAGTTTTTAGTAAATGTTCAAATACTTTCAGCACTGGTTCACACTGGTGCAACTTGGCATGCGACTTGCGAGACATAGGGCTTGATTTACTAAAACTGGAGAGTGCAATATCTGGTGCAGCTCTGCATAGAAACCAATCAGCTTCCAGGTTTTTCTTTTTTTTTTTCATCAAAGCTTAACTGAACAATCTGAAGTTAGAAGCTGATTGGTTACCATGCACAGGTGCACTCTCCAGTTTTAGTAAATCAACCCCACAGAGTTACATGACAAGTGAAAACACGTTCATTTGAATGGCGGTTGTTCCGATCAATGTGACTTAAGTCGCAACAACTTGTGAAAAGGCTTGCACTACTTTGATGTGGCATCAATGTGGCTTGAATCCCAAAGACTCTCAAGTCACATGGAAATCCCAAGCAATTTGCACTGGAAATTGCACAACAATAGGGTCGCATTAGTGTGAACCAAGTCTAAAATGATTGAGCTGTGCACTAAATTATTAAACTATACGTTATCAGTTTAGAATGTATGTTCATTGATGTGATTGAAGCATTTTTATGTACAGGTGTTCATACTGTCTTGTAAATGTATTGTTTCTAGCAAAAGGCATTTTTGAAGTTGCTAGATTTTGGTTGATTGTAGGGATGATCAAACTGATTTTGTCACCATTCAGGCTTGAGGGGGGCCTTCTGGGGTTGATTTAATAAAGGCAAATAAGATGTTGCACTTTCCAAGGGCATTTCCCCAGAGCTTAATGAATGTATAGAAAATTTACTTTGCAAGAATACCCAATCAAAATTAAAAAAAAAACAGCATTTTTACTTGTACGTGATTGGATGATGGAAGTCAGAAGAGCTTTGCTTCATTCACTAAGCTCTGAAGAAAATTTCTTTGCAAAGAGCAACTTTCATTGCAAAGTAAACAGTCTATTTGCCTATAGTACAAAGTACTTTAATGGTTGCCCAATGGGACATTTGAAGCAATGTCAAAACATTATATTAAAAGTCAATAGATATTTTTTTTCAAGTACAAAATCTGGATACAAAACAACACATATACGGCTTATCATTACAATATGTCACACAAACAGATCAGCTGTTATGGATAGTATCACATGTGGGGTGTGTTTCCATTCACCCAATGTTTCAGAGATGTGGGGGGTGTTTCCATTCACCCAATGTTCCTGGCAGGAACACTTTAATTACGGCTCAGACATCTTGGTAAAGACAGGAACATTTCAGGAGGTGCTCATGGGAGATTCCAAGTGCGTAATTCTAACTTAAACCAACAAATGGCATGGACAAACACCTTTAGAAGTCTAGAGGTTGAAGCCTGTGAGGAGGCACAGTGCAGGAAGATGAGGTTCCAGGAGAGGCCACTGGTGCTGGTTGTGTTGTCAGTACATGGGTAGTAAGTAATCCATGGTACCGTGACCCATATGAATTTTTTTCGCACATACATATTTGTTATCACGTTGGCAGGCTTCCCTATAATCCTGAACATCGTCTCTGACCAAACATACAGCTTGGTATAGCAGCTAATTAGCAGGGCTGAGGTGCATGTGCACTGCTTCAATAAAAACTGAGCACAAAACCTACACTTGAAGACAAAGCTAGCATGCTTACTGTTGCAAAATACATCAATGTTCTGAATAGCGGGTGAGGGTATTGGCATTGAAAAATAGTTAAGAAAAGTTATATGTTTACAGGATTTAACACATCACAAGAAAGGTACTGCTTACCCGCATACCTTTTGCCATTTATTCTTCACAAGCAGTGTACTGAAGGTTTGGATGAAACATATGAAGGACTCAAAAAGGTAGCCTGTTGTGCGGATGATCTATTAGTGTTTGGCAGTACTTTTGAAGAACATGACCTAAATTTGAAAGCAATGCTTGAAAGATCCAAGAAAAGGGAAGTAAACTCAATGCAGAAAATCGAAAAACAAAGTCAAGTGTTTCAGTAACATTTGCCAACAGAATGTCCAACACTAGATGCAGATAAAATAGTGGCAATTGTTGACATAGGAACTCCTGAACACCAGTCAGATTTGGAAACAGTTCAAGGAATGACCAATTACCTGTCAAGATTCACTCCACATCTTGATGTTTTTATCACTTCTGAAAGAACTTTGCAGCTTTGCTGCAAGGAGGAAAACCAGTCATGCATTTATATCTTCCATAGAGACAGAAACTATACAAAGAGAAAATCAAATGTATGCAGTTGTTTGGCTTTGAATATTGCAAGCTACCTTTGCATGGATGAAAAGTAACTATAGCACCATGTCACAAACACTTGGATATTATCACGAAAAAAAATCTTGCAACTGACCTGCACCAGCTAAGCAACAAAGGATGATGCTACATGTACATAATATATGACATGGTTATGAGTTATCAGCTGGGAACATAACCCCACTTGTTGACACTCAAAGTAGACTGCAACTTAAAGCAGACCTTCCATGTACAATTGTATTCGAAGATTTGCACACCCTGGCAAAAATCGTGAAATTGTGCCATTGATATTGAAAATCTGACTGATCATGCCAAAAACTGGCTTTTATTTAACCCCTTTGCGCCGGCCGCACACAAATGTGCGGCCTCCCGGCGTCTGGGCCTAGACGCCGAGCGGCCGCACATTTGCGTCCATGTAACTAAATACATATGTGCTGAGATCTATATTGGGGAATCAGGACCTCCTTCCTCCTGCTGGTGACCCCTCTAGTGATGCATCCTAGAATTCTATTCACTTTGCCCACTGCCTGGCCACACTGTTTGCTCATTTTGAAATCATCTGAAATAAGTACCCCCAAGTCCTTTTCCTCTAAAGTTCTGGCGAACAATGTACCCTCAATGTTGTACTTTCTCAAGGGGTTCTTTTTCCCTAGGTGCATTATTTTACATTTAGAAACATTGAACTGCAATTTTCACTTTTTTGACCAATCTTCCAGCAATGCCGAATCATGTTCCATGTTACAAACACCTCTAGGGATATCAACCCTATTACACACCTTTGTATCATCAGCAAAAAGACATACCTTACCCAACAAACCTTTAGTTATATCATTTACATATAAATTAAATAGAACAGGACCTAGTACAGAGCCTTGTGGTACACCACTAGTGACTGGTCTCTGTTCCAAGTGAACCCAATTTACAACCACACTCTGGTATCTATCCTTTAGCCGGCTGTATATCCACTGAGACACTCATGGGCTAAGTCCTAGCTTGTACAACTTTTAGTCCAAAAATCCAATCAGATTAGTTTGACATGCTCTGCCCTCAGTAAAGCCATACTGTTTTGGGTCCAGCAAGTGATAATTACAGAAATTACTCAAATGCCCGATCAAAAATTTACATACCCTGGACTGTTTGGCCGCGATACAGACACACAAGATGACACAGATCAAAATGGAAAATAAAGGTTAATTTCCCACATATGTGGGAATATAGTCAATGAGTTTGTTAGCTCTCACATGGATACACTGAGCAGGCTAGATACTGAGCTATGGAGAGCACAAAGGAACTGTCAAAAGACCTGCATAACAAGGTAATTGAACTTTATAAAAATGAAGTCTTGAATATGCCCGTCAGTACTGTTCAATCACTTATTTAGAGGTGGAAAAGTTGTTGGAATTGTTTGGAATGCAAAGGAAACCCCACAGGTAACATCAGGAGAAATGCAGGCTGCTCTGGAAAAAGATGGTGTGGTTGTTTTGAAGGATCACAATACGACGATTATCCAATTATCTAGCAATTATCTAGCATTGTGAGTGGGATTCAGTGCAGTAATACTCTGTTCCAAAGCTGACATATTGCCGTTTCCCGGGGAGAGATCCATGATAGCCAATAATCAGAGGAAGTGGCTTGCATGATGCTGACCAAGCCAATAGAGTGGCGACTTTAAGTGGAATTGCTACAAGGGGGGAGGGTTATATCCCAGGCTGGAATATGGTCAGCAAATGCTGATTTTCTTTTTTTTTAATCTGGAGCTCTGCTTCAATTTTGTTGGACGTACCCAAATACAACATGCTCAAATATGGCTGCTAAAGGTAACATGTGCTTAGCAGTAGTCATTTTGTCCAGGCAGAGGCCTAATCCTTTCATCATATTTCCCTTTCATTCAAAAGAGTATGCAGTAATTCAACACTTTCTCTGTTACAGTTGTTGGCTATTCCCTCACCTAGTAAGCAGCCACCAGTCCCAGGCACTTTTTTCTAAAATTCTTCCCTAGTCCTAAGTCAGCCACTCTTTGTTTCAACAGACCTCCACTATTCCATTGTCTCCTGCCTACAATGTTAACTAGTGAAGATACTTTTTAGGCTGGCCATATGTGAATCAATTTCTTTAGTTCAATCAGCGAGTTGAACAAAAGAAAATAGATCGATTTCTCCATCCACATTTCGAAAATTCCTCCTGCAGAGCTACTGTATTCTGACAGCAGGGAGGCTTCCCTACCACCAGAATACACTCATCAGCACTGCTAGCTATAACAGGAACCATTGATCGAGCGAAAACCTTCCAACAGACTGATTGTACCAGCCTGTCCATAAATGGATTGAAATTCAGCCGGTTCCTACTAAACCAGCTGAATTTCGATCCATCTATGTCTGGCTTTAAGCTGGGTATATACTAGTAGAATTTCAAATGAAAAATTTGTACAAACATTCTTCCCCATGTCAATGTACATTCTGATTGTAACGTGCAATTAGGAGGGACATGCTGACATGCCCATGTCCACATCCACCTGTCCAGCGTCCTCCACTACCTCTTTCCTAGTAGCAGAATGGAACCCTGCCATGTACCTAGTGCAGGTTCCACACGTGCACTTGACTTAACTCTTGACCTCCCGTACTTCTGCCTCAGATAGAGACCTCTGCAGTGCAAGTCTGCTCCCATTGCTATGGGAAATGGACCACTGGCGGAAGGAGTGCTGACAACATCTCCATCACTGATAGAGGCTATCCCATCTGACACAGGTACACACTTAATGACAGGCTGCTTGACTGTTGACCTTCGTTACCGCTAGTAACCATATGCTGTCTTCAAACCCCAATGTGCTATTGACCCAAACCGGAGACTAGGTGTGGTGCCAGTTACTTGCATTACACTCCTTTAATGACTTCAGACCAGGCAAAAGGCAAAGTTTCAAGGTGTCAAAAACATTACAGAGCCCAACTGACGTGAACAGTTCCTTTTTCCTACATCCCTAATCCCTAACTATAGCTTGTGTGCTGCCCTGGCATACCTGTATAGGCAGAATTCCTTTGAGACGGAGTCCATTGCATGGCAGTTTCTAGTAGTTGGTGTCTTCGGGTTGAGCCCTGGGTTTGAGTAACTCCTCTACATGGCGGCAGGCTTCAAGGATGTAAACAAGCTGCAGCGCCACTCCACTCTCTCTCTGTGCACCCCCAGGGCTCTCTTCTGCAGACCACTGTCCACTTTTTATAGTGCACAAGAGCAGTGTGTTGAACCCTAGAAGCACCTAACTAAAACTGTACCCTGCTTACACACATGGTCCATGCAAAACCCATAAAAAATAATATGATAGAATATTAATGCATTGTAGAATATTACCTCCAACACATTGGAGTCTGGTTGTCAACCTTGCTTATATTATGATCCGCCAGAGTGTATTTCTTCTGACCCCATGTTTTTTTCAAACCAAGAAAAACCACTTATTTGCTTTTTATGTTTGTTTTCTTCCCCTACGGAGAAAGATGATTTTGGTTCAGGCACTGATTCATGGAACGATAAGAATAAGACTAAGGAGCTGAAAATGTTGGCAGTGAAGCCCAGATAGATTTGATCATTCATCTAATTCCTGTGTCTCTCAGTAGATTAACATTGTTCTATTCCCGTATCAACAAAACTACTGCGGAATGCTTGGGGACATCATCCGTTTATCAGCAAAGAGACAATAATTCTTTTTTTTCCCTTTGCGCATTTAAATGCAAAGGTAAAGGAATGGCTTCAGGGAGACATTATGAAAACCTTTGATTTATCCTCTCATTAACCTTTTAAAGATTCTAAGGATTACTGTTGTGCTGACTAAAATAAGACATTTTATAAACATTTGCGTAATGTTTGCTATTATTAGTAACTTTGGGCAATTTTCTACCAAGATAATAAGCATCCAGTCTACCAGACAATAATGAGGACATGTTCCTGACATGTTATAGGTGTTCATAGGTGAACACTTCAGAAGAGATTATTTAAATGAGTTCTTTGGTTGCACTATCTAGTAGTAAAAAGCTGTAGTATGGTGCCTAATTGGTTACCACGCTTTATTTGTAGCAGTACACTCTTGCATTTATTACCCATAGGAATGCCACCTTCATAGCATTTGTATGCTCTCCTTTGGACTTCTTTTAGGAGTTGAGGTTTCTCCTAAACATACAGTATCAATAAGTTAGGATAGAGATAAATCAAAAACAGAAATGAAACGAGCACTGGACAAAGCACAGAAAGCGACTAGCATGAAAGGCAAACAGCAAAAGCCTCCAAAATATGAATATGAACAGAACATGCAGCGCTAATAGAGATCAATCATACAAGTATAAATGGTACATAATAAAAAATTATATGGCGACCACCGCTAAGTGATGACCCGTCTAAACGTTCACAAATTAGAATAGCATTAAATATCTCCAGCGAGAGTGTACTTGTGGTACATAGTGCACAATTTCAAAACGAAGTGGTGAAAAAATTGGTGACTTCCGTGACCATATTCCTCCCACCGAAACGAGTGTAGATTGCACTAACCAGAAAGCGCAATGGTAATGCGCATTTGAGTATTAACCAACTCCTGGTTATCCGTCTACTAAAGCTGGATCCCTGGGAGGGTCATCAGGCTAGCGTCAGCTGGGCAAAGTATCATAACCTCAGAGTCTCCAGATGTCAGGGGGTGTGCACTCGTCTCACCAGCAGGGGGAGATTAACCATTCCCAATGTGGCCACCAGATGGTCCCAAACAAGCCTTGAAGGGGGGGGCTCGCAAGAAACGAGCCAGAGCAACAAAAAGATCTAATAGTGTAGTAATTTTATTAGCCACAGGAGTAAAAGAACAAAACAGTAGGTATGCTACTCACATTCTATAGTAAGCAGCTGCTGACAAGGATTCCCAAAAGTAATCCAAAAGCAATGGCCGCCGGCCGTCCACAGGGGCCGTGCGGTGTGACATCACAGGGTGTGAGGCAAGTGTGAGGCTTAGGGAGTTGCCCTTGGGAAGCATAAGGTGATTGGACGCTCCTGCCTCCCTGCAGCAGTGGTGCAGGTGCTGTGGTGTGGGCAGTGCTGTGCTGCTCCTGGGGGCTTCCCCAGTCTCAGACTCAGATCTCTGCTGGTATGGTCCCAGCTTCAAAGATGACAGAACATATTGGCAACATCAACCAACAAGCTGTTTGTCACGCTATAATTGCCTAATAGCATCCTTGTGTCTCTTTAAAGCAGGGGTCCTGAATTAGAATTCATGGAGGTCCAGTCAGTAAAATTTTCTTCTGGCGGAGGTATGAATCTCATGTTTGCACTATAACACATCACAGCCCCACTTTACATCACAGACCCCCCTGTACATCAGTGTCTTCAACCTACCCTTCACATCGAAGCCTCTTTACATCACAGTCCCCTCTTTATATCAGTGTTCTAAGTACCCCTCTTTCACATCATTGCCACCTCTTTAGATCAGTGTCCTCAGTCCCCCCTTCACATCCGTCCCCCTTGCAATTACAATTGGCAATTTGGTTAATGCCATCAGCCACAATTTTTTGCCCCATTGTATACATTCAGTTCTTAGCTGGTTAATCTTCCATCAAGCAGCTGAATGAGGCTGGGGGTGTGTTATTGGTTGCTATGATGTAAGCAGCCCCAATGGGCCTAGCAACCAACAAACTCTGAGCTGGAATCTTTCAAATTGGACAATTTGGCTACCAATAATTGAGCAGTCAGTGGGAGGAAGAATACCATTGGTTGTCATGGGGAGGAAGACTCCACGCTACATGTAGAGCTTTAAGGCATGGTTATCTAATGGATGCCACCTAATATTAACAATAATCTAGCAGTACCATGACAAGGGACAGCACACAGACAGCATGTGTACAGTCCGCAATGAGCATTCATGCGGTATCTTAAACTGGCATGACAGTATAACCACTAACCAGCTCTAATAGTAAATCAAAAAAAGACTTTTCCTTGAAACTCATGTCATAAAAACAGCAGCATGGCAGGTTAATGAACCTGACATGATGGAAATATAGAAATGCCTTTTACTGGAGGTTTTTATTTTCTTTCTAAGCATAACTGTAGTGAAATCTTGTTGATAAATCTAACAGCATGTGTGTATAGAAAAATATTTTATCTCAGCATAATTGTCACTCTTTAGAAAAGTGGTGCTGTCAGCCTTTAAAAAGCACCTCCAACTCTGCAACACATATCACAAGTTGGAGTAACGTTGATCTCTTTACATTTCCCCTGAGCCACAGATATATGCCCGTGGCTGCATATAGTGTCGTGGGGAGTTTACTTGATAAGCTAGTGTTCACAAACACAGATTTACGTAATCAGAGGAAAGGGATATAATAAAGAATGTTGTAAATGTAGCGCTCACCCCTGAAAGGGCCTGCTATTTCGTCCCAGGTTCTTTTCCCAAGCTAGTGTACCGGCAACCAGGCACACAGTTGCAGTCACTTCTGAATCAATGAACAGTCTAGGGCAGTGATGGCGAACCTATGGCACGCGTGCCAGAGCTGGCATGCAGAGCCATCTCAGTGGGCACGCCAGGAAGAAGAGGAAGATGAGCGCACACTGACCACCCACACAAACCGGCCATCCAGATGTCGTCCACACTGGACCCCCATCAAACTACATCTCCCACATGTCTCTGGGGCCAGGGTGGAGTCAAGTGCAACAAGCACTGAAAGCTGAATATTGGTCTGGGCAGGAAGGGGGTAGAAGTGCCCGGTAGGCAAGTGGTTAATTGCAGTGTTGGCACTTTGAAATAAAAAAGTTGGTTTTGTGTTGCAGTTTTGGGCACTCGGGCTCAAAAAGGTTCGCCCTCACTGGTCTAGGGGGTAATGCTTTATTGTAAGATGAACTTGGATAGAGTGCAGGGAAACTGTGATATACTCCAGCAGCATAATGTCGTTACATGAGGACACTCTTAACTTTCTCAAAGCTTCTTAGCACTGTCCATCCAGTAGCAACTAAAGGACTGAGTAACAATGAGATACCATGGGAAATGTCCCACTTTAACCAAGCTCTAGCACTGATGCACAAGGGATAATAGCAGCACAAAGTCATTAGGATCCTACACACAGGCCTGTACTCCCAATGTCCCTGGATACGTGGACACCTCCTTCCAATATCAGCCAGACATTTCTCTAGTGAATTCTCCAGACCAGATCCTCACTGAAATCTCTTAATCAGTTCCAGAGGGTTCAAGAGAATAGGGCCCCAACTCTTAGCATAGCTAGGACCTCAATCAGAACACGTAGAACTGAAGCTGAACTGCCCAGAAGGGCAGCAGCCCTTCAGGCTGGGTATTTCTCCTCCTGGAGGAGACGGGACTGCCTCAGGCCCCAGACCACTTATGCACTCCCCAGCCACATACTAAACATCCTCCCCCAGGGATTGGCTGAGACTACATAAATATTCAGGCTGTGGATTTGTTTCTTCCAACACATTACATTACAGAATCCTCTGAAAGGGAGGGGGAACAGTTAAACCTGCAGCTACGGAAGCCTAGAACAGCCCAAAGTAATCACAAACTGCTTATAGGGGAGCCAAAAAGAACTAAATTTACCTAACCTTTCTAGCAACCTATTTATTAGAATACTGCATAAGCATATTGTCAGATTCAGAGGAGGATTTGGCATTTGCCCCTGGGTTGTTACTAATAAGAAATTGTGAGCTGAGAAATTTTGAGCTGGTTGCCCATTAAAACATCAATCACAGCAGGATCCCCAGTTAGTGACACATGCTGCATGTTATATAGCTATGTGCCCCCTGTTCAGACCTGCAATCACAGCGTTTGGCACCAAACTTCTTTTGCAACTTTTCTTTTGAGGTGTCATGTAACAAAGTAAACTGATGATCAAAGATGAGAAAGTGGATCAAAATGAACTATGTCTATCGCACCTTCTACCATGCCCACCAATCGGTGAAGTATCATGGCACACTTTGCATGGTACATGCAAAAATCTGTCCATACCATGAAAGGTCTAGCTAGCGTTTGCCTTCCAGGACAAAGGTTCCCAGACCTCTTCAGGTCAGATTCTTCAGTAATTACTGTCATTTACTGTATATAGTAAATTTCCTCTTTCACTAGAGTTTTGCTTTCCAATCAGTTGCTTGCCGATGCATGCCACCAATCTCAGTACAAATACAAAGGAAGGTCATATCAGTTAATCATCATGAGTGCTATTAAGAAATGCTAGATTGGGCAATGCAAATGAGCATGTGTAAGATGAGCATGCGTAGGATCTCAGAAAGTAGCTGGCTGGGATGGCAGCCTGCTCCACCCACACCCTTGAAGTCTCAAAAGAGAAATGGCCACACATGTCATGTGATTTTCAAAATCTAATAAACCTACATAAGCATAGTTTTGGTAGGGAATATACACTATATTGCCAGAAGTATTGGGACACCTCTCCATATCATTGGATTCAGGTGTTCCAATCACCTCCATGGCCACAGGTGTATAAAATCAAGCACCTAGGCATGAAGACTGCATCTACAAACATTTGTGAAAGAATGGGTCGCTCTCAGGAGCTCAGTGAATTCAAGCGTGGTACTGTGATAGGTTGCCACCTGTGCAATATATCCATCCGTGACATTTCCTTGCTACTAAATATTCCACGGTCAACTGTTAGTGGGATTATAACAATGAGGAAGCAACTGGGAACAACAGAAACTCAGCCACAAAATGGTAGGCCAGGTAGAATGACAGAGCGGGGTCACCACATGAGGAAGCACACAGTGCACAGAAGTCGCTGTTAAATACCTCCAAACTTCATGTGGCCTTCAGATTAGCACAACAGTGCATAGAGATCTTCATGGAATGGGTTTCCATGGTCGAGCAGCTGCATCCAAGCCTTACATCACCAAGTGCAATGCAAAGCGTCAGATGCAGTGATGTAGAGCACGCTGCCACTGGACTCTAGAGCAGTGGAGAGGTGTTCTCTGGAGTAAACAATCATGCTTCTCTGTCTGGTAATCCAATGGACATGTCTGGGTTTTGTGGTTGCCAGGAGAATGGTACTTGCCTGACTGCATTGTGCCAAGTGTAAAGTTTGGAGGAGGGGGATTATGTGGGGTTGTTTTTCAGGGGTTGGGCTTGGCCCCTTAGTTTCAGTGCAGAGAACTCTTAAGGTGTCAGCATACCAAGACATTTTTGACAATTTCATGCTCCCAACTTCGTAGGAACAGTTTGGGGATGGCCCCTTCCTGTTCCAACATGTCTACGCACCATTGCACAAAGCAAGGTCCATAAAGGCATAGATGAGAGAGTTTGGGGTGGAGGAACTTGACTGGCCTACACAGATTCCTGACCTCAACCCGACAGAAAATCTTTGGAATGAATTAGAGCAGAAACTGTAAGCCAGGCCTTCTTGTCAGTGTCAGTGTCTGACCTCACAAATGCGCTTCTGGAAAAAAGGTCAAACATTCCCATCGACACCCTCCTAAATTTTGTGGACAGCCTTCCCAGAAGAGTTGAAGCTGTTATCGCTTCAAAGGGTGGGCCAACTCAATATTAAACCCTATGGACCAAGACTGGGATGCAATTAAAGTTCATGTGCATGTAAAGGCAGACGGCCCAATACTTTTGGCAAGATAGTGTATGTCTCTACAAGGTACTTCTAGTCCTATAAACACATTAGTGGCACAGTCTTACATAGGTGAAAGACATGGGATATTTCCATTAAAGGTCCAATATTCAGCTTCTGTCTTCCTTATCTTTCTTTTACCCCTTGGTTAGCCTCTGACCCAGAATGGGTTCTTGGGCTGGGATTTCTGCTTTAACTGCATATGTCTTTCAAGTCATGCATGTACACAATAACGAACACTATTTATATATTAGTTGTAGTTTACAATACAAATCTAACACAGAATGAAGCCATTGGTATCACAGGCCACTAAGAGGCATATTTTTAAAGAGTAAATATGGCTTTTACCAAACATTCACTGGCGATGAAACAATCGCTGTCATTTAAAAGACATGCACCAGGAGGATTTCCCTTCAGTGAATGTTTGGTAAATGTCAGTCACCGCTTTTTAATTAACCCCATAAGTATTTACTATACAGAGAGCAGACAAAGCAGACTTTCTTCAGTGGCCCAATTACCAGGTGGCCCTATCTGAACATAGTACAAAGGAAAGGGAGAGCAAGAATATTCACATTTAGCTATGATTATAAGCTACATCTTGAACTATTGAGATAGGTAAACAACATTATTTTCAACAATACATATTAATATAGAAATAAAAAATAAATCTGCTATAATTCAATTTGAACTCAAGGCAAAAAGCTAAATACATAGATGAAATGCATTTAAAAGAGAAGTATAGGATTTTTTTCCCCCAGTTATAGTTACCTAGGTGGATGCAGCAGAACGTCTCCTGCCGGCTCTAAGGGTGAGAACTCAGGGAATACATGACCTCTGATCGCTGAGTTCTCACAGCCATTCTGAGCAAAGAGCAGGACTGTCAGTCACCGCTGTCTGCTCTGCCCCCCACAAACTTCTTGGAGTGCTGGGCTGTGGAAGGAGAGGGAGCGGCTGGCTCAGGCTCTCAGCAGATCACTAAGAGGCTGAGCCAGGCGCCGCTCCAGACTCTGGGGTGGATCCCGGCTTTAAAGTCAGGATCTTTTTCCAGCCTGGACTGGCTGAGTGACATCAGCCAACAGTGGGTTTCAGCTGTGTTGTGTGGCAGGTCCGCTGCCCACTGTAAGCTGAAAATGGGTCACAGGAGTGCAGAATGACCTGCACTCCTGTGATCAACAGGAGAAGTACAGCCAAAAAAGCTTTGGCTGCATTTCTCCTTTAAGGGAGCTGTTGTATCTGCCAAAAGATTTATATTTCTGTCCATCCAGTTCTGAGATTTAGAGAGACCTGCCACACAGCACAGCTAGATGGATCATGCTGGTTACAGTAAACAAAAAGGGCTGGATACTCTCTCCACCACCAGCTTGCTGACTGGACAGTGAAAGAGCAGAAGCAGGCTAATGAGATTATGTATCTGCTATCTCTGCTCTTTCATCCTATCAGCATGCTCCTTGTTGACACGTTTGCATGCAGCACACCTTTTTAAAATATATATATAGTATGTACAGTAAGTAATAAACACACCTTTTTAATAAACAAGTCAACTACACCCACAAAGGAAAAAACCCTGGAAGTGGTGGAAGCACAAACCTTTCCCAATATAGATGTTCTGCCATTACAGGCAAGGAAAGGTCACCGCTGGTGGGGAGATGGAACACTATCTCATCAGTGTCCACAGCAGCAATTCAAACCCTACCCCTTCAGGATATGTAAGCATGATGCGATAAATGTATTTCAGAGATGAGAATTCCCCTTCACTAGCCTACCCAACAGAAAAGCACACCCATGTCTAGGAGATGGAATGCCATGTGGTAGAGAGGGCCCATGTCATTTCACTGTCAATCTGGAATACATCAATGGGTCATTAGGAATGCATTTCAGGAATTATTATTATTATTATACAGTATTTATAAAGTGCCAATAGTTTGCTCAGCGCTGTACATTACAAAGGGGGACAGAACATGTGATAGAACAATACCAATACAATGCAAAACATGAGGGGATCGAGGGCCCTGTTCTTTCAAGCTTACAATCTAGGAGGGAGGGGATGGTGGCACAGGAGGAAATAGCTGAGGGGGATGGAGTGGTAGAAAGAGTGGAGGAGGTCGGCAAGTTAGCAGGGGGTGGGGTAGGCTTCCCTGAAGAGATGGGTTTTCAGGGTGCGCCTAAAGGAGAGGAGACTAGGTGATAATCTGATGGGTTGGGGCAGGGAGTTCCAGAGGATGGGTGACACCCTGGAGAAGTCCTGGAGGCGGGCATGGGAGGAGGAGGTAAGGGAACTGGAGAGAAGGAGGTCTTGTGAGGAGCGGAGTGTGCGTGCTGGGTGGTACTTGGATATTAGGTCAGTGATGTAGTACGGGGCAGTATGGTGGACAGCTTTGTACGTCAGCGTTAGGATTTTGAATTTGATCCGTTGTGCAATCGGAAGCCAGTGGAGGGATTGGCAGAGGGGGGTGGCGGAGATGGAGCGGTTGGAAAGGTGAATGAGTCTGGCAGCCGTATTCAGGATGGACTGAAGCAGGGATAGCCAGCGGCGAGGCAGGCCAGTGAGGAGGGAGTTGCAGTAGTCGAGTCGTGATATGATGAGGGAGTGGATGAGCTGTTTAGTGGTTTCTGGGGTTAGGAACGTGCGGATTTTGGCGATATTGCAGAGGTGGAGTCTGCACAAGTTTGTTAAAGATTTGACTTGGGGCTGGAAGGATAGGTTGGAGGCCAGAATGACACCAAGTACTCTGGCCTGCGGGTGGGTTTGATGGTGACGTTGTTGGATGTGACAGAGAAGTCAATGGGGGGTGGTGTCTGGGCTGCGGGGAAGACAAACTCGGTTTTGGAGAGGTTCAGTTTAAGGAAGTGGAGCGACATCCAGTCTGATATGTCGCTCAGCAGGTGTGTGATTCGGGCGGAGACCGAGGGGGTGAGGTGGGGGGTTGAGAAATGAGAATTCCCCATCATTAGCCTACCCATCAACAAAGTATACCACCGCCTGGAGGATGGAACGCTATTCTGGAGTCGGAGAGAGGATCAGCCACACAACAGTGGCTACATCAGCAATCCAAACCCTGTCCCTTCAGGATATGCCACAAGAAACACGTTTCAGAGATGAGAATTCCCCTTCATCAGACTACCTGATAGGACTACCTCTAGCCTTTTAAACCATTAGCCGACTGTTATCAATAAACCACAGTTTGAAGACCTCATAAGGTAATCAAACTGTTTAACAAATAGGAAAACAATTGGTTTATTGCTACCAGTTGGCTGATACTTTAACAGGCAGGAGGTAATTCTGATGTGCTGTTCAATTTTTCTGCTTGCTTTTTGACTATCATTTTTTTTTTTGCAGCCTGTCTACGGTAAACAGAAGTCTGTTTTTTTATGGGTTAAAGGACTTTGCACATCCTAATTCCTGATATTTCAAGGCCAAAAGCCGTTTGCCTCAGCTTCCCAAAGGACATTAAATAGCAGCTGTTTACTAGTATTAGTTAGCAGATCAAACAGCGTATATTATGTGGAGTTTTCAGATTGAAAGTAAGAATCTAATCATGTCTTCTAATGGGAAACCCAAAGTCATTTTTTATTCTGCAAAAAATTGTTTCCATTCTACATTTCCTATACAAAGTAAAAAAAATGAGAGAAAAAAATATCATTTCACGCTATTGTTATTTACAGAGGAATGAAATAAGCGGCTGGAGCAAAAAAGCTTAATTGTAACAAATGATCGGGGTGCCAGCTGTCCGTGGGTTTTTTTGTTCCGAGCATCTCTGAGCCAAATATTTATCTTTTTGGCTTATTAGTACCTAATGTGCCTGCAGTCTCGCTTTTACTTGGCCATTAAAACAGACCAAAGAACCTGAATATACAAACAGATTAAATTGGGGAAATATTTTTTTTACATAATAGTAAAAAAACTAAACAAAGGCAGCTTACATGAAGTAGAGCAGATGTATATATCTCTTGTAATTACCATAAGGCATTTCACATTGCTAAATCCTCTTATACACCCTAAAAATATTTAGAAATAAAGATTAGTCCTTTCCTATAGTCCTTCAGAAGTAATGTAATTACATAAAATGTGACTCTAATGCCTTAGTATTAGCAGGACAGCAGGAACTTCTAGGCCCCAGGCTAGGGCCCCTTTTTCAGCAATCACCTCTCCAGAAAGAAGGACCAGGAGGGAGAGAACATCAACCCGCACCTTCCATAGGCAAAGACATAGAAGGAACATAGTGTTACAAGGTCACCCCAAATAGTTAAATCCTTCTACAGTATGTACCATTGGCAATAAACCTCATAGTAGTTGGCCAGAGACAAATAAAAATGTATAACAGATGTAGTGCCTTCCAGTGTACATTGTTGTTGAGAATAGTTAGAGCAGTCTTTCTCAACCTTTTCAACGCAGAAGAACCCTTGACATGACTTTCCGTTCTCAGGAAACCCCTGATAAAAATGACTTTATCTACAATTCATGATACATTAGTGTGATAGTCAAAGGTAAGAATGCTCCTTACACTTGTGGTCATTAAGAAGAATTACCCCCTTACAGATTGCTAAAAAGATCAATGGTGTCAGTGGGAACTTTCCTGAGAGGCAAAAATTGCTCATTGCTCAAGGAACCCCTGGAGGAACCCTGGTTGAGAAACCCTGAATTAGAGGCTTATTACACACAGAATTATGGTATCATCTCCCACTATTGACAGCGACACCCCCCTGCAACAGACAGAGAAAAACAACAAAACTGAGCTTAAGGAAAACCAAACAACAATAATTGGTGCTCAGAATGGCTGTAGCCTAGCAAAAACAATTTCATTTAGGCTTGGGACTCCACTGTTTAGGGGATGTATAATATACCACCTGCGCTATTAAATCCCCTATCGCTAAGCAGCTAGCACTTGAAATGCCACAACCCAGGCACACAATACAATGTAATATAGATATCTATTAGTAGTGCAGTGCTATAACTTATAAAATACTTATACACATATACGTAAAACATGCAATATTTGTGATGCCCCTATCATGGGGTTTTTCTGTGTCCACTCTCGGTGCTGTGAGAAATGCTATACAGTGAAGTCCACACTATATCGGACTCTTGGATGACTCTTTTGTGCATGTGCTCCACACTAAGTGCAAACAAACGGGGTGTCAATCCACAGTGACAGGGGTGCCCCCTCACCTTCCTGCCCAGGCCCCTCAGGACCAATGAGCCAAATGATGCCTTATTATTCCTCCACAGACCGTCAGATCCTCCTCAGCAGTAATGGTGGGACCCTTTCTTTAGTAATGGAATTTAGAACCTCTCCAAATACGTTCCCAGCAAGGCAAAGAAATCCAGCATAGTGTAAAACCATTTATTTGCATAAAACGCTATTCTTTTCCAGTCATTACTTTTGTTACTCCAGTCAATATCATCAAATCAGCTCATTCCATTTCTCTTTGTGGGTTGAACTAGCAAGGATGACTCAGAGTGTATTAGTAATCGCCTGAAATAATGAATTAACATTAAAATGAATATCACCAATCTTCTGAAATAATAAAAGAATAACAGAATTTCCAACAATACAAATGGATTTGCAACAACAAATATATACCCTCCTGAAGTAACAAATGTTATGAAAACAAATTATTCTAGCATGATAAAACTAAATGATTTACTTAACAAATGAATCCGAAACTAAACAAATTTTTCTGTCGTGCACATCTCTATAATAGAGTGAGTCAGTGTTGTCACCCTAGAAAGGGAAATGGCACTTTGAGTAGAGAGCGGTGAATGTCAGTCACTGATCTGTGCTCTGTCCCTCCAGCACTCACTGGAGCACTGGGCTGTGCAGGGGATTGGAGCAGCTAGCTCAGGTTATCAGCAGCTCCCTGAGAGTGTGGGGAGGTGCAGTGTGATGCAGCGATAGTAAAGACACAAAGTCGGTTGCAGTAAAACGTGGAACTTATATTGAAACCATAAATATCCTGTCACAAACAGAGTGACATGCAGTGCAAAACAGTCTTTGGTGACAATCCTTCAAAAAGTGCTTCTTCCACACGGTGATAGTGAAAAGATATAGCTGTGCACTCACCAGATGCACAGTTTAACTGCGCATTTAAAGATGAACTCCTTTCCAAATCCACCGACAGTTTCTAAAGGTCAGGTCAGGCCAGATATTCATTCCCCTGTTGTATAGCTGACAATCCACGGTCTCTCCCTTAGGTGGCTCTATAGGTGATAAGTGACTCACCAAGGGCCACAAGAAAAGGGAGACCAATAGCGTGATACCGTTTCAAAAAGTTTGGACTTTATTCCACACAGTATACAGATAAAAGGGAAAAAACACACACTGACCATGAGGTGAATTTAAAAGATGGCCACCGGGACCTCCATTGTGCCGGCAACAGAGAGATAATGACGCTGAAGCTTTCCCCTTTTGATGATGTGCGACTAGCACGAAACGCGTCAGGGAAGGAGCTACAGCGTCACTATCTCTCTGTCGCCGGCACAATGGAGGTCCCGGTGGCCATCTTTTAAATTCACCTCATGGTCAGTGTGTGTTTTTTCCCTTTTATCTGTATACTGTGTGGAATAAAGTCCAAACTTTTTGAAACGGTATCACGCTATTGGTCTCCCTTTTCTTGTGGCCCTTGGTGAGTCACTTATCACCTATAGAGCCACCTAAGGGAGAGACCGTGGATTGTCAGCTATACAACAGGGGAATGAATATCTGGCCTGACCTGACCTTTAGAAACTGTCGGTGGATTTGGAAAGGAGTTAATCTTTAAATGCGCAGTTAAACTGTGCATCTGGTGAGTGCACAGCTATATCTTTTCACTATCACCGTGTGGAAGAAGCACTTTTTGAAGGATTGTCACCAAAGACTGTTTTGCACTGCATGTCACTCTGTTTGTGACAGGATATTTATGGTTTCTTAGTAGTCACCAATTATCACACATACCTTGGATATTTCAATATAACCATAACTGTGATTCAGTATAATTATAATTGCGATACAGTGCCGCATCCTTTATATTCATATGATTGCGAGGTTTTTTTGGTTTACTTTTCGATGCTTGGCTGCTTTATTTCACTTTGAGCGCTCGCAAATTTCTTTTAAGCTTGAACTTATATTGAGAATGCCAAACTACAAGCACCCTAGGCAGGAGAGCACCACTAGGGAAACACTCACAGTACAGTTCAAATGCAGATATACAATGGGAGGAGGTGTGTCGACAGTGTCTGTTCAGAGGGCAGAGTGCAGCCTGGTTACTCCAGTCCCAAAGAGAGGGCTTTTTTGTAGGATGGCGAGTCCCTAACCTGTCCCTTCTCATCTGGAACCTTTTTCTGCCACTACTCACTATGCCCGACATATGCAAATGCACGCCAAAACCCGGCGGCATGGACTTTTAAAAGGTTCTGCTGACCCAAGGGGTCACCTGGATGCAGCGTAGTTAACCGGAACTCTGCTTCCAAGATCCTGTACACATTCTATTCCAAATCAAAACATAAAGAAAAATATATCAAATTTGTGTTGTTCCTCTAAAAAATTTGAAGAAAAGTGAATATTAGACTGTTCAAAAAAATAGCAGTGTTTGTATTCTTCTTTACAAACTCAAACATTCACTATATAAACTGCAAATGTTTGAAGATTTAGCTTTCCTTTGAATCACTTATTGAATATTTAGTTGTATAAGCACTGTTTCTGAGAACTGCTGTACATCTGTGTTGCATGGAGTCAACCAACTTCTGGCACCTGTGAACAGGTATTCCAGCCCAGGATGATTGGACTACATTCCACAGTTCTTCTCTATTTCTTGGTTTTGCCTCAGAAACTGCATTTTTGATGTCACCCCACAAGTTTTCTATTGGATTAAGATCCGGGGATTGGGCTGGCCACTCCATAACGTCAATCTTGTTGGTCTGGAACCAAGATGTTGCACGTTTACTGGTGTGTTTGGGGTCGTTATCTTGTTGGAACACCCATTTCAAGGGCATTTCCTCTTCAGCATAAGGCAGCATGACCTCTTCAAGTATTCTGATGTATTCAAACTGATCCATGATCCCTGGTATGCGATAAATAGGCCCAACACCGTAGTATGAGAAACATCCCCATATCATGATGCTTGTGCAACCATGCTGTCAGGAATGGACTGGCCAGCAATGGTGGGACTCACCTGCCTTTTGATCTGCAGTACCAGGGCTGGCCAGCGGGTGCTCCCAGCAATCAGAGACTCAACCTTTCAGCCAGCTAACACCTGGAGCTGATGATACTGGTGTATTTAAGGGATGGCCAGACTTGCAGACTCTGCCTTGGTGTTGTGTTTGTCCTGGGCCCTGTATCTGTCCTGTATCCTGTTTCTGTTCCTTTGCTGACCCTGCCTGATCTGAACCGCTGCTGACTTCTCCTGCTCTGATCCCGGCTCGCTCCTGACCATCCCTCTGCCTGACCCTCTGTACTACGCTGCTTGCTACCTGTTCTGATCCCTGGCTTGTGACCCTGACCATCCCTCTGCCTGACCCTCTGTACTACGCTGCTAGCTACCTGCTGAACCTAGCCTGTGACCCCGACCCATCTCTGCTTGCTCCCCCTGTACCTACCTGCCCTATTGATATTGACCCGGCCTGCCTGACGACGCTTGCTTGTATGTACTGTTATCTGTGGGTGGTTGGTTTGGTTTGTTTGCACTGTATTATGTTTTAGTATTGCACTGCGTTTATGTTTGTATGGTTAGTGTTAATAAATTATATTGTTTATCACATATCTGAAGTCTGCGTTTCCCTGCGTCAGTCACACACCTCTGGTCACACCTGGGAGCCCTGACACATGCTTCACTGTCTTCACAGTGTACTGTGGCTTGAATTCAGTGTTTGGGGGTCGTCTGACAAACTGTCTCCGGCCACTAGACCCAAAAAGAACAATCTTACTTTCATCAGTCCACAAAATGTTGCGCCATTTCTCTTTAGGCCAGTCAATGTCCTCTTTGGCAAATTGTAACCTCTTCAGCACGTCTTTTTTTCAACAGTGGGACTTTGCGGGGGCTTCTTGCAGATAGCTTGGCTTCACATAAGCATCTTCTAATTGTAACAGTACTCAGAGGGAACTTTACACCTTCTTTGATCTTCCTGGAGCTGATTGTTGGCTGAGTCCTTGCCATTTTGGCTATTCTTCTATCCATTCGAATGGCAGTTTTTTGCTTTCTTCCACGTCTTTCAGGTTTTGGTTGCCATTTTAAAGCATTTGCAATCATTTTAGCTGAGCAGCCTATCATTTTCTGCACTTCTTTATATATTTTCCCCTCTCCAATCAACTTTTTAATCAAGGTCCGCTGTTCTTCTGAACAATGTCTGGAACAACCCATTTTCCTCAGAGTTTCAGAGAGAAATGCACTGTAACCAGCATGTACAACATTTGCTGCCTTCCTTCCTTAAATAAGGGCAATAATTGCCATCTGTTTTTCAAAGAATGAATGACCTCACTAATAGAACTCCACACTGCTATTATTTTGAACATGCCCCTTTCAATGAGTGATTCAATTACACAGAATCAGCAGCATGCATGTCATGACTGTTGGGTCTGTTGGATTTCTATTACTCTACTACACCTGCTAGTAAATTATTTGCCATGTAGAAATATAATTTCTACCAAAAACAGTGATTGATCAGGTTAGTGATGTCTGACTGCTATTATTTTGAACACAACTGTAAATGATTCTATTAAACAAAGCGGTATGGCAAACTAACAAATTGTAACAAACTTGCCTTTGATGTCTCTGACTGCTAACCCTCCATTTATACCAGGGTCACCAGGGAGTGCATTCCATCACTGTGAAACAGAGGATGCACTACAGTTATATCATATGATGAAGTATATGTTTATTCTTAGCCTACAAGAATGGAGAACAAAATGGGGAGTTTCCCCTCTGGATTTCTAGAGATGCAGTCATGTTTCTGACTTAATTAGCCCCCCCCCCCCCCCCCAAAATCACTGCACTCTATGGAGGACTTATGCTTTATAACCAAGTGAAAGGCTGTTTGTTAATGCCACCAGCCTTACTCATTGTATGCTAACTCTGTTTAATTTTCTACATAAGCCAGCCATAGACGAGTCGAAAACTGAACAAAAATTCTTGTTCATTCGTTTTTTGCATCACTAGTTTGCCAGCTGCGACATGCCATTTCCGTGCTGCAAACTAAAGTGTCTGATCCAAAATGCTGGATTTTGTTGTAGAAAAACAATTGATGTCAATCATATGAGCTATTTTTGTTTTTTGAGCGACAGAATATTTGGTTTTTCAACTCGGCCATGGCCTACTTTACCCTTGACCATACTATACCTTTAACATTCATAGACCATTTTGAGGGAGAATTAGAATAACGGTGAAACAAACAAGATATTGAAGCTAGTTCACCCTAGGTTCACACTGAAATGTAGATTTCAGTGCATTTTCCAGTCTGCAGAATCATACTACAGTCCATTTCACATGATTTCCTATGGATGTAGCTCACATCTGTGCGTTTTGAGCCGGTGCATTTTTTGGAAAGGGTTAGGGACTTCTGTTTCCTGCATCAGATTGCATTTTGCGTGTAATAGACTTCAAAGGAATCACACCAAAAATGCAATTGTTGAGGGGTTTTTTTATGCAGTTTTGATGCGCTCTTAAGAAGTGATCATTGTCACAAAACATGTCAGGCCATTTTCCTGCGGCTTAATGTCCTCCAACCAGCCGCCCCACAGGATTCATCTGGTGGTTATTATGTCTCCAATCATTAACCACTAGGGTACCGCCCGCAGTACATATACTGCGGCAAAGCGGACTCTGTAGGCAGGATCACGTATATAAACGTGATCCTTGTTTACATGCTTGCGCCCGACAGCCCTGCCCGCAGCGCCGATCACGGCTGCAGGTGTCAATCACTGGGTACCGGCCAGTGATTACCCGCCGATTGCCAGCAAACAGTGACACAGAGCACAGCTGCATTTTTTCAATGCAGATCTGCTCCCTGTCAATTACCAGCCCACTGTTCCGGAAAGCGTGTGCAACAGTGAAGTACACCCCCCCGCCCACTAGTAAAACACTCCCTAAAAAACACCCTCCACCCCAGTGCCATTAGTACAGTATCAGTGTGTTTTTTTCACACTGATCACTGTATTGGTGTCAGTTCCCATCAGTGTCAGAATGTCCGCCGCAGTCCCGCCATAAGTCGCTGATCGCCACCATAAGTCACTGATCACCGCTATTATTAGTATACAGAAAAAACAAAATCCAGTATCTATACCACCATTTGTAAATCCTATAACTTTCACATAAACCAATTAATTTACACGTATTGGTATTTTTTTTTTAGCAAAAACATGTCGCAGAATACATTTTGGCTGAAATTTATGACGAAATTTGATTTTTACATTTTTTTACTGGACGTGTTTTATAGCAAAAAGTCCAAAATATTGTTTTTTTCTCAAAATTGTCGGGTTTTTTTTATAGCTAAAAAATAAAAAACGCACATGCGATCAAATACCACTGAAAGAAAGCCCAATTCATGGGAAAAAAAGGATGTAAATGTCATGTTTGTGTAGCGTTGTATGACCGCGAAATTGTCAGTTAAAATGACGCAGCTCCATAACACAAATCGCTTATGTAATCACTTCCTGACCGCCCTATAGCAGAAATACTACTACAGGGTGGCACAGGTGCGCAAAATCACATATATATATAATTGATTCGTGCTCCTGTGGTTTTCACGTTCCTCCCAGATAGCCCGTCAGTACACCAGTCATCACATTTAACCCCTCGATTGCCAGGAAGACGCTCATACACAATAAACCTCCATTGCTAGTAAAGTGTCTGAACGGATCAATATGTTTGATCAGATATATACCAGCGTTCACATTAGTATAGCGTCCCCCAAAATGCAGCATTAGCGGGATCAGCCCCGGCACCTGCCAGCACCTGCATTTAGCCTCTACGCTTACCCCCCCTTCTCCCCCAGCAAGTGCAGTGTCAGTAAGTCACTCTCACTTGATACATTGCACACAAAACCGCAGTGTTGGCAGAATCAGGCCTGATCTCTGTTAGCACTTGCCGGTAAATTTTGATGGCTCTCATATGCAGCAGAGTGCCAGTACTAGTGCCACGCTACCTTTTGGTGAACTGGCAAGTACTAGTGGCCTAGTACTTCCTGATCTTTCACATACCTCTTAGATTGTAGGCTCCAAGGAGCAGGGCCCTCCTAACCCTCTTGTATTGAACTGTATTGTTGCTGTATTGTCTCCCGCTATATTGTAAAGTGCTGAGCAAACTGTCAGTGCTATATAAATTTGACCTCCACTTCCACCCCACCCTACATTCCTCATACTGAAGCTCCCCCAACACTCCACACCTTTGACCTTACTACCATCGAGGAAGTCTCCAAGATCCTCTCTGATGCCCGCCTCACCACCTGCCCCCTCGACCCTATCCCCTCACGACTCCTACGACCTCCCTCCCCCTCCATCCTACGCTCCCTCACCCACATCTTCAATCTCTCCCTCTCCTCAGGCATTTTCCCCTCCCCTCTGAAACATGCACACATCACCCCCATACTTAAAAAGCCCTCCCTCCTCGAGCGCCTCGTCTACACCCGCCTATGCTCTCACCTTAATGACAACCACCTCCTCGATCCCCTACAGTCCGGCTTCCGTCCCCTACACTCCACCGAAACCGCCATACTCAAACTCTCCAACGACCTGCTAACCGCCAAAGCTAATGGCCACTATTCAGTGCTCCTACTCATTGACCTCTCTGCGGCCTTTGACACAGTCGACCACCCCCTCCTCAAAAAACTACACTCCCTTGGCCTCAGAGATTCTGCTCTCTCCTGGCTCTCATCCTACCTGTCACAACGCTCCTTCAGCGTTACCTATAATGCTACCACCTCCCCCTCACTCCCCCTCTCTGTTGGGGTCCCTCAAGGCTCTGTCATTGGGCCCCTTCTCTTCTCCATCTACACCTCCTCCCTTGGCCAACTCATACACTCTCACGGCTTCAACTACCACCTCTATGCCGACGACACACAAATCTATCTCTCAACCCCCCACCTCACCCCCTCGGTCTCTGCCCGAATCACACACCTACTGAGCAACATATCAGACCGGATGTCACTCCACTTCCTCAAACTCAATCTTTCCAAAACTGAGCTCTTAGTATTCCCCCCCGCGCGTTCCCCCTCCCCTGACTTCTCCATCAAAATCAATAACACAATCATCAGTCCCTCCCCTCATGCCAGGGTGCTAGGTGTAACCCTTGACTCCCATTTGTCCTTTCAGCCCCAAATCCAATCGCTGTCCAAATCTTGTAGACTTCACCTCCACAACATCTCCAAGATACGCCCGTTCTTAACCTCAGAAACCACTAAGCAACTTATTCACTCCCTGGTTATCTCTCGCCTTGACTATTGTAACTCCCTCCTCATTGGCCTACCTCATCGCAGGCTATCCTCTCTTCAGTCTATCATGAATGCTGCTGCCAGACTCATCCACCTTACTAACCGTTCTGTATCAGCCACCCCTCTCTGCCAATCCCTCCACTGGCTTCCCATTGCCCAACAGATAAAATTCAAAACATTAACAATAACATATAAAGCCATTTATAACTCTGCCCCAAATTACATCAGCAATCTAGTCTCCAAATATCACCCAAACTGTACTCTCCGCTCCTCACAAGACCTCCTGCTCTGTAGCTCCCTTGTCACCATCTCCCATGCTCATCTCCAGGACTTCTCCAGAGCTTCACCCATCCTCTGGAACTCTCTACCCCAATTTATCAGACTATCGCCTACTCTGCTCACTTTTCTGTGAAAACCTATCGCTTCAGGGAAGCCTATCCTGCCCTCAGCTAATAATGGAATCTTCTACTCTTTCTACCAGTCCATCCCCCACAGTTATTACCTTTTGTACCACTAACCCCTCCCTCCTAGATTGTAAGCTCCAAGGAACAGGGCCCTCCTATCCCTCTTGTATTTAACTGTATTGTTGCTGTATTGTCTCCCTTTATATTTTAAAGTGCTGAGCAAACTGTTGGCTCTATATAAATCCTGTATAATAATAATGGGACCAAAGTCGTATGCTAGGGTTAGGGTAAAGGGCTAGGGTTAGGGTTAAATGATAGGCTTAGAAATAGATTTAGGGTAAGAGATAGGGATAGAGTTAGTGTTAGAGTTAGGGTCAGAGGTAATTGTTAAGGTTAGCGATAATTGTTAAGGGTTGAAATGCTAACCCTGACAATTACCACTAAACTTAACCTTAATGATTACCTCTAACCCCCCAATCCTAATGATTACCATTAACCCTAACTCTAACTCTAGCCCTAACCCTAACCCTAGCCCTAATCCTAGCCCTTAACTCTATCTATAACATGCAACTTTGGTCTAATAAGGTTTTCTGTTCTACATTGATGCGACTTTCATGCTATTTAAGTGCCAGAGAATGTAAAGTCGCTTCAAAGTTGCACTACATGAACAGAACTGCCATACTTTTCTATTAGCACAAAAAATTCAAAACGCATCCAAAATGCACCAGAAAACAGGCTGGGAAAACACATCCACTGCAATCTGCATAGATGTGACCTAGCCTCAATCATCTTTGATAAATTCTGCTACTGCAGAGAGTAATTATAAACTGCTTACCAGGTGGTATTATACCTTGGCATGCATTTCTTAAAAAAATGGGATCAGTAGGTAGGTGTCTCCTTTATGCTGGACACTGTCCTATATATGGTGGTGTTGCCCTCCCTCCCTTTAGTCATTTGGCTTCATAAAACCAAAATCTCTGTCTCCAAATTACAAAAAAAATTTCCTCATTTGCCGAATGTGGCTAAAGCATCATCCCAAAGCACTGGAAACCATCAAGCCTGCCTATAGCGGAGGGGAAAAGGTTGCTTAGGATACCTAAAATCTGCCTGATAGAGGACAAAAGAATTGTCAACAAATTCCAATTTCTGACTTTCCACTCTATCTGGGCAGGTTGGATAACTTTTGAAAACTCAAAATTCTATGGCAACCAGATGGCTAATGCATCAACTGTGGTATTACCAAGCTGAGGTCAGCTAGGGCCACAACAGGCGGGGCCACAGGTCCTGAATTGAACATGGTGACATCATCAGGAGCATCAATGACATAACAGGTCAGAAACTGGAGACAAGATAGCTTTGGGGTACAGCTCATCACAGCTGGAAGCCAAAAGGAGAAAGACTGTGGTGAGTATTTCTCTCTATTTCATAAACAACTAGTAAAATGAATGTTTTATATTCTTCATAATCTGAGACTTGGGGGCCATTTTTATGTGTTTTATTTTTGCTCGAAGTTAGGCTTTAATTATTATACATTTTGTCCTTTGACTCCCTTCCTAATTGCGTGAAATATTTATTTTTACATTCACATTTAAAATGAATAATAATTAATACGAGTCTTGTTCTATGACAACATGCTGCTTCCATTATCCACATTATCATAGTACATCCATTATTCTACAGGTCAGGTCAACTCTGACCCTTTGTCTTGACTTCCACCATAATTGAGCCCAATTCTAATTCTGATGTAGATACAAGAGAGCGGTTGCTTATCACATACTTGTACATGTTCAGGTTTGATTAGAATATTAGTTATTTGACAATTCCTTAGGTACATTGCCCACCAACAATTATAACAATTCTTTAAAAAGCGTGTTAGAGATATACACGCGGCTGTGAATAATATATAAGATGGAAATGGGGACATCTAAAATTCAGTGACAAGAATGAGACTGGGTAAACAGAAGAGAAATAATATAAACAGATGTTTGCTATAAATATCTAGCCTTGCTCATTGTTAAAGCATTTCAAATGTGTGAAATTCCTCATACTATCACTTACTTGTTCACTGAGCTTTTTTCACTATATGTTTTGCAGTTCAGTAGTTTGCATTGAATTTTATCTTGCTGCAATTCTGGCTTTTGTTAACAATTTGGTGATCAGGGGTATGCTGTAACTTGAGTGATATCGCTAAGAAAGCTTTAAAAATGTATGTAAACCCTAAGGATGATTTTTTTCTAATTTGCTCCCATTTGGTCTAAGGCAAGACATAGATGATGCCTTTCCTGCAACCACAGATTGCAGGAAAGAAAATTGCTTTATTCCCCCATCAACACAGTCAGTGTTGATGGGGAAATCCCTCCTGCTGTACTATTGCATTCTGCTGGTGGGGAGCCTTCCTTGGTGGCAGAACATAATGATTACTGCTGGCAGCTATAGGCACTGTTAGCCTGCAAGTTTATTGTTTATGTTCTTACCTCCTTGCTGCAGTGCTGTTCCTGATCCCTTTCACATGTGTGTTTGTCTGTGCTCACCTATGGGCCTCATCTGCTGTTCTCTGGGTTTTCTTTCCTTCCCTTCCATCACTTCCTGTCCTGCCTCCTTGTTTGCCTGCCTATATAAGACATGCTCGGTCTAGGCCACTTTGCCTGAGCAACTTCCTAGTTGTTGGAGCTCCTGTGTGTTGCTATTGCCTGTATTCTGCATTGACTACTTGTGTACCGAACCCAGCTTCGTTCTCTGACTGTGCTTGGTTTCTGCCTGTCCTGACCTCAGCTAGTCTATCGGATTTCCGTTTGTCTCCTCCCATTGTACTCTGCTCTCGCAAGCGATCTCCTCATCCTCAGCTGGGTGTACCTGGGAGCCACAACCTGGTCCCAGCTTGCTGCAAGTCCATCAAACCATCAGGGGCTCTGGTGAAGAATCAGGCTGGGGCTTAGACTCCGCGCCCTGGGGAACCCCAAGTTGAGTATCTACAAAGGCTCGCTACCACAGGTGCTGACATGCTGGTAGCATTTACACACAAAAACCCAGCAGGCTAGTTGTACTGAAGTCGATCGATGGATTAACTTCAGTACATCCAGCCTGGACAGATTCATCTGGATAGATGAATCAAATCTCAGCTGGTCCCTGAAGAGCTGGCCGAGATTTAATCCATCTATGGCTGGTTTAAGGATAACACTGAAAGCATTTTGTTCAAAAAGAGCAAAATGTCAATCCTGCCAGACATCTAGTGCATGTAGCTTCCAACCATCCCTCATTTGGAGGGAAGGTCCCTCTTTTGGGTCTGAATCCCTCTGTCCCTCGGGCAGCCTTAGTTGTCCCTCTTTTCGGTCTGATGTGTAAAACAGTTTAACCAACCTCTATATTACTGCATTTGTTATCCTGAAAAGACAATATAAAGATAAATAGAGAATCAAAAAAACACTTGTGGGGTTTAGCCAATCATTTTTGCATGTTAGATTTTTATGGTCCGTATAACCGGGGCAGTGGAGAGAAATTGTCCTTTGCCTACATACTATCCCATGTTAAATGGTGTCCCTCATTTCAGAAAGTTGGTTGGCACAGTATGCTAGGGAGCTGATAACAGTTCGGAATAGGAAGAAAGGACAGAAAGTTATCAGATGTTCCTGTCTTGGTGGACTAAAGATCACCTTCCTATGGTATGGAGAAGAAATGAATAGAGGGGAGGGGTTCTGTAGTCCTGTCCTATGGTAACAATACTGTCCCCCCATAAATACAGTACAGAAAGTGAGTGTTGCCACCAGGGGTGGACTGGCAACTCACGAGGCCCCCCCGGGCAATAGGGGATCATGGGGCCCCTGTGTCCTTACCCACACTCAAAGCAGACCCAAAAAAGCCTATAAAAAGGTACCAGGGGCATTTCATAGGGCCCCCTACTGACCCCGGGCCCTCGGGCAGTGCCCGAGTGCTCGAATGGTCAGTCTGCCCCTGCTTGCCACTTAAGTGTGTTACTGCTAAGATCACCAGGTGAAAATAAATGAATTCCATGGCATCCACCACTAGGTAGGCTGCAATGTATTTTTTTTTTGGTTTGTTCTTGGGTTCTGAGCAAACCCATAGTATATAAAGTAAGAGATCTAATTCATCTAAGCATTTTATACTTCCAGTAACGCCCTCCAGATTTAGCTGAATAGCAGTTTGCTTTTTTTTCCCAGGCAAAGGCTGAGTAGCAGCATGGGGATGAGTAAGTCTGTGGACAGGCTGGGAGGCTCTAACAGGTCAGGGCTTCTGGAGCCCTCTCACCCTTCATGCTACAAGCTTTGGCTAAGCCAGCCCCTCACTATAAAACGAATGGCACACAACATTCATAATGACAGTGTATTGGAAGCTGCTGTAATAAGAAAGCTGCCAGCTGCATTAGATTAGAGTAAATTTAGAAACTTATATAAATATATACTCCTGTGCCACAGAGCAATCCCCAACCCTAAAATATGAAATGCTGCTGTGCACTAGTATAAACACCAAATCATAAAAATCATATAATAAACAGCGCAAAACAATACCCAACAAATTTCACATAATAAAGGAATAAAGTGAAAAAGTCATATTTTGATTTAAAGTGTCCAAAATTAATGTGTCCAAAAAATATATATAAAAAATATAATAAATATATATATAAAAAATAAAAATATATATAAAAAGCTTTTCTCCAACTTCAGAGTGCTTCATCAAAAACGAGTAAATATATATTGTGGTTATCCTTCTGTGATAAGTGCTTCCACCATCCACCAGTGAAAAGACCAACATTAATCGCACTCACCAGATAATGGCGAATAGTAAGCCTTTTAGGACTTTTAGGGATCCTACACCCCCTCTTATAGCCTCCAGACCTCCATTCCACCACACCAGACTAGGATGATTCTTCCACCTCCTTTCTCCAAAACCGCTCCACCGTTGTGCCAAAGAAGAAAATATTGCATATAGTGTGATATTGCTAATGACCTCCTCTTAAGTCTATAGTAATAATGCCAGTAATGTCACTCATGGTTCACAAAATCATTAAAGGCTTTTTATTATATAGCCTCCATCGGCCAAACACAGTCAAATACCATCCAGGATCAATTGCAGAAATCCCACAACTTGCTGTGCAGAGGATGACAGTATGTGTGACAGACAGATCCCTAAAATGGCCGCTAGGAACGCACAGCTCGGCGTGCGCTCCACTCACCAGAAGTGACGTATGACGTTCAAACAACGGACCAGAAGTGCGTCAACGCGTTTCGCCCCTCCCACTGGGCGTTCTCAAGACCAAGTTTAGAAACTGTACATTCATTCTGATTGTTAGCTCTTTGGGTTATCAGCCCCTTGCCACATTTTTTTATTGTTATTATTTGGGCTGCTCGTTACATGATTACACAATAAATCAGGGGTAGGCGACCTTAAAGAGGAGGATATCTACCTGAACTATATGATAGAAGTCAAAGATCACTGGGAACGGTGTTGAACAGTGTCACCTCCTCACATCTGATTTAAACCTCTAATTGCCATACTACCATATCACAATCGCATGCATTGCACGGCAATCATAGGTTGAAATCAGGATGCAACATATCACCTCCGTAACACCTGTTAAAAAACACTTCGGAACTCTTTGCAGAGGAGCAGCAGTGCCTCTGCTCTTGTGAATGAGCCCTTACTTACCTCTGGCAACAGCACTCTTAGGGCTTGTTCACATGTAAAGTTGGGTGGTAAAACCCTGCGGTTGAATCATAGTTTTACCACCCCCAATCCCTACTCCCTTTAGCTGCTGAGGCAGCAGCCAAAGGTTTACATATGCCGCGGCAGGAATTACACCCCCTGTTGCTTTTGGTGGGTACTACTGCCTGTAAATTGAGACCCATTCAAGTAAATGAAGCCACTCTGCAAGTGGCCCACAACTGCGTGCTTCTGCATGGTCCAAGGGGTTAAAGCAGGTAGTGAGAAAGCAACACAATGCTGCCTGTTTATCCCCTTGTTTGCTGTACTGCACAAGGTTGTAGGGCACTTGCAGAGCAGCCTTATTCACTTGAATGGGTCATGCTTGGCAGGTGCTACACCCACCAACCATGAAAGGGCATAGGAGCCAACAGAGGAGACATCAACATATATACATATATAGCTCTTTCTCCAGTTTCAACTTTACAAGTAGTCCCTCTGCATTGCACTCTGATGCTGTGGGATGGTGTGTCATTCCCTGACCGTGATCTACCAGTCAACTGGACGAGGTCTACTGGTAGATCACAATCTACTGGTTGCTGACCCTCGTCAGAAATGAAGGGTGCTGTGGGAATGCCCCCTTGGAGGTTGAGCCTGTAATTCAATGTTTTCCCAACAGACACCTAACTGATGTTAGTTACATTTAACCGCTTGCCTACAGGGCACTTTTACCCCCTTCCTGCCTAGGCCAATTTTCAGCTTTCGCAGCTCAAATGACAATTGAGCTGTCATTCAACACTGTATGCATATGAAATTAGTATCAGTTTTTTCACACAAAGAGAGCTTTCTTTTGGTGGTACTTAAGCACCATTGGGTGTTTTATTTTTTGCTAAACAAACAAAAAAAGCCTGTAAATGTGCGAAAAAAAATCCAACATTTTTTTTAGTTTCTATTATAAAATTTTGCAAACAGGTAATTTTTCTCCTTCACTGATGTGCATTGATGAGGCTGCACTTATGGGCACTGATAGGCTGCACTTATGGGCACTGATAGGCTGCACTTATGGGCACTGATAGGCTGCACTTATGGGCACTGATAGGCTGCACTGATGGGCACTGATGAGGTGGCACTGATAGGCAGCACTGATGGGCATTGATAAGCAGCACTGATGAGGAGGCATTGGTGGGCATTGATGAGGAGGCACTGATGAGGCTGCACTGATATGCGGCACTGATAGGCAGCACTGAAGGGAACTGATAGGCAGTGCTGATAGGCGGCACTGATAGGTAGCACTGACTGACAGCACTGATGGGAACTGAATGGAAGCAATGATAGGCACTGACTGGCAGCACTGATGGACCCTGATTGGCTTTATTAGACAGAACTGATGGGCACTGTTGGGGCTGCCCTGATTATCACTGTAGATGTCTCCTTTCACACTTGCCAGTTATCAACAGTACTTTCCTCAGGCTGTGACAGTATGAGAAAAGTACTGCCCATAAGCAACAAGTGTGTTTACATTGTGATCAGCTATGATTGGACACAGCTGATCACATGGTAAAGAGCTGATGTGATTGACCCTTTACCGCGACGTGTGATCAGCTGTGTCTGAAAAACACAGCATTTACAGAGAGCGCCTGCTTCAAAGGAGGGCACGGTTCTGAGAGGACGTCATATGATGCCCTCCAAAAACTAGACAACCACACTGTAGTCGTCGATTGGCTATAGCGCGGTCAGCAAGTGGTTAATTTAGAAGACATAGAACATCAAGTGGTGAAGAAAAGGTGGTGATAGATCCAGAGTGAGGCCCCATTCACACTAGGGATTTTTTGAATTTCAGGCAGAATTGCCACAATTCTGCCCAATTTCAAAATGCTCAGCTAAAATGACAAATCACAGAACCGCATGTTCCAATGCCATTCATTTTATTGGTACCTGAAAACACTGTGTGATTCTCCTGCAATTGTTGTGCACTAAATCGTACTGCAATTGTCAGAAACTGCATCACGTGATTTGTGTCGCCCAAAAGAAATTCCTGAACATTCAAAATGCCCTAGTGTGAATGAGACCTGAAAGTGATTATTGTGGTTTCTTGCTTGGTGGTTAGCGCTTCTGCCTATCAGCACTAGGGTCATTGGTTACATTCCCAAGCATTACTCTACCAGCAGTGGAGTTTGTATGTTTTCCCCCGTACTCGAAAAACATGCTTGTAGGTTAGTTGGCTCCTGTCTAAACTGGCACCAGTGTGTATGTGTGTGATTTTGCATATGTTCAAGTGTTACACCAGTGTTGATACCGACTTAAAGCTTTGATGCATTTTTGTATGTAATAATCTGGGGTTTTTTATTGTTGTTGTTTTTCTTGATTTATTGTTCTTTTTGTAGTTTACACCATGCAAGTACTCTATAAAAAGGCCACTTATATCTGTAATGTTATACCAGATTGAGACGTTTCACTGTTCCGTAGTTTCTCCTACATGTTACACTTTTTGTTAATCGTATCATTAAAGGCCGAGACATGAACATTTTAAATGTACCCATTTTATTAAACATGAAGTTTTATCATCTCAAGAGGGGGAAAAAAACTTTGTTTAATTTTTTTTTTCTCTAATCTGTAGAATCTTTAAACGGAACACATGAAACGCCACTGATAAGATAGGAGCTGTAATAAGGTTGATTGCCACTGTGAAAGCCTGTGGCTCTTTTCCTTCACAAGTTCAAAAAAGGAAGTTAATATTATGATTATATTTTATTCATGAAAGAAAATAAGTCTGTAATTCAAATTATTCTGGGTAATTTATTAAAGAGGTTTAAAGAGGAACTCCAGAATGTAAACCCCACCTGCCTATTCCCCCATCTTCAATATGTTTTATTTAAAAAAATAAATAAATATATATATATATATATATATATATATATATATATATTTGTTTTTCCTGCAGTCTTGTAGTTGGGCCAGTGACATAATGGCAGCTTCCTCTTTTCTCTCAGATGGTAGGTCAGCCAATCTTTGTGAGCTGAGAAGTAGTCAAGTAATGATGTGTGAGCACCACTTATTCTTGGAGTATTTTGAGCCCAGCCTGCATCATGACGCACCCCATAGGGTGTTTGTAAATGACAAGCTAGGCTCATAGGAAATTGGCAGAATGACTGAACCAAGGAGGTTCAGGGAGAGTGCTGGAGTGTGGCGAGGGTGGGTACATATTGTGAATATTTTTTGCATACATTGGTAGAGGGAATCCAAAAAGTTTTTAGTTGGAGATCTACTTTAATATTTTATTCTGTATATTTAACTTGTTATAACCATGAAGATCTAACAGAATTACCTTTTACAGTTACCTACTAAATATGAGCAATTCTGTCAGGGATCCGGGTGTGACCAGAAATGTGTGGACTGACACAGGGAAGTAGCAGGCTTCAGGAACACAGGCGTAGTCAGGGCTGGAGAGGTGGAATGGTCAGGCGGGCCGTAAGTTACTGTCAGGCACCGCCCTGGTGGGATCTCTAGTTACCCACAGAACAGGATTCCCCAGGGCACGGAGTCTAAGCCCCAGTCTGCCTTTTCACCAGAGCCCCTGATAGTGGCGCAGGACTGAGACCAGGTCGCGGCCCCTGAGTGCACCCAACTGTGGTAGAGGGGTCCGCCGAGGGTATGTAGGGGGGGAAAGCCTGATGTGAAGGGGCTGGCAGGTTTGGACAGTAGTGACTGGATCCATGTGGGATGAATGGATCGTCTGGGTAGCGTCAGGCGTAGTCAGGCAGGCCAGGTCAGCAACGTGCGGGCAGTGAGGTACCGGAGGAGCAGGCAGAGAATAGTCAGGGTCACAAGACGGATTCAGTAACTCACGGGCAGCGCGGTACAGAGGATCAGGCAGAAGGATGGTCAGGCAAGCCAGGGGTTCAACAGGAGACGATCAGCAGAGGTCAGGATCAAAGCAGGGTCAGCAACTAGGCAGATAGGCAGGAACACAGGATACCAGGTACAGGGGCTCATGGGAAACATACACCAAGGCCCTGACTGCAGGTTTGGCCATTCCTTAAATACACCACCTGCAATCAGCCCCAGGTGTTGGCTGATTGCAGGAGTGAGCTTCTGGCTGCTGGGAGCACCCGCTGGTCAGCCCTGGTACTGCAGCCCACACAGCAGGTGAGTCCCACCACCAGTGCTGAGTCCATTCCTGACAAATTCTTTTGAACAATACAACCATTATGGTTTCAGTAAAGTGGTACAAAAGGAACTGAAAAGCCCACCTCTAAAGTACACAGCACTATCTATAACAGAAGATATAATACCCGTCCGCACTTCCAGCAGAGTCATGCAAATCATTCTTTATTACTACTTTTAGCCATTCGCGCATCCGGAACAGCTGGTATATAGCAGAGATATAACTTTACAGTGCCAATCTCATCAACTTGCATACGGCTGTTTCTGACTGCTTAGCCCTCATCATTGAGAGATATCCCTTTACTGGATCCAGAGTGTTGGGCTTGTGAGTTCAGTGTAGCAGTACAGCCATTAAGGTTTCAGTGAAGCAGTATTAAAGGAACCTTCTTATAACCTTCTGTTATAAGAAGCCAAAGCTGTATCTCTCACAGTATGTTAGGGGTGGACTTTTCAGTTCCTTTAGTACCAATTCAACATGACTTTATTGGTCTTGATGATGTATTGGGAGACAAAACGCATCGGGTGGAGCAAGGCATAAAACATCCTCCATCACAAGTGGAAAGTATGCTTGCATGGAAGCAGGAATTGTTTGTGGTGCCTGACTCCAGTATATGATCACGCTTATAGTTCCTTTCTTGTAAGTGTAACTTTTACTTATTTTATTGAATTTTAATTAAATGGTTGTATACAATGAGGATGCTTCCCCTGTGATGGAGGCTTATGGAAAAGGGGAGGAGGGGCAGCAATATTAACTTTATAAGCCAAGTGTCATTGGCCCGCTTATTAGTTTAAGGGGTCTCAGAAATTCCTACCTGCACAGGGAGAATTTTGTTGCATGGAATCACGGTGAAGCAAGAATGCTGATTTGTTGCATATACACTTTATTGCAATGTATGACTATTTTGGACTGGTTTTTACACTGTCAGATCTGAGAACCGTAAAAGTTACTTCATAAAGAATTTTTGCACAGAAGAATGACACTTTTGGACATTGTTGCACACTAATATTAACTATTAAGGCTTTTTATTTACTTATTCACAATAAAAATTAACTAATTTCTTAATGGCATTATTGTGCATGGGAAAACTAGAATGTATTTTGGGTAATTTAATTTTAGGCACACGAAGAGCAATTTTATTTAACCATAAAGGCGGGAATTGCTGTATATGAAAGCAGAGTTTGATTAGGATATTATAGAGATATCAATATAGCAGCTGTTAAAAAAGTAAATTTTGAGGTGGGGGTTGTAGAATAACATACATATGGTGATAAATTTAGTAACTTAAAATGTGAATATTAAACTGGGTACATTTTTTAGAAGCAACTCAAAAACAAATAATCTCATCAGCTATTTTCACAAAATCACTTTGGAGTTCTAATTTTCCTCTCCTTTGAAAACCAGCTCTTATGATTCGTCTTTATCGTAAGCGTTTTCACTTCCAGAAGCTGCAGGCTCTTCTGCGCATCAACACAAACTTCAGCATTTGAGAGATTGATCTGGGATTGCAGCCTAACTCAGCTCTCCGTCTCTAATGTCTTCAAATACATTATTGGTCATGGTCCAGGTAAGCTCAGCTGCTTTGCCGGAGATATCCCCATTAATGATGCAGTAGTAAATTGTCTGGGCTTATCCTGTTACCATCCAAAATCCCTGTTCACACATCTCTTGATTTAGTTTAAGGCACAAGAAAGTAAAAGATTTGTTTAAAACAGATCGGGGATGAAAAACAGGCTTGTTTTGTGAGATACAGTGCTCATGTACATTTGTGTTATGTTTAAAAGGGGAACTAGAGCCAACTAGGAGCCCTCTGTTCTCAAGCCCATCCAGCTACCTTAAAAGAGACCCTATAACAACCTAAATAAACTGTAAAACAAAGCTGCATAGGAGAATCGGTTTTTAATACTTGCCTACTCCATCACCAGCACTGCAGATTTCTGTTGTATTGAGTTGCCATTGCCTGAAGAATCTTCACTCTTGGAAGTGTCAGATACTTGGTCCCCCTCCACATTCTGAGGTTCCAACCTTCAGCCGCTACGTCACAACAGGACACAATAGTGATGTAGAGTCATGCAACTGTGCATTCCTGTACATTCCTCAGAGATGTGGTAGGGAATAAAAGTCTGGTAAAAGGAACTGGTGCAGAGCCACCCAAGTAAAGAAGGTGAATGGTGGTGATCCCACGAATAGACAAGATGTCCGTTAGCTATCATGAAATAAGGCTTTATTGTCGAAAATCTGGTTTAATATCAGCAACTCATTTCATGGTAAACATATAGTCTTCAGGCAAGTACATCACAATTTTGACATCAGCTTTATATAATGTTTGCACGCCTCTCAGAGTAGCACATGCATGTGAAGCTGAAATTGGAATTTTGACGAAATGGCTTTATGTTCACAAAAAAATACATAGCTGGGTTTAACCTAATTGTCATTAACCAATAGCCGCCCGGCAAAATGCTGTAGATTTCTGGGTGGACGCCAGATGGCATACTCCCGGGCATTCGCAGTTTTTGCGCTTGCAGAGCCGCGCAGCAGCACGATCTGTCACCAATAAATAAATAAAATGTAGCGCTACTCATATAGCCCTGAGGAAGTCACATGGTATTGTGACGCAACGCGTCGGCCAGATGTAGTGACGCACTTCCGGCGTGGCGGCCATCTTGGTACACCTGTGTACACCCATGCATATTCATCACATCCAAAAGCATAAGGTTGAAGTTGTGATGTCTGCTATCTAATGTGAGTGCGCAATTTACTTGTCATTTTCTGGATATTGGCAATTAAACATACTACACAATGGAGCCATGTGTTTTATGTTTATGCGCAGCGTTTGATCTTGTCTGGAGAGGAGCCATTATTGGAGTGCTGACCCTTAGAGAGAGTTGTGTATGCAGTGGGAACAAATCTTTGGAGTGACAACCGTCCGGAAGGATCTGTGAGAGGGATCCTTTTAAGTGTTTTGACCCGCAAGGGTCGAAGTTTTAAGGTGAGAGGCTGATCTAGCCGGTGGTCGGATATTTTGTCAACAATCAACCCACTGTCACACAAATATCAGCACGAGTATTGGATTGGAGTGTGTTTGGTTTTTATAAGCACAGAAATATATAATTTTCGTGTTGTGTGTTGCACTTTTTTTCACATGTATGCACATTGATTGTCACTGAATGGGGGTATTTATGGTACACGTGTGTATTGATGTACACGTTGGTTCATATTTATATATATTTATTTATATATTCCTGTAGATGCACTTATTTATTTCTTTGGAATTTATCATATAATATATATTTCCAATAGTTGGAAATATTGATTTATTTTTATTTTCATCACTATCACTGTTGAATTTTGTTTTTGGGTTCACTGATCACTGGATGATATTTATTTATTTGTGAAAATTTCACTTAAAAGGGCACGGCATTGGTATTAGTATTATTATATGATTTATTACATGATAAGTTATATATTATTATTATGATTTGATATATCATCCATTGTATGCTAGTGTCTAGCTGTGAATGGTCACAGCGATGACATGCACATGTCATATGATTTAGCTGTGGCCAAATCACAGCTAAGCACAAAAAAAAAAGCCTGAATGAATTGATGTCATTCAGGTAAATGCTTGCTTATAGCAAAGTAATATAAGCAAATTGTGTAAAAAAAAAAAAAAATACTGATCACTTCCCCAAAGTAGTACAATGTTACTATGGTAACACTGTACTACTTTGGACATAGTGAAATATGAAAAAAAATCTTTAAAAAAAGAAAAAAAATGTAATAAAAAATTAAAAATAATAAAAAAATAAAAAAAATAAAAAAAAATAAAAATAATAAAAAAAATTATATATATATATATATATATATATATATATATATATTTTTTTTTTTTTTTTTTTTCATACTGTCACCAGTCAGTGTCCCTGATCACCGCCATGCCAGTTATATGATGACGCTGTACTGCACTGGAGACAGTATGTAGAAAAAAAAATAGTGAAAATTATTTTTTTTATTATTTCATTTTCCGAAAAATTATGACGAAAAAAATACAACTTCAAAAAACTTGCCATGCCTCTTATGAAGTACGTCGGACTGTCTACTCTGCAAAAAGGGGTCATTTGGGGGATATATGTACTGTTCTGACATTCTTGGACCTCAAGAAATTAGATTGGCTGTCAGTACTTCAGGATTGATCAATATTCAGATCTATACCATAGTTTGTGAACTCTATAACTTTCCTACAAACTAAAAAATACATCCTAATTTGGGTTATTTTCACCAAAGATATGTAGCAGAATACATCTTGGCCTAAATATATGAAGAACAATTATTTATTTTCAAACTTTTATAACAGAAACAAAGAAAAACTTGTTTTTTTTTCAAAATTTTTGGTCTTTTTTTGTTAATTTAGCAAAAAATAAAAACCCCAGTGGTGATTAAATACCACCAAAAGAAAGCTCTAGTTGTGTGAAGAAAATGATAACATTTTAGTTTGGGTACAATGTCGTATGACCGCACAATTGTCATTCAAAGTGTGAGAGCGCTGAAACCTGAAAAATGGCCTGGGCAGGAAGGGGGTAAAAGTGCCCGGTATGGAAATGGTTAATAAAGCTTAGTTTGATCATATCTACCTGCTTTCTTTTCTATTCTAACTCAGCACCATTGATTTACATGACACTGCTGCTTCATTCCCTTTTGGAGACTCTTACTCCCTGCCCTACTAGTGATATGCCACACACCCCCCTGTTCACTTCGCAGTCAAACATTCGAACCTAACAAATGTTTGACTGCAAACTTGGAACCCAGGGGAAAATTCACTAAGCGGTATTTTACCGCATCCAAGTATGCCTTAAGATACCGAACAGCATTTTTCCAAAAAAACTTGGCAATCACTAAAAAATGCTACCAAAATACCACATGAGTTATTTTATTATTATTCTAGTATTGAAAACATGCCTTAATGTTTCAGCTGTCAGTGGGGTTCCCTTTTTATTTTATTTTAATTCAAAATTTAGCAAGAAAAACAGTGTGGGTTCCCCCCCCCCCCCCCCCCCACATCCAGACCAAGCCTTTCAGGCCTGGTATGAATTCTGAGGGGAACCTCCATGCCAATTTTTTTTTTAAAAATGGAGTTGGGTCCCCCCAAAAAATCCATACCGGACCCTTATCCGATCATGCAGCCCAGCAGGTCAGGAAAAGGGGGGAAAGAGCAAGCGACCCCCTCTAATGAACCATACTAGGCCACATGCCTTCAACATGTGGAGGTGCTTTGGGGCTTTTGGGTCTACAGGTGGTGGGCTTATCAGAATCTGGATCCCGCCCCAATCCATGTGAATGAGTATGGGCTACATGGTACCGCTACTCATTCGCAAAAAAAAATGTAGTGTAAAAAATGACAGTAGACAGTCTTTGACAAGTCATGAAAAGAACAAAAACAAAAAAAGTCCCCCAAAGTAGATCCAAAGTCATCACAATGCCCGCCGCCACCGCCGACCCAGAAAAAGAAAAAAAGAAAAAAGGCTCTGCTCTCGACGCTGGCTCCCACTGCCTGCCAGCTGCGCTGGTCTGACAGTTCTTAAATATCTAAGGGGTGGGGCTACCTGGTGCCATCACTTGGGTGACCCCGCCCCCTTGTGATGTCATTGACCGGGCATGCTGGGTCACAAGGGGTTCAAAATGGACTTTAGAGGCACAATTTTGCTTAAAATACAAAATTTTATTAATCTATTTGACCAATTAAAATAGAACACATAAAAATTTAAACATATATTTCACATTCAGATCTAATGTTCCTGTCCCCAAATGCAAGGCAGTGTCCTGACCAGAGTTAACTTACTGTCACATCACCACTAAGGTTCCATTTGTAATGTGGTCTAGGATAGCTGTAGGTTAGAATGACTAAGTCCAGCTCAATGTGTTTTGCAGCTATGTGCTTCCTCAGGAGCTTAATGCAACATCTATTAAATACAAATTACCAGAATTAATATATATTGTATAAACGCTCTTGGAACTATTCATTATCATATTGTAACAAATCACTTACAAGATATCAGTATGTATAAATCAAGGCAAGAAACTCTGCCCCTTACATTATATTACAATTAAATATTACAACTAAAGTGGTTCTAAAGATTTGATTAATTTTTATTTAAAATAATAAACACATCATACTTACCTGCTCTGTGCACAGAGCAGCCCAGATCATCCTCTGCTTGGGTCCCCTGCCAGCACTTCTGTCTCCTCCCCCTTGCAAAGCCCTTTTCTCTGGGGGCACTTGTCCTCATTGGCTGTGTCTCAGCCAATGAGGAAAGAGAGACCTGGGAGATTTGCTGCTCTCGTGCACATCGCTGAATTGCGATGGGGCTCAGGTGCGTATTGGGGGGCTGCTGCACAATGAAGGTTTTTACCTTCAGGCACTCTGTTTTTAGAACCACTTTAATGTTAGAATGTCAGGGACTGCGGACATAATACAAAAGGTGGTCACAGTAGTTGACTGTCAGAGACATGCTATAGGAGTTGTTAGAGACTGAGGACTTCAGGAAATAGTAACAGACTGGAGATACAGTGAGGAACAGAAGTATTTGAACACCCTGCGATTCTGCAAGTTCTCCCACTTAGAAATCATGGAGGGGTCTGAAATTCACATTGTAGGTGCATTCCCACTCTGAGAGACAGAATTAAAAAAAAAGATCCTAATAGTGCATAACCATGGTACCGAGCACTGAGCCAACGTCCTTCTCGTTTATATAAATCACCACAAATAGAAACATTTCTTTGAGTGCAAACTCTTTTTTTGGATAAAATAATGCAGGAGGTTTCCAAAACATCTCCGATTGCTGTGTACAGCATATATCTGGTGTACGGTACTCTGCTATTTTCTTCAAGTAGCTGAACAGTCTATAATTAATGTAGAGTAGACCAGTGATAATATGCTCTGCTCTGTGTCAGGCAGCGTGCACTCTCAGAAAATGCCATGTTTGTTGTGGCGTCAAGCTACAATTGTCGGTGTCTGTTTAGCTGCCAGTAACCAGCATTAAAATGCACACCGTGGGACCCAGCAGTCTGTGGGCCTTTTTGGCAAAACTGTATAACCCAAAAATAAGAACAGTCTCAGTATGGTTCTCATTTCACAGCACGGGCTGCCAGGATTCATAATAATGTAGTCACTCTATAAAAGAGTCATGAAAATACTTTGTATAGGAAAACTATTGTGACTAATTCTCACTCATTCTCACTGCTGGTAATTTAAGCAGTGAAACTGACATCCCTTCTGAATGTCTACTATAAGCTGCACTAATAAACAAAGAGCAGAGTGTTGCCCTGTCCAACACAAAGCAAAGAAACTAAAGCAGGTATCGGTAGGGAGTCACTACAGTGACCACCCTATACACAAGATTCTATCCACCATAATTTACAAATTATATATATATATACATTTTTTTTTTGTTTTCCGTCCTTTGTCCACTAATTAATAATTACTGAGAAATTCAGCAAGAGAACTATGTGTAAGTTTTTGCAATGAACTTTAAGAAGACTCACTATAGTTCAAGTAAAATAAAATGTAAAAAATGCAGTGACAGTACACAAGGCAACACTTAAATAAGCAAAAGATGAAAAAAAGCACAAATACAAAAAACACTAAATAAACTAAAATACACTAAACACCCACTACGCCCATGTGTGTGGGAGACAGTACTCCCTTCCCTTAAACTTAAGGACTAGAGGGGTCACTTTATTCTCTATTTTCATATACAGTCAGGTCCATATATATTGGGACATCGACACAATTCTAACATTTTTGGCTCTATAAACCACCACAATGGATTTGAAGTGAAATGAACAAGATGTGCTTTAACTAAAGACTGTCAGCTTTAATTTGAGGGTATTTACATCCAAATCAGGTGAACGGTGTAGGAATTACAACAGTTTGCATATGTGCCTCCCACTTGTTAAGGGATCAAAAGTAATGGGACAATTGGCTTCTCAGCTATTCCATGACCAGGTGTGTGTTATTCCCTCATTATCCCAATTACAATGAGCAGATAAAAGGTCCAGAGTTTATTTCAAGTGTGCTATTTGCATTTGGAATCTGTTGATGTCAACTCTCAAGATGAGATCCAAAGAGCTGTCACTATCAATGAAGCAAGCCATCATTAGGCTGAAAAAACAAAACAAACCCATCAGAGAGATAGCAAATCCATTGTGGTGGTGTATAGAGCCAAAAATGTTAGAATTGTGTCGATGTCCCAATATTTATGGACCTGACTGTATGCCAAAGGCAAATGGCATACCTGGTTGTGACTAAGCAATATTGTGGTGTCTTAAAAAACCTTAATCGGTGAATAACATCAGAAGTTTGTAAATGGTGCCAGCACTAGGCCAGCAATAATATCAGCTGCCCCTAAATAGTGAAATACACTTGTGAAATCAAATTGTAAATAGGTAGGTGCTAAATCAATAAGACGTGACAAATGGTAAAAAAAATAATCTCACAGCAACATAAAGTGACTTAAAGTCCCATACAAAATATATTTAGGATATAGTGAATGACAGTCCCATGAAATGTTAACCCGTAGATCAAAAGATTTTCTTTTCCGTTTAGGCAATAAGTGAATTCCTCACTCATCAGAAATTATTGGTCTCCTAATATGGAGTATGGATCCAAGGAACCAAGAATAACGATAGGTGGTCTTGAAGCTCTGAGTGAACCAATAATTGAATGGATTCCCAATTCCAGGCTCTCCTCAAGGTATAGATAGTGCTCCAAGTATCTCAAATAAACCAAATAGATTAGAAACCTCTAAGCGTAATATTTATTAAAAACCATGGTTCAGATAAATAGAATGCCAATACAGTCACGTGTGACGGTGCCTAAATACAGGCACTAGTCTATGTAGCCTGTGTGTGTCATGAATCTCCATTGTGATGGCTGGCGTGCGTTCCAAGCCTTGATACCAGTGGGCCGGATGTGACATCATAGTGACCCGAAAGTGATGGGATCATGTACCTAAATTCTCAGTTTTCCTGGAACAAGAATACATTTACTTTGTTTACAAAGTTCACTTTAAATTACCTAGATATATTATACAGTAGCTGCAGTTATCCTTGTTGGCACAGTGTTCATCACACCTACAGTCAAAGGAACTAATTTGAATTATTAATTTGCATCAATGTATTCATGCCGATGCCTCAAGAAATGTGTATACTGTTTAAAGGCCTTCATTTACGTATATTCTTGAACTTTAGAAAACAGTGTTTATTGGACATTCTTCACTTTCTCAAACATCACTATCTGGTTTAACTGGGTGATTTTGTTTCTCTTTTGTTCCAAGTGACCTTATTTGCATCTTATTACAAAGAGCTCAAACTGGAAACTCCAGGATATTGGGGCAGAATTTATACTAAGTCGTCCTCATATCTTTCCTTGTGCCTGTAACCGTTTGGGTGGCAATGTACTGGCAAAGTACAACCTTTATTTAATCCTTCTGTAGCACTACCCCCTTAAGGATTGCTGATGAATTTGGGTCCCCTTATAGTTCTGAACAGCCAGTCACGTAGCATTTCCTGTACAAGCTTGCATCCGGAGACATAAATCATTCCTCAAGCGTTTGTTTTGTTATTTTATTGAGGGGATTAAACTTGGATAGGATAAAGGGGTGTATAGGATGCCCAAGGGAACCGATATCTGAGGACAACTTCCTGAACTATTCACAGCTTCTTTTCTCTGACACAGTCTCTGTTGGAGAGCTAGCCAGCAGCTCCTAGTTGTACCACCCCAGACCCTAGATGAACTCCTCTTCACCCAGCAATCTGGAGACTTTCTTCCTGAGCAGGCGATCTGGCTCCCGTTCCCTTAAATAAGATGCACAGTCACTAGCAGAGGGCTAATTTGATTTCCCACTAGAGTGCTTCTTCCCACATCTGCGTAGGGGGTGCAGGTGTACTCACTCAGATCCTCTCCCGCACCGCTTGTGGGTTGGCTGCTGCTACCAGGCCTATTAGCTGGGCTGCTCCTTCCCTGCTATGCAGGTGGTCCTCTCTCAGGGGGCCAGTGAGACGTAAGTTTTCCTCCTTTCCAGCTCCAGGCTTGCAGGCAGGCCGCATCCCACTAGTCCTCCTGGCAGCCTTCCTCCTCCAGCTTTACATCTTCCTGCTATACACTCCTCTCCCACCACCACACACCTACTACTGAGCAGACTCCAACACTCCCAAGGGAGTCCCAGCCCCTTGCCTTCTGTTGGGGATTCAGAAAAAATGAGGAAGGGTTGTAACAGCACAAACACTGCAAAGTCCTGGGAAATGGTAGCTTGGGGTGATCGTGGTATTAGTGGCTACTGTATGAAGAGCGTAGGATTCCGTGTGGCACTGAGGGCAAGGCTTCCAAATAAGCTGTAGCAACTTCTGTAGATGAGAAAAAGGAGAGAAGCGCCTCTAAGTGCAATAAGTCGGGTGAAGAGCCGTCATCTGTTTCCCTCCAGCCACCACGCTGTTCCAGCCGAGAGCTGACCTCCCCACATCGTAGTAAGATGACGGCTCTTCACCCGGGTTACCACCCCACCGTTAACTATTGTTAACCACGGTTTTTAAGCTTATGATTACTTCACACATGTGAGTGTTTCTACATTTAGACTTGAATGAAAAGACTTATTGCACTTAGAGGTGCTTCTCTCCTTTTTCTCTTCTGTTGGGGATTGGCTGAGGCCCCTCAAAGTGCTATCTCACCTGAGCTGCTAGCCAGCTCCTGACTAGCCATAGGATCTAGCTCCTCCTAGCTAATCTAGCAGGGTGCTACACTTCTAAGCCCACTAGCATCTTTAAAGTGATAACCATGAGCCTTCACCATCTGCCCATTGTTATTCAGCACTGCTACTCAGTTTTCTGCATTGCACACCTGCCCTAGTCAGGGAAGTGCATAAGAACACTGCTGGACAGTCAACCTGTGCCTGATAAACAGATTGGTGTTTTTGCTTATACCTCAGATTGAGCTTTGACTGCCTGCTACAGTGGTGGTAAACTTTCTTGATATGATGGACCTCAAGTGCGGCCCTTGACATCACCAAAGGACTGTGAATATTCCTTATCAGACACAGCAGACACATAACAGGGTATAGTCAAAGGCAAGGGCGGATTTGCAACTCATGGGGCCCCCGGGCAATAGGGGATCGTGGGGCCCCTGTGTCTTTGCCCAAACTCAAAAAAGCCTATGAAAAAGGTACCAGGGGCATCTCATGGGGCCCCCTACTGACCCCGGGCCCTCGGGCAGTGCCCGAGTTTCCAAATGGTCAGTCCGCCCCTGGTCAAAGGCTATGGTCATGATACAAGAGATGGTCAGAGACTGTGTGTCACAATTTAGCCTGCAGTTTTCCTGCCTGTGTAATTCTTGCCTCCTTGCTGCAGTGCTTCTCTTAGACCTGATTCCTTTTAGATGTGTTGTTTGGCTTCTGTGCTCACCTATGGGCATCACCTACTATTCTATGGCTTTATACTGTATTTCCTTTCCCTTCAGTCACTTCCTCCCAGTTTGCTTCCATATAGAAGACATGATTAGAGCAACCAGCTTTGCCTGAGCAACTTCCCAGTTCTTTAAGCTCCTGTGAGCGTATTATGTGTATTCTGTGTCTGACTTCCAACCAGGGGTGGACTGACCATTTGGGCATTTGGGCACTGCTCGAAGGCTCAGGGTCAGTAGGGGGCCCTATGAGATTCCCCTAGTACCTTTCATAGGCTTTTTTGGGTCTGGTTTGGGCGTGGGTGAGCACACAGGGCCCCATGATCCCTTATTGCCTGGGGGCCCCATGAGTTGCCAGTCCACCCCTGCTTCCAACCCCAGCTTCATCTACTGTTTGTGCTTGCCTGCCACCCGCTCTGACCTCGGCTTGTTTCCTGGATTTCTTTCTGTCTCCTACCATTTGCTCTCCGCACTCGCGAGTGGTCTTGTTCTCCTCATCTTTAGCTGGGGGCCGCTACCTCGTTCCACCTTGCTGCAAGTCTATCCCCACCATCAGGGGCCCCAGGGACGAAGCTGGCTGAGGCTTAGACTTCGCACCCTGGGGAACCCTGAGTTGGTGATGTACAAGGGCTTAGTATCACAGAAACCTGACACTGCGGACATAATACAAGCAATGTCAGGGACTGCGGACATAATACAAAAGGTGGTCACAGGAGTTGACTGTCAGAGACATGCTATAGGAGTTGTTAGAGACTGAGGACATGCTTCAGGAAACAGTAACAGACTGGAGATACAGTGAGGAACAGAAGTATTTGAACACCCTGCGATTTTGCAAGTTCTCCCACTTAGAAATCATGGAGGGGTCTGAAATTCACATTGTAGGTGCATTCCCACTCTGAGAGACAGAATTAAAAAAAAAATTTCAGGAAATCACATTGTATGATTTTTAAAGAATGTATTTGTCTTGCACTGCTGAACATAAGTATTTGAACACCTGAGAAAATCAGTGTTAATATTTGGTACAGAAGCCTTTGTTTTCAATTACAGAGGTCAAATGTTTCCTGTAGTTCTTGACCAGGTTTGCACACACTGCAACAGGGATTTTGGCCCACTCCTCCACACAGATCTCCTCTAGATCTGTCAGGTTTCGGGGCTGTCGCTGAGCAACACGAAGTTTCAGCTCCCTCCAAAGATGTTCTATTGGATTTAGGTCTGGAGACTGGCTAGGCCACTCCAGAACCTTGATATGCTTCTTACGGAGCCACTCCTTGGTTCTCCTGGCTGTGTGCTTCGGGTCGTTGTCATGTTGGAAGACCCAGCCACGACCCATCTTCAATGCTCTGACTGAGGAAAGGAGGTTGTTGCTCAAAATCTCACAATAAATGGCCCCATTCATCCTCTCCTTAATACAGTGCAGTCGTCCTGTCCCCTTCGCAGAAAAGCACCCCCAAAGCATGATGTTACCACCCCATGCTTCACAGTAGGGATGGTGTTCTTGGGATGCAACTCATCCTTCTTTTTCCTCCAAACACGACAAGTGAAGTTTAGACCAAAAAGTTCTACTTTGGTCTCATCTAACCACATGACTTTCTCCCATGCCTCCTCTGGATCATCCAGATGGTCATTGGCAAACTTCAGACAGGCCTGGACATGTGATGACTTGAGCAGGGGAACCTTCCGTGCAATGCATGACTTGAAACCATGACGACGTAGTGTTCTACCGACAGTGACCTTTGAAACTGTGGTCCCAGCTCTCTTCATGTCATTTACCAGCTCCTCCCTTGTAGTTCTGGGTTGATTCCTCACCTTTCTTATCATCAGTGATACCCCACGAGGTGAGATCTTGCATGGAGCCTCAGTCTGAGGGAGACTGACAGTCGTCTTTAGCCTCTTCCATTTTCTAACAATTGTTCCAACAGTTGATCTATTTTCACCAAGCTGCTTGGCAATTGCCCCGTAGCCCTTTCCAGCCTTGTAGAGGTCCACAATTTTGTTTCTGGTGTCTTTTGACAGCTCTTTGATCTTGCCCATGGTAGTAGTTGGCGTCTGACTGACTGTGGGGTGGACAGGTGTCTTTAAAGAGCTCAGACAGGTGCTACTAAGATTAATGAGTGGAGTAGAGGTGGATTTTTTAAAGGCACAGTAACAGGTCTTTGAGAGCCAGAATTCTTGCTGTTTCTTAGGTGTTCAAATACTTATATTCAGCAGTGCAAGACAAATAAATTCTTTAAAAATCATACAATGTGATTTCCTGAATTTTTACACAGCACTTTACTATATATTGTACATTCACATCAGTCCCTAACCCTCAAGGAGCGTACAATCTAAGGTCCCTAACTCACATTCATACATACACATACTAGGACCAATTTAGACAGGAGCCAATGAACCTACCTGCATGTCTTTGAAGTGTGGGAAAAAAAAACCCACGCAGGCACAGGTAGAACATGCAAACTCCAGGCAGGTGGTGCCGTGGTTGGGATTTGAACCAACGACCCTAGTGCTGCTAGGTGGAAGTGCTAACAATTTAGCCACTGTGATTTGTATTATTGCTTAGCCAGCTCTAAGATATACACAGCTCTGGTGACCTGACTTCCCTGGTGCAGTTTAGCATTATAGCCTGGTCTTCTCCCCACCCCCAGCCTGGGATTGGACAGTGATGAGTTCTCACTCTGCTTTCTCCACCTGTTAGAGTGCTCTTTGTCAGCTCATGTGCACTGATTAGCTTTTATTGCTGCCCCCTACCTTTCTTTGTCAGTATTGCAGTACAGAGGTTTAAAAGAGACTGATATCAAGACAGATTTAAGCACATTTAATCATTTTTAATGAACACATAACTGCATTGATTAGCCTTTTGTATATGTGCCTGGCCCCGCTAACAGTCCCTTTAGGTCATGTTTCAAGATCAGACTGTTATTTCATCCAGCAGCCCCAGGATTTCCCACCGGTGGCCATGTATCATACTGGTCCAGGGTGCAGAATAGACAACATCTAGACACAATTCAAAGAACGGATCTTTAGAACAGCCCCAGGCACCCACACATACTGAAGGGGATTTATCAAGCACATTGCAGACGGAATCAAGAAGCCGTTCTAGTGTTAATCAACCTGACACACATTTACCAAAGGATTTGCCACAGTCTGTGCGTTTTGAGACCTGCCATTCCGGACAACGGGTGATAGCAATTCCCTATCATCTAAGACCCATTTATCATTGTACTTGTGACATTTCTTTTTCAATTAAAATACACCGACATGTGAAAATCGTTCATGAGCCGGATTTATATTAGGAATGTAACTAAGATGTGATTTTATAGTAAACTAAAAAGTGTCATGGATCCTGCCTTGGTTTTTCTGTAAAGCTCAAAAATCCTTCGTAATGTATCCCTATGGATGAAACTGTATACCTAAGGATGAAAAAAAGATGTATATGACAAAGTCTGTCACCAGCATTGACACAGCAGTTGTGGGTTTTGTTGTTTTGTTCTGACCCACTCATTGCTGGGACAAGATTATCTAGAGCTCAGGGTGAACATTCCAAACTGTGCCCCCCCCCAAGATGTATGAGCATTATGTGTTAGCAAAAAATCCCCCCCCCAAAAAAAATCCAAAACCTGAAAAACTAAGCACTAATATGCATGCTTACCCCTTTAAGCATAAACTCCCCCTCCTTCCAGTACAAATTCATCCCCCTACCCAGCACACATCTTTGCCCCCCCTTCCCCAAATCCTCCTAACAGAAATGCCCCCTTAAAAAAATCACTTCTAGCGCAAATCTTATACCCCTCAAATTTACCTTCCGAGTACACATCTCCCCTTACTCCAAATCCCTCCTCCCAGCACAAACTCCCCCAATCTCCCCTCCTAGCACAAATCCTGTACCCCTCAAATTTTCCCTCCGAGTACACATCTTCTCCCCTTACTCCAAATCCCCCCTCCCAGCACAAACTCCCCCCAAATCTCCCCTCCTAGCACAAACCCTGTACCCCTCAAATTTCCCCTCCGAGTACACATCTTCTCCCCCTTCTTAAAATCCCCCCTTCCAGCACAAACTCTCCCCCAATCTTCCCTCCTAGCACAAATCCTGTACCCCTCAAATTTCCCCTCCGAGTACACATCTTCTCCCCCTCCTCAAAATCCCCCCTTCCAGCACAAAGTCTCCCCCAATCTTCCCTCCTAGCACAAATCCTGTACCCCTCAAATTTCCTCTCTGAGTACATATCCCCCCCTCAAAATCCCCCCTCCCAGCACAAACTCTCCCCCAATCTCCCCTCCTAGTGCAAATCTTGTACCCCTCAAATTTCTTCTCCAAGTACACATCCCCCCTCCCCTCAAAATCCCCCCTCCCAGCACAAACTCTCCCCCAATCTCCCCTCCTAGCGCAAATCTTGTACCCCTCAAATTTCCCCTCTGAGTACACATCTTCTCCCTTTACTTCAAATCCCCCCTCCTAGCACAAACTCTCCCCCAATCTCCCTTCCTAGCACAAATCCTGTACCCCTCAAATTTCCCCTCCGAATACACATCCTCTCCCCCCTCTCCAAATCTCCCTTCCCAACACAAACTCCCCCCCAATCTCCCCTCCTAGCACAAATCCTGTACCCCTCAAATTTCCCCTCCGAATACACATCCTCTCCCCGCTCTCCAAATCTTCCTTCCCAACACAAACTCCCCCCCAATCTCCCCTCCTAACACAAATCCTGTACCCCTCAAGTTTCCCCTCTGAGTACACTTCCTCTCCCCCCACTCCAAATCCTCCCTCCTAACACAAACTCTCCCCCAATCTCCCCTCCCAGCACAAATCCTGTACCCCTCAAATTTTTCCTCCGAGTACACATCTTCTCCCCCAACTCCAAATCCCCCTCCCAACACAAACTCCCTCCCAATCCCCCCCCCTCCCTCCAACAACCTCCCCGCACACCTCAAATTTATCCTTCTAGCACAAATACCTACCAATCATCCTATTAGCACCAAACTAGCACCAAACCAAAAAAAATGTCCCCTCCAAGCACAAACCCCCTCCACTTCTACCATATTCTAGCACAAACCTCCAGTTTGTCAGTGTTTCTCAAGTAATGGGTTATGACCCAAAAGTGGGTAATGCCCAAGGGCAGATTGGGCTGTGGGGCAAGTGCCCCCAGGCCTCTCTAATGCCTCTACCAACACCCCAAACTTTGAGACACTTATCAAGGGCAAGAAACATCCCCAGTTTTTCCCATTAGTTCTAATTAATTTAATGTTTCAATTACCTTTTATTTTATTTGGTTTTCATCCCAACAGCACTTTTATTTTCACTAGCGCTATGATTACTGCATTAGCCATTTTGAAAGGAAGTCGCTTGTTTACTGTTTAAAAAGTACATATACATTGTAGAAAACTGCACAAGTTGTTTTGTGGAAGAAATTATAATGTGTCAGAAATTAAATTATTTTTGGGTCAAGACTAAGGCTTCACTCACACCTATACGTTTTTTAGTGCTTTTTGCAGAACGCGCTACAGTCCATTTAACATGGTTTCCTATGGGACATGCTCACATCTATGCTTTTTTGAGCTGCTGCATTTTTGGAAAGGGTCAGGGACTTTTTTAAAAGCAAAGATTTCTTTCTACAAAACAGTTCAACGGAGAAGCTGCTGAAATACATGGTAGTGCATTTTTCCCATGCTTTTGCCACGTTTTGCTTTTTGTTTTCTGCCCAGGAACGAAAAAAAAATTTCACTTTAACAAAAAAAAAAAGAGCTGAACAAAACGCAGTAAAAACGCATAAAAAACACGTGTAGAAAAATACAAAACAAACTGCAAAAAGCACGAGAGAAAGCATCAAACGCAAAATGCATTCTGAGGTTCCACAGGTTGAGAATCACTGATCTATGTAATTTTTTTACATTTTGTCCATATTTATGTATGATAATTAGTATTATATAGTATTATTATTATTATTATTATACAGTATTTATAAAGCGCCAATAGTTCGCTCAGCGCTGTACATTACAAAGGGGGACAGAACATGTGACAGAACAATACCAATACAATGTGATACACGAGGAGTTCGAGGGCCCTGCTCTTTCGAGCTTACAATCTAGGAGGGAGGGGATGGTGGCACAGGAGGAGATAGCTGTGGAGGATGGAGTGGTAGGAAGAGTGGAGGAGGTCGGCAAGTTAGCAGGGGGTGGGGTAGGCTTCCCTGAAGAGATGGGTTTTCAGGGTGCGCCTAAAGGAGAGGAGAGTAGGTGATAATCTGATGGGTTGGGGCAGGGAGTTCCAGAGGATGGGTGACACCCTGGAGAAGTCCTGGAGGCGAGCATGGGAGGAGGAGACCAGGGAACTAGAGAGAAGGAGGTCTTGTGAGGAGCGGAGTGTGCGTGCTGGGCGGTACTTGGATATTAGGTCAGTGATGTAGTTCGGGGCAGTATGGTAGACAGCTTTGTACATCTGTGTTAGGATTTTGAATTTGATCCGTTGCGCAATCGGAAGCCAGTGGAGGGATTGGCAGAGGGGGGTGGCGGAGATGGAGCGGTTGGAAAGGTGAATGAGTCTGGCTGCCGTATTCAGGATCGACTGAAGCGGGGATAGCCAGCGGTGAGGCAGGCCAGTGAGGAGGGAGTTGCAGTAGTCGAGTCGTGATATGATGAGGGAGTGGATGAGCTGTTTAGTGGTTTCTGGGGTTAGGAACGTGCGGATTTTGGCGATGTTGCGGAGGTGGAGTCTGCACGAGTTTGTTATTATAAATATATAAATATACTTTAGTGGACCATTCTTAAGGCTAGGTTCCCACAACTGCATGTTGAAAACATGAGATTTTGCGTTCTTGACAGAGAGAATCAGACTGCCCTTTATGCAGGCCATAGATGGGGAGAAAACCGGACGATTGTTCTTTAAAAAAATTATAAATCGGTCATTCAAGCGGTCGACGTTACCAGGAATGGTAAAAAAAACCGTCCGATTTTCATCCCATCTACAGCCAGCAAAAAGTGTCCCTGCAGAGAGCTCCGCTATTTCTTTGACAATGCTTTGACATTTATAGCGGCTGCAACAATGTATCTATTTGTATCCATTTCGGATACAGATGTTTTTATTCGGAAACAAATAGATACATTGTTACAACCGCTATAAATGTCAAAGCACTGTCAAAGAAATAGCGGAGCTCTCTGCAGGGACACTTTTTGCCGGACTGGAATTCTTCTTCTTCTTCATCCTCTTCTTCTTCTTCTTCTTCATCTTCTTCCTTTTCTTCTTCATCCTCTTCTTCTTCATCCTCTTCTTCCTCTTCCTCTTCTTCATCATCCTCTTCTTCATCCTCTTCTTAATCCTCTTCTTCCTCTTCTTCTTCCTCTTCTTCTTCATCCTCTTCTTCCTCTTCTTCTTCATCCTCTTCTTCCTCTTCCTCTTCTTCCTCTTCTTCTTCCTCCTCTTCTTCTTCATCATCCTCTTCTTCTTCTTCATCATCCTCTTCTTCTTCTTCATCATCCTCTTCTTCCTCTTCTTCTTCATCATCCTCTTCTTCCTCTTCTTCTTCCTCTTCTTCTTCTTCTTCATCCTCTTCTTCGTCTTCTTCTTCATCCTCTTCTTCTTCTTCATCATCATCCTCTTCTTCTTCTTCATCATCATCCTCTTCTTCTTCATCCTCATCTTTTTCTTCTTCATCTTTTTCTTCTTCATCCTCTTCTTCTTCTACTTCTTCTTCTTCATCCTCTTCTTCTTCTCTTCTTCGTCCTCTTCTTCTTCCTCCTCTTCTTCTTTTTTTCTTCCTCTTCTTCTTCTCCTTCATCCTCTTCTTCTTCATCCTCCTCTTCTTCTTTTTCTTCTTCATCCTCTTCTTCTTCTTCTTCATCCTCTTCTTCTTCATCCTCTTCTTCTTTTTGTCTTCCTCTTGCAGGTCACTGCTCATGCGCAGATTTTGTATCGGTAAAAAGACCGGCCGATTTGCCCATAATTGCCGCGAAAATTGGCCGATTGGCAAAATCAGCCGATCTTTTTTCAACTTTACCAATAAAAAAAATCTGCCAAAATACCGAAAAACGTCCGAAAAATTAACCCACTAACGATCCAAAAATCAGCCGATTTTATTTTCGGCCGAAAAATCAGCCGATTTTCGACCCATCTATGGCCTGCATTAGTCAGCAACTTCTACACGCACTTGGTGGCACCCACATGGTGTTAACCTAAACCTTAGGAAGAAAGAATTGTACAATTTGGGAAAGTTTCCCCTGTTGGAGTAAATCAGACCATGCTTTATGAAGCTTTTTTTTTGGGGGGTCTGTTCATGGAGGTTTTTTTATTATTATTATTACTATTTTTTTTATTGGTTGAACTCAATGGACTGTTGTCTTTTTTTTTCAACCTAACTGTGGAACTAAGCATAAAGCAACGCTTCACATTTCCCATTAACCAATGTAATAATGCATAAATGGTGTAGCTAATAGCTTATATTACAAGAAAAATAAGCAAAAGGTAAAAATGTTTCACATAAAGAGTATACAATTTGTTTCATAATTGGTAAAATAAATAAATAAAGAGAGCAGGGACAAGGAGAAGTTAATTACAGCTAGTTAGGAGCAACAAGGGGTTAATAAAGGGTTCAACAGAAAAGGATTTTTTTCTTTTTGAAGAAAGAACACATCTCAATACTTGTTTTCCCACTTTACGACCCCATTCACACCTGAGTAATTTGAAGTGTCTCTCCCTGAAGCATCTCAACACTCAACATCAAGATTTCGATTATATTCAATTGTCGCCATTCACAAAGCAATTTTTATTAAGATAATGCTCTGCGCATTCAGTGTTTTGATTACCCGTATTAAAATATCAGAAAAGTGAAACGGCTTTTGAAAAAATGTATATGTAGAAATAATAAGGGATAATGGGCAGCTCAGCGGCTAAATCCTAACACTGTCGTACAAAGCTGTCCATCATACTGCCCCAAATTACATCACCGACCTAATATCCAAGTACCACCCAACATGCACACTCCACTCCTCACAAGACCTCCTTCTCTCTAGTTCCCTGGTCTCCTCCTCCCATGCACGCCTCCAGGATTTCTCCAGGGTGTCACCCATCCTCTGGAACTCCCTACCCCAATCCATCAGACTATCGCCTACTCTCCTCTCACCCTGAAAACCCACCTCTTCAGGGAAGCCTACCCCACCCCCTGCTAATTGCTGACCTCCTCCACTCCTCCTACCACCCCATCCCTCACAGCTATCTCCTCCTGTACCACTATCCCCTCCCTCCTAGATTGTAAGCTCCAAGGAGCAGGGCCCTCGAACCCCTCGTATCACATTGTATTATTGTACTGTCGCATGTTCTGTCTCCCTTTGTACTGCACAGTGCTGAGCGAACTGTTGGTGCTTTCTAAATACTGTATAATAATAATAATAATAAATGGTTAGCACTTCCGCACTTTAGTACTATGGTTGTTGGTTCGAATCCCAACCACAGCACCACCTGCCTGAAGTTTGCATGTTCTCCCTGTGCCTGCGTGAGTTTCCCCCAGGTACTCCGGTTTCCTCTCACACTCCAAAGACATGCTGGTAGGTGAATTGTATCCTGTCTAAATTGGCCCTAGTATGTGTATGTATGAATGTGAGTTAGGGACCTTAGATTGTACGCCCCTTGAGGGTTAGGGACTGATGTGAATGTATAATATATATGTAAAGAGCTGTGTAAATTGGCAACACTATATAAGTACCTGAAATAAATACTAATAATAAAGTGTGCCCCCCTGGCTGCTGCTAACACTGATATGTGTTTCCCACACCTAGCTAGATAAATGTATTGACAAGGGCCGCGCAACCAAAAACTTGCTATGTGAACAAATTAAAGCACACATCACATGGAAATACTTCAATAGAGATGTATCATCAAACTTTGCCTTGTCTGCAGATCTTGTTATTAGGTACAGGAATAAGACCCCACACCCTTCCAACAAGCTTCTTAGCACACAGAGATTAAAAAGACTTCATTGTACTATACTACTTTAAAAATTACACTTTAATAAAATAATACTAGGGCAGCACAGTGGCTAAATGGTTAGCACTTCCACCTGAGAGTACTCGGGTCGTTGGTTCAAATCCTGACCACGACACCTCCTGCCTTGAGTTTGCACGTTCTCCCTGTGCCTGCATGGGTTTCCTCTGGGTACTCCAGTTTCCTCTCACACTCCAAAGACATGCTGGTAGGTGAATTGGATCCTGTCTAAATTGGCCCTAGTATGTGTATGTGAGTTAGGACCTTAGATTGTACACTTCTTGAGGGTTAGGGACTGATGTGAATGTATAATATATATGTAAATTGATGGCGCTATATAAGTACCTGAAATAAATAGATACAAAGATTACACTCAGATAGCTGGTGCGCTGTATACCCAGTGCATGCCAATATTTTCACTCTAGAATATAAACGTAGCGCCCCCTTAAGGCCTGGGGATAAGCATCACCTTATTAGAAACCTCCATCTTGTCACTTCTGGTTTGGGTGATGATGTCACCAGCCTCAGCCCCAATACGTTTCACCCTGTGTCTTCCTCAAGATGACAGTTTACGCCTAAGCTTTGTGTCAGTCACTCATAGCTAGAATATTGAAAAAGCACACAATTGCTATTTAATTTATTTAAAATTTTCAAACCGAACTTCCCCATCCATCCATTATTCCATGATTTATTTTGCTGAGAAATTACCTTGAAAAATTCCCCCTAGCATTTCTAGCCATGGCCATCTTGAGTAAGGGCAGATGAGTCATGTAACCCTTACTTCCTGGAATCCATCTGCCCTTAGCTTAGAGATGCAAGCAGGAGAGTGTGGTTAGCTGAGAAAACCTCTCCTCCCTTCTGAAGACTCCTGGGATGTATGACATCATTAGCAATGGTCGCCAGGCAAGAAACCAGGAAGTAACCAAAGTTAAAAACAAGTGAATATGATATACTTTCCTATATATTTAATAATGCTAGCAGCATAAGGATTAACAATAGTTCATGTTGATTGAGGGAGCGAAGTTCTGGTTTAATAGCAGCTCTGATAGGAAGATCAGGATTTCAGCTGTCGAATTGACATGCATGGACTAGACATTAACTTGAGCTCAGAAGGAAAGGACGTAACAGGTACGCTCTAGGTCATTAACTGGTTATCCACTTGCTCTCCAGAAAATGTACCCCCTTCCAGGGGCGGATGACAGCTCATGGGGCCCCCGGTCAATAGGGGATTTAGGGCCCCTGTGTCCTTACCCAAACTCAAAAAAGCCTATGAAAAAGGTACCAGGGGCATCTCATGGGGCCCCCTACTGACCCCGGGCCCTCGGGCAGTGCCCGAGTTTCCAAATGGTCAGTCCGCCCCTGCCCCCTTCAACACCAGGCCATTTTTTGCTATTCAGTGCTGTGCTACTTTAAGCTCATGTTCACACTGATGCAATGCACTAAATCCCATGTGATTCGAACAAGAACCGCACCGCATTCCTGTACAAATCACATGTGATTTGTATGCGGTGCGATTGGAGCCATACATTTTGTAGGGCTCTATTCACACCACACCCGCACCAAAAACGTGCAGGACCCTTTTTTGGTCCACACTAGAATCGGATCGCATAGGTAATCACACCTATGCGACCCAATTCTTTACATCACACCGCATTTTGGGGACCAATTTCGGGATGTTGTTAACTTAACATACACACCAGCAGCGGTTCGCATGGACGGGGTGCGATTTGGATGCGGTGTGGAATTCACACTGAAAATGCTGTGAATTCCGTACCTCATCAGTGTGAACCAGGGCTTAATGATGGGGTCATGCAGCACTGCACACAAATTAAATTTATAGCATTTTTTCACACAAATAAAGCTTCTTTTGATGGTATTTTATCATCACTGGATTTTTTTTTGCACTATAAATGAAAAAAGACCAAAAATTTAAAAAAAAATATATTTTTTGAGAGTTTGCTATTTAATATATCCAATAGAAAAAATTTAAAAAAATAATTTCTTCATATATTTAGGCCAAAATGTATTCTGCTACATGTCTTTGGTAAAAAAAAATCCCAATAAGTGTTTAGTAATTACTTTGAAAGTTATAGCGTGTAGAAATGGCAGTATACATACTGGAACTTGTATTTATTTATTTATTTATACTAGTAATGGCGGCAATCAGCGATTTATAGCGGGACTGTACGGGATTGTTGCGGGATAGTACGGCGGGCATTCTGACACTAACTGACACTAGGTGGGAACTGGCTAACTGCCACTGACATCCCAATGACACTAATATAGTGATCAGTGCTAATAAAAAGCACTGACACTGTACTAATGACACTGTGCAGGAAGGGGTTAACATCTGGGGGCAATCAAAGGGTTAACTGTGTGTTGGGGAGTGATTAGACTGTATTGTGTACTGTTTTACTAGGGCACATGCTAACTTCTATCTCTGACGTACCCCCCTAGTTACACTTGGTGGAGCTGGATCCCTGGCCTGGTGATTTACACCTACAGGAGCCAATGACAGCGCAGATAGGACAGCGCACGTGTGCCCCCTACCCAGCAGTGCAGACTCGCGTATATACATGTGATTTTGTGCTATAGGGTGGCCAGGAAGTGGTTAAAGTGGCAATAAATGATATCCTTATTCTCCAAAAATAATCCATACACATCCTTACACTTAAAGTGATTCTAAAGGCTTATTTCTTTTTTTATAGAAAAAAATAACAAACATGTCTATACTTACCTGCTGTGTGCAGTGGTTTTGCCTAGAGCAGCCCGGATCCTCCTCTTCTCGGGTCCTCATCCTGTTAGGTGCCCCCACAGCAAGCAGCTTGATCTTTGGGCACCCACTGCTCCGTGTGTTCATTCACACACAGAGCTGCGGCTTGGCTCCACCCCCTCTCTCTTCTCATTGGCTGACTGGCTGTGATTAACAGCAGTGGGAGCCAATGGCTTCTGCTACTGTCTCAGCCAATGAGAAGAAGGAGTCCTGGGATATCCGAGACTCCAGTGTACATTGTTGGATTGAGAGGGAGCTTAGGTGAGCATTAGGGGAGGGCTGGGGGAGGGTGCTGCACACAGAAAGTTTTTTAGAACCACTTTAACCACTTGCCAACCGCAGATAGCCGAATGACGGCCAGCCAGTTGTGGGTTGACGTCATATGACGTCCTCCCAGAATGAGCTCTCCTGCGCACCCCCAAGATCCTATAGACACCGCTGACACGTGATGTGGTAAAAGACCAATCGCAGCGGCCTTTTAGCACGTGATCAGCCGTGTCCAATAACAGACCGATCACCGTGAAATACAATTGCCGGTTATCGGCTGCACTTTCCCCACACTGTCACAGTGTGAGGAAAGTACTGCAGAGAACCGGCAGTTATCAGAGGATGGATCAGCACCGATCATCGGGGCACTGATGATCAGTGTCCTGATGATTGGTGCCCAGCAGTGCCACCCACAAGTGCCCAGTAGTGCCACCCACAAGTGCCCAGAAGTGCCACCCATCTGTGCCCATCAGTGCCCAGCAGTGCCACCCACCTGTGCTCAGCAGTGCCCACCAATGCCACCCACCAGTACCCATCAGTGCAGGCCAGCAGTGCCATCCATGAGTGCTGCCCAGCAGCGCCACCTATCAGTGCCCAGCAGTGCCGCCAATCAGTGCCGTCAGTCAGTGCCATCATATCAGTGCTGCCTATCAGTGCCACCTATCAGTGCCCATTAGTGCCGCCTATCAGTGCTGCCTATAGGTGCCCATCAGTGCCGCCTATCTGTGCCACCTCATCAGTTCTGCCTATCTGTGCCCATCAGTGCCATCTATCAGTGCCCATCAGTGCAGCCTCATCAACGCACATCAGTGAAGTAGAAAAATTACCTGTTTGCAAAATTTTATAATAGAAACAAAGAAAAATTTATTTTTTTTGCTCTTTTTTTGTTTATAGCGCAAAAAATCAAACACCCAGCAGCGAGTAAATACCACCAAAAGAAAACTCTATTTGTTTGAAAAAAATAATAAATGTTTCTTGTGGGTACAATGTTGCAATTGTCATTTAAAGTGTGACAGCGCTGAAAGCTGAATATTGGCCTGGGCAGGAAGGGGGTATAAGTGTCCAGTAGGCAAGTGGTTAATGAGCCTTTAGAACCACTTTAATGACCATGTAGTTTATGTTTCATGAAATTGTTTCTTACTATTTCTCTGCCTCTTGGTAACATCCTCCATGAGCTCTCGAACCCCTCTTTGGAACGAGCAGTGCATGGTATTTGCTGTCATGTGCACTGCTCTATGCGCAATACAAATCACATAGTCTATAGTCCATCTCAGGAGCAAGCAAGAGAGATTGGCTATGTTCCTACATACAGTGGGACAGTGGAGAATGAACGTAGCCACCCTCAAGCCAAAGTCAAATCCCTTCAGAAAACAATTTGGAATTTAGAGATTTAGAGCAGGCTGAGAGCAATAGAAAGGACTTTTATGAGTTATATGACTTATGAAGTTTTTGACTTTTATGAGTTTTGTGAATTTAACAATTTTTTTCTGTCACTTTAAGTTGTGAGCAGCCAATAGATTCCATTTGAACACAACATGTTTCACACTTATTCTCAGGTAACAGAAAATGTACCCATATCTAAGTTCATTGTTGTACAATGACTTCATGCAAATAATGGCAGATAATAACAAGGCAGATACAAATCACTGCACTATAAAAGGAACCTGAAAAGAACTAATCTCATGTATTGTATTTTACCTCCGCTTATCAATGCTCATTTTCTGTTAACTAAAAAAACATTTCTAATACACAGCGTACCTATGCATGCATTAAGAGATGAAAGCTTCCGCTTGCTGCAAGAATGGAAATCGAGAATTTAAAACATTTGTTTCTTCTCTGTTAGAAGCATTATTTCCATTTAAAATAGGTACAAGTGTAATCACATTACAAATTGTGGAACATACACAATCTAGAAACAGGGCCATGGATAAGGGGGTACCACCAGTCCTCCTGTACGGGCCCAGTCCATACAGATGGGTGAATTGGATGTGGGCAAGGAGGGTGATCAGCTTGGAGAGGGGGCAATTACTGGAACCAATCCCATTTCTGCAGCAGATGAAAGAGAAAGCCATACAGGGGACTGGTTCTGGTAATTGCCCCTCCCCCCGTACCCATCACTTTCCTTGTGCACCATACGTTTCCCCCTGCTGACTAGCCCCCCTGTGTGCCCCCACCCCTGCAGTGCTGCCAGCTTCTCTCTTCTTCCCACTGGCAGCTGCAAGCACACAATCTGATCCTGCAGGATGGAGAGTGGGGGGAAGTTCTGGTAAATATCTCACATTTTCTTTCCTGAATGAACACAATAAGAGATTGACACCGATCAGTCACTGTGTTCGTTCATAACTGAAGCATAGTAAACTGTTTGTTTGTTTTTTTTGGGGGGGGGATGTTAGGTTGGCTGTATGGGTCCCTGTGGTTTCTAACAGCAGCCCTGCCTAGAAAACACAAAAAGTAACAGGTATGGGCCAGGGTTTGCATTTTTGTTCCAGTGTGCAGCTAGCTCTCTGCACAAGTGGAGAAAGAAAGCACCATAGAATAGTATCATTAAATGACCTAAGAGAATGTTTAAAGCAGAACTTCATCCACAAAAAAACAAGATCAAAATGAATAGCCCATTAACAGTGCTGCAATATTTATCTTCAATCCAGAGATTTCCCCGGCAGTATTTTTTTAGATGTCTTCAATCTAATAACCAGCTTCATTCAAGCCACTTCCTTTGAGCTAATTTGTCCTGGACCTGCCGCTAGCCAACAACTGGACAGTGAAAGGAGAAGCAGACCTGATGTCTCATTAAAGAGAACATGTCACAGCAAAATAGTATCATAAGGGGGGCTGTTGGTGCCCTGTATGATAAAAAAAGTGTAGTAAAGAAATATTTTAAAAATAAAATTACATCCAAGCACTTAAACTCTCCCACCCCAAAAAAATGTTGAGCCCCCACTCCCATTTATACACACATATGAATGTAAACACCTATGTTCGAAGTGCCTACGTTTGAAAACATTGTTACATATCACCACACATGCCAGAGTGAGAACAATAATTGTAGGCCCATTATTCACAATTAACTGTAAAATGATGACCTTTAAGGACTTTAAAAGCCTCACCTATGAAACATTCAGGATACTGAAAGTTGTTGCCATTTCGCAAGTTTGCAGTTTTCAGGCTTGACATGTTTGGTATCAGGCTTGACATGTTTGGTATCTATTTACTTGGTGCAACCTCATCTTTTATATATTACAATTGGGTAATATATTGTGTTTAGAAAAAATCAAACCTGAGCTTAGATTAATACACAAAATACATTTTTAAAAATCATAAATAAAAAAATTAAAAAGCTGCTTGCATTAAAAGGCAATATACAAATATATTGTGTTTGTGTGCACTAAAATTAAATTTTGTGCATTTTTTACTGAACGTTTGCTCTTGATAAACACTTGCGCTAATATCATGTGACATAAACATTTGAAAATCTTTTTTTTGGATTTTAAGTAATCTTTAGGCCAAAATATAATGTAATACACATGTGTGCTAAAAAAAACAATTCACTTGACAACCAGGCCTATTCTGACACTTCCCACATAAGTGTAAAAATCTGCTTTTTTTGCTAGAAAATTACTTAGAAATCGTTATTTTTTAAGCAGAGGCCCTAGAGAATAAAATGGTGAGTGTTGGAATTTTTTTATGTCACACAGCATTTGCGGAGCAGTTTTTCAAACACATCTGTTTTTTTTTTTAAATACACTTTAGTGAATTTTTAATGCACAAAAACACAATATAATATCCAATTGTTTGGTACACTATAAAAGATTATGTTATGCCGAGAAAATAGAGATACCTAACATGTCTAGATTTAAAATTCCACATGCTCATGGAACAGTGTCAAATTACAGTACTTAAAAAATCTTCATAATTGACGCTTTATAAGCTGTATATATACAGAACATGATTTTGCATTCCCGGGTAGGGGACCCGCTCTGCCATTCGCAGCCGTGGCTGTCAATCACTGGGTCCTGGCCAGTGATTACTCACCGGCACCCAGTGATTGCCGAGGATCTCCGATGGGGAGGAGAACTGTATGCAGGGGCGGACTGACCATTTGGAAACTCGAGCACTGCCCGTGGGCCCGGGGTCAGTAGGAGGCCCCATGAGATGTCCCTGGTACCTTTTTCATAGGCTTTTTTGAGTTTGGGCAAGGACACAGAACCCCATGATCCCCTATTGCCCGGGGGCCCCATGAGTTGTCAGTCCGCCCCTGACTGTATGTAAACAATACTGTTCTCCTCCCTGTCAGCCCATGCATATTGCTTTGGATGGCTGTGCACAGTGTGATTACAGTGACGCACACTCACAGAGCTTACTGTGAAACAGCACACAGCACACAGTTAACCCTTTGATCGCCCCACATGCTAACACCTTCCTGCCCAGCGCCATTAGTACAGTGTCAGTGCTTTTTTTTAGCACTGATCACTGCATTGGTGTCACTGGGGATGTCAGTGACACCAAGTCAGTCCCCCCCCCCCCCCAGTGTCAGAATGTCCACCACAGTCCCGCTATAAGTCGCTGATCGCCGCCATTACTAGTAACTTTCACGTAAACCAATTAATTTACACATATTGGGAATTTTTTTTAGCAAAGACATGGAGCAGAATACATTTTGGCCTAAATTTATGAGGAAATTAGATTTTTTACATTTGTTAGTATACATGTTTAATAGCAAAAAGTCAAAAATATTGTTTTTTTTTTTTCAAAATTGTCAGTCCTTTTTTTTTAATAGTGCAAAAAATAAAAAACACACAGGCAATAAAATAAAACCAAAAGAAAGCTCAATATCTGGGAAAAAAAAGGACATAAATTTAATTTGGGTGCAGCATTGCATGACCGCGCAATTGACAATTAAAGTAACGCAGTGCCGTAATGCAAAAAATGGCCTGGTCAAGAAGAGGGGTAAATCCTCAGGAGGGCATATTGTGTGTATATGGACACAAACGGTTTACTTTTCATCTCTATTTTAAACTGAATGGGTTCACATATACTTTAACAACTATACAAAAACACGGCAAAAACATGGTGCTCCATCTTTGAACATAACAGCAGCAGGTTGTGAGTGATAAATATGAATAGGTGCAATATTTCATATTTGACTAAATAGAAATAAAAATACAACTTTTTAGCCCTGCATATAATAAACAAAATACAATGTATGACCAAAAGTATGTGGATTACTGACCATCACACCTATATGAGATTGATGGACATTCCATTCCAAAGCCATAGCCATTAATATAGCGTTGGTTATTTTTTGTGTCTATAACAGCCTCCCCTCTTCTAGGAAGGTTTCTTACAAGATTATGGAGTGTGCCTGTGTTTTTGCCCATTTAATCAAAAGAGGATTTAGAGCAGGGACGTCCCTAGGGTTGGTGTCACCTGGTGCAATAACACTTGGTGACACCCCCTCCAACGATACCCGCAGAATGGATTGGATCTGCGGATTGAGCATAATGGATCCGACTTTGATCCATTATTCTCAATCAGCAGATCCGATCCATCCTGCGGGGATCGTCGGCTTGCTTTACAACTTACCTTTTCATGGAGCGGGTCCGGTGTCACCCCGTGAGGTAGGTGTCTCCCGGTGCGGCACGCAACCCCCGGACCTGCCTAGGGATGCCACTGATTTAGAGTCAAGTTGGACAAGACTTGACCTGTGCACACCGGACATTTCTGTTTAGTTTCGGATGCATTTGTTAATTGAAGAATTTAGTTTCATCATATTTGTTATGTTGACCCAGTTCATTTTTGAAATTTATTTAATATCTTTGGCATTCGTTTTGTATATTCGTTGGTCCAGGTGGATTAGAAAAATTTAGCAGTTTTTCCGGAAGATTGCTATATATTCGATATACCGAATCAGAATTCGAATCGGAAGGATTTAATATTTTTGGATGCTAACACACCAAGAGAAATGGCACGAGCTGATTGGACAACATTGACTGGCATCATGTGCATCCAAATTATTGAATAGAATGAAATTCAGATCCATTTGTTTTCCAAATTATCGATTTTGAAAATACATTTCCCCATGGACCTACTATCACATCACATGACATCATTCATATGAAACAACAAAAACAAGTCACAGTACTGTATAGTGGGTAGGGGTGGGAGCTACTGGAGTTAACTTTCACATTAACCAGCAGGTGATTGGTTGCTGGGCAGGCCTAGCAACCAATCACCAGCTTGCTAATGTAAAAAGTTAACTCTGGCAGCTCCTACCACTACCCTCTATCCAGTACGGCCATATTGCTGCTCTCCGCTGTGCTGAACACCAGTGAAAGGTAGGAGAGTGCTATCTACACACTGGTGTAAAGGAGACATAGGACACTACAGTGGGGGGGGTTATGTAGGGGACAGGGAACATTATATTGGGGAGGGGGCAGAGGACACCACAGTGGGGGGGAAGGGTGTGTGCAGGGGACAAAGGACATTGCATTGGGCTTTGCAGAGGACACTACAGTGAGGGCGGGGGTTGACGGGGACAATGGACATTGCTTCGGGGGGTGGGACAGGGGGCATAACAGTGGGGGTGTGCAAAGGGAGCAAAAGAAAACAGCTTGGGGGGCAGAGGACCCTACAGTGGGGGATGTAAAGGGGACAGAGGAAACTGCTATGGGGAGGTGCAGAGGACACTACAGTGAAGGGGTGTGTAAAGGGGACAGAAGACACTGCTATGGGGGGGTAGAGGACATTACAGTGGGTGTGTGAAGGGAACAGAGGACACTGCTTTGAGGGAAGGGGGCACAGGACACTGCTATGGGGGTAAAGAGGACACTACAAGGGGGGGGAATTGTGATGTGAAGGGAACAGAGGACACTGCTTTGGGGGAAGGGGGCACAGGACACTGCTATAGTGGGAGGGGCAGAAGACCCTATTGTGGGGTGGAGGGGCGCAGAGGACACTGCTATGGGAAGGAAGGGGACACTACTGTATAGGGGGCATGTGAGGGGGGGAAACCACTGTGGGGGGGGCAGAGAACTCCATGTGAAGGAGATGAGGTGAAGGGCAGCAGAGGACACTAGGGGTGGGGGGCACAGGACACTATGCTGTGTTTTTATTGGGGTCTTGATAGTTATTCTTTTTAAAGGGCGCCCTCCCCCTTCCCCTGAGGATATTTAATTTCCTCCATGTTGTTTAGGTAGATCTAAGGTTGCCTACCCCTGGTCTACAGTAAATTAAAAAAAAAAAACTGTTAAAAAATTAAACATTTTTTTTAAAGCCCATCTCAGGGCAGATGAAACAAGTTATAAATGCTTAATGGCTCGTTTTATCTAGGGGAAAGGAAAAACAGTTTTACTTACCTGATCCTCTGCTCCCCTGGCAGGCAGTGCTCCCCCACTATTCAGTGGTGGACTGTCCCTTGGCATCATCATAAACAGAACAGGGCTATGAACCTTGCTCCGGTCTTGATGATGTCAGGACCCTAGACTACTAGAATGCTGGGGTGCAGAAGCTGCGAGCACTGGTCTAGCTGCGGGGAGGGGCGGAGAATCAGGTAAGTATGTCTCTCTTTATTGTTCCCCTAGACCAGTGGTGGGCAACCTTTTTTTTCAACTGAGCCAAATCTCGCCAAAACCATGATTGAAATTTATTTTGAGAGCCACATTTTTAAAACTGAAAATACATCTCCCATATAGTAATTCATCCCCCATAGTAATTCATCCCCCATATAGTAATTCATCCCCCATAGTGTAATTCATCCCCCATAGTGTAATTCATCCCCCATAGTAATTCATCCCCCATATAGTAATTCATCCCCCATATAGTAATTCATCCTCCATATAGTAATTCATCCCCCATAGTAATTCATCCCCCATATAGTAATTCATCCCCCATAGCAATTCATCCCCCGTATAGTATTTCATCCCTCGTATAGTATTTCATCCCCCGTATAGTATTTCATCCCCCGTATAGTATTTCATCCCCCATATAGTATTTCATCCCCCATATAGTATTTCATCCCTCATATAGTATTTCATCCCCCATATAGTAATTCATCCCTCATATAGTATTTCATCCCTCATATAGTATTTCATCCCCCCATATAGTATTTCATCCCTCATATAGTATTTCATCCCCCCATATAGTATTTCATCCCTCATATAGTATTTCATCCCTCATATAGTAATTCATCCCTCATATAGTATTTCATCCCCCCATATAGTAATTCATCCCTCATATAGTATTTCATCCCCCCATATAGTATTTCATCCCCCCATATAGTATTTCATCCCTCATATAGTAATTCATCCCTCATATAGTATTTCATCCCCCCATATAGTATTTCATCCCCCCATATAGTATTTCATCCCCCCATATAGTATTTCATCCCTCATATAGTAATTCATCCCTCATATAGTATTTCATCCCTCATATAGTATTTCATCCCTCATATAGTATTTCATCCCTCATATAGTATTTCATCCCCCATATAGTATTTCATCCCCCCATATAGTATTTCATCCCCTCATATAGTATTTCATCCCTCATATAGTATTTCATCCCCCCATATAGTATTTCATCCCTCATACAGTAATTCATCCCTCATATAGTAATTCATCCCCCATATAGTATTTCATCCCTCATATAGTATTTCATCCCCCCATATAGTATTTCATCCCTCATATAGTAATTCATCCCCCCATATAGTATTTCATCCCCCCATATAGTATTTCATCCCCCCATATAGTATTTCATCCCTCATATAGTAATTCATCCCTGATATAGTAATTCATCCCCCATATAGTATTTCATCCCCCCATATAGTATTTCATCCCTCATAAAGTAATTCATCCCTCATATAGTATTTCATCCCCCACAGTACTATTCCCCCCCCCCCTTCTAGTAAGCCAAGTCCCCCGTGTCAATTCACTTACCTTTTGCGTTCCTCTCGCTGTCTTCCCGCGCCGTTCGGGTCTTCAGGGCGGACTGTGAGAGGAGCCTAGCTCCCCTCCCCTCACGTTCGGCACGCTGCCCCGCCTACACACATCCTGACAGCCACATCCGCAAGCCGGATTAAAAGGTCCGCGCGGACTTTTGGGGCTGCCAACCGAGAGGAGGCAGGGGAGCGGCCGACCGAGAGGAGGGAGGGGAGCAGGCGCCCGGCACACAGAAGAGCCGCATTAGACTGGGTAAAGAGCCGCATGTGGCTCGCGAGCCGCGGCTTGCCGACCACTGCCCTAGACAAAAACAAGCAATTAACCCTTGCAGTGTGGGCACAGCCCTACTACTAGGGATATTTTATTATTTACTCAGAGTTGGGCTTTAAAGCATGATTTAAGGTTCTGAATTTCTTTTGCATGATCTGGGCTTCCTCATTCATTTATAGGATTTCCTTTCATCCAGCAGTTCTGCTATTACTGGAGGAAGCATCGGAAAGTGTAATGAAACACTTCCATCCCTCTTCTAAAATAAAAAATAGCTGAACAAAGTCATAAAATGAAAACATAACACAACCACCAACTGCTCCTACTGCAGCCATCCCAGCGGACCCCAATTAAAGGCTGCAGCCGGGGGTCTTGTGATAAATAATGCAGAGAAAAACTGGGACACCACAGAACGGAGATCAAGGATAACAATCAGCTGGTGGAAAATGTGGAATTAAACAATAATAGTTACATCTAAATATGCCGGTACAAATGAGCTGCTTACACAGAGGACGTGTATATAACAGCGTCTTCTAGTTCTGTCCAGATGGTACTCTCGTTTCCACCATTCATCAATCTTTATTTGGGTGGACAAAGCTCACGAAGATAGCACAGCAGTATGCATTATTCTTTTATAGCATAAATATAGTTTCATAAAAAATTGACATAAAGCATACAACTGCTACACATCCATTTTATGACTTACATGTTATTAAAGCTGAACTTAAGTCAGACAGCTGAATATGGCAGAACTGAAAAAATGTCTATGCTCAAATAAAAAAAGGTTGCACATACAAACAGAGGTATAACTAGAACCTTCAGGGCCCTGGAGCAATAAATCATGAAGGGCCTCCCTGACCCCCAGCCGGGGCTCTTCCCACTGATCCTGGGGGCCCTTTACTCCTGTCACAAGGCCCTTTACTATGGTCCCACAGTGGGACCCTTTCACATATTCTGAAGCTGGCCCCTTCCTACTGTCTTGGGGCCCCCCACAGTGGCACAATGCCAGGGCCTGGTTGCAAGTGCGACCTTTGCAACTCCGGTAGTTCCGCAACTGGTGTCAGTAGTTTTTTATTTATATTTTATTTTTTTACCATCTTTTATTATTTTTTTTACAACTTTAATTTTTATTATGTTTTACAATTTTTTTAGGAGCCCTGTTGGGGGGCTTTGGTGAAATACCAGATGTCTAAAAAGAATCCTTATGTTTTACCTTTGAGAAAGGAGATTGAAGACACAGCTCTCCGTCTCTGCAGCCTCAGCTGCACAGAATGCATGGACAGGAATAGCTCTCTTCAGAGCTTTCCTTTCATTTACAAACCAAAGCATAGTAAACATAGTTTACTATGCTTCAGTTATGAATAGACACAGTGGGTGATCGGTGTATCAACTCGGAAGGGGAAGGTAACTTACATATTTACTGGCCCTTCTCCGATTTCAATACTGACACATCCCCTGCAGGAGCCAGCAGGAGAGGGGAAGGGGGAACCATCAGAACTGTGGGGAGGGGGGGAGACAAGTGGACCACACAGGGGCCCAGGCATCAGAGAAGGAAGAGTACCCTGAATAGTAGGGGCGCAGGGGTGGCATATAGAGGAACCGATGCTCTCCATTTTCTTCTTACAGCCACTGAATGCCTGTGGGAGGGAGAGGAGGAGAAGCAGGCATTCAGAGGCTGTAGGAGGAATATTGAGGGCATTGGCTCCTCTATATGTCTCCCCCACCAGGTGTAGAATAGAGGAGCCACACATGCCCCCTGGAGCAATTGCGACCCCTGTAGTTACTCCCTGCATACAGATACTATATATATATATATATATACACACACACACACTATATTGCCAAAAGTATTGGGACACCCCTCCAAATCATTGGATTCAGGTGTTCCAATCACCTCCATGGCCACAGGTGTATAAAATCAAGCACCTAGGCATGCAGACTGCTTCTACAAACATTTGTGAAGGAATGGGTCGCTCTCAGAAGCTCAGTGAATTCAAGCGTGGTACTGTGATAGGTTACCACCTGTGCAATAAGCCCATCCATCAAATTTCATTGCTACTAAATATTCCACAGTCAACTGTTAGTGGTATTATAACAAAGTGAAAGCAACTGGGAACAACAGCAACTCAGCCAAAAAGTGGTAGGCCACTAAAATGACAGAGCGAGGTCAGCACATGCTGAAGCCCACAGTGCGCAGAAGTCGCCAACTGTCAGTAGCTAAAGACCTCCAAATATCTTGTGGCCTTCAAATCAGTACAACAACAGTGCATAGAGAGCATCATGGAATGGGTTTCCATGTCCGAGCAGCTGCATCCAAGCCTTACATCACCAAGTGTAATGCAAAACGTTGGATGCAGTGGTGTAAAGCATGCCGTCACTGGACTCTAGAGCAGTGGAGACGTGTTCTCTGGACTGACAAATCGTGTTTCTCTGTCTGGCAATCTAATGGACGTGTCTGGGTTTGGTGTTTGCCAGGAAAATTATATTTGCCTGACTGCATTGTGCCAAGTGCAAAGTTTGGTGGAGGGGGGATTATAGTGTAGGGTTGTCTTTCTGGTGCTGGGCTTGGCCCCTTAGTTCCAGTGAAGGGAACTCTTAAGGCATCAGCATACCAAGACATTTGGACAATTTCATGCTCCCAACATTGTGGGAACAGTTTGGGGATGGCCCCTTCGTGATCCAACATGACTGCGCACCAGTGCACAAAGCAAGATCCATAAAGACATGGATGAGCCAGTTTGGGATGGAGGAACTTGACTGACCTGCACAGAGTCCTGACCTCAACCCCATAGAATACCTTTGGGGTGAATTAGAGCAAAGATTTGAGCCAGGCCTTCTTGTCCGACATCAGTGCCTGACCTCACAAATGCGCTTCTGGAAGAATGGTCAAACCTTCCCATAGACACCCTCCTAAACCTTGTGGACAGCCTTCCCAGAAGAGATGAATCTGTTATAGCTGCAAAGGGTGGGCCAACTCAATATTAAACCCTACGGACTAAGACTGAGATGCCATCAAAGTTCATGTGCGTGCTAAGGCAGGCATCCAATACTTTTGGCAATATAGTGTGTGTGTGTATATATATATATATATATATACATACATACACAGTATATATACACACACACACACACGTGTTAGATAGATAGTGTGACAGTGTGGCGATCTGTCACCCAGGATTCTCAGCAAGGCAGGTTGAGGGGCTCCAGGGTAAGTGTTTGATACGGAGGAAAGTGGCTTTTCACTTTCCTCCTTTGTTTGTAAGGTCTGTTTTGGGATCTGGAGCCGGGAGATTTCAAAGAGATCTGGGAGGGATGAAATCTCCAATCCTGGGACCAGGTTTTGGGAATGGCCATTACACTGATTGCACAGGTGTGCACGGCTCTTTTGTAGGGTCAGGACCAGGGTTCAGGGCTCCACCCCGGCAGCTAGGAGTCAGCAGGGCTCCACCCCGGCAGATAGGAGTCAGGAGGGCTCCACTTGGAAGACGGGAGGTCACTGCCTGGAAGTCAGGTGGGCTTCACCTAGGAGAGGTGGAAGCCAAAAGCAGCAAGGGGCTGCTAGAGACTAGCTGTGTGCTAGAGGCCAGCAGTGTGCAAGTGCCATATTTTTGGGAAGAAGTCTGCAGGAGACAGACAGCAAGCTGAGTATAAGCCAGGAGGCTGAACCATTGTTTTGTGGATAATCGATACCCCTGTGTGGGAAACTTCTGTTTTGAACTTTCGTTTAAATAAAAGTGGGCTAAAAAGGCCCTGAAAAGAAAGCAAGTAGCTGTGTGCGTTTAAAAGCTCTACCACTTTGAAGCGAGTTCCCATAATAGATAGATAGATAGATAGATAGATAGATAGATAGATAGATAGATAGATAGATACGCTGATAAGCCATAATGTTATGACCACTGACAGGTTAGGTGAATAACATTGATTATTTTGTTACAATGGTATTTGAAAGTCTATGGAATACGCAGCAAGTAAACATGTTGGCTCTGATGTTGATGTGTTGAAAGAAGAAAAAATGGGCATTGTAGTTTGTGTATGGGGCTGTGTAGCGACACACCGGCCAGGGCCCTTTCTGGCCCATGCTCACAGCCCAAAGCAACTACAATGGGTAAGTTAGTATCTGGACCACAGAGCAATGAAAGAAGGTGGCCTGGTCTGATGAATCATGATTTCTCTTCTCACAGGACACAGAGGCAGCAGTGGGAGTCATTTGCTCCTGCTGCTGTCAATCAAATGCTGCAAAGAGGGATCAAGGGGAGGGGCCAAACTAACTGCGCTGTGTGTGTCTATGGAGTGTCAAGGCAAAAGTATAAGAGTCCAAAACGCTAAAATGGTTCTTGACCAAGATTACACAAAACAGCCAACTCGTTTTGGTTCTGCTTCAATCAGGATGGTAGTATGAGAGCTCAAGTAGATTAAAAAATAAACTTTAACAGACTGGCCTCTGTAAAGAGTTCATAGATGATTCAGAGCAATCAATACAGGGATGTGCCGATGGCAGTGGCAGTAAACAAAGCATATCAACATGAGAAGAGAGTGACAAAGAGATGAGCTCATCAGTCTGCTATCTCTCCTTTTACTGTCCATACAAAGGCTGGGGGTGGTACAAGACCTATAAGCATTACTGAACTTCAGCAGTGAAAAATCTAATTTCCTCTTAATGCTCTGTGGCAGAGCTGTGTAAATCTTAGAATGGGATGGACAAGAGTACAAATCCTTTGTCATTTAAACCAGCTCCTTTATATGTATTTTATGTGTATTTAGTCCATTTAACCCATTAGTAGCCCCTTGTTAACTCTAATGAATTTTTTTCCTTTCCTTGTGCTTTTAGTTTTTTAGTCTTTTGCTAACTTTAGGCTACATTTTGTTTTTACCATTCAATTTTAATGTTTTTTTTCTTTGTAGCACTGCTTAACAAAATCCAGAAGTTTAAAGCAGGGCTTTGCTTCCTTTGTAAGTAACATTGCCATGCATTGTACTAAAAATGTCACATTAGTGTCATATACAGAGACTGGTTTGGTGGCATGGCATCTTACCGTAGCCAGTGACACATTGAAAATTGTAAAGTTTAATGCCTGTCTAGTTGACAGTTATAAATTGTGATACAGGATCCCACCTGCTGCTTTTAGGGTTCAATGAGCCATAAAAGCAGAACCCCTGGGGTACAGAGCCTTGAACTGGAACCAGCCCAGCGCCCAAGGACCACTTAATCAGCTGGTGACGTTTGCTATCTCTTGTACCTTCTGCATTGTTCCAGTTACACCAGGTGGTGCCTCTCCAATATCCAATTATGAAAACAGAGAACTGGTGTTCATCCAAGTGCTTAAGGACATTTATACAGCTAAATGATTTATTATACAAAAAAAATACACCCCTCCCTGACCTACTCAATCAAAGGTACAATTTTAATTGGAAAAAAAACATAATTAAAGTGAATATGTGTCCAGGCAAGGCACATTAAAATATTCACATTTTCTGAACAAGCAGTAAAAGTACTTTGCAATAGGTCTTTATTCACCTCCCTAGCTACAGGTCAGCTTTTCTTAACTAGGTTTCCGCCAGAGATTGTTGAGCAATAGCAAATAAATGGCTAGCCTGAAAGGTACTGAGGGACTTTATTGGTGAGTTGGCTCTCATCAATTAAAATCAGATTTTATCAATGCAAATTTAACCAAGAATATCAGATTGATAAATATTGAGATTCAATCCAACAATTACATTTACAAGCCTCACATACTTAATACTGAACATAACCCTTATTGATAATAGCAGAAGAAGCATATCTGCGAAACGCGTTGAGATATTATAACCCCTCCACAGCCTACCTGTGCTTGAACCATAGTATGTATGCTGTTTTGTACTAATATGCATCCGGTACTACCCTCTATTGGAACTGTCAGATTAACGTATATTCCATACAGTATATTCTGTGGATGGGGCTATAACCTATAGGAGTTATGTTCAGTATTAAGTATATACTTTTGAATGAATTTGTTGGATTTAGTCTCAATAGTTATCAACCTGATATGCTTGGTTGAATTTATATTAATACAATTTATTTTTAGTTGATGCACGTGTGTCTTTTTGTTGAGAGGCAACGTGCCAATAAAGTTCCTCCATACCTTTTGTGGCTGCTTTGTTATACAGCCATTTCTATGCTTATGCATTATGGGTTAGCTCCTAACATAACCCTTGACTCTTCGTAAAGTCCCTAGAGCAATAAGCAGTTTCTACCTTTCAAAAAAGTTACCACTGATATCAATTATCTTTTCAGCTATATGTAAGTGGTGAGTGGGGATTCCCCATTTGCATTGACCTCCAATTTAAGAGGAATTCTTCCCACTGAACACCAGCGTAAGTGGTATTCTTAACACTGATCACCTTTGTATGTCTATTCTTCACACTGACCACCAAAGTAATGGGACCCTTCTCCACTGACCACCAAGCTAGAATGGGGACATTCTCTACTGACCATCAAAGCTAGAAGGGAGGCATTCTCCATTGACCATGAAGCTGGGAGGGGGGCATCTGCCACTGACCACCAAAATAACAACACATTCACTGACTACTAGTGTAAGGCGGCACTATACTACCATCAAAGTAGGGGGGGACTTACAATGGTAATCAATGTAAGGGCCACTACAAAGACCACCAATGGAAGAGGGTGCTATACTGACCAACAGAGTGAAAGTACGCTACAATTATCACCAATGTAAGAACCTCTACAATAACCACCAAAGAAAGTGGGCAGTACACTGACCACCACTGTAAGGGGGACCTATACTGACCACCAATGTAGGAGGACACAACACTGACAAACAATATATGGGGACACTAGAATGATCACCAATGTAAGGGACTCTACACTGACCACCAAAGAAAGGGGGCAGTACACTGACCACCACTGTAAGAGGAAACTATACTGACCACCAATGTAGGGCAGGCACAACACTGACTAACAATATATGGGGACACTACAATGACCACCAATGTAAGGGAACACTACACTGACCACCAATGTAAGGAAGCACTACACTGACCACCAATGTAAGGAAGCACTACACTGACCATGACTGTGAGGGAAGTTTTCATGGACAGCATTTCTTTTTCAACCATTATTAATATTTGTTTAATTTCATTATTATTACTGAAAATTATTTTGACACATGCCCTGGATATCAACTACACTATGTACGCCACATTATTTTCTTCTTTTTCTTATTCTAAAAGCCACAACCTACTGTTGACGCCAATGTCCTCGATGCTGTAGCTATCATAATTCTAAGCAAGGGGTTCCTGAAAAGTCCCGAGACCTAAAATTCCCTTCAAGGGTTTCCCGATGTTAAAAAGGTTTTTCTTAAATCTGATATAGGCATTGTGGATAAATTAATCTCCAGAATTCAAAACAGCGCAGTGGCTAAATGGTTAGCACTTCTGCCTGGCAGTACTAGGGTCCTTGGTTTGAATCCCAACCACGGCACCACCTGCCTGGAGTTTGCATGTTCTCCCTGTGCCTGTGTGGGTTTCCTCTGCGTACTCTGGTTTCCTCCCACACTCCAAAGACATGCTGGTAAGTTAATTGGCTCCTGTCTAAATTGGCCCTAGTATGTGTATGTATGAATGTGAGTTAGGGACCTTAGATTGTACACCCCTTGAGAGTTAGGGACTGACGTGAATGTACAATATATACAGTTGTGTTCAAAATAATAGCAGTCAGACATCACTAACCTGATCAATCGCTGTTTTTGGTAGAAATTATATTTCTACATGGCAAATAATTTACTAGCAGGTGTAGTAGAGTAATTCACTAAAGGTTACTGCATGCGATAACACTGTCACGTGACTCATTTGTTGAAATTATCGCATGTGGTAACAAAATGTCCAATTCACAAAAATATAACAATTCTGAGGTATTTAATGCAAGACAGGGGGACACAGGTAAGCCTGTAGCTGCAGTACTGAGAGCAGGGGCGGACTGACAACTCATGGGGCCCACGGGCAATAGGGGATCATGGGGCCCCTGTGTCATTGCGCAAACTCAAAAAAGCCTATGAAAAAAGTACCAGGGGCATCTCATGGGGCCCCCTACTGACCCCAGGCCCTCGGGCAGTGCCCCAGTTTCCAAATGGTCAGTCTGCCCCTGACCGAGAGTAAGCAAAAACAATCGAAAGACTCCACTGGCTACAACAGAACTCAAAATAACTGAATTTGCCTCACTTCTAGACCCTAACTAGGAGGCTGCTACAAATCTATGGGATATACAGGTGAAATTCGAAAAATTAGAATATTGTGCAAAAATTCATTTCGTTAATGCAACTTAAAAGGTGAAACTAATATATGAGATAGACTCATTACATGCAAAGCAAGATAGTTCAAGCCGTGATTTGTCATAATTGTGATGATTATGGCTTACAGCTCATGAAAACCCCAAATACACAATCTCAGAAAATTAGAATATTACATGCAATCAATAAAACAAGGATTGTACATAGAACAATATCGGACCTCTGAAAAGTAAAAGCATGCATATGTACTCAGTACTTGGTTTGGGTTTATTTTGCAGCAATTACTGCCTCAATGCGGCGTGGCATGGAAGCTATCAGCCTGTGTTACTGCTGAGGTGTTATGGAAGACCAGGATGCTTCAATAGCGGCCTTCAGCTCTTCTGCATTGTTCGGTCTCATGTCTCTCATCTTTCTCTTGGCAATGCCCCATAGATTCTCTATGGGGTTCAGGTCAGGCGAGTTTGCTGGCCAATCAAGCACAGTAATCCCACGGTCATTGAACCAGATTTTGGTGCTTTTAGCAGTGTGGGCAGGTGCCAAGTCCTGCTGGAAAATGAAGTCGGCATCCCCATAAAGCTCGTCTGCGGAAGGAAGCATGAAGTGCTTCAAAATCTCCTGGTAGACGGCTGCGTTGACCCTGGACTTAATGAAGCACAGTGGATCAACACCAGCAGATGACATGGCTCCCCAAATCAACACAGACTGTGGAAACTTCACACTGGACTTCAAGCATCTTGCAGTGTGTGCCTCTCCATCCTTCCTCCATACTCTGGGTCCTTGGTTTCCAAATGAGATGCAAAAGTTGCTCTCATCAGAAAAGAGGACTTTGAACCACTGAGCAACAGACCAGGTCTGTTTTTCTTTAGCCCAGATGCTTCTGACGTTGTTTGTTGTTCAGGTGCGGCTTGACAAGAGGAATACAACATTTGAAGCCCATGTCCAGGATCCGTCTGTGTGTGGTGGCTCTTGATGCACTGACTCCAGCCTCAGTCCACTCCTTGTGAAAGTCCCCAACACTTTTGAATGGCCTTTTCCTGACAATCCTCTCCAGGCTGCGGTCATCCCTGCTGCTTGTGCACCTTTTTCTTCCACACTTTTCCCTTCCACATAATTTTTTATTAATGTGCTTTAATACAGCACTTTGGGAACATCCAACTTCTTTTGCAATTACCTTTTGAGGCTTTCTCTCCTTATGGAGGGTGTCAATGATGGTTTTCTGCACAACTGTCAGGTCAGCAGTCTTTCCCATGATTGTGATTCCTACTGAACCAGACTGAGAGACCATCTAAAGGCTCAGGAACCCTTTGCAGGTATTATAGCTTAATTATCTGATTAGAGTGGGACATTTTAAGCCGAGAATATTGCACCTTTTCACAATATTCTAATTTTCTGAGATTGTGGATTTGGGGTTTTCATGAGCTGTAAGCCATAATCATCACAATTATGACAAATCGCGGCTTGAACTATCTTGCTTTGCATGCAATGAGTCTATCTCATATATTAGTTTCACCTTTTAAGTTGCATTACTGAAATAAATGAACTTTTGCACGATATTCTACTTTTTTGAGTTTCACCTGTATGTGAACACACATAGAAATGAATAAATATATAGGGTATGATACCCTTAGGCCTGTTCTCTACTGGACCTAACAACAGGGGGTTTTACACACAATCTGAAGGCTGCAGCCATCGGGATTGTCTGTCAGGTGGAATTGGTCAGGTGGCTGCAGTTCTGCCCGATTGCTTCTACAGCCCCCAGAAATGGTGCCCCCCACATCCGCTTTCCTCCCTTGACCTGGGAAGTGACATGTATGATGTCACTTCCAGGTCATCCCCGTCTCTTTCGCCACCTGTCTTGCAGAGAGTCATTGAAGTGTTGGGAGGAAACCATAATCCTCTCCTGCTCATCACAATAAACCAACTCACAAAAATCAATTAATAATCCTATTGTTCGGATACCACTGCTGACAACTGTCAGAGGTGCTGATAGGATTGGGGAGTAGGGGGAAGCATATCACACAATGCTCAAAACCTTGGGCGTTATATCACAGGAGGGCCAATGTCAAACTAGTGGTAGCTATGGAGGACACAACAAGGCCTATGTCATTCCCCCACCAGCTAAATGAGCGAGGCTACTTACTCACAGGCTACTTACTGCCAAAGTTGATAAAGGAACAGCATGGGCATCATTGAGCTCTGGCACCTGGTGCATGTGTCCCAAGTGTACTGTTGGCTACCACAGGCCTAGCAACACCCAGGTGCCTGTAATCATCCAGTGCCCTGGGCAAGGATGTGGAACTGTGCCCCCACCCGTTGTTGCTAATGCATGCCATAGAATAGGTAAACCACTCTGTACCCATTCTCTGCCCCCTTGTACCAGCTGCCCATGATTGACATGAAGTGTGCGTTGCACGGGCATGGTCAACGGCATGCTTTTTAGCAGCTAGAAGGACATTGCTTATGCATAGTGTGAAGCATCAAGTTGTGGCACACTGGATGCTAGTCACTGTCGTGGAGTATGTGGTGAAGGGACAGCCAGCCCCTCCCACTGCACCCAGGGCAGCTTCCCCTCCTGCCCACCCATTGTCCCAGCCCTGCCTACATAGTTCTAGTCCTGATGTCACTTAGAAGAGCTAGAGCAGGTGGCACAGGTAAAGAGTCTGTATTCTCCCAGATAAGTAACACCTGGCACCAATGTTCTATTTAGCTCCAACATTGGACACTTCACACCACTGTTGGGTGCACTTCACCACCAAACCAAGGGGCACTTTACCACCTACCATCCAGCAGTGCAGCAGTGTCATGAAGTGAGTGGGCTTAGGTTCTGTTTTTACTGGGAATTCAAGTATTCCCAAGGCCTTTTACAATCCTATTCCCTGGTGGGCAACATATTCAAGCAAATTAGTGTTCTACCTGCATATTCTAGTGATCCTTTCACTACCCAGTTATTTCAATTGATGGGATCTCAAGTGTGACATGGGCCTACACAATTTTGTCATGGGCCTCTGAATTAGCAGTTAATCCTAGCCTCATTTCCTGCAAAAGGGCAAAAAAGCTTTCAAGACCATTAGTTATTTTTCTTCCAGTTTTTCGCTTTGGATATTTAACCTTTATTCTCCTAGAGGTTTCCTTTTAATCTAGAATAATAAGTCTTGAAGTTGGTTAACACATTTCCAACATAATTCATCTGACAAAGGTTAAACACCTTCCCTCTGCAAACGAAGAATTACTTCAAAATAACCATTGCTTTAACAACTGAAAGAAAATAAAGAAATGATTCCAGCTGTGCATTCTATGTTAAACCTCAATGCTATGAAACAAACTATACCATCTTACACGACAGCCTATAAATAAGTAATGCGTTTCCATTATTCCACCAAAACATTTCACACAATACAGTATTCTGTGCAGAGCACAAAGAAGAAAGCATAGGTAAGAGGGAACTCATGGAGGAAAATGTGTGCTTTGGCGTATCAGGGATACGCTGTTTAGAATTGCAAATGTTCTGAATCTCCCAGCAGTGGGACACACAATGGGAAGACTCCAGGTGTGAGCTAATAGGCCAAGATGATAATGAGGTGACAAAAAGCAGACAGAGGTACAATAATGGTATCTCCGTTTACTGGTATAAATGAACTGTTCATAATTTCTGGTATTGTAAATGGATTTAGGTGTGTATTTTCAGGGAGTGCATATTTGGACATATTATTGTAATGTTTACCTGAAAGAAATTTCTTATTTTCACCTTTTTTATTTGCTGGCTACTCCATATTTCAATGTTTCCAATAAATTGGGCACTAAAAAAGTAAGGTTTGCTTGTTTAATTTGTACCCCATTCCCCTTGCTAAAGCAATGAAAAAAAACCTGTGGGAGAAAAAAAAAGGTAGGTAGCATACTCAGCTTTCCTATGGCCCCTGGGCATGATGCCTAGAAAAGGGTGATGTCTCTTCTGGCAAGATCTTGTGAATGTTTCACCCCATGTGACGATATTCCTGCACTGTGGTTCATAAGATTTTACAAGCAGGATGTTAACTTCATGGTATAGAAGCCAGTGAAAAGGTAAGTATGTTAAAAAAGAATAGGCTAAAACAATTACCCATTGGTACACCCCCCACACAAAACAGTAAACAGTTAATACAATTTTGAAAATCTTTACCATTTAGGAGAAAAGTCTCATTGAATTTTCATGATCAAAAGATTCAAAAGATAACAGCATCTGCTCTGCCAAGGAGGAGGTGTAACAGCCGGGATTACATCATATCCCATCTTCTCTCTCTGCAGCAAAAGGAAACTGCAGTTCCCATCAACCACAGGGAATTGTAGTGAACGAGGGCGGGTATACTAGACTTGCACATGTTGAATGTGTCTGACTGAGAGTTGTGGGGCTGAATTACATCTCTTTCCTGGAGAAAGAAGTACAGAAGGGATGAGCCAAGACTAGTAAGCTAGGGGAATAGCAGGCATAGCAGCCACCGGTCTTACAAACAGGCAGCCAAAATTAACAGTTTGATTTGAAAATGAATAGGCAATTTCAGAGCAACTATATATTTAGTGAAGGTAGGAAATCAGAAACAAGTACATGTAAAGAAGTTTTTGCCCGCAGTTCTGGTTTAACTAACTTCCTCCCCCCACTCACACAGATTTTACGCAAGAAGGGGGACACACACACTAAATGCTTTTATCTAACCTTGCTTGGGTCTGCTTATATATATATATATATATCAGGAGCGGACTGACAAAACATGGGGCCTTCGGGCAGTAGGGAATCATGGGGCCCCTGTTTCCTCGCCCACACTCAAAAAAGACTATGAAAAGTACCAGGGGAATCTCATGGGGCCCCCTACTGACCCCGGGCCTTCGGACAGTGCCCAAATGCCTAAATGGTCAGTCCGCCCCTGATATATATATATATATATATATATATATATAGTTTGTTTAATTTTATGTGTCGATTTATTAGGCATTAAATGATAGATCTGTATTTCGGTGCATAGACTCAGCCACCTTAATTAGTATCCCCTGAGAAAAAAAAAATATAGAAAGTGCATAATTTGTTTGAGACCTCACTGGGAGGTAAGCATGTAGGGAGGATGGCTTTAAAATGAATATTTCTAAGTAACAGAACTAAGAAAAAATAGCTTTGAATGTGATGTACAGATATTTTAAAGGAAATGTTCAATGATTTTATACATATTTCATTTATTTGTTTTTGCTTAGGACTAAAAATTAAATTTGTCTTTGTTTTTTTTTTGTTTCTGTAAATAAAAAAACTTTGCTTAACTGTCTGTGCTATAGCAGATTTACTGCTACAGGTCAGAAGTTCTGTGCAAAATCACATATATAAATGTGATTTTGCACTTCCGCCACTGGGGGGCGCCCACCTGGTACCGGAGCGCACCGCATCTGCTGGATGGATGAGCGCCTACACCTGTTGATCGCTGAGCAGACGGACATAACACAGCTCTGCCTATGTGAACAAGGCAGAGCTGTGTTATGTCCAAGGCGATCTACTAGGTTTTATTTAGGGAATAAAATCTAGCAGCTTGCCTAGTAAAAACTGCACACGCAGTACACAGAAGCACACAATTAATCCTTTGCTCGCCCTAGATGTTTAACCCCCTTCCCAGTCAGTTTCTTTAATACAGTGATGGTCAGGGGCGGACTGACCATTTGGAAACTCGGGCGCTGCCCGAGGGCCCGGGGTCAGTAGGGGGCCCTATGAGGTGCCCCTGGTACCTTTTTCATAGGCTTTCTTGAGTTTGGGCAAGGACACAGGGGCCCCATGATCCCCTATTGCCCGGGGGCCCCATGAGTTGTCAGTCCGCCCCTGGTGATGGTGTATATTTTTATAAAAAACAAGGGTGTAACTTGTGAGCCACCTACTGTAATTTTTAAGAGTGCGCTAACATACAACACATCCTCTTTTTATGTGTAATAAATTCCAAAAATTATATATAAATTTATGCTGCGCTCCTCCTCTCTGTGAAACCATCTAAAAATATTTCATTTAATAAAGTGCTAATTCATATATCCAATAAACCGTGATATAAACTATAAACAATCAAATGTGATAAAATACTAAAATGTGACATCCAGTGATACAAAGATACCAATAATAAATCTCTGTGAATAAATGATTAAAACAAATGTAAATGTGACTTCTAGTGCTTAACATATACAGATACAAAGTCTCTGTGAAAAAAAACGTGAAAATTCCCAGTGATTTGAATTGATAAATGATTCCAAGTGACTTCCTTAGTGAGATTAGGATGTACACTCACCTCCAAAATAGCCTATATTAGGCTAGTAGCGCTTTTGTTCACTTTAAAGGAACTATTAGTGATAAATGTTGCACCATATGAGGAATGGTGAATCCCTCTCAGCTGGCTCCCCGTCTCCTATCCCTGCTGGGATCTTTCTCTCCTGTTGCTTCTCCCCTGCTATATTCTTTGCATATGCCCTCAGTGAAAAGAAAAATTCCAAAGATAGTGCTTTATCCTTTTTAAAAAAAAAACTCTTTAATAAGGTACCAAAATGCACTCACATGTAAAAAGGTTAAAAACTGCTTATATAGTTACAATGTATCGTCTTCAGCATGCCAAACACCGCATGCCTTGTGTGAACCTGTCGTCCTCGAATGGCCAGTGACGTCGTAGCCCCTCCCCTACGCGTTACGCCGCTGGTCACGTGGCTTCATCAAGGGGTTGTGATTTATGTGCAGCATAAATTTATATATAATTTTTGGTGTATATTTTTAGCACTGATCACTGTCAGTGTCAGACCACCGCAATATCGCAGTCCTGCTATAAGTCGCTGATCACCTCCATTAATTACAAAACAAATTCCATTATATATACCACCATTTGTAGATGCTATAACTTTTGCGCAAACCAATCAATATATGCTTACTGGGATTTTTTTTACCAAAAATATGTTGAAGAATACATTTTGGCCTAAATTTATGAAATTATATTTTTTTTAGATTTCTATTGGATATGTTTTATAGCAGAAAGTAAAAAAAAATACTGTTTTTATTTTTAAATGTTGGTGATTTTTCATTTATAGCGCAAAAAATAAAAAAAAACCCAGAGCTGATCAAATACCACTAAAAGAAAGCTCTATATGTGGGGAACACAATTACATAAATTTTTATCTATGTACAGCATTGCATGACTGCGCAATTTTCAGTTAAAATAATGTAGTGCCATATGGCAAAAAATGGCCTGGTCATGAAGGGGGTAAATCTTCTGGAGGTCAAGTGGGTAATAATATTTCTATTTTCATATTCAGCCAGTAAGTGGAGCTCTTGCCTCCCTTTCCCATGTTTTCCAGCTTCTGCTTACCCCCTGAGGAAAAAAAAAAAAAAAAAAATATATATATATATATATATATATATATATATATATATGGCTTTTTTTCTCAAAAAATAGGTGCAAGGACCCAACCTTATGAGTCACTTCTTGTCTCTTCCCCCCCAGCCACCTCTGAGCACTGTCCCTTGGTTCCACCCTTCACCCACCTCCCTGTACCTCTCCTTTTGGAGAATACATAATCAGGTATCATTTTATGATGCTACGAAATTTGTATGGAATCTGTTAATGATAACATGAAAAGCAATAAAATAGATGCCCTGTAGCCAGCAGCAATAGACGCTCCAGTGATGTATTTAGGTTTTGTGCTGCCCTAGGCAACACAAAAACGTCTGCCCCCACAGACAGAGGCCAACACCCCCCTTCCCCCTCCCGCGGAGAGAGCTTAACATTGACCATCAACACCTCTGCCCCCCACCCAGGAAAGCCTTCCAACACCCTACACACCCCCTCCCCCCCCCCCCCCGTGATAGAGAGACAATCATCTATACACCTCCAGATATCCCTGGGAACGAGAGTCAGGTTCTGCATATACCATCAAGCAGCCCGCAGCCTCTCTCAGATCCCACCTGGTTCCCATGATGCACGTGTACCTTCTTTCATCCTTTCTTCCTGTGGGGAGGTGCTGCCCCCCTGAAAAATGCCACCCTAGGCAAATGCCTTGTGGTAAATACTCCTCTGAACTACCCTACCAGCAAAAATAGACCTCCATGAAAAAATAGATCCCCCAGCAGCCAACATCAATAGACCTTTCCAGCACATCCCAGCACCCCTTGTCTATATAATATATATATATATATATATATATATATATATATATATATATATATATATATATTTATTTATTTTTTTTTTTTTTTATTTTTTTTTTGTTACTTATTTATTTATTTTTTAATTTAATATTATTATTTTTTTTTTAAAGAATACAATTTATTGAGCATTTTAACAACTGTACATATACATACAAATTAAGTTTAAGAATTATTGCAGTTGGATCAACAAGTAAAATAATATTAGAAACTATTAGATATACAGTATAAATATTCTTTTCAACAAGCATCAAGAGTTGTAGGAACGCTTTTACTGTAATATATGTTTATATAGTATGCTTACTTATATTATTGTGTGGACTGAAATCAAAGCAAAAATTCAACATTTTGGGTTTGTCTCATTTAACCCCTTGACACCAAGTGCACGCAAATATGCGGCCTCTTGGCGTCTGGGCCTTGACGCCAAGCAGCCGCATATTTGCGTGCAATTAGAAAATACATACGTGATGTGGGAGTGCGCTCTGCGCGCTCCCAGCACATATGCCAGTGACTCGTGGAAAGGTCCCGATCTCCCCTTTCGATTGGGACCTTTTCCGATCATGTGACTGCCGTGACAGCGAATCACGGCGGTCACATGACCCTAAAACCCTGCCCCACCTCCCAGCTTCTGAAACTTTTAAAGGACCAGGAAGCGCCGGCGCGAAGAGGTTAAAATAACATTAAAGTTATGAATCTGGTACAAAGCTTGCAATGTTATTTACATAATTACAAATAAAAGTTTTTGTTTTTTTATTCAATTAAAACAACACTAAAAAAACAAAAACAGATACAAATGAAAAAAAGATTTAAAAAAATCAGCAGAAAATTACCAAAAGGCCCCTTTCACAAGGGCGGTTAGATTTCAGCTTTTAGAGGAACTTATTTACCACAGCTAAATGCAGACAATGCATCCATATGGCTCCATTCACACTGCATTTAGCAACGTTTTCATAACATACTATTCTATGCGTTTAGGAAGAGTAAAGTTGACAATGTCCAGGAGTGATGTACCGCAGCTATCTGTACATAAACGCAGTTAATCGCAGTACAAAGAAAAAATAAGTAAACAGTTGCTATAGAAAAGGCAAGAATTTACTAGCACAGCTAAACGCAGCCGCATGTAAATGCACGTAATCACATATAAACACAATGCACAAACGTAAGTGATCTCTATGCTAGGAGTGACATTTCAAAATGAAAAAACATGCATTTACAAGCAGCAGAACCGCCCATGTGAAAGAGAAGGGGAGAAGGGGAAAGAGTATTTAATTAGGGCTGATTAGGGTAAACTAATGCCCCGTACACACGATAAGAAAATCTGAAAAATTTTGCGGAACCACTGATCGAACGATTCTCTCTTCGTTGATAAGCAGGCTGTTTTAACCGATAACGATATTGTGAATGAAAAAATCCGGTTGAACAACAGTGAAAAATGTTGTCATTTTGCATACAAATTACCGATTTTCTATGCGGTGGTGTGATGGTCGTACGAAAAAAATCTATCAAGCGCTATCACGCATGAGCGGAAACAGAAGATGACCCGGATGTTTATGTCCAAGGAATCTTCATAAACACAAATGAAAAATCCAAATGTTAAAAGTAGATTGGCCTAATGAGATAATGAAACCAGAATTCTGCATATTATATTTTATGTATCACTATTTATGTATATAGGTCATGTAATAAACTATATTATACTCATTGCTGGTCATTGTTGTGAATATCGCTCGTTCTTGCCGGAAGGGCGTGGCTACAAGGTCACACGCACACCGCATCACTTCCACTTGTACGGAAGACGTCAACACTACATATTGCCCGAGGAACGATTTCTTTAGATTGGTTAATGTGGGCCATGATTTCGACCAATGAACGAACACCTCTCAGTCATCGGATGACCGATCGGTCAATTTTCTAAACCTGTATTCCCAATTTAAGGATTAACATTGGGTAAAATAGGGACAAGTATTTTTTTTTTTGGGTTGCAGACATCATATCAGTTCAGATTCATCCCTTTGATCTGCAGATAAATAAAACAGAGTAGATACAAAAGTAACAATGTTACTTTGCATTGCTCTATCTTGCCTCTGAATAGCATTTTAGACACAGATGACAATAGCAGTTATTACAACTGCTGAATTAGCATAGCAACTCCAATTACTTGGTAATTGCTGGCAAGTGTAACGTGGGAGAGGGAAACGGCATTAGGGCAGGAAAGGGCATGCTACATATGCCCTGTTTTTGTTGGGGAGTGTGTAGAATGCCCAGTGTTTAAGAAATTTCCTTTCTCATCCTATTGTGTCTTCAAGACAAGTGAACTAAAATGTCCCCCATGTAACACAGCCAAAAATATCCTTACTAGGATTTTTAATTTTAAATTAAATAATTGAAAGAGTTTGCTCAGCACAAATACTATATTTCCAATTAGTACTCTGACATAGGCACGAGAAATGCACAGATCCTGAAGGGTTACAAAATAAATCAATTTTACAGTTTACGTGACAAAAATTAAGGCATCAGAGATGACCTATTGTCACACCAATGAAAAGAAAGTCTTAATTCCCCTGTTAACTAAGCCCATCTATTATACACAAGGCTGTTGCAATTTAGGAATTCATTTCTGCAAATCTTTTGTATCAGTAACCATTCTCTCCTGGTGTTTTAGTAATAATAGCTCAGGATATTGGATTTTCTTATTGGGCGTTATCCATTTATCAACCTATCAATTACTCCAGCTCTCTTAGAATATTGTGAATCAGTGTCCTACATGACAAATGTATGTTTCCAATGGTGGCTACACGCATCGATTTGCTCGTTATTGAATGAAGTATTTGATTGTTCAGTAGATAAAGAGAATAATATTAGTTCACAGAGAGCTGGTGCCTTTTTCAAAGATCTAAATGAAAAATCAGCTTGCATACACAAGGATTAGAAGAGAGCATATTAAAAAGGAGTTTGGGCAGATGATTGTTTTAAAGAGAAACTTCGATCCACTCTCATATTGTTGTTTTCGGGTGCCTATCACATTTTACTTGCTCATTTTTGCCTATATTCATCATTATATTTTTATATAAGTTTGTGGATTGCCTTCTATATATTAGACCAGGGGCGGACTGACCATTCGAACACTCGGGCACTGCCCGAGGGCCCGGGGTCAGTAGGGGACCCCATGAAATGCCCCTGGTACCTTTTTTATAGGATTTTTTGAGTGTGGGCAAGGACACAGGGGCTCCATGATCCTCTATTGCCCGGGGGCCCATTGAGTTGTCAGTCCACCCCTGTATTAGACAGCACAATTTGCATCTCAACTGTTAAACAAAATCAGTTGCAAGTTAAAGCATAACTCCACTTTCTTCTCCTTCTTCCCCATCCCAGAAAACAACCTTGTCTCTGCGTCAGCAATGCTCTCCACTTCCTCCATTACTGCCGGTCATTTCTCCTCTTCTGGGTTGAATGAAGCCCAGCATTATCCAACCTTCGTTCTGTGAATCCAGGCTGTAAAGGAAACATCCCCAAGGGCTGCGTCATCAACAGTATCATGTTCAGAGGCCATAAGGTGAGCACCACTCCCTACAGCACTGAGGACTGCCCATCCCTGGAGGAAAGGAAGAAGTACCCCAGGGGGACACAGTCTTGGAGTTGTGCTTTAAGCTTCTTTATTTAATAAAAAGTGAGATGATTCTTAAAATGTCTTTATCCTGTTAATATATCGAAAGCTGCAGCAGTACATGTGCACTCAAGGATACAAATGAGGAGTCTGTACTCAGTTGGGTGCAAGGTGCCATACACACAGAGTAGAGCCAACAAACCCCTTTCCCTAGAAGGCAAGCCCATTCATGACTAATACTTGCCTTCAACTTACTCTCCTGCTGTTCTATAATTATGCAACCAGGTTAAGGACATTCAAAAATTTACATACTCTCAACAAGCAGTAAATCATCCTCAAGCCCTCACTGACCTCTTTATCTGCAGGAACTGTGGAGTAATTCATACCCACATCTCAAAGCTAAATCATTGAATTATTTGTGCAACTCTTGGCTGTGTTCACAAATGTCAAATGTCTGATACAGATCAGTCCCTGCTGCAGGCTTGCACCTTGTGACTTACTAAAAAGTTAGATTGTTGCAGCCTGATCACTGGGGAAGAGGAGACTGAGAAAATGCTTCCTCTTTACTAAACAACACTGTTGCAAAGGCTGAGAAAAGTAACTGACTCATGTTGAGGTTTGCTTGAGGTGCCAACCATTGCTGTACATTGGGACATATCAGAAATGTTATTGTTCAGAGCTGTAAGGTCACTGAAAGGTCCATTTTAATGTCACCAGTGTTAGGCTGTTAATTAAGCAAGCATTATGGGACAAGGCCTTTACAACAAAGGGCCAACCTTCAGTTGACTGTTCTTCTTCAATATTGTAATACAGTTCACTGTAAACCAGCCTTTCTCAACTAGGGCTCTGTAGAACCGTATGATTCTTCCAGAGTCTATGAAGGGTTCCTTAAGTAATGAGCAATTTCTGCTTCTCAGATAAGTAACTGCTGATACCAATGGTCTTTTTTGCTATCTGTAGATGTTCTTCTCACTAGCCACCAATGTCAGCGTGTCCTTTTTCCTCTGACCACGTGTAGTGGGTCCCAACTCTGCTGACCACCAATGTAAAGTGGTCCTTCTCCTTCTGCCCACCAATCTAGAGGGGCCCTTCTCCATTGATTACCAATGTAAAAGGGCCCGTCTCCCTCTGACCTTTAATGTAAGGGTGCCCTTCTCCTTTTGCTGACCATGAATGTAGGGAAGTCCTTCTTGCTCTGACCACCAATGTAAGGGGACCCTTCTCCCTCTGAACACCAATCCAAGGGGACCCTTCTCCACTGACTATCAATGTCAGGAGTCCTTCTTCAAAGTCCAATAATGTAAGGAGGCACTACACTGACCACAAATATAAAGGGGCTCTTCTCTACTGACCACCTATGTGAGGGAACAACCAGAGTCGGATTTACATCTCAGGAGCATAAAGGCAGAGAATTCTGAAGTGACCCCCTCCCCCCTCCCCCTTAATGACCTATTCAAGTAAATGGGGCCACTCTGCCAGCACCCTGCAACTGCATGCTTCTGCGAGGTCCAAGAGGGTAAAGCAGGTGGTGAGAAATATGAGAGTGCTTATGCGGCTCTTGCTTCCTACTACGATGTGTACCCCTCAAGAATCCCCAATCACTGATCTGACCCCAGCTCAGAGCTCCGTTATACAGGATCTCCAGGGACAGAAAAGAGCTGATATCAAAAGGCTTGATATCAAGAGATACCCAAACTGTCCACTCCTTAATTAGCAATTTAACAGTACTGACTGGCATATTTAAGGCTTTGGACGTCTTTTTATATCCTTTTTTCTATCTGTATAAAGTTCCATTACCTTGTTACACTGGTCTTTTGACAGTTCTTTTCTGATCCTCATGGCTCAGTCTCTGGCTTGCTCAGTGCATCCATGTAAGGGCTAACAAACTCACTGACTATTTATACACAGACACTAACTGCAATTTAAAAAACCACAGATGTGGAAAATGAACCTTTAATTGCAAAGGCCAAACATTCCAGGGTATGTAAACTTTTGATCAGGGCCATTTGAGTGATTTCTGTTATTAATATGATTTTAAAAAGGAGCCAAACAACTATGTGATGATAAATGGCTTTATATAATCACTATCCTTGAATAAAAGACAGATTTTTTGGTATGAGCTGTCATATTTTCAATATAAATGCCAACATTTCATAATTTCTGCCAGAGTATGCATACTTTTGAGCACAATTGTGGCTGCCCTTTGTGTCAAATATGATAAGAATGCCACATTCCTTATTATTTTATTTAATACATATATCTCAAATTACTGTTCACGCAAATGCACCAAAGTTATATGAGCAGTACATAAAGTGATTACAGGAAGGGGTTCTCTGAGACCTGAAAGTAATTTCAAGGGTTTCTCCATGTTAATCACTTCCCGCTCGCCATGTACTGCAACTGGGCGGCAGCTACAGGCAAAGTGACGTACGGGTACATCGCTGTTGCTGCACCAACACAAGGGGGGCGCAGCGTGCCCGAGCGTCCGTGCAGTGCTCCCCACCCACGACTGCTGTGTCCGGCAGACACAGCACAATGAAGATCCCAGTGAATGGGATCACAATGTTAGTAAAGCTGCTATGAATCAATCTGATTCATAACAGCTCTGCTTATTTCCCTAGTGAGCTGTGATTGGCCCACAGCTGTCACATGATACATGGGGCCAATCACAGCACCCTATACTATGTGACCAGCTCCATCCAATCACAGATCACTATTTTAAGCTGTCAAAAACCTAACTCATTCATGATAGCTCATGAATGAGTTAGATTCATGACAGGAAGCTTTTGAATTAGATTTGCTTTTGAAATATCCCTGCGCAAATACTGTGTGACGTAAAAAATGTCAACACCCTCCATCTTATTATCTAGGGCCTCTGCTTTAAAAAAATATATCATGTTTGGTCTTCAAGCAATGTCAGAAAAGGCTTGGTCTTCAAGAGTGGGTGATGTGTGGCATAAGCTTCTAATGTTAGCCCTGAAATGCCAGGATAGTACAAGCAACCCCTCCAAATGACCCCTTTTTGGAAAGTAGACACTCCAAGGTATTTGCTAAGAGGCATGGTGAGTATTTTGCAGATCTCATTTGTTGCCACGTTTTTGGAAAACAAAGAAAGAAAACAAAAATTTATTTTTTCTTTTCTTTTTTTTCTTTTCTTTTTTTTTCTTTTCAAAACCCTGCGACAAAAATTATATCTGTGAAATACTCACCATGCCTCTTATCAAATTCCTTAGGGTATCTACTTTCCAAAAAGGGGTCACACCACAGAGGTGATCAAATACCACCAAAAGAAATCTCTTTGTGTGAAAAAAGGACATAAATTTTGTTTGGGTACAGCATTGCATGACCGTGCAATTACCAGTTGAAATAGCACAGTGCCAAACAGCAAAAATGGCCTGGTCAGGAAGGGGGGTAAATCTTCCGGAGGGCAAGTTGTTAAGAGGGTTGAGAAATGTTACTGTAGACTGTACTATCCTGCATTTGCTCCTCATTATTTTATGCACTTTGCAATGATCTAATACGTAATTATTATGGCTTTATAGTGTTTCAGAGCTGACATAAAAAACAGAGCAAGCTGCACAAGTGCTGGGCTATTCTACTTTGATTTAATCATGTATGTCGGCTACACATTCCTCCAACAGAGTAACACAAAGGAATTCTCTCCTCCTTTATCTTAGACAATGGCAAGGCTCTTGTGTTAGTATTTATTATTCTGTGTTTGTGGACTGCGGGTCTTCCATTCCATTCTGTAACCTCTATTATGTTTGAATGGGCAAGCTGCAGAAACCATTTTCACCTGAAGCACTTGCTGATGAGGCTCTGTACCTAAGCTTGCTAATGAAGATAACTCTCAGAGGATCTTCACTTCTAGCAGGCAATGCCTCCTAGACTAGATCATAAAACACTTTTTTTATCCCTTTAATACTGTTGTTTAAATTAGTAACTTGAAAATGGCAAAATCAACATAAATTAAGTTAAAAAAAAAAGTTAAAAGATAGTAAACACTAAGCATAGAAAATTTAAAAAATAAAGAACATCATTGTACAATTTGGCCAGTGCTCACAACCAGGGACAAATATCTTTGGGCACATTTCAAAGACCTGGGAAACAAGGACATTTGGTGAGTATGGAAGAATATCAGTCTGTGGATAATCCTTATATTAATATAGTAATGTTATGACCAATTTGTATTTTCTATGTAATTTTTATGATTATAATGATATAATATGGTTAATGACAACAGGACTAGAGCTAGTATGAAGGCAGAAGGGAACGTAGTCTTGACAGTAAACCAGGTGGGGTTAGTTCCAGCAGCCATCTTTAGTTATCCATCATACATAAGGATCATGTCACAGAAGTGATTCTGTCTCTGGCAGCAATAGTTACATACTTAGTCTGGCCAAAAAAAGACAAAAGTCCATCCAGTTCAACCATTAAAAAAAAAAGTTATAGTCCTACACCCACAGTTGATCCAGAGGAAGGCAAAAAAAACCAGCAAAGCATGATCCAATTTTCTCCTGCAGGGGAACAAAATTCCTTCCTGATCTCCCAAGAGGCAACAGCGATAGTATTGCTAAGAATCACGCTATCTTCTCTGATAGTCAATTTCTACCCCTGCTCACTCACTAGTGATTGAGATTCTACAGTGTTTGAGCAGGCCAGGGAGCCTTATTCATTGGGTAAAATGGAGGTGTACTTTGGTACTTCTATTGCTGGAGAAGTTTTGACAGAGGCAGTATCACAAGTGTGACGTGAACTTAAACAGTATGTAAACCCTAACACACTTCTTTTATTTGTTCTCTTTTGGTCTGTTAAATAAACCATTGAAAACATTTTTTTGTTATGTCTGTAGCACTACCCCCATAGGAGCCACTGATTAGGATGTGTCCTCTGTTCTTTTCCTCAACCTTCCAAAAAATGTCAGCCCCTCTAACACATCAGGTTGCGTGTACAAATATACAATAGCACAGGAAATCACTGAAGGTAATACTTTGGACCCAGTAATAGTACTATATCAAAGAAAACAGGCACCAAACCAGGTAGGAAAGGCAGACCTAAAAGTTTGTCATAAAATATGGTTGGTAGTTAGGCAAGCATAAAATGGATTAACAATGGTAATAATACAATTTAGCATAAAAAGTGAAAGACTAAGCATAAGATGACATTTGACACCCAGATCAGCATAAACAGTACCAAGGACATCTCAAGAGCATCAATGAGCAGTAGTAAAGTTTAATCGACCAAGTGCTGGAACTATCCTGCCAAAGCATATTTATGTCGGTGATGCTAGTCCTAGAATAACTGGGTATGCACTATCCAAAAGAAGAGGAGGATGATATCGGAGGGGGCAGGGGAATAAAGGGGTTTGCAGAGTAATTATCATGGGAGCGGCAGTAATTTGAGATGTTCTGCTGGCTATCATTGGGTCCCTTTAAGAGCATTGGTGCACTTAACAACAGTCCCAGTTAACCTGCATGCAGTATAGGTAAGTTATAGTCTTGGTACAGGTGCAAGGGAGATATGATTCAGATGCAGTTAAGGTTTGCTATAAAGTGGTATAGGGTTGTATAGGTGCAGTCTAGGTTTGGAATATAGTAAGTGCAGTTTGGGAGTGATATGGACTGGGTACACTTGTCTTGTTCTAAGTAGCACAGTGCCTGCTAGCAGTATCACCAATGAGCGATTAGCCCTCTCACCAGTCACCGGGATGCTGTGGTGACCTCATGCTGTAAAAGGGGGCCCTTTTTCTCTTCACAGGATACTTCTGACAATCAGCAATGGGAATCTTTGGGTGAGAGGAAGCTCTGGGTCTCCCTGCAGCAATAGTGCAGATGTGATCACTGCGGCACATGTTGCACTGTCCAGGGTATCTCTCTTCCCATATTTCAGACTTGATCTCTGGTCTGGTCTCTCAGCAGTCTGGTCAGTGTGCAGCAGATGTGTTCTTCCTGGTTCTCACAACTCCAAGAGGAAGACTTTCCTGGGAAGTTTGATAGAAACCATCTCACCACACCCCTTCTTTCTCAGTGCTCATAGGCTTGCTTGGCTTTTGCTCTCCCCCTGCTGGCCAGAGGAGGATGGTGCAGCATTATATCAGTATCTTAGTAAAAGGAGAGAAGAACAAAGGGGCAATGTCTCCATCTACAAATTGCTGTAGCCCAGCCACTGGCTACATATCTGATCTATTAATTATAACATTTACCTGTTGATCCTGCCAGAAATATTGTGAGCTAATTACTTACTGTGCTTTCTGTCTGTGTTGCTCTGTTAGACGTTTGTAGGGCCCTTTAAATGGGATACTACCTAGGCGGTTGTTGGACAGTGCTGCCCCTCTATCTTCCATAGGAGGCAGAGGTATTTATGGGGGATGAGAGGAACTTAGGTGGGTTGTTGGCAGTAGGGAGATCGTGAGAAGAGAACTGCAGTATAGGTAGAGACATCTACTTTGTCATAATATGCAATATATTATATTTTGGTTCTTGGGTTTAGATGCACCTTAAAACTAATTAATATCCAGATGAGATTTACAGATCACATGACCAAGTAAAGGGCACATATGGGGAGCCGTCACTACCCTGTAGTCTGGCTGCTTGTTTTAGCTCCTCTTTGGCTCCAATCATTGCATCTCATTGTTTGCCTCAGGACAAATGGGACTGTTCACACTATGTGCACTGACTATCATTTTCCCACACTGGATTAATGTCAATCACTGCAAATCTCAAAATGTTGGGCAGTATGAAGGGAGCCAATAAAAAAAGTGCTGAAAAGTGCATATATCCAAAGGCCCCCAAGCTACATAATTACATGACTATGACAAAAAGCACAGCAATCATGATTTCCGAATGTACCATGAAAACTAAATGCAGCCGACTAGATCACTATTCAGCAAGGGGCCATGTGCATGGGGGTTTGATATAGACCCCCCACCCCTTCTCTTCTGTTAAACTGGCATGCATCCCCCCATTGCTCTTGCTGGATATACTCAGGTTATTTTTTTTTTATCCTTTTAAACCCCTGCGGCCATGGGAACGACCTTTGCAGTTATTCTAGAGGTCAATGACACCTTTTTTTCATAAGTGGCTGACTACTGGTGAGTGTCAACGAATCACATGCCCATCTCAAGCACAGTGAACAATGCCAGATATTATCATTCAGCGTGTGTGTTGTCACCTCTCCATATCATCTTCTATTCAGAGTAATACAGTTGGCACATTGCTGTGTGTTGGACAGTTCAAGGATATCAACCTTAGTGGTAGTCCCTCCTGACTATTAGCTCATACCAGATAAAAGTAAATCAAACATTAACACAGTACAGAGTACAGTAGCATATTATTTTTTTTTTTACTAGCAGCCAAACCTGCCTACTGTGAACAAATGTTCTTTCAAAGCCATGTCTTTAAAGGGGACATAAATATTGGTCATTTTTTTTAATGTAAGTAAAACACACTCACTGGCAGCTTTATAGGTACACCTGTTCAATTGCTTGGTAACACAAATTTATAATCAGTCAATCACATGGCAGCAACTTAATGCATTTAGGCATCTAGAGGTGGTGAAGATGACTTGCTGAAGTTCAAACTGAGCATCAGAATGGGGAAGAAAGGGGATTTAAGTCACTTTTACTGTGGCATGGTTGTTGGTGTCAGACAGGCTAGTCCTAGTATTTTAAAAACTGCTGGTCTACTGGGATTTTAACACACAACCATCTCTAGGGTTTACAAAGAATGGTTCGAAAAAGAGAAACTATCCAGTGAGTGGCAGTTGGGTGGACAAAAATGCTTTGTTGATGTCAGAGGTCAGAGGAGAATGGGCAGACTGGTTTGAGATGATAGAAAAGCAACAGTAACTCATGTCGATATGGACCAAAATCTTTGAGGAATGTTTCCAACATCTTGCTGAATCTATGCCATGAAGAATTAAAGTGTTACTAAACCCAGGGTCCTGCATTCACTATATCTGATCTCCCACAGTACACAGAACATGGAAATACAATTATTTTAGTAAATATAAACTGCTAAATACCTTTTCTCATCAGCAGTTAGAACAGTCTTGTGACTTCAGCAGAGCATTGGTTAAAGCTTTTCTTTCTGCTCTAAGAGGGTGCAAAAGCCCTGACCTCTGTCTGGACAGTGCTGATTGGCCCTGTGCTGATCACTTGCACTGTCCCACAAAAAATACCTCTCTAGAAATACACACTAAACTGAGCATGTGCAGAAGGGCTACGGGTTCAGTTTGTCTTATCAGGAGATAAGACGTGGACATTTGAACACGTGGAGGGGCAGTGAAGACAGGATCAAACGGTCTTTTACAAAATGCAGAGGTTAAACCCCTTAGGTTTTTCAGTGAGTATAACAAGCATGCTTTACTGCATAAACAGACTGACTTTACTGTTGGGGATTTAGTAACACTTTAGGGCAGTTCTGAAGGCAAAAGGGGGTACAACCCTGTACTAGGAAGGTGTACCTAATAAAGCACATACAGGAAAAATAAAAACACTCAATTTTAAGAGAGCTCATTTTCCAAGGATGAGAGCTGCTCTCCAAGACTTAGACTGGGAGTGAATATTGGCATCAATGAACACAACACAGGAATGGGAGTTCTTCAAAAAGACTGTATGTGAACACACTGCAAAATATATTCCCATGGGCAACAAGTTTAAAAGGCTAAAAAGCAAACCTATGTGGTTCACGGCCAAAGTTAAAAAAGCTATAGATAATAAGAAAAGAGCTTTTATTAAATATAAAAATGAAGGAACGCTATCATTGTTTAAACATTACAAAGACTATAACAGAATATGCAAAAAGGAAATTGAGGCCACAAAAATTGAAAACAAAAGACAGATTGCAAAAGATAGCAGGACCAACCCCCAAAAATTCTTCAAATATATTAATAGTAAAAAGGTCTGGACCGAGCATGTAGGCCCTTTACAAAATAATCTGAGTGGGTGACTGGGGACAAAGAGAAGGCAAATTTATTAAATACCTTCTCCAGCTCTGTATATACAAAGGAGCATGGGGGAGCTCTTGTTCATAATGGGCATGGTATTGACACAGCTCCAGATGATCCACATTGGCTCACAATTGATATGATCCAAAAATATTTAGACAAAATAAAGGTAAATAAAGCCCCTGGACCGGATGGCATACACCCACAGGTCCTTAAATAATTGAGCTCTGTCATTTCAAAGCCATTGTTTCTCATTTTTAGGGACTCTTTAATGACTGGCATAGTACCACTGGATTGGCGTAAGGCCAATGTGGTGCCAATATTTTTAAAGGGGTCAAAATCTTTACCAAGTAATTATAGACCTGTTAGTTTAACTTCTATAGTTGGGATGATACTGGAGAGTTTATTAAAAGACCACATAGATGAGTTCTTGCTGAAAAAATTACTTTAAGCAACAGACAGCATGGATTTATGAAAGACAGAAGTTGTCAAACAAATCTGATTTCTTTTTATGAGGGGGTGAGCAAAACCTTGGACAGAGGGGTGGCGGTGGACGTGGTATACTTGGACAGAGGGGTGGCGGTGGACGTGGTATACTTGGACAGGGGGGTGGCGGTGGACGTGGTATACTTGGACAGAGGGGTGGCGGTGGACGTGGTATACTTGGACAGAGAGGTGGCGGTGGACGTGGTATACTTGGACAGAGGGGTGGCGATGGACGTGGTATACTTGGACAGAGGGGTGGCGGTGGACGTGGTATACTTGGACAGAGGGGTGGCGGTGGACGTGGTATACTTGGACAGAGGGGTGGTGGTGGACGTGGTATACTTGGACAGAGGGGTGGTGGTGGACGTAGTATACTTGGACAGAGGGGTGGTGGTGGACGTAGTATACTTGGACAGAGGGGTGGTGGTGGACATGGTATACTTGGACAGAGGGGTGGGGGTGGACGTGGAATACTTGGATTTTGCAAAAGCGTTTGACACAGTTCCCCACACACGGCTAATGTGTAAGGTAAAGTCTACGGGCTTGGGGAAAATCTGTATGTAAATGGATAGAAAACTGTCTAAAATACCGTATTCAGAGAGTAGTGGTTAATGATTCATACTCTGCATGGTCTGGGGTCATCAGTGCTGTACCCTTATTTAGAGGAGGAATTGAGGGTAATCACAAGCTTAAATGAAAAGCAGACCTACAAACATGATAATTGCTGTGGTCTGCAGCAGCGTATGTTTTTGTTATCTCTTTAATGTTTGACATTGCACTGGTCTGCATTGTAGGAGAACCAGATACAAAATAATCAATTCTTGACATTTGTTTTCTCTGAGAACCCCTGCAAAAAAATACTATATCTACAACTCATGACACTTTAGTGTGATGGTCAGTGGGAAGAATACTCCTTACGTGATGGTCATTGGGAAGAGTTATCGTAACGCCTTATACATGCTAAAAAGATCAATGGTGTCAGTGGGAACGTATCAGAGTGGCAGAAATTGCTCATTGCTGAAGTAATCTCTGGAGGAACCCTAGGGAACCCTGGTTGAGAAACCTTGATCTAGATGTAAATATCTTATGAATGTGTGTTATTATTTTAAAAAATTGTTTCTAAGAGTAGCTTGTAATTATATATGTACATGGAAGCAGCCATGTTACTCCTGCCCGTTTTCTTGCTTTGTAGTGCTATACAGTACATACCTCCCAACCTCCCCTCATTTCTAGGGACTGTCCCTCTTTTGAACCAAATACCTTGGTCCCTCTTTCTTCCTCAGTTGTCCTTTTTGGCTCAATGTAAGTATTTCTATAAAAAAATTATTATTTACTTGTCAAAAGTATTTTATCCAACCTTTAGTCCCAGTTCACATATATGCGGATTGGGTGCGGTTAGAACCGCATCCAATCCACATGACATGTAAAATAACATTACTTCTTATGGTGTCTGTTCACACATGTCTGGTGCACTGGCAGTGCAGATTCAGTGCGGATTGAAAAAGAGTCCCTTTCTGATTTGTGAGCAGTGTGGTCTGGTTCAGGTGCAGATTACAGGCAGTGGTGTATTTTGGTTTTGTGCTGCCCTAGGCCAGACTAAAATTGGGCACCCCCCACCACATCTAAATTTGTCCCACCCTTTTATCTGCAAACTCTGCCCCTTCTTCTTTAGGCTCCACCTCTTCCTATTAGAGCTCTGCCCACTGACAATGATGGGCGCTGTTCCTCCCACTGACACCAATGATGGGGCACTATTCCTCCCACTGATACAAATGATGGGGCACGATTCCTCCACTGATACCAATGATGGGGCACTCTTCCTCCCACTGACACTAATGATAGGGCACTATTCCTCCCACTGACACCAATGATGGGGCACTATTCCTCCCACTGACACCAATGATGGTGTCCCATCATTAGTGTCAGTGTGTGAGGAATAGAGCCCCATCATTGGTGTCAATGGGATGAATACTGCCCCATCATTAGTGTCAGTGGGAGAAAGAGTGCCCCATCATTGGTGTCAGTGGGAGGAAAAGTGACCCCTCATTGGTGTTAGTGGGAGGAAAAGTGCCCCCTCATTGGTGTCAGTGACACCAATGAAGGGGCACTATTCCTCCCACACTGACACCAATGAAGGGGCACTATTCCTCCCACACTGACACTAATGATGGGGCACTATTACTCCCACTGACACCAATTATACTTACATTGCTGTGCTGACCCCTGCTCCAGCCCGGGCTCCCTCCTTCAGGCACAGACACTTACCCATCAGCTGTCTTCCCTATCCAGCCACTCTCCTCCTCCTCACCGGCTCCAGCTGCTCCTTCACTCGATCTTCAATCTTCGCGCTCCCGCTCAGCTCCTCCTCTCCAAGCTCCGCCTCCTCACCTGTGATTGGCCGCATGTGTGCCTTTTTGTCAAGGTCCTACCTTTTCCCAGAGGTTATGTTACTCCATGTGCTAGCATCCATCTTGGATTTCTGCTGAGCATGATGGGAATCTTTTATGCCTTCAGGTCTCTGAGGTCCATCCCCCAGAGGGGTGTGGCTGAGTACATATAAGCCTGGGATCTGCACATGCTCTTTGCACTTGTGTCTTGTGTCTTTGTCTTGCTACAGCTCTGTGTATACGCTCGTGACTCTTCTGGTATTCTGACTCGGCTTGTGACTAGACCATTCTCTGTGTTTCCCTTTGATCTGACCTTCCGTTGCTGAACCCGGCCCGTGACCTGTGATTCTCTGTCTACTGTTCTGTACTGTTTTGTCCCGTTGTTATTGACCCGGCTTGTCTGACTACGCTATTGTCATTCTCACCAGCTACACGCCATTGGCGGCGGCCATTACCGCAGCTGGGGTGTCTCGGGGGCCGCGACCTGGTCTCTGGTTGCGTCAAGTCCATCCCCACCATCAGGGGCCCTGGTGAAGGGCAGCCTGGGACTTAGACTCCGCGCCCTGAGGGACTTCAGTCTGTTGGTGGTGGTTGTCGTCAGCCAGTGCGTTACCCTGCCACTAGGCCTACCTGTCCGTTCCACAGCCCTGCCCTGACACTTTTCTGAGCTGCAGATCTGGCGCCAATCACCGGCAACGAGGCGAAGCTTGCAGAGGGAGGGACAGGCTGCCATAGGCTGCCCAGTGATCCCAGGGGTGTGGCCAGATTAGAGGGACGGCTTGTCATCCCACCCACATCGCGATCAAGATCCAGGAAGGTGAAGACACCGGACGGACACCCTCTGCACCCCTCTTCCAGCAGCGCCTTCTGGACCGGATCAACGTGGGACACGAAGTCAGGTAAGACACAGCAGCCTCTGTCCCTTTCCCACGGTATTGTCCCTTCCACGGGGAAAGGGGGGGGGGGCGGCACTGCAGAGGGACAGGTGAGGGGCAGTGGGACAGGAGGAGTGCAGAGGGACAGGTAGGGGGCAGCGTGACGGGGGCATGGGACAGGATCGGGGCAGCGGGACAGGAGAAGCGCAGTGGGACAGGATTGGAGGAGCAGGACAGGAGAAGCACAGTGGGACAGGATCGGGGCAGCGGGCTAGGAGAAGCGCAGTGGGATACCTTTCGATATGTATACTGTGCTTGTTGTAGTGTATATATGACTCCTGCAGAGAACATGTTACAATTGCCTGCTTGTTTTTTGTCAGAGTTTGTATTTTCTTGAACTGTGAAAATGTGAAAATATGAATAAAGATAACTTAAAAAAAAACAAACTTTAAAGCACGATTTACATTTGGAAATGAGTGTTGCACACAGGGCATCCCATTCACTTCAATGGGCTACTGTTCTGTCTCTCCAATCTAAGCATTGAAAGTGTGATCTCTGTAACTTACAGTTGTGATGAGATAGCGATAACTCCAATCTTAGTTGAATATCACAGGCAGTGACTCAATACAGAAGACATCTTGTAGATCTTGTGACGTTTATTCCATAAACTGAAAGAATCTTGCAAAAATGAACATATGATAGGTCAAAAGATCATAATGTGACCTGCTTTATGACATGAGGCTAAAAGCTGCAATGCATTTCTGGGAAAAGGGGATGGGCTATCTATACAGCATTAACTAAACAAGAGCAAAAGATGGAGCAGAGACAAAATATAGGGAACACTTAAAGGCATATGACAGTCATGTGAAACATGACAGCTACCCTATGTACATTTGTCACCCAAAAGAAGTTCCTGCTCCTTTTTGGGTGACAAGCTTAGTGCAATTTATAACTGTGCTTTTTACCTTGATTGCCGTGTGATTCTGATGACTTGTTATAACTAGTTTATACAAAATTCAGACATAAGCCAACCATAGATACTAGAGGGCGGTCACATTGCCTTCCAATTATCTTCCTTACCAGTGCTTTCTGAACACAAGAGACCATTCATAAATAAAGAGAATCTATCACTTTGACCAAAAGCAGGGGAGGACAAGGAAGGTAAGTTCCAGTGGGTGGGTTAATATGCACTAAGGCACTGAGTGGGCAAAATTACATTGTCTTTAAGCCTATGGGGCACAAGGGGGGCTCTAATGCTGGATTATTGGTGGGAAAACAGCATCTATCACAAGCTTGCCCAATCTCTCCAACCTTGGCCTCCTCTGGCTATGTCTGGCAATGTCGCATCTTGTTCCCTTGCAGCCTTAGGAGAATCAAGTGGATTTTCTAAGTTTAGCTCAGCTTCAGTGCTCCCGTACAGTGTGAGCAGTTCACTGACTTCTTTTATTTATTGCCTGGAGTTGCTTTCAAATAACTGATCTGGAAGACTACAAGTATTAAGCCATGGAAGGCATCACTCTATATCTCATACCTGCAATAGCTAATAAGTCAAAGTAAAGGGCTCTCTATGGGGGTATGTAATGTTACAGACTCATCATATAAACAACAATTAGATAAGTCCACAATTATTTGTATCAGTCAGAATTTATCCTGTGAATTTTAGATTAGAACTAATATTAGAGCAATATCAGCACTAGGCAAATAGTACACAGCAGCTTGGCAAAAGTAGGAAATATTATTTACCAATGGACCCTTTGAGGACCAAGGGACGTCCCATGTTTTTAATTGCCTGTATCATCTGATTAAGAACTTAAAATACTTTTTTTTTTGGTTTGAGTCAAAATATTAGTTCTTATCAACAAATGGATCTAGCTTTTTGCCAATTATTTCATGAAATGGCTTAGTGACAGCAACTGAAATGTACAAACTTTAAAACCAAAAATTGATTCTTTTGGCGTTCCGTAATCTTATGGTCCTCAAAGGGTTAAAGTAATACTAAATGTGCAGCGTTTAGCAACAATGCATTCTTGGAAAGCAGTCAAATATTACCTGGAAAAAATGTGGTTGTATTTCTGCCCAGTGATTACATGCTATGCTGCTTACCACTATGCTGGCTCCAGGCCACTTCCCCAAACTTCCTGGTAGGTGACCACAGTCACAGCCGGCAGCATTCACGCAAAGGTGGCTCTATGGGACCCCATATGGGGACGAGCCACCCACAAACATAAAGCAGGGAAGGGGGCATATTTAGAGGAAGAATTGAGGGTAATCACAAGCTTAAAAGAAAAGCAGACCTACAAACATGATAATTGCTGTGGCCTGCAGCAGCATATGTTTTTGTTATTGCTTTAATGTTTGAAATTGCACTGGTCTGCATTGTAGAACCAGATACAAAATAATCAGGTCAAATGTAACTTAGAGCATTTCCCTTCACCTCACATTGTTGGAATACAGCAGGGGTCTCCAAACTTTCTAAACAAAGGACAAGTTTACTGTCCTTCAGACTAGAGGGGAAACTAATTGTGGCCATTGAGAGTAGAAAATGTCCCGACGTCAGTGAGAATAGACAATTCCCCATCTTTGGTGTCAGTGGGAGGGATAGTGCCCCATTTTTGGTGTCAGTGCCAAGAATTGTGACCCATTGTTTGCGTCAGTGTGCAGAGTTTAGCGACAATGCATTCTTGGAAAGCAGTCAAATATTACCTAGAACAAATTTTAGTTGTATTTCTACCCACTGGCTACATACTATGCTGTTTACCACTATGTTGGCTCCAGGCCACTGCCCCGAACTTCCTGGTAGGTGACCACAGTGAGAGCCAGAAGCATGCACGCAAAGGTGGCTCTATGGGACCCCGTATGGGGAAGAGCCACCCAAAAACATAAAGAAGGGAAGGGGGCATATTTAGAGGAAGAATTGAGGGTAATCACAAGCTTAAAAGAAAAGCAGACCTACAAACATGATAATTGTTGTGGTCTGCAGCATTATATGCTTTTTTTAATATTTGACATTGCATTGGTCTGCATTGTAGGAGATCCAATTACAAAATAATCAAATGTAACCTAGAGCATTTCTGTTCACCTCACACTGTTAGAATACAGCAGGGGTCTCCAAACTTTCTAAACAAAGGGTCATTTTACTGTGCTTCAGACTTTAGGGGGGCTGAACTGTGGCCATTGGGAGTAGAAAATGTCCGTCAGTGAGAATAGACAATGCCCCATCTTTCGTGTCAGTGAGAGGGATAGTGCCCCATTTTTTGTGTCAGAGGGAAGAATTGCGACCCATTGCTTACGTCAGTGGGAGGAACGGTGCCCCATTGTTGCTGTCATTGGGAGGAATTGTGCCCCATAGTTGATGTCATTGGGAGGAATTGTGCCCCATCATTGGTGTCATTGGAAGGAATTGTGCCACTTAGTTGGTGTCAGTGGGGGGAATTATGCCTTATTGTTAGTATCAGTGGATAAAATAGTGCCCCAAGGGGCATAAAAGCAAGCAAAGGGCCGCAGTTTGGAGACCACTGGAATACAGTTGCAACAACTACATCAGTATTCAGTAGCGATATATTCTTCAACCGGTAGATGGCAGTGGTTTTATGTTTGTAGCTGCATCTATGGTATACTTTATGCCTTTTTTCTGAATACATTTTCCTGTTTCCTTGTTTTAGTGAAGCAGAAAAACACATGTAGACCGTGCACTGTCTGTTTTCTAGGGCTATTTACAGAGTTTCTGACACACACCCTACTGGCTACTCTATGAGTCACTTTTTTATACTAGGATAAGCAAATTGGGCAAAGTTTGGTTCACAGGAGATTCAGGGGGGACAGAAAAAAGTTCACTAAACTCAAACAAATCCCATTGAAATCTATTGGAATTCATTTTTTTTTGCGTGTCATTTTTCAAGATCAATTTTTAAGCCAAGCTTTTGTTAAGTAGTTTGGCAGTGCAATGTAGGACATATACCAGTGCAAAAATAGGGAGAGGTTGAAAGGGCAACATTAAAAATACACAGGTAACTTTAAGTAGCATGCTTGGAGGTGAAGTTGCAGTTGTAGAATGATGTAACCACTTGTCCTCCAGCGGATTTACCCCCCTTCCTGACCATGCCATTTTTTGCGATACAGCGCTGCGTTACTTTGACAATTGTGCAGTCATGCAACATTGTACATAAATTAAAATTATGTCCTTTTTTCCCACAAATGGAGCGTTCTTTCGGTGTTATTTGATCGCCTCTATTTATTTATTTATTTATTGCGCTATATACAAAAAAGGACCAACAATGTTGAAGAAAAAACTATATTTTTGACTTTTTGCTATTAAACATGTCCAGTAAAAAAATTTAACAAATCAAATGTCTTCATAAATTTAGGCCAAAATGTATTCTGCTCCATGTCTTTGCTAGAAAAAAAATCCCAATACATGTAAATGAATTGGTTTACATGAAAGTTATAGGATCTACAAATGGCAGTATATGTAATGGAATTTTTTTTTTTGTTATATAGTAGTAATGACAGCGATTAGCGACTTGTAGCGGGACTGTGGGACTGCGGCGGGCATTCTGACACTGGGTGGGAACTGACTAACTGCCACTGACATCCCCAGTGACACTAATACACTGATCAGTGCTAATAAAAAGCACTGATACTAATGACAGTGGGCAGAAAGGAGTTAACATCTGGGGCAATTAAAGGCTTAACTGTGTGCTGTTTTACATTATGTGCTGTGTGTGTTTATTCTGTGCAGAGAAATACACAGCAGCAAGTCCTTGCTGGCAGGAGAGAGACCTGTGTTGTTTACACACAGGTCTCTCCCCTGTCAGCTTTTACCCGACAATCGCCGAGTGCCAGCGGGTAATCTCCAGCCAGGACCTGGTGATTGACATGCGTAGCCACCAATGGTGGCGTGGCGTGAGCAGGGCGGCGCGTGTGCATGCCCCCTACCCGGAGATGCAAATCATGTATATATACGTTAGTTTGTGCAGCCCTTCCACCCTGTAACAGTATTTCTGCTATAGGGCGGCAGGCAACTGGTTAAAAGTGTGATTTTTTGTTTGCAAACAGCTTGCAATCTGTCATTTAGTGGTGGTAGCACTAGCACTACTGCTGCAAAATGACAGATCCCTGCCCAGCAACCCTGGGGATCTTTGATTTCCAAAGGAATAGAGGTGAGGCAGAATCATCGTTGACCAACCATCGTGGCAAAGGCCCTACATTGTTGGGCATCAACTTCTGTGTTTTCTGTAAATGAGTAACAAGGGCTACTATGTACCCTGTACTCACTTGGAGAGGCTGGATATCTGGAGGACCCTTTATTCTAAAAGAGACTTCCAGATTCTGATAAATGTACCTGCAGACCCACACAAGCCAAGTGGTGCAAGGTACCCCACAAAGGGGTGACTTTGCTACCCATCCTTGTAGGGTACCTTCCCAGTGTTGATGGCGTGTGACCTGGTATGGTTTGGGGGAGAATGCTAGTCTGGATAAGGGTCTTTTTTCAATCATTAGGGGGACCCCACAATCTTTTTTTGTTATCTTTCTATAGGGACAGCATACTTTTTGTAAACAATGTGTATTGTCCTTTTAAGAAAAACAGTGTAGGGTCCACCAAAAGATTCATAAAAGGTCCTTATTTAGGCATGCAATCTAGGTGAAAGGAAAGGGAGGGCAGGAAGTGTGTGTCATTCCCTGCCCGATCTAGAAGGCCTTCAACATTGGGAGGGTACCTTGGAAGTGGGGCAACAAAGCTCCACCACCCTCCAAAGTATCTTGTTTCTAGGCTTATTCCTACATCCAATATTCCAAGAGGATGGTGGACTCTGCAGGTGGAGACCTACTGGAATCTGGAATACCGCTTTCAATCAACTCAGCACTGTGCGATTTTGGAAAAATTTCAGCCCCATAGACTTCTATGTTATCTCACAGAAGTCGCATCAGCATAGAAAAGAATCATTCCTAAGTGATGGATTCAGTGATTTTTTTTTAACCCTCGCTTCTCCTCCCTGGTCATCCTACATTCATAGATTTTGATACAGCTGTGACTTTACTGCCTTCCTTTGATCGGTTGATGGACCCTTCCTTCGATCAATCAATCAACCCTTCCTTTGAACGACCCTTTCTTCGATCAATCAACCCTTCCTTCAATCCTTTGATCGACTGATCCTTCCTTCGATCGATCCTTCCTTTGAATAGTCCTTCCTTCCATTGATCCTTGCTTAAATCAATTGACCCTTCCTTTGATCATCTAATCCTTCCTTCAATCAATCCTTCCTTCAATAGATTATTCAATCGGAGGAAGGATCAAACAATTGAAGGAAGGATCGATCGAAGAAAGGTTCTATCGATCGAAGGGAGGAAGGATCGGTCGATCGAAGGATCAAAACTGCTCACTGTGAACCTAGGTTTTAGGTAGCAAGGATGACTAGGGAGGTGAGAGTTTAAAAAAACACTGATCCATTAAAGTCACATAGGAATACCTCTTATCTATGCTGATGCGACCTCTATGCGATATCTGTGAAATAACATGGAAGTCTATGGGGCTGCAATCGCACTGAAGTCGGCATATAATGCGATTTCCCCTGTCATACAATTCTGTGAACACACGCTTGAGAACTTCTAAAGTCGCATTGAAGTCTCATCAATAGTTGCATCAATAGTTGCACTGGGAATTGCATGCAAATTGTTTTAGAATAGTGGTAAGTGATATGGGGAAAAACGCTGCGAAACCACATATGCGCTTTTGATGCATTTTTTACAAGCTTTCTTTCGGTGGTATTTGATTGCATGTGCATTTTTTATTTTTTGCGCTTTAAACAAAAAAAGACTAACAATTTTGAGAAAAAAATATTTTTGACTTTTTGCTATTAAACATTTCCAGTAATAAAAATTTATAAAATGTAATTTTGTCATAAATTTAGGCCAAAATGTATTCTGCTGCATGTCTTTGCTACAAAAAAATCCCAATACGTGTAAATTAATTGGTTTACGTGAAAGTTATAGCGTTTACAAAATGGTGGTATATATACTGGAATTTTTTTTACTAGTAATGGCGGCAATCAGCGACTTATAGCGGGACTGTGGTGGGCATTCTGACACTGGGGGGGAACTGACTAACTGCCACTGACATCCCCAGTGACACTAAGACAGTGATCAGTGCTAATAAAAAGCACTGACACTGTACTAATGACACTGGGCAGGAAGGGGTTAACATCTGGGGCAATCAAAGGGTTAACTGTGTGCGCTTTTGCTATTGTGTATGTGTGTGTGTGTTGTACTGTGCCAGCACATTGCTTTGTATGGCTGTGCTATGCAGAGCCATACAAAGCAATGTGCAGGAGCTGACAGGGGAGAGATCTGTATTGTTTACATGCAGACTTCTCCCCCCATCAGTGATACTGAGAGATAGCCAGTTGCCTGTGGGGAATCACCGGCCGGGACCCGATGAGCGACAGCTGAGGCCGCCAACGGCAGCGAAGGTAGGGAGCGCGTGCACACCCCCTATTTGGAAATGCAAAATTATTATAATACAGGATTTATATGGCGCCAACAGTTTGCGCAGCACTTTACAAAATGAAGGTAGACATTACAGTTACAATACAATTAGGTACAAGAGGAAACAGAGGGCCCTGCTCATTCGAGTTTACAATCTAGGAGATCACATATATACATGCGTGCGGGCAGGCAGTTAAGGAAAAAAAAAGTCCTTTGGTAACAGTATCTCCCCCTCACCCCCACCCCCCTAATTCACACTTGACTCAATGTTGAGTCCTTCTGTAGCGGCTCTCCCAGCTGTCACAGGCTTTGCTAAGGCATGGGAGCCATTGGATCCTGCTGCTGTCAGTCAAATCCTATGACAAAGTATTGGGGGTAGGGCCTAGTCGTGCTGTGTGTGTCTATGGACACAGGTAGCACAGCTTGGAATTGAGCCTGCAAGTGTGCCTCCATAGCAAACGGCTTCCTATGGGGGCACACTCAGAAGAGGAGGAGCCAGGAGTGCCGGGGGGACCCCGAAGAGGAGGTCCAAGCTGCTCTGTATAATTCCATTGCACAAAGCATGTATCTAAGTTGTGTTTGATACTTTAAAAAAACATTTTTTTGACTTTACAATCACTTTAAGCTGATTGAAAAATTTCTTGTCAATGTCCTTTAGATTTTCCAAAACTATGTAATATGAAGATAAACAATAATCTAATTTGTATCCAGTCAGGCAGTCCCCCATGCTATATAGCTGATGGTAGACTGCGGCTGCATTAGTTTTCTTTTTTTTATTTTCTCCCACTGTTTTCACCTGGTGATCTGACCAGTAACACACTGTATTAGAGTGCTCCCACTCTTAATGAAGGAGCACAGGGGGCAGAGCAGACAGCAACATTGACATCTGAAGGGAGGGGTATGTTATATGTATTAGCAGATTTAAATACACTAACAAACTGAAGCTGAACACCAGCTAACACTTTTCACAGCAACAGTTACACAAACTGAACATTCTAAGCACCCTTGTCAGTAGTGCATTGTTTTTTCTTAACTGTGCAACTGCTACATCTGCAGGACAGATTGTTCTTTTGAAAAACAACAGACTTACTTGCTAAATCATCAGGTGAAAATAAGGGAAAGAAAACCTAAAAAAAAAAAAAAAATGCAGCCATGACATCTAAGAATTGGTAAACTTCAATATAATAAATATTTGCTTCTGGGTGAAATACTGCTTTAAAGTTTACACTGGAGATCATCAGCAGTACAATTTGGGGTACTGTCACAGATTCAAGGATCAGCTGTCCCGGGGAAAAAAAAAAGGACATGATCATTGCAAATGCTTGAAAACTTTTTTTTTTTTCACAGCATTGCTATTTGACTTTTTATATTGTCGTTATTTATAGCTCTGCCGGCATAACAGAACTTATGGATATTTACTTGCAAGATGGAAAATTGGGCCTTTAATCATTTGCTTGACTCTTCCAACTTGAAAAAGTATCACAAGTCATATCACTGGCACACTGTCAGTTTTTCTCAAAAGCAGTTTTCATGTGAGCTCTATATATTTGATAAACGTCAGATTAATTGAAAAGTTGGGAACGCAGACTTAGTTTGTCATTCTTTAATTTATTCATAAAATGTCCCAGATTTCAGTGATTGGGATGCAGTGGCTTTTTTTTTGCTGATATTTTAAGTGAGTGCCCTGGATTTGGTCCAATGTATAAAAGTGAACTTGTCTTGTGTGATATGTACATAGCTGAGGATGAACCTTCTAGGGAGTATTTATCTGAAATTGAGCAACCTTGACTGGACTAAAGTCAGTCATTATAAAATCAACCAAATTTAAAGCATATCTATGGTCAAAATGTAAAATCATATTTTCACTTCCACTTTGAATTTCAATTATTTTAGCCTACTCCTAATAATCTAAATAGTTCTGAAGTTTGTAAACTTACTGTGCCGCCACCCATGTTAGCTAAGTAGTTTTTTTTTGTCAGTCAGAGGCTCAGTAGCAGCCTGGGATGAGTCAGCCTGCGAATGAGGCAGGAGTTCACCTCAGGACAGGCTAGGAAAGTTCTGAAGGTCAGAGCTTCTGGAGCCCTCCTACCTCTTCAGAAACCTAAGAGCTTTCTGGAGGAGAAAGGGAGGAGGAGATTAGGCTCAGATCTGCATGTTGATGGACCTTGGCCAATTCCCTGGCATGGTGACCAAGGCAACACTTAAGTATCTCAGAGCCTGGGAGCAGAGTCAGTGAGTGTCGGCTGGAAGATGGAGTGAGGAGCTGGAGTTTGGGTCCTGGGAGGAGGCCCCAGGCAGGGGGCTTACCTACAGACAGTTCCTGGAGAAGAAGATCTCCACTGTGCCACCGTCTCCTAGGGAGGACATCCTGAGCCAGCCCAGCAAAAGGCCTGAAGGCAGCCACCAACCCAACAAGCTGACAGGAGAGGACAGTGTGACTACTCTTGCACCACCTGGGCTGGATAAACTGAGAGGGCAGCCAGGTGGAAAACCCAGCTAGCTTTTCATCCAGGACTGCTGCATTAAATTGGCAGCTTCTACATAGTTGTCAACATTGAAAAAAAGTTTTTAGGAACACTTTTTTTCTATGCATCCATAAAGCTTCTGTAGGTGGAGCATGTACTTTAATTAGGGGTGGGGCATTCATTTAATATGGGCGTGGTTCCACAAAAAGGTTAATCATGACCAGCCTTAAGGGATTTGTTAGCAATTAAAGTGTTAATCATGTCTATATGCAAACACCTCTGAATTATTATACTCTTTCACTCATCCCTGCTCACCCCCTGTAGAACTCTGCCACCATTGTAGTCTCCTCACACCCCATTGTACCCCTGGAGCACAACTCTGCTACAACTGCACACCTCTGACCTCATCGTGCCCCTCTGCACAATCCTTTCACCACTGTAATCCCTTGCACACTTCTGCACCTACCTGCCCACTACCCGCCCCCACCCCCCACATACCTCTGCACTCCTGCTGTGTACATCTGTCACCAATGTGTACCCCCAGAAACTTATATACCCCAGAACACACCACTGCCCTCCCCCCCACAAACATTTCTGCACACTATACCTCCCTCTCCACAACTGCACTCACTTTTTTGCCACCTCTGTTCCCCATGCCACCACTGCATTTCCTCCCTGTACCTCTGCCACCAATGTGCCCCTGCTTACTTCTGTACCCCCCAATATAACTCTGTCACCGCTATACTCCAGAGCGTACTCCTGTACCCCTCTCCTCACCCCACATCTCAGTGACTAACACTTCTCACATCCAGGATAGTATTAGTAGGACACCACCACAACTTATACTGCCGCAATTACTGTAGGACTGACACCAAAACCACTTATACTGCCGCAATTACTGTAGGACTGACACCACCACCACTCATACTGCCGCAATTACTGTAGGACTGACACCAAAACCACTTATACTGCCGCAGTTACTGTAGGACTGACACCCCCACCACTTATACTGCCGCAATTACTGTAGGACTGACACCACCACCACTTATACTGCCGCAATTACTGTAGGACTGACACCACCACCACTTATACTGCCGCAATTACTGTAGGACTGACACCACCACCACTTATCCTGCTGCAATTACTGTAGGACTGACACCTCTACCACTTATACTGCCGCAATTACTGTACGACTGACACCACCACCACTCATACTGCCGCAATTACTGTAGGACTGACACCACCACCACTCATATTGCCGCAATTACTGTAGGACTGACACCACCACCACTCATACTGCCGCAATTACTGTAGGACTGACACCACCACAACTTATACTGCCGCAATTACTGTAGGACTGACACCAAAACCACTTAAACTGCCGCAATTACTGTAGGACTGACACCAAAACCACTTATACTGCCACAATTACTGTAGGACTGACACCACCACCACTTATACTGCCACAATTACCATAGGACTGACACTACCACCACTCATACTGCCGCAATTACTGTAGGACTGACACCACCACCACTCATACTGCCGCAATTACTGTAGGACTGACACCACCACCACTTATACTGCCACAATTACTATAGGACTGACACTACCACCACTCATACTGCCGCAATTACTGTAGGACTGACACCACCACCACTCATACTGCCGCAATTACTGTAGGACTGACACCACCACCACTTATACTGCCGCAATTACTGTAAGACTGACACCACCACCACCACTTAAACTGCCGCAATTACTGTAGGACTGACACCACCACCACTTATACTGCCGCAATTACTGTAAGACTGACACCACCACCACCACTTAAACTGCCGCAATTACTGTAGGACCGACACCACCACCACCTATACTGCCGCAATTACTGTAGGACTGACACCACCACCACTTATACTGCTGCAATTACTATAGGACTAACATCACCACCACTTATACTGCAGCAATTACTGTAGGACTGACACCACCACCACTTATACTGCCGCAATTACTGTAGAACTGACACCACCACTCATACTGCCGCAATTACTGTAGGACTGACACCACCACTCATACTGCCACAATTACTGTAGGACTGACACCACCACCACCACTTAAACTACCGCAATTACTGTAGGACTGACACCACCACCACCTATACTGCCGCAATTACTGTAGGACTGACACCACCACCACTTATACTGCTGCAATTACTGTAGGACTGACACCACCACTCATACTGCCGCAATTACTGTAGGACTGACACCACCACCACTCATACTGCCACAATTACTGTAGGACTGACACCACCACCACTTATACTGTGTGAGAGGGGACAGGTTGAGAGGGCGTGTGAGTTGCGGCAATGTCCTTGCGAATTGTGTCAATTTTGTTTTTGAAGTGATTGGCAATCTCAAGGGCAGTGAGTGAGGTGCTGGGTGGAGGTGGGGGTGGAGAGAGTAGAGAGTTGAAGGCAGAGAAGAGTCGGCGAGGATTGGAGGAGAGGGCCTTGATGAGGGTCAAGAAGTAGGCCTGTTTGGCAGCATGGAGGGAGGAGGTGTAGGTGTAGGTGCGACCTGTACATCTCCCCCTCACTGCTATCATCTCCCTACTACTGCTCTCTTCACCTCCCCAAAATGTCTCCTCCACTCCTCCTTCTCATTTTCCTCTCCTCCGTTCCCAAATTCCATTCACTATATCCCTCTGCCCCTCCCAAACATTTGTATATCGTGTCCTCACTGCTTCCCTCACCCCTCTATGGCACCCACCACCTCCTCCTATTACTCCGCTCTCCCACTGACCCCAACACCTCCACTAGGAGTTTCTCACACTCCTGCACATCCTGCTCCCATGCCACCTTTCTCACCCTTCTCCTCCTCCTAGCCGCGGGGGACATCTCCCCGAATCCTGGCCCTCCACCTCCCTCACCCGCTCAACACCCTCCCACCTCCACGTCCTACTGCAACCCCCGCAACTTAGTATCTGTCCCCCTGCTCCCTAAAATCTCCCCCCCGTTTTCATGTGCACTCCTGAACGCCCGTTCGGTGTGCAACAAGCTTACCGCCATCCACGACCTCTTTGTTTCCCGCTCCCTCAACCTCTTAGCGATTACGGAAACCTGGATCCAGCCCACTGATTCTACCTCCCCTGCTGCACTCTCCTACGGAGGTCTCACCTGGACCCACTCACCCAGGCCTAACGGTCGTAAAGGTGGTGGGGTTGGTCTGCTCCTGTCACCGCAGAGCACCTTCCGAGTCCTCCCAAACCCCCCCTCCCTATCCTTCTCCTCCTTCGAGGCCCACTGCCTCCGACTATTCTCCCCAACCCCCCTGAAGATTGCTGTGATATACCGGCCTCCTGGATCCATACCCCGCTTCCTAGATGACTTCTCCTCCTGGCTACCCTTCTTCCTCTCCTCTGAGCTACCCACCATAATTCTTGGGGATTTCAACATCCCTGTCAACCTCGACAACCCGGACACAGCCCGTCTCCTCCACCTAACCTCCTCCTTTGCACTTGCACAGTGCATACAATCCACCACCCACTCCGACGGAAATATCCTTGATCTTGTCTTCTCCAACCGATGCGCTCCCCACAACCTCACTAACACCCCCTTCCCTCTCTCTGACCACAACCTGATAACCTTCTCTATCTCCTCGTCCTCCAACGCCTACCCCTCCAAATGTCACACTACTACCAGCCGTAACCTCCGCAACCTTAATCCTGCCTCCCTCCACTCTGCAGCTGATCAACTCCACGACCGCATCCTCCCCCTGTCCTGCCCCGACTTGGCTTTGACCGCCTACAACAACGCGCTCTCAACAGCCCTTGACTCACTAGCGCCTTTAACCACACGCAACATCAGACCCCGACCGCTCCAGCCCTGGCAGACTGATCACACCAAAACCCTCAAACGACAAAGTCGTGCCATGGAGCGACTATGGCGCAAAACCAAATCCAAACAAGCCTTCACCCGCTACAAATCTGCCTTTCGCACCTACACCTCCTCCCTCCATGCTGCCAAACAGGCCTACTTCTTGACCCTCATCAAGGCCCTCTCCTCCAATCCTCGCCGACTCTTCTCTGCCTTCAACTCTCTACTCTCTCCACCCCCACCTCCACCCAGCACCTCACTCACTGCCCTTGAGATTGCCAATCACTTCAAAAACAAAATTGACACAATTCGCAAGGACATTGCCGCAACTCACACGCCCTCTCAACCTGTCCCCTCTCACACAGCTACCCCCTTATCCCCACTCCCCCTCGACTTAACCCGCAGGGATTTCGTCACTGCTCAAACTCTCTCCAACCCCCTTCACCCTCACTCAGCTACCCCCTCATCACCCCTCTCCCACGGCCCCACCACTGCTCTGACCTCCTCTTCCACCCCACCCTACATTCCTCATACTGAAGCTCCCCCAACACTCCGCACCTTTGACCTTACTACCATCGAGGAAGTCTCCAAGATCCTCTCTGATGCCCGCCTCACCACCTGCCCCCTCGACCCTATCCCCTCACAACTCCTACGACCTTCCTCCTCCTCCATCCTACGCTCCCTCACCCACATCTTCAATCTCTCCCTCTCCTCAGGCACTTTCCCCTCCCCTCTGAAACATGCACACATCACCCCCATACTTAAAAAGCCCTCCCTGGACCCCAATGACCCGAACAACCTCAGACCCATCTCCCTGCTCCCATTTACATCTAAACTCCTCGAGCGCCTAGTCTACACCCGCCTATGCTCTCACCTCAACGACAACAACCTCCTTGATCCCCTACAGTCCGGCTTCCGTCCCCTACACTCCACCGAAACTGCCTTACTCAAACTCTCCAACGACCTGCTAACCGCCAAAGCTAATGGCCACTATTCAGTGCTCCTACTCCTTGACCTCTCTGCGGCCTTCGACACAGTCGACCACCCCCTCCTCCTCAAAAAACTACACTCCCTCGGCCTCAGAGATTCTGCTCTCTCCTGGCTCTCATCCTACCTGTCACAACGCTCTTTCAGCGTTACCTATAATGCTACCACCTCCACCTCACTCCCCCTCTCTGTTGGGGTCCCTCAAGGCTCTGTCCTCGGGCCCCTTCTCTTCTCCATCTATACCTCCTCCCTTGGCCAACTCATACACTCTCACGGCTTCAACTACCACCTCTATGCCGACGACACACAAATCTATCTCTCAACCCCCCACCTCACCCCCTTGGTCTCAGCCCGAATCACACACCTACTGAGCGACATATCAGACTGGATGTCGCTCCACTTCCTTAAATTGAACCTCTCCAAAACCGAGTTTCTTGTCTTCCCCCCAGCCCGGACACCACCCCCCATTGATTTCTCCATCACATCCAACAACGCTACCATCAAACCCGCCCCGCAGGCCAGAGTACTGGGTGTCATTCTGGACTCCAACCTATCCTTCCAGCCCCAAGTCCAATCTTTAACAAACTCGTGCAGACTCCACCTCCGCAACATCGCCAAAATCCGCACGTTCCTAACCCCAGAAACCACTAAACAGCTCATCCACTCCCTCATCATATCACGACTCGACTACTGCAACTCCCTCCTCACTGGCCTGCCTCGCCGCTGGCTATCCCCTCTTCAGTCCATCCTGAACACGGCTGCCAGACTCATTCACCTTTCCAACCGCTCTGTCTCCGCCACCCCCCTCTGCCAATCCCTCCACTGGCTTCCGATTGCGCAACGGATCAAATTCAAAATCCTAACGCTGACGTACAAAGCTGTCCACCATACTGCCCCGTACTACATCTCTGACCTAATATCCAAGTACCGCCCAACACGCACACTCCGCTCCTCACAAGACCTCCTTCTCTCTAGTTCCCTGGTCTCCTCCTCCCATGCCCGCCTCCAGGACTTCTCCAGGGTGTCACCCATCCTCTGGAACTCCCTGCCCCAACCCATCAGATTATCACCTACTCTCCTCTCCTTTAGGCGCACCCTGAAAACCCATCTCTTCAGGGAAGCCTACCCCACCCCCTGCTAACTTGCCGACCTCCTCCACTCTTCCAACCACTCCATCCCCCACAGCTATCTCCTCCTGTGCCACCACCCCCTCCCTCCTAGATTGTAAGCTCGAAAGAGCAGGGCCCTCGATCCCCTCATGTTTTGCATTGTATTGGTATTGTTCTGTCACATGTTCTGTCTCCCTTTGTAATGTACAGCGCTGAGCGAACTATTGGCGCTTTATAAATACTGTATAATAATAATAATATAATAATAATACTGCCGCAATTACTATAGGACTGACACCACCACCACTCATACTGCTCAAATTACTATAGGACTGACACCACCACCACTCATACTGCCGCAATTACTGTAGGACTGACACCACCACCACTCATACTGCCGCAATTACTGTACTACTGACACCACTACCACTTATACTGCCGCAATTACTGTAGGACTGACACCACCACCACCACTTAAACTGCCGCAATTACTGTAGGACTGACACCACCACCACTTATACTGCCGCAATTACTGTAGGACTGACACCACCACCACTTATACTGCCGCAATTACTGTAGGACTGACACCAAAACCACTTATACTGCCGCAATTACTGTAGGACTGACACCAAAACCACTTATACTGCTGCAATTACTATAGGACTGACACCACCACCACTCATACTGCCGCAATTACTATAGGACTGACACCACCACCACTTATACTGCTGCAATTACTGTAGGACTGACACCACCACCACTCATACTGCCGCAATTACTGTAGGACTGACACCACCACCACTCATACTGCCTCAATTACTGTAGTACTGACACCACCACCACCACTTATACTGCTGCAATTACTATAGGACTGACACCACCACCACTTATACTGCCGCAATTACTGTAGGACTGACACCAAAACCACTTATACTGCTGCAATTACTATAGGACTGACACCACCACCACTCATACTGCCGCAATTACTATAGGACTGACACCACCACCACTTATACTGCTGCAATTACTGTAGGACTGACACCACCACCACTCATACTGCCGCAATTACTGTAGGACTGACACCACCACCACTCATACTGCCTCAATTACTGTAGTACTGACACCACCACCACCACTTATACTGCTGCAATTACTATAGGACTGACACCACCACCACTTATACTGCCGCAATTACTGTAGGACTGACACCACCACCACTTATACTGCCGCAATTACTGTAGGACTGACACCACCACCACTCATACTGCCGCAATTACTGTAGGACTGACACCACCACCACTTATACTGCCGCAATTACTGTAGGACTGACACCACCACCACTCATACTGCCGCAATTACTGTAGGACTGACACCACCACCACTCATACTGCCGCAATTACTGTAGGACTGACACCACCACCACTCATACTGCCGCAATTACTGTAGGACTGACACCACCACCACTTATACTGCCGCAATTACTGTAGGACTGACACAACCACCACTCATACTGCCGCAATTACTGTAGGACTGACACCACCACCACTCATACTGCCGCAATTACTGTAGGACTGACACCACCACCACTCATACTGCCGCAATTACTGTAGGACTGACACCACCACCACTTATACTGCCGCAATTACTGTAGGACTGACACCACCACCACTTATACTGCCGCAATTACTGTAGGACTGACACCTCTACCATTTATACTGCCGCAATTACTGTAGGACTGACACCACCACCACTCATACTGCCGCAATTACTGTAGAACTGACACCACCACCACTTATACTGCCGCAATTATTGTAGGACTGACACCAACACCACCAATTATTGTAGGACTCACTGTGCCGAGATCATTCTGCAGCTGCACTGCCTTCCTATGGTATAAACAGCATCAGACAATACAGAGCATGCTGTGCCACCAATGATGGGGTGGGGCCAGGGCAGGGCTTTGTGCCAGCTTCCTGCAAGGCTTGGAGTCAGCCTGCAGACTCAATCGCAGTCTCTGCTGTCAGATGAAAGCGATCCCCTTACAATGCCGTGCCTCAGTGTCCAGTCACCATATAATAAACCGGTAGGAAAGAGGCATGTACTGTAAATGACAGAAATCGAGACACAGCCCCGGACACAGAATTCGCGGGACAAAGGACCAACATGCGGGACTGTCCCGGAGAATCCGTGACTGTTGCTAAGTATGCTTCTGGGTCCCCTTGCCCAGGGATTACCCTCAGGCAGCTGGGTGAAGAGGAGGATCCATCTGGGGTCTGAGGAGGCAGACCAAAGAGCTTTGGATGCTCCTGTAGGATAAACTATTTTTTTGTTCACATTTTTGTACATAGCTGCTCTAAGTTGGCCTCAAGTTTACAGTTTCCTTGGGCGTCCCATATGCCCCTAGACCTCATCCAAGTTTTTAATAACTTAATAAAACGACAAAACCAAGTTCAAGGACTGTTTACAGTCTCCAGTGTGCAAAGTGTTGAAGAAAATGTGTGTTGCCTGGCTGTGCAGAGCTTTAGGGTGACCCAAAACTCAGGGATTCCTAAGAGGGTAGTGCTACAGTTTTTGAAGATCCCCACACATTTACGTCCTAGAATTCTGTGACACGTATTCACTATGCCCTGTGGGTAGGCACTGCTGTGTCACACATTTCAAAGAGCCTGCTTTTGGAACTACAGAAGTGCTGAGATTAGGAGTTTCAGGAGGCACAGTCAGTACAGGAACCATTGCTTGTAGACAGCAAGGTACTATGGGATATGTACATAGACAGGTGCAGCCCTTTTCGCCACTAGTTGGCTCTGTACCAGAATAGTGTCAGGTACAGCAGGTACTGTCTCCAGGTGTTAGGCCCCTTTTAGGTAGGGTCCTCCTACAGTGATGTCAGAGGTGAGGCAGAACCCATATATAAGTGAGGTAGAGAAGGATATGGGAGCTAAACACCCCACATCTACAGTATGTGGATGTAACAAGGACATGTAGGCTCTGGCCAGGGCAGGCGTGGACCTGAAGGAGGAGTCAGCTTTAGTTATTATGTTCCTTGTGGAGGTAGGGCTAGGACAGAAGGCAGATTGCAGAAGACCTTGTAGGCCTGGCTGGAGATCCCTGTGTGAGGGTGCTTCCCTGGAGGGTTTCCGGGAAAGACGTACCGATCAAGGAGGTCACTACAGAGATCACAGTTCTGTGAGTACTGATGACCCAGGGCAGAGAAGAGACTGGGAGAGAGATGGCTGTTAATGTGCTGCATAGGCTTTCACTTATGGCTGCTGCAGACCATCCACTAAATGTGATTGACTATGTAGTGTCAAGTGACTCCGGAAAGTATGTCCTTGTGATGTGATTTTATTGCTGTTTCCTGAATTCCATCAGTAAAGTGCAGCAGAACTACTTTTATGTATGGACATTCCTTCCTTGGGAATATAAATGTCCATGGCTGGGAATGTCATGTGGAGACCTCTGGCAGGGGGCAGGTTACAAGATGGCGAAGGGTTTGACCTCAGCAGGAGAGGCAGTGTTCTAGCAGGGCTGGAGTAGCGTTAGGGACTTGTGCTATGGCACCATATTCAGCCAACCACAAAGTCCCTCTTACATGTAGTCAAGGGTTATTGCCCCTGTCAGTTTTTTTTTGCCATCTGTGTCCACTTGGGGAGATTTCCCTTCATTTCCTGTTCCACAGACACAGCAAGAAGCAAGAGTAAATCGCTTCAAAATGAGGGAATTCCTGGGTCACCTGAACTAGTATTCCCTTTGAAGATTTCCCCCCATACTATTCTGCTGAGAACCCAAAATTTGGAATTTTCTTTTACTTTCACTTTTAACTGTAAACAAGGCTATCTTAGAGGGCAAATCTCCTTAACGGGGTCACAGACCGCTGTAAAAACCTGCCAGGTGTTCTAATCCCTCTTCACTATCCAAAAAAATAAATTGCCTTAGTTTAAAGGCTTTAAAGTGGAATTCCAGCCGTTTTTGTGTTTATTAAAAGTCAGCAGCTGCAAAAACTGCAGCTGCTGACCTTTAATAAATACACACTTACCTGTCCCGGGTCCAGCGATGATCTCACCAGCACCGTCCCTTCTCCCCTCCACGCCGCAGGCTTCACAGCCTGGTGCCCACTGCACATGTGCGAGTTGTGCTACACCTCCTAATTGGACCTGTGAAGTATCCCAGAAGACTGTGGGAGGGAGGAGGGGGTCGAATATAGAAGTGGAGGGGGGGGAGGAGGCAAATAAGCGGTGCGTCCACTTTTGAGTGGTAACTCCGCTTTAAATCTCCCCAATGAGGCTATTGCGATTGTATAGAGAGGCACAGGATCTTCAGGAGGAGTTCTGTCCTCCTTTCTGCTGCCAACTGCTGAGATGGCTGGATGAAGGGTTGGCAAAGACGAGCCTCTCTGCAGCTGCACAGAGAAGTACAGGATCTGGAGAAGGAGTTCTGTCCTCCTCTCTGACTCCCACACTGATGTCATATTAGCACAGCAGCCGTGTCCATGCAACTGCCGTGTCCCAATTGACATCAATGGGACTGTCTGCATGGGGATGCACTGAACACCTGTCCATTCCTGTGTGGGTAAACTCAGCCCTCCATGGGCGTATGGCATAGTACACCCCATGTGAATGAGACCTAGACAGCAAAAAGTCAGACCCCAATATTAAAGTGAAGCTAAAATAGACAGGAGTAATGATGGGCCGAACACCCACCCTGCTCGGTTCACGGCCGAACATTCGAATCTAAGGAAAGTTCAACCACGAACTTTGAACCAGGTCAATTCACTAAGCGATATCTTACCGCATTCGAGTATGTTGAAAGACACCGCACAGCTACTAAAATACTGCATAAGTTATATTATTAAGTCATGCGGTATTTTAGTAGTGAAAACATTCTTTAATGTTTCAGCTGTCAGTGGGGTTTCCTGCTGACAGCTGAATGTAAATAGAATTGCCGCCAATTAAAAACATTTTTACAAAATGGCACAGGGGCCCCCCCAAAATTCATACCAGACCCTTATCCAAGCATGCATCCCAGCAGGTCAGAAAAGGGGGGAAACAAGAGCGAGCACCCCCCCCTCCTGAACCATATCAGGCCACATGCCCTCAACATGGGGGGGTGCTTTGGAGCAGGGGGGCTCCCCCCCTAAAGCACCTTGTCCCCATGTTGATGGCGACAATGGCCTCTTCCCACAACCATGGCCAGTGGCTGTGGTGGTCTGGAAGCTCCCTTTAACAAGGGGGCCCCAGATACTGCCACCCCCCAAGTGAAAGAGTATGGAGTACATGGTACCCTTACTCATTCACAAAAAAAAAGTGTAGTGTAAAAAATGACAAGACAGTCTTTGAAAAGTCCTTTATTAAAAAAAATAAATAAATAAACTAAGTAGATCCAACATCAATCACGATGCTCGCCGCCACCGCCAACCTGACAAAAGAAAAAAAACACTCCGCTCTCTACGCTGGCTCCTGCCATTTGACAGCTGTGCCGGCCTGACAGTTCTTAAATATTTAAGAGGCAGGGGCCACCCGGTGACATCACCATGTGCTGTGTTTGGCCAAAGCATTGCCTGTGGTCAGGTGCATTGCTTTGGCCAATCACAATGCATCAAGCCCAACTCTAGCCAGGAGTAATATTGTCTGACAAAATATCAGGAATCTCGTATTGTTTGCTCTTAGGTACATCAGTCCTCATCTTCAAGAAGCTTACTGACTGAGGCCCCTATCTCACATGCAGACATACACATAATAGGGCCACAGTAGACAGGAGCCAATTAACCTACAAGCATACCTTGGCGTGTAGGACGATACCCAAGTACCCAGAGAACATGCAAACTCTATGCAGTTAGTGTCCTGGTTGGACTTCAAACCAAGCATCCTTGTGCCACAAGGCAGAAGTGTTTACCATTATCAAACCCAACTGGTTAATCTGCCTTGGCAAAAGTAAACTGCAGCTCTATTCGGTTTTTTTGGTCCCACTGTATTAATACATCCAAAAAACAAAGCAATACCTCCTGATTGATTGTAGGTTTATTTACTACACATGAGACACCATAAATGCAATATCATGACAAATCTTGATGCTTACTCATAAAGTAGGTATTATAATCACCCAGCAGTGAAGACAATGCTCACTCTATAAATAGGCTTGTGTGTGAGAGGCGCCAAGGTCTCTCTTTTATTTTTCTTTATTTAATGTACACATGCAGAACAATATTACATCTGAGGAATAGAAATACAATAACGGTACAGCAAAAAAAAAAAAAACAATCTGGGGAATGCCTGTATCATAATAGGACCAAGTAATAGCTGTGCATACATCTGTTAGCAGAATAGAAATATCGAGTGGAAGTCAGTAATTTAATATTATGAAAGAGTATGGAGCTCAGTATGGATGAGGGTCCAAATAGATCCATTTTATATTTTATGTTTGATAGGAATATAGAGGGGAAGGTTGACAACAAAGGTGGAGATTTTAAAAAAAAAGGGGGCGCATAGGGAAGGAGCAGCTACTCCGGTCAGAAAGGGTCATGATCCATTCCTAGTCTTAGCTTGAATTAACAGACCTATATTCGGGAGAGAATGGTAACTGGCACCAGTAAAGACAGGTTTTCCCAAATCTTTTTTTATATATATATATATATTTAGAGCAGAAAAGAAGTCCTCTATTTTGTTTACCGTGGTGAACCAATGTCCAGTGGAAATAGGGGCAGAGTCTTTCCATTTGGATGGTATAGAGCAGAGGTGTCAAACCCAATTTCATTGCAGGCCACATCAGCCTCAAAGGGTTCAGTTGTATCTGTAAGACTAGATGTCTAGAGCACCCCACTCTCCCTTAATTCAGATGTCAAGAGCCCCCCCCACCATCAGAGGTCGAGCTCCCCACTCTCCTTTACATCACAGTGCACCCCCTTACCTTATGCTGCTGCCAGGAAGAAGTTGTTGGCGGAGCTGGGAAGCAGAAAGCTCAGGGTCTGGAGGAGGACCAGAGGAGGGCTGGGGTCAGCTGCCAGAGTCTGCTGCATGCTGAAACTGGGGGAGGCGGAGAGGAGATGGTGCTGCGACTGCATAGAGAGGCACAGGATCTGTAGGAGGATTTCTGTCCTCCTCTCTGCTGCTGACCGCTGAGACGGGAAGGGGTGGATGGCACAGACAAGCCTCTCTGCAGCTGCACAGAGAAGCACAAAATCTGGGTTATGAGTTCTGTCATCCTTTCTGCTGTCGACTGCTGAGACATGGTGGAGGCAGAGATGAGGAGGTGCTGCAGCTGCAGTAGAGGTACGAGGGCCACATGAAATGGCCTGGCGGGCTGCATTTGGCCTTGTGTTCGACATGTGCCCTACACCACACAGCCTGTAAAGGTGTATTTTGCACTGATGGGGTTAAGAAGCATGAAACCGCTGTATGCAAGTTGGTAATGCTGACTCTGTAAATTGTGCACTTCTGCAATTGCAGCAGTTCTGGATGCACAGATGGCTAAAAGGGGTAAAAAGGAATGGTGTACATGGACCTGCTGGAGATGGAGGATCTGTGTATGAAAATATAATATATAATTCTGGTATTCTGGCATAAATGTTTGATCAAAATCCTCTTCCCATTTACTGAGGAAAGAGGGGGAGTTCTGAGGAGGTTTTATGAAACATGCATACGAGGGTTCATTCTCAACATATGCAATTAATCTGACAGCTAAAGTTTCAAAGAGGTTAGGAAGTGCCTGGTTTGCAAAGCCTGCCATCTTGGTAGAGGTGGTTCAATCATTGTTTGTATTTTAGATATTGTTTTGGATCCTCCTGAGAGAGGATGTGGTGTAGTCTGAAGGTGTTATTTTGTAGGAACCTCAAAATAATTTTCTGGTCTCATGGAGCCCCTGATAAAAATGATTATATTTACAACTCATGATACATTAGTGTGATGGTCAGTGAGAAGAATGCTCCCTACACTTAGGGTCATTAGGAAGAATGACTTACTTACAGACAGCCAAAAGATCGATGGTGTCAGTGGGAGATTATCTGAGAGGTAGAAATTGCCAATTTTTCAAGGAACCCCTAGTAACCTCTGGAGGAACCCTGGTTGAGAAACCCTGGTCTAAACTGTTGGTCCTGTATGTGGGTGTAAAAGTTAGGTTTCTTTTCATTGGCCACATTTATGGAATTTATGAGTCAATTATGGACAAGGGGTGGATTTTAATTGCAAAGAAAACTACAGTATAATTCCACAACAGCACTGGGAGGGGAATATGTGAATATTTCTTATGCCATATTTACTCACACTTTAGTTGAAGTGTTTTTTCAGCAGTCAGTCACTCTTGATACGTGAAGAGCCTGATGATAGAGGATGGAGTAAGGACAACCGAAGCTTCCCCTGTTCTTCGGTAAGAGTGAAATTGTGCTATATATTCTTGGGGTCTAAAAAAAAAAAGAAAAAGTAAACACACAAATTAACATTTTATCTCTTCTATTACAATATACAGTATCTCCTACAAACTCCCCTAATTCAAATTCCCCCTTCTTTCTTACAGCCAGTACAAGACTGGAGAAAAGAGGGGGAATTTGCATTGAGAGGGTTTGTAGGAGATATAATAGAAGATATAAGATGTTAATTTTTAACATGCTGTTTCTCTGGAACAAGGTGATTTTATGCCATTTAGTGAAGTCCTGAGGAATTAGGTTAGAAGAGTTGGGAAATTTAGAGATATCCTCTATTTATGGATTGACTCCAAAATATGTGCTCTTCTCAAATGCCCATTTATCAAAGAAATTTGGTTTAAAGGTGGAGAGTCTTTGAGTAGTCATATTAATAATCAGCACTTCCGATTCGGATAGGTTGATTTTGTAGTTTTGTGGCTTTGGATAATTAGCCAATTCATTAGGGATGGAGAGTTCAGGTTTAGTTATAAAGAATAGTAAATCATCTGCATTATGGCAATTTTATAGTGATTTTTTTCACCCTCTAGACTAGACATATCAGTGTTAGCTCTTATATAAGGAGAGGATCAAGCATCAGGTTAAGGATCAGGGTGGAAGGAGGGAAATGGCCCTTCAGGATTGATTTCCATGCTTTGCTAATGTTTGTTGAAACATCTCATAGTAAAACAGGGTGAGTCCATATATCCTTGGGGCTTTACCTTTTTGCATGGTCTCTTGTACTGTTAGGGATTCCTCCTCAGAGATAGGCATCTGTCAGGGCAGGAGCTGTGGAACGGACAGGCAGGCCTAGTGGCAGGGTCCCGCACTGACTGACGACAACCAACACCCACAGACCGGAGTCCCTCAGGGCGCGGAGTCTAAGTCCCAGGCTGCCCTTAACCAGGGCCCCTGATGGTGGGGATGGCCTTGACGCAGCCAGAAACCAGGTCACAGCCCCCGAGCCACCCCAGCTGCGGTAATGGCTGCCGCCAATGGCGTGTAGCTGGGAGGAATCAGATCAGACAATAGCGTAGTCGGGCAGGCCGGGTCGACAACAACGGGACAAACGGTACAGAACAGTAGACAAGAATCACAGGTCACAGGCCGGGTTCAGCAACGGGAGGTCAGATCAAAGGAAAACGCAGAGAATGGTCTAGTCACAAGCCGAGTCAGATTCCAGGAGAGTCACGAGAGTATAAACAGAGCTGTTGCAACATTAACACACAAGACACGATTGCGAAGGGCACGTGCGGACAACAGGCTTATATGTGATCAACCACACTCCTCTGGGGGATGGACCGCAGAGGCCTGAAGGCATAAAAGACTCCCACCATGCTCTGCAGGAATCCAAGATGGATGCCAGCACATGGCGCAGCACAACCTCTGGGAAAAGGTAGGACCTTGACAGCATCCCAATAGGATCCCTTGCCTGACAAAAGATTTTCGGTAAACCAGAATTGTTGTAGAAATTTCTCTTAACTTAGGGTCCATATTTGCAGTTTGCTCTGATAGGTCATCTAGGTTTTTGTAAAAGATTCAGCAAAAGTTGTCCGTGTCTTTTCAATTATGCAATTTTGACCTTGAGGAGAACAGTGTTGGAGAAAGTAAAAGCTCAAAATTAGCTTCTTTCAGAGATTTTGTTAAAGTTTACCAGACTTATTTCCATATTCATAATTCAGACATCTGTTGTAGAGAATTCTAGTTTTTTATCTTTCTCAGAAGCAAGATATTTAATTGGTCATGCAGAAGTTTCAACATTACATAAAGGCACTATGGATGAGTTCCCCCCTTTCTATAGGGCAGCATTGTTCATCCATCTCTGATGTGAATTTCCCAATCTTCACTCATGAAGATGACAAGTAAGGCCCTATGCAGATTGGGACTTTTCTAAACTTTTTCCTGGCATGAGAAAAGCAGCTTTCGAAAACATGTCTAAGCCGCATTTTTGCAAAGAGCACGGAGCACCTTATACAGGGAGACTCATCGTAGAAGTGGAAATATTACATTGTTTAAACACTATTTGGACACCAAAGGACACTTTATTAATCACTATTGTTTGTTTGTACTGTTGTGCGCTGTGTTATAATATGCATTTTGTCTCCAGCAGCAGTTTCCTCCGAGACTGACATTTTCACGGTGTCAATCTCAGTGGTTCCTGTCCAGGAATCTAGTGCCGTCCTAACCCGGGCCAGTTCTTTGCAGGTCTTCCGGTCTCGAGCACAAGCCGTGCTGCGCTGTGTGAATGGACCTGCAGCCTTCGGGGACCTGTGATGTATCCCAATTGGTTTAACGCCAGGATGATTCCAGCAAAAGTGGGGAGCGGGTAGCTGTAAAACTGGGTACCTGTTCCCCTGCAAAAAAGTTCCAAAAGAAGAAGAGGAGGGAGAAGGAGGACATAAAGTGGAACTTTCCCTTTTGGATGAAGTTCCGCTTTAGGTGTATGAATGGCAAGTAATGTGAAAAGTAACACTACCTGGTAATTATCAACTCTAACAAAGATCGTGCTACTCCCCCTGACAATGCTTTTATCTTCTTTTCTCTCCAAGAGGACAGAGTTATCTTTGTTCAAGCAGCAACCAGGGTCAGCCTCTACTTTTTGGACTGAGATTCTAGTATAAAGATGACACCGTCAATTAAATTATGCTACATGTGTGGTTTTGGCTGTGTTCACAAAATTCCCACACAGATCAGTGCCTGCAGGAGCCTTTTACCTTGTGACTTGCAACAAAGTTACAATGTACAGTCTGATCACTGAGGGAGAGGAGACTAAGGAAATGCCCCCTCCTGCCTACAGCAGATGGCATCAGCTCTCTCTAGAGACTGGTGTACAATAGCTGTCTTTAAATAATAAGGCTCCATGCACACTGGGCGTTTTAATAACACTGGTAGTGTTAGCTGTGTAAGGTTGCGTTAAAAACGCAAGTTTTTCAGCTTTTTTTAGTGTCTAGCCGCATTTTTCTGCGTTTGCATCTTTTAGACAAAAAAAATTACATTTTTGCTAACTAAAAACGCCCCAAAACACCGTTTTGCTGCATTTTTACAACTAAAAAATTCTTCTAGAAATCCACTAGTTCTGTTTTTTTCCAGCCAAAATACGCCCCTGCCAAAAAATGCTGATTAAAAGCCTATGTGTGCATGGACACATAGAATAACATGCTGGGGAGTTTACTGGTTGTAGAAAAAAAACGGCAAAAGCCAAAAACAGCCGCTGTAAAAACATTCAGTGTGCATGAGGACTAAAGGATGTATCTTTTTGGAAATGTTTAATGTTCAGAGGCGGACTGACAACTCATGGGGTCCCCGGGCAATAGAGGATCATGGGACCCCTGTGTCCTTGCCCAAACTCAAAAAAGCCTATGAAAAAGATACCAGGGGAATCTCATGGGGACCTTACTGACCCCGGGCCCTTGGGCAGTGCCTGAGTTTCCAAATGGTCAGTCCGCCCCTGTTTCTGTTGCTGTATATTGTGACATATCAGGAATTTTATGCATGAGACGTGTATTGTTACTAAAAGGTCTATTTATTGAGCCAAGACTGGACATCTTCAACACTGGATAGATGCAGAGGGGCTGGAACACCTTTTCCATTTTTGATATCTATCACAAAATGAAGGGACACGCTTATTAAAAAAAAAGCCCCATTACATATTCTGATAAGTAATTTGATATGAAATATCTGCAATTTTTAGCTCCTGTGGCTTTTACATATTTATTCACAAACGGCCTCAAAATTCCCTGGAAATCAGCGAACCGGTCATTCAAATTTAATGGCCCTATGAGGAGTTTTGTGTTTCCTTGCAGAAAACAATACATTTGCTACATTTATAACCCGTCAGTCCAGCGGTGTCATGTGACACCACCTGTTGTGAAACAGCATGTCATCCTGAAACAGATGCCGGAGATCTAGTTATATGAGACGTCAAATTTTCACCACAATAGAGAATTTCGAGGACAAAGCCCTCTTGTGGAGACAAGGAAAGGTGAGCCTACAGCCATTTACTCTTCATCTATGCTTTGGTTTTAATAAAAAGAAAGAATAAACATTTTCACATGCCGTTTTGTGAACATCTTTTGACCAATTTTACCTGAATATCGGTAGGTTTTGTTGTATTTTAACAAATTTTGCAGTGTTTTTATGCATTTTTCCGTGCAATTTCAATACATGCATGCTTAAAAAAGTAAGGAATAAAAACACGTCTTAAAGTGGAATGTCACTTTTCTTTTCATAGTAGGGATGAGCTAATGATTTTGGTGAAATTGCTTTTGATGCAACCTTTCACTTCTGTCAAAACAGGGACTGTGCTCGGCAAACTGGGACAAATGGCAGCCTTATTCTATCTTATGGTGGACTGCCTGGCACCCCAACTGGGTGCCTCCACCAAACAGTGCCTTCTGCCCATCAAACTCTTCTAGCAGACCGATTGCTAATACCAGCCTTTTACCCCAAGCATCATACACAGACAAGATGATGAGGTAAAACCAACGCAACAACTTTATTGAACAGAAATACAGGTCTTTATACACTTCAAAAATAGGGGCAGTCACCACATGACCAATAAAAACATATATTACACATTATGGTAAACATCCCACAATGGTTGGGTAATGAGGGAATTTGACACAAGACAAATCACATCCTGTAGGAATCTCCAGGAGGATTCGAAAACAGACAGAAAAAATAGGTTACTCAATTAAAAATGGGAATTCTCACCTAGGAGGCACACAATGGGGAAATGACACAATAGGAGAAAGACACTTCACACCTAGACAGAATAGGCAAACACAGGTACACATTATAACAATAACCACATAATACCTTAATAATCAGATAACACATAACAGGAGACCCCAGCATCAGATTGTTTTGAGCCGATTATAATCTTCTTTGAGTCTCTGATTCTAGGAAGGGGTTGAAGCAGTCAATACTGGTTTGGGCTATTGATTCTATACCCCAACAAAACAGAGGCCTCAAATCTGCATCTGTGTCCTCCAGTTCTCAGAGTCTATGTGTTTCAAGGAGACATGGACCTGAATCCAAAGTAAAACTACTCCAAAAGGTCCCCCAGGCACACACCTCCCAAAGAATAGAACCCCCTTAACTTCTTCATGCCGGCGCCTCCCACTCCTTTAAGGGGTTTCAAATGCCAGGAGGCGGGGCAGGGTTTTAGGGTCATGTGACTGCCATGATTTGCTGTCACGGTGGTCGCATGATCAGAAAAGGTCCCAATCGCAAGGGGAGATTGGGACCTTTCCGTGAGACACTGACATACGTGCTGGGAGCGTGCAGGACGTGCGCTCTCAGCACGTTTGTTTTCAAATGTTATGCAAATATGCGGCCACTCGGTGTCAAGGCCCAGCCGTTGAGAGGCCGCATATACTGTATGCATATGGTTGGCGTCAAGGGGGTAAACTCCAGGTCCCATGCTCAGTAGAAAAGAGGCTAGCCTGCAGTCCCCTCCAAAAGCCCCTGTCCCAGTTGGATCTGTCACATATCTATCTGCACATGTGCAGAGGAGTCCATTCGTCCCAACACCCAGGAGTGTGCACACAAAGGAATATTAACAGGAAGGCAAGGAGCTTTTTTTTGCAGAAGAGGTATAGTATAGTTAGCACTTCCGCCTGGCAGTACTAGGGTCGTTGGTTCGAATTCAAACCATGGCACCACCTGCCTGGAGTTTGCATGTTCTCCCTGTGCCTGTGTGGGTTTCCTCCGGGAACTCCAGTTTCCTCCCACACTCCATAGACATGCAGGTAGGTTAATTGGATCCTGTCTAAATTGTCCATAGTATGTGTATGCATGAATGTAAGTTAGGGACCTTAGATTGTACACCCCTTGAGGGTTAGGGACTGATGTGAATGTACAATATACTGTATATATGTAAAGTGCTGCGTAAATTGACCGTGCTATATAAATACCTGAAATAAATAAATAAATAGTATGTCTTTTCTCCAATACAAACACATTCCTGTTCGAACCGTTTGATAAAACAGCTGTAGTTCTGCTTTAAGACCAATGATAAATTCATCCACAGCTCTGAACAGCTAAATTTGTTCCAGAGTTACTGTGACGGCTAGGGTGACCCTTCCTCATAACACAGGCATGAGGGGAAGACATTACATAAGACTGAGTCACACACACAAATAAACACAGACAGACCAATTCGTGAAGCAGGGTGGCCTCTACAATTGTAGAAACTCTGAGGTGATGAAAAAGAGAACAAAAGAATACAGGATTTATAAGTACTGTGAATTTTTTAAAAACAATAATAGGTTTCCTAAAAATTTTAATTGAGCATGACATAATATTTCTTTGCGTCCTCATGCACACTGGATGTTTTTACAGCGGCTGTTTTTGGCTTTTGATGTTTTTTTCTACAGCCAGTAAACCCCCCAGCATGTTATCCTATGTGTCCATGTACACAGACTGTAATCAACGTTTTTTGACTGGAAAAAAAAAAAAACAAGGCTAGTGGGTTTCTAGAGGAGTTTTATAGCTGGAAAAACACTCTAATGCTGAAAAACGCTGCAAAACGCGGTGAAACACAGTAAACTGCTGCAAACCGGCGTCTTTGGACTTTTTTTGACCACAAAAATTTTTTGGGGGGTCAAAAAAATGCTAAAAACTGCAAACATAGCAAAACGCTAATGCAAAAATGTTAAAAAAGCTGAAAAACTCATGTTTTTAACGTGACTACAAAGCGAACATTACCAGCATTATCAAAACTTTCAAAAATTATCCAGTGTGCATGAGGGCCGAAAATCACCATTAAAATAGCATCTGAGCATTTGGTATTGCATCCAAGCCAGAACAAAAGCTCTTACAAAAATATATATTGATAGTTAAAAAAATATTCTTTTAGTGTTTTAGGAGTAAAAAAATAAACCTTTTTTTCAAATTGGTTTTTATTATTAGAAAAGCACAAGTAAAATGCATCCACGTTAATCGCCATGTATCACATAAATGTAGCCAGGTACTTGGCTAAGAATAAACAGTGAGAGAAACACTGGCTGTAGCTGCTCTCTGTAGCTGATATATATAAGTAATAGTGCAGCGCTAATAAACGAAATCACCATAAATTATAATACATGGGCTAAACAAGCCAAACACACCTACATGTGAATAGTGACTGAAAGCATAAAAAATGTAAAAAATATGACATATCTTAAAGTGACAAATTCATCTTCGTGCTCTACACATGTGCCAGCAAATAACTCAACAATATTAAAATAAAAGACATATGTCATGTGATAGTGCCACTTCAAATCTCATAAATGAACACATAAATATATAAGTCCAGTATTCGAATAAGTGATAGGACATACACATGCAATGTGCAATTGGTGCTCAATCGCGTAAGTGCCAACACACTTTTCCACTCCAGCTGCAGTGCCTCCTCACCTCCTTTCTGCGACCCCTAAGGGCCAGAAAGCCTTCAGGATTACCTTGGATCCCCAACAATCCCATCTGGTAAATCTCCTTCCCAAGTAGTTCTCCTATTATGCCTCCTCCAAACTTTCTCCTCTGTGACCTTTAAGGTCCTCCAAGCAGATCTTCTGTGAAGTCTCACTCACATATTAGTGAGCAAAAAAAGAGATCCTCCATAGTGTAGTAAATCAAGCTTGCAGTTCATTTATTTATGAAAAAAAGTTACTCACATTACAATACAGCCTCTTCCTCTCCCCTGCATGGGTAAACTGCATTCATGTGGTACTTCCTGGGAGTTTTCAAGATGGCGTCCTGTACCGGAAGTGCGTCACTTCAAAAACCGGAAGCTGCGTATCGGCGTACCTGCGCGTTACGTCACGTGGTCTATTGACTTCCTCGGGGTCTGTAGCTGCTGCCCTGCAGTGCTGAACTGGTTAACAGCTATATGAGTGAGAGGAGGGAGCTGCTGATCAGGACTGAGTCATGCAGCACTGCACTGTGAGAACTGTAGTCCAGAGGAGAACAATTCTATTGTAATCAAGGGCTTTTGAACTACATTTCCCAGAGGGAGATTGCCAGGAGGTGGGGAAAGAGCTGTATTTTCTCAGGCTGTACAGGACACAGCTTTTCTTGCCAGAAGGGAGACTGGAGAGTGCACATCACTGTCCAGTGTGCACCATCACTGATGCTTAAGCAGGCTCCAGAGTGTTCAGTTCAGGTGTGCTGACAGCCAGAGTCACTTGGGTGCAGAGCAGAGAGTGGACTAATTACTGTGTGACCAGATGGTAAGGTGCAATATCGCTAGGACTGGTGAGCTGCTGCTGTGGGAATTTACTATCTGCTGCCAAAGAGACTGACCCCCTAAGGAACTGACCATACAGACACATAGTAGCCTTAATACAGCCTGTAGGCTTGACTGGGACTATTCTCATGTGCACCAACGGTACAACTGGGCCCCACCGCTAACTGGCTGAAGAGTTAGGACTAAAGATTATCCCTTTGCAGCTGTTACACAGAGACCTTTAATTATTGTTTATGCTAAGAGGTACCTCTCAGGGGACATTGCACCATACCATAGCCATCCTCTTAGAGTGCTGTCTAGACTAGTTATAGTATTATTATTCACATTGCAGTGAATGCTTATATGCACTATTTGTTGCCAACTTTGTTGATTCCAGTCTAGTGGTACAGAACAGTGTTATAGGTTACCTTGGCATAGAGCTTATACTGTCTAGAGGACTCTGTCTGAACCTACCTTCTGTATGTTCATTTATGGTCAAACCACCATTTATACTGACTCGTACCCAGGGGTGGACTGACAACTCATGGGGCCCCCGGGCAATAGGGGATCATGGGGCCCTTGTGTCCTTGCCAAAACTCAAAAAAGCGTATGAAAAAGGTACTAGGGGCATCTCATGGGGCCCCCTACTGACCCCGGGGCGTCGGGCAGTGCCCGAGTTTCCAAATGGTTAGTCCGCCCCTGCTCGTACCAATACATTGAGTTCATTTACCACTAAATGGTCTTTTATCGATTTCCTGGTACTCTTTCACAACCACGGTAAAGGTGTCTATACGTGTGTTCCTGTAAGTGCTTGCCGTAACTTTTCTTCAACCACGTGTGTCAGAGGGGCTGAGGTTGTTCTTGGAGTCAAGGCGCAGAACAGAGAACCCAAATGAAAAAGATTTTAAACAAAATATATAAATTATATGTAACCCTAACATTATGAAACAAACCATTCAGTTTAAAATGAAAGACAAAACATTTGGGTATAGATATAAAAACATTATAAATACCTTTTTTTCCATTTTTATAAGTGATCACGTACTCTATGTTCTCAGCTGCATAGGAGCTCAGAGAGCTGGGGGAGGAGAAACAGCAGGATACTGGTCTTCCAAGTGAATGGCTGTGCAGCAGACCTGTCAGCAGAAGTCAGATCATTGGAGGAGTGCAGGCTGAGTTCTCAGCAGAGCTAGAGAACCTACCACACTGTGCTCTCATGCCTAGTCTGGTCAGTTTTTTTTAAATTTGGAAAGTAGGGGGACTGGCAGGAACACCAGGGATTTCAAACAAAGGAAACAATACAAAGAGTACAGGATACTTTTTCATACAAGAACATGGTACAGCAGGCACATATCAGGAATATGAAATGTTGGGCTTACATATTCTTTAGTGTATATATTAGGAATGCACCGATAACGACACTGGTATGGTGTCAATACCGAGTATTTTCACAAGTACTCGTGAAAATGCTCCCGATACCTGAAACCGATACTTTGTGGTGCAATTTGCATGAGTACAAAACGTATGGACGAAAATTGCACCACAAAGAACATGCAATTTGAACAGGAATTTGATTCCTGTCCAAATCGCAAGAGGTTTCCCCACTGCTCCAGTGTGAACTCAGGCTTGTCATAACCTGAATTCACACAGGAGCAGTGTGGTAAACCTCCCTGCACCAATCCTATGCTGTCACAGAAGGAAAAGCTGGGGATTTGAAATCCCCGCGACTTTCTCTCCTCTCAGTGCAGGGATGACAGTACGGGCTAGGCGGCTTTTGATAGGTCAGCACCACAGTGCTGACCAGTCAGAAGCCATCTAGCCCGTACTCTCATCCCTGCAAGAAGAGGAGAGAAAGCCACAGGGATTTCAAATCTCCAGACCTGGGAATCTGCACTCTCTCTTCTCCTTGCAGGGATGACAGTACGGGCTAGATGGCTTCTGATTTGGGTCAGCACCGCAATAAAAAATTTATTTTAAACATCAGATTTTGGACTTTCCGGAAAGAAAACTACTTTAACCATTAGAAATTCCATCCGTCTTCTTTGAATTCTCTCATTACTGCATTTGAAACTGAACATTGATTAGACTAATGATTAGAAAATTGAGCAAACATTTCTAAACTAAATTTTAATGTATAGGCAGCTTTGGTCCTCTTTATTTGCTTTTTGCATTGCCAATCACTCTCAGGTTCATTCATTTTCAATTTTATACTGTGTGTACCTCTAAAGTCCTGCTCCCAGCAGTTCCAGAACCTGCTGATCCTGCCATCTGTTTGATAATCCCATATGCCTTTCTGGATATGGCAATTATTGCGAAGGTAAGACGCACACACGTACTGGAACTGGATCTTATAGATTTGAGATTTATGTAATGAATAATGTAATGTAATTTCCCTCCACACTGGCTGTTCAACTTAGTAGAGTATGTCCTAAAATGTACCTATTATTAAAAAAAAACACATTACAGAGATTTTTTTCACTTTTAGTGAAAAAGTTTAGTGCCAAGTAACAGGTTCTCTTGTTAGAACACCTCCTTCCACTCATTGATACTTACCTTACTCACACTCTGCCTACTGCTAGGTTTCTCTGTCAGAGCAGGGGTTTCAAACCCCGTTTAAGCTCTAAGGTGAAGAGTATTAGAGCTTACAGTTTTCCTTCTTCGTGTCATATGACAGTGTATATACCTGGCAATTGGCCTGAGCGCTGCATTCTGAAAGAAGATCAAATTTCTCTGTATCCAGAACGAATGGGCAACCACCGAGGGCTCCAACAGAGCAGAACAAATTCCACCCCTCCCTGATCACTTTTGCCTTTTTATGTACATGTAATTATATTGAATCAGCCATTAGCTTCAGTCTTTGAAATACATGTGATGGAACCAGTATTCCCAGCTTTGCTCTCTTTGTATTGCATCTTTTGAATGAAATCCCTCGTGTTCCTGCCAGTCCCTCTGCTTTCCTATTAAACACTAACCACAACAGGCATGGAGCACAGTATGGTCAGTTTTCTAGCTGTGCTGGAACTCAGCCTGCACTCCTCCAATGATCAGAATTGTGCTGACACCCCCCCCCCCCCCCATACAGCCATTCACTGGGAAGTTCAGTGTACTGCTGCATCTCCTCCCCCAGCTCTCCAGGCTCCTTGAAAACAAAGCAAATGTGATCACTTATTTAATAAAAAGAAAAAAACTTAATGAGTTGTTTTACAGTAGGGGTGCTCAGCCTTTTGAAGAGCAAGGGCCACTTAAGTGATTTGGTAACCTGTTGTCACAATGAAATGGTTTTGAATTTAAATTTTTTTATTTTGAATTGCATAAAGCCGCTGAATGCTGGCGGGAGGGAGAGGAGGAGAAGCTGTATTTCAGGAGTACAGGAGAAAAATGGAGAGGATCGGTTCCTGTATATGCTGCCCCTCTGCCCCATCTGTCCAACTGTAAAACAGAATGTGACAGGGAGGCCGCATGGGCCCCCTGGAGCATGGGGAGGGGTTGCCATTGCGATCCCTGACTCTGCACCAGTGGTTGGGGGTGTGTAGTAAAAACCACCCACCCCTTAAACAGCAAATATAAATGAGCCCTTACTGTCCTGAGCCCCTTTTAAGGATGCTTTCACACTGATGAGCTGCAGTTTACCTGCACTGCGGGTGCAGCTCAGTGCACCTGCGGTTTTCCTGAGGGTTAGCTATGTTTTGCCATAGATGTCTATTATGTCTTGTGGGTGTGGTGCACCAAACTCCTGCATTCAGTTTGAGGTTGAGGGCCACATCAGAGGGCTCCCTGGGCCACAGGCTGAGCACCCCTGTTTTACAAGGTGAGGGTACAAATATACAAGTGTTTCCAGTGAAGTGTACTGACAGCATACAAAGACATCTTAGATCAGCCTTTCACAACCGTTGAACCCCAGAGGAACCATTGAAATAATTTTCAGGTCTCAGGGAACCTTTGATAAACTTAACTTATAAGGGATCAGTGAGAAAAATGCCCGTTACAGTGGTGTCATAATTCCCCCCTCTTACAGATAGCTAAAAAGATAATTGGTGTCATGCTGATGGCTCTGCCAAGTGGCATTGGTCGCGAAACTATGCAAACAGCACCAGATGGGAAGTCAATCAGCCACAGCTCAAGGAACCCATGGAAAACTCTGGAAGAACCCTAGAGTTCCACTTAACCCTGGTTAGAATTTTTTTAATTTTGTGCTCTTTCAACCTTGTTGTATTAGCTTGGAAAAACTATTCCAGAATGCCTGTACCCCTGTGTATACAGCCAGCTCCATAAAGACATGGTTTGGTGAGCTTGTGTCACGATATAAGGTCAGGTTCAGAGACCAGTTGCTACAGCAGTTGTAAGGCTTACCTGAAACCAGCAGGATTGGTACACCAGCGGCCCACCCTGGGAATGACGCAGGCTCACCTGAGGTGCGGGGTCTAAGCATCCACCGGTCTTCCCCAGAGCTCCTAATGGTGGAGATGGATTTGGCTGCGTGTGAATGCCAGGTCGCAGATCTCAGGATCACCCCACCAGGGAATGAGTAGACTGGAAACCAAAAGCGGATCAAACAGTTCAGGGATCAAACAGAAGCGGAGTCAGTCACAAGCCAAGGGTTGGTCACCAATGGTAGTAGATAGGATGAGGCAGAATCGTAGTCAGTAGCAAGCCAAAGGTCGGTAACGTAGATGAAGCCAGCAGCAGGAACAGTAAGCGGGATATTGGCTGGTAAGGCACAATAATCTGGCAACCAGGAAGTGCAGAGACATGGCTTTTATAGGAAGTTCATGGGAGGAGCAAGGAGTTCAAGGTTCAAGACAAAACAGGGCAAAGGCAGGATCATCCAAAGAATTGTCAAGGGAGCTGTCCAGCATTCCAGGTGCCTCAGTGAGAAGAAACACTGTCTCTCACCGCAGAAGGCCCAGGTTCGATTCCAGGCTCTGACAGTACTCCCCTCCTCACAGGATGTCCCCTGGACGTCTTAGGACCAGGCTTTTGGGGAAACCTCTGGTGGAATTCTCTTGTTAGTCTAGGAGCATGAACATTTTCCTCAGGCTCATATCCTTCCCATTGGACCAGATATTGCAACTTTCCTCTAAACATCCTAGAATCAAGAATCTTCTCCACCACATATTCTTCTTCGCCCTGTACCTCAACAGGTGGAGGAGGTGGAAGAATTCTTCCAGAGAAAGGATTTTCATGAAATGATTTGAAAAGCGATACATGAAAAACCGGGTGAATTTTCATACTGTCAGGAAGTTTTAAGCGAAAGGTAACTGGGTTGATCTGAGCAGAAATCTGAAAAGGACCAACAAACTTTTGACCCAACTTAGCAGATGGCACATGCACCTTCAGATTCTTCGTTGATAACCAAACTTTGTCACCCACATGAAACGTAGGAAGTGCTCTCCGGTGTCTGTCAGCAGCCTTTTTGTAATATTCCCGAGCTTCCCTCAAAGTCTCAATCAATTTCTCCTGAATCTCCTGCAATGTAGTTAGTCTGTTGGTAACAGCAGGAATTGGAGTTGTGATAGGGAGATCAGGAATAAAAACTGGATGATAACCGTTGTTTAAGTAAAAGGGACTTTGAGAGGTGGAACTATGTTTAGAATTGTTGTATGCAAACTCTGCAGTGGGAAGACAGTCCACCCAGTCATCCTGAAGATAAGTGACAAAGCATCGAAGATACTGCTCCATTGTTTGATTAGTTCTCTCAGTCTGACCATTAGACTGGGGATGAAAAGCAGAGGACAGATTGATTGTAACACCCAAGGCTGAGCAAAAGCTTTTCCAAAATTTCGAAGTAAACTGCACACCTCTGTCAGACACCACATCATCAGGGATTCCATGCAGTTTAAATACTTCTCGAACCATTAGTTCTGCAGTCTGTTCAGCAGTGGGCACCCCCTTCACTGGAACAAAATGGGCCATCTTTGTGAGACGGTCAACCACCACCAAAATGGTGGTCATTTCTTTTGAGGGAGGTAAATCTACCACAAAATCCATAGAAATAGACCCCCATGGTCTCGATGGAACAGGGAGTGGCTGAAGCAACCCCAAAGCAGAGGGTCGGGGAGTTTTATTGCGTGCACAGGTCAAGCATGAGGCCACATAGCGTTTGACATCCTTCTTGTACCCCGGCCACCAAAAGGAACGTGACAACAGTTCTTCGGTCTTAGTAACTCCAAAATGCCCAGCAAGTTTGGAATCATGAACCAACTTGAGAGCTTCCACCCGAACAGATTCAGGTACATAAAGATGATGTCCTTGAACCCAAAAGCCATTTTTGTACACCAGGTTCATGTCCCTAGGAGGATCATTGAGAAGTGGGTCATTCTCATACCCCTCTTTGAGAAGACTCAAGAATGTCTTTGCACTTGTGGCCCCTAGGAAGTTCTTTTGTGTTAGGATGGAATATTCGGAGTTGCCCTCCAGGAGAGGCTCGGACAGCATCCTTGATAAGGCATCGGCCTTACCATTCCTTGATCCCGGTCGATATGATATAACAAAATTAAATCTGGAAAAGAATAGAGACCAGCGAGCTTGTCTAGAAGACAATCTCTTGGCCGAACGAATAAATTCCAGATTTTTGTGGTCTGTGAGAACAGTTACAGGATGATTAGCTCCTTCTAGCAGATGCTTCCATTCAGAAAAGGCTTCCTTAATTGCCAGTAGCTCTTTATTCCCAATGTCGTCATTTCTTTCGGCTGAGGACATCAAACGGGAGAAGAAGGCACAAGGATGAAGCTGCATCTTTTCACCACTTTGCTGAGACAGGATCGCTCCCACGGCAGAATTGGAGGCATCCACTTCCACTGTAAAGGGTACTTCAGGATCCGGATGTACCAAAATTGGTGCAGAAGTGAAAAGAGTTTTTAGTTTTTCAAACACAGCTTGTGCCTCAGAGGTCCACACAAAGGGTACCCCTTTCTTTGTAAGCTGTGTGATTGGAGCTATCACTTTAGAAAAGTTTCTTATAAATTTTCTGTAAAAGTTGGCAAACCCAACGAAACGTTGAATTTCCTTAACATTTACAGGTGCTGACCAATCTACCACTGCTTTGATTTTCTCAGGATCCATGCTCACGCCCTCTGGAGAAATAATATAGCCTAAAAACTGGATCTGGGTTTGTTCAAACTCACATTTTTCCAATTTAATGTAGAGTCTATTCTTCCTTAATCTGTCAAAGACTGTGCAAACATGTTTGCGGTGCTCCTCCCAATTATTGGAAAAGATAAGGATATCATCTAGATAGGCAATCACAAATTGGTCCAGCAGATCACGAAAAACATCGTTGACAAAATGTTGAAATGTTGCAGGGGCATTGCAAAGTCCAAACGGCATCAGCAAGGACTCGAAATGCCCATACCTAGTTCTGAAGGCAGTCTTCCATTCGTCTCCTTGACGAATGCGGACAAGGTTATATGCCCCTCGTAGATCAAGCTTAGTAAAGATCTTGGCAGAGTGAAGTCTTTCCAACATTTCAGAGATCAAAGGTAATGGATAGCGGTTTTTAATAGTAATTTTATTCATGTCTCTGTAGTCAATGCATGGACGCAAGGTGGAGTCTTTCTTTTCAACGAAGAACAGGGCTGCCCCCGCTGGAGAAGTTGAGTGTCTAATAAAGCCCTTCTCCAAATTCTCATCGATCCACACCCTGAGTACTTTTAATTCAGGTTCCGACAGATTGAAGAGGCGGCCAAAAGGTATTTCTGCCCCTGGGAGCAGCTCAATGGGGCAATCATATGGGCGAAGAGGGGGTAATAGATCTGCATTCTTCTTGTCACAGACGTCCCGGAACTCATGGTAATGTGTGGGCAAGTTGTCATATGACTGGGTAGCCACTATATCACCTTGCGCTTCCTTGGTCTGTGATGAACTTGGTCGGCAAGGTTTTTTGCAATGTTTTTCAGTTTGGCAACTTTTTCCTGATGGGTAACCCCAAATTCCTGCAGCTCAGAAATTTGCTGCCTAAGAGGATTCACAACACTTGCTATAGCGGCCTCCATGTTTTGGCCAGATTATTCTGTCACAATATAAGGCCAGGTTCAGAGACCAGTTGCTACAGCAGGTGTAAGGCTTACCTGAAACCAGCAGGATTGGTACACCAGTGGCCCACCCTGGGAATGACGCAGGCTCACCTGAGGTGCGGGGTCTAAGCATCCACCGGTCTTCCCCAGAGCTCCTAATGGTGGAGATGGATTTGGCTGCGTGTGAATGCCAGGTCGCAGATCTCAGGATCACCCCACCAGGGAATGAGTAGGCTGGAAACCAAAAGCGGATCAAACAGTTCAGGGATCAAACAGAAGCGGAGTCAGTCACAAGCCAAGGGTCGGTCACCAATGGTAGTAGATAGGATGAGGCAGAATCATAGTCAGTAGCAAGCCAAAGGTCGGTAACGTAGATGAAGCCAGCAGCAGGAACAGTAAGCGGGATATTGGCTGGTAAGGCACAATAATCTGGCAACCAGGAAGTGCAGAGACATGGCTTTTATAGGAAGTTCATGGGAGGAGCAAGGAGTTCAAGGTTCAAGACAAAACAGGGCAAAGGCAGGATCATCCAAAGAATTGTCAAGGGAGCTGTCCAGCATTCCAGGTGCCTCAGTGAGAAGAAACACTGTCTCTCATCACAGAAGGCCCAGGTTCAATTCCAGGCTCTGACAGCTTGGCGTGGAGGAACTTGAGTGTCCCTGACCCTGACTTCAACTCTACTGACCACCATAGTCAGGCCATTGATTGTGATTTTCTTTCCTTCCACCATGGGTAGAAGGAAAGAAAATTGCTTGGTTTCCCCATCAACACTTACTTACTCTTGCAGTGCTATTGTGTTCTGCTGACAGGGAGCCTTCCTCCCACACAATTCCACAGAACACAATGATTAGGGTTGCTGGCTATAGCCAGCGGCACCAATCATTTGTGAAAAACTCAACAGGCTGGTTGTATACAAGTCAATCGATAGACTGACTTGTGTACAATCGGGATGCCCATCTAAATTCAGCTGGACCCTGTTGTATTTCCATCCATGTATGGCCTGCTTTAGAGATAAATTGGATAACTGGTTCCTGTTCTTCTCATCTGATACCACAATCTGACAAATGTTCTTTTGAATAAATTAAATACCCACAGGCACACTTCAAAATTGTGTGGAAAGCCTTCTTAAAAGAGGGGAGGCTGTTCTAGCTGCAAAAGGGGGGTCCAGCTCCATAATCATTTCCATGGTTTTGAATTGGTCAGGTGTCCACCAACTTAAGGCCATATAGTATATATTTCAGATGCAAATGCATGTTAGCCTGTTAACTTGCCATATCAGTGTACAATATTGTTACATTACCTTTGTTGTCACTTTTCTTGAGAGGGGAAACCTGTACTGAAAAATCTTTGGCAGCTAACATCCCTAAGTCTCTGTTGTAAATCATAGCTGCCTGGCTGTCATGTTGATTTAGTGGACACCAGTAGAGCTTCACTCAGAAAGTTAAGTCCTACTGTTTCGCCACCTCCGCCCAGCCTATAACGCAGTTACAGTTTTTTTTATTTTGTTGGGGGGGGGGGTGGATATCAATTTTTATTGGTACCCGCTCCCAGTTGCTCAATTCTTTCCTAGGCAAGGATGACACCACTTGCTTTATCCCCTCCTTTCATATAGCCTCCTGGGACACATGTCCTAGGAGGTTGCATGACCATTCACAATTCGCCACATGAGCACAGTGAGGAACTACCTGTGATTCTTCAGGAAGCCACAGCCAACTCCTGTTTTCAAAATGGTGGCATTGGGGACCTGCGGCAGTAAGAAGAACTAGCTTTGAGAAGACTGTGCTGGACAGCTAGGTGTCTTCTTTAATCGACTTACGACGGTGGTAAGAAGAACTAGCTTTGGGAAGACTGTACTGGACAGCTAGATGTCTTCTTTAACAGACTTACGATTGTGGTAAGAAGAACTAGCTTTGGGAAGACTGTGCTGGACAGCTAGGTGTCTTCTTTAACTGACTTACGACGGTGGTAAGAAGAACTAGCTTTGGGAAGACTGTGCTGGACAGCTAGGTGTCTTCTTTAACCGACTTACAACGGTGGTAAGAAGAACTAGCTTTGGGAAGATTGTGCTGGACAGCTAGGTGTCTTCTTTAACCGACTTATGATGGCGGTAAGAAGAACTAGCTTTGGGAAGACTGTACTGGACAGCTAGGTGTCTTACTTAACAGACTTACGACGGCGGTAAGAAGAACTAGCTTTGGGAAGACTCTGCTGGACAGCTAGATGTCTTCTTTAACAGACTTACGATTGCGGTAAGAAGAACTAGCTTTGGGAAGACTGTGCTGGACAGCGAGGTGTCTTCTTTAACAGACTTACGACGGTGGTAAGAAGAATTAGCTTTGGGAAGACTGTACTGGACAGCGAGGTGTCTTCTTTAACAGACTTACGACGGTGGTAAGAAGAACTAGCTTTGGGAAGACTGTACTGGACAGCGAGGTGTCTTCTTTAACAGACTTACGACGGTAGTAAGAAGAACTAGCTTTGGGAAGACTGTACTGGACAGCTAGGTGTCTTACTTAACAGACTTACGACGGCGGTAAGAAGAACTAGCTTTGGGAAGACTCTGCTGGACAGCTAGATGTCTTCTTTAACAGACTTACGATTGCGGTAAGAAGAACTAGCTTTGGGAAGACTGTGCTGGACAGCTAGGTGTCTTATTTAACAGACGTACGATGGCGGTAAGAACTAGCTTTGTGAAGACTGTACTGGACAGCGAGGTGTCTTCTTTAACCGACTTATGATGGCGGTAAGAAGAACTAGCTTTGGGAAGACTGTACTGGACAGCTAGGTGTCTTACTTAACAGACTTACAACGGCGGTAAGAAGAACTAGCTTTGGGAAGACTGTACTGGACAGCTAGGTGTCTTCTTTAACAGACTTACGACGGCGGTAAGAAGAACTAGCTTTGGGGTGCACACAGTTTTTTATTTGGCTAGACTACCAATGTCATTGATGGCAACATTTCACCAAAACATTTGAAACATTTCTGTTTCAAATGCTGCTTTATGCATTAACACACCTCCATAGGTCCAGTCTGTCGAGAATACAAAAAGTTATTAGCTCACAAGATTTCTGGCAAGATTTTGTGTTATTTTCTGGTGATGTGGAGGTTGTCTTTAACAATAGCTGGTTGTTAGGAAGCGGGATGGGAAGCCGAGTTGCCGCATCCATAACAACCGAAGACTTATCAGCTGTCAGCTGAATTTAAAAAAAAAGAATGAAAAAAACAGTGTGCAGCCCCCCCTCCCCACAATTCATACCAGACCCTTAGATCTGGTATGGACTTTGAGGAGACCCCATACCAAAACCCCACCATGAGCGCCCCCCCTCCTGAACCATACCAGGCCTTATGTCCTCAACATGGGGGGTGCTTTGGGGCAGGGGGCCTCTGCGGGACTGCAGCGGACATTCTGACACTGGGGGGGAAACTGACTTGGTGTCACGGACATCCCCAGTGACACCAATACAGTGATCGATGCTGAAAAAAACACTGTACTAATGGCACTGGGCAGGAAGGGGTTAACATGAGGGGTGATCAAAGGGTTAACTGTGTGCTGGGAGTGTTTCACTAGGGGGCTGTGTCAGTGTGCTTCACTGTAATCACACTGCTTTGGAAGGCTGTGCTGTGCACAGCCAACCAAAGCAGTGTGCCCGAGCTGACGGAGGAGAACTGTTAGTAAACAAATTGGTCCTTCTCATCGTTGGAGATCTTTGGAAATCACTGGGCGCCAGTGAGTAATTACTGGCCGGGACCTGGTGATTGACAGCCACGGGCATGAATGGCGGCACAGGTAGGGCGCGTGCCCCCTACCTGGAAATGCAAAATCACATATATAAATGTGATTTTATGCACTCCTGCTGTCCTGTAGCAGTATTTCTACTACAGGACAGGAAGCGTTTAAATGTCTAAGGGGAGGGGCCACCTGGTACCATAACCTGGTGAACCCACCCCCTTTGTGACATCATTGACCCAGCATGCATATATAATATGCAATTTATTCTGGGAAATTTTTATCGCTTGAATTTTTTTCCCATTACGGCTCATGTACACTGCAGCTGATAAACTCACGTCTAGGAGCTGTTCAGCATTGTTTTTCAGCAGCCCCTGAACCCTCCCTAATGTTTTCCTATGTGTCCATGTACAGTAGGGCAAAAATGTATTTAGTCAGCCACCAATTGTGCAAGTTCTCCCACTTAAAAAGATGAGAGAGGCCTGTAATTGGCATCATAGGTAGACCTCAACTATGAGAGACAAAATGAGAAAAAAAATCCAGACAATCACATTGGCTGATTTGGAAAGAATTTATTTGCAAATTATGGTGGAAAATAAGTATTTGGTCAATATCAAAAGTTCATCTCAATACTTTGTTATATATCCTTTGTTGGCAATGACAGAGGTCAAACATTTCCTGTAAGTCTTCACAAGGTTGGCACACACTGTTGCTGGTATGTTGGCCCATTCCTCCATGCAGATCTCCTCTAGAGCAGTGATGTTTTGGGGCTGTCACTGGGCAACACGGACTTTCAACTCCCTCCAAAGGTTTTCTATGGGGTTGAGATCTGGAGACTGGCTAGGCCACTCCAGGACCTTGAAATGCTTCTTACGAAGCCACTCCTTTGTTGCCGGGCAGTATGTTTGGGATCATTGTCATGTTGGAAGACCCAGCCATGTTTCATCTTCAATGCCCTTGCTGATGGAAGGAGGTTTGCACTCAAAATCTCACGATACATGGCCCCATTCATTCTGTCCTGTATATGGATCAGTCTTCCTGGTCCCTTTGTGGAGAAACAGCCCCAAAGCATGATGTTGCCACCCCCATGCTTCACAGTAGGTATGGTGTTCTTTGGATGCAACTCAGCATTCTCTCTCCTCCAAACACGACGAGTTGTGTTTCTACCAAACAGTTCTATTTTGGTTTTATCTGACCATATGACATTCTCCCAATCCTCTTCTGGATCATCCAAATGCTCTCTAGCAAACTTCAGACGGGCCCGGACATGTACTGGCTTAAGCAGGGGGACACGTCTGGCACTGCAGGATCTGAGTCTCTGGCGGCGTAGTGTGTTACTGATGGTAGCCTTTGTTACGTTGGTCCCAGCTCTCTGCAGGTCATTCACCTGCCCCCCCCCCCCCCGTGTGGTCCTAGGATTTTTGCTCACCGTTCTTGTGATCATTTTGACCCCAGGGGGTGAGATCTTGCGTGGAGCCCCAGTTCGAGGGAGATTATCAGTGGTCTTGTATGTCTTCCATTTTCTAATTATTGCTCCCACAGTTGATTTGTTCACACCAAGCTGCTTGCCGATTGCAGATTCAGTCTTCCCAGCCTGGTGCAGGTCTACAATTTTGTTTCTGGTGTCCTTCGACAGCTCTCTGATCTTCACCATAGTGGAGTTTGGAGTGTGACTGTTTGAGGTTGTGGACAGGTGTCTTTTATACTGATAACAAGTACAAACAGGTGCCATTGATACAGGTAATGAGTGCAGGACAGAGTAGCCCCTTAAAGAAGAAGGTACAGGTCTGTGAGAGCCAGAAATCTTGCTTGTTTGTAGGTGACCAAATACTTATTTTCCACCATAATTTGCAAATAAATTCTTTCCAAATCAGCCAATGTGATTGTCTGGATTTTATTTCTCATTTTGTCTCTCATAGTTGAGGTCTACCTATGATGCCAATTACAGGCCTCTCTCATCTTTTTAAGTGGGAGAACTTGCACAATTGGTGGCTGACTAAATACTTTTTTACCCCACTATACACATACTCGTTTACAGGCAGTTAAGTTTATAGTCTTTTTTTGAACACAGAAAACTTGCGTTCAGCAGTGGATTTTATCAGCGTTTCAAACGCAAAACGCTTATAAACGCAAGTAAACGCTGCTAACCATGTTTATAAGCGTTTGCGTTTGAACATTTTTTTAACTCTTCCATTTCCAGATGCTGTCCAGAGCCTTTTTTCATCATGAAAAATTCATGCAAAGTGTTTTCCCAGAACTCAAATAGACCACCATATAGCACCAATAGTACACCATACTTTAATGTTTTTCATGAAAAAAATTATGTTAGACTCTGCTGCAATAATTTCTGCACAGAAATGAGCTGGAACACATCCAAACACCACAAAAAAAAAGACAGCTAATCTCAACAAATACTGCTCTCTTTGCTTCTGCTCTCTGTATGCCTTTCAAAATGTCTGAAATTGTAAATTTTTTACTGTTTTTCAATGCATTCTGGGCATTTTGGAAGGTCTCCTGAGGTTATCTTTAAAAAATGCTTCTAAACGCAAACGCTCATAAACGTGCATAAATGCGGTATGCAAACGCGGCTAAACAGACTTTTTTTATCCTACGTTTTCCAGCAGTCAGTTTCCATCGATCAGAAGTGTACATGGGGCCTTATGGGCGTGAGTGGGGCTTTCTGTCGAAGTTTTGCCTAAGGCCTCACAAAGCCTAGAGAGGCCTCTCACTACACACACCCAACCGCCTGCCCAAACATAGAAATGCAGCTCCTCAGGCCCGCACAATTCCACAGCCGTGAGGCTGTGCTTCTCAACTGCGGCGAAAATAAAATGCCATGTCGCATTCATCAGGGGGGGAGAGTGAGGGGTTGGGTGCTGCCACCAAATGTGTCCTATTCAAACAGGGCTGTGCCACGATCAGGGGCGGACTGACAACTCATGGGGCCCCCCGGGCAATAGGGGATCATGGGGCCCGTGTCCTTGTCCACACTCAAACCACACCCAAAAAAACCTATAAAACGTACCAGGGGCATCTCATGGGGCCCCATACTGACCCCGGGCTCTCGGGCAGTGCCCAAGTGCTCGAATGGGGCCCCCTGGGCAATAGGGGATCATGGGGCCCCTGTGTCCTTGTCCACACTCAAACCACACCCAAAAAAACCTATAAAAAGTACCAGGGGCATCTCATGGGGCCCCATACTGACCCCGGGCTCTTGGGCAGTGCCCAAGTGCTCGAATGGTCAGTCCGCCCCTGACCACGACCCTTCTGCCATAGCAGTTGGGGTGCAGTTGGTCAGTATATTGAGGGTTAAAAAGGCGGTATGGAGGTGAGATCGATTATCGCAGTAATAGGTGCATGTTTGACAGGGGCGGACTGACCATTTGTAAACACGGGCACTGCCCGAGGGCCCGGGGTCAGTAGGGGGCCCCATGAGATGCCCCTGGTACCTTTTTTCATAGGCTTTGGGCAAGCACAGGGGCCCCATGATCCCCTATTGCCCGGGAGCCCCATGAGTTGTCAGTCCGCCCCTGATGTGTGAACGAGCCCTTATGACATACTCACCTTGTCCTGTGCTGGGAGTCTCTGTATCCAGGTTATGTAGACCACAGATATGCATCAGCAGGATCCTGGCACCAGAAACAATCACTTTGTGTCTTTTCATGGCCCCCGGGGGCACCCTGTGAGCTGACAGGATATATGTACTAGCATCTCCAAGAGCCTGGATTGCTATTAAAACTGAAATTTTCACAATAAACTAGTATCTGCAAAAGAGGGTCCCATGGATTTCCATTGCAGTGACTCGTTTGTTCAGAAAATACGGGGAAAAAGAAGTAGATAAGATAGGACATGGACCAACAGTATCGGTAGTTTTAGGAAATGTATCATCCTAAAATAAGTAGAACATATCAGAGAGTAGCGCCAGTCAGAAAATAGTGAAACTAAAGTTATATCGAAGCAAAATGAAATCATTGGGGCACGTTGCATCACGCCGTGGTTCTGCTTTTTGTTGTTCTGTACACAGTATTTTTTTAGATGAGCCATTAACCACTGACCAGGCCATTTTTTTGAGTTACGGCGCTGCATTACTGAAGGTCATGCAACACTGCTCCCAAATGAAATTTATGTCCTTTTTTCCCACTAATATTTATTTATTTCAGGTACTTATATAGCGCCGTCAATTTACGCAGCGCTTTACATATATATTGTACATTCACATCAGTCCCTAACCCTCAAGGGGCGTACAATCTAAGGTCCTTAACCATTTCAATACCGGGCAATTTTACACCTTCCTGCCCAGGCCAGTTTTCAGGTTTCAGCGCTCTCACACTTTGAATGACAATTGTGCGGTCATACAACATTGTACCCAAACTAAAATTTTATCATTTTCTTCACACAACTAGAGCTTTCTTTTGGTGATATTTAATCATCGCTGGGGTTTTTATTTTTCGCTAAATTAACAAAAAAAGACAAAATGTTGAAAAAATAAAGTTTTTCTTTGTTTCTGTTATAAAAGTTTGCAAATAAATAATTGTTCTTCATAAATTTAGGCCGAGATGTATTCTACTACATGTCTTTGGTGAAAATAACCCAAATTAGGATGTATTTTTTAGTTTGTAGGAAAGTTATAGAGTTCACAAACTATGGTATAGATCTGAATATTGATCAATCCTGAAGTACTGACAGCCAATCTAATTTCTTGAGGTCCAAGAATGTCAGAATAGTACAGATATCACCCAAATGACCCCTTTTTGCAAAGTAGACAGTCCGATGTATTTCATAAGAGGCATGGCGAGTTTTTTGAAGTTGTATTTTTTTTGTCATAATTTTTCGGAAAATTAAAAAATTAAAAAAATTAGTTTCACTATTTGTTTTTTACATTTTGTCACCAGTGCAGTACAGCATCATCATATAACTGGCATGGTGGTGATCAGGGACACTGACTGGTGACAGTATGAAAAAAAAATATATGGTTTTTTTTATTATTTTTTTTTTTAATTAAATTTTTTTTCTTTTTTTTAAGATTTTTTTTCATATTTCACTATGACCAAAGTAGTACAATGTTACCATAGTAACATTGTACTACTTTTGGCAAGTCATCAGTATTTTTTTTTTTTTTACACAATTTTCTTTTAGCAAAGAATTACTTTGCTATAAGCAAGCATTTACCTGAATGACATCGATTCATTCAGGGTTTTTTTTTTTTTTTTTTTGTGCTTAGCTGTGATTTGGCCACAGCTAATCACATGACATGTGCATGTGATTAGCTGTGACCATTCACAGCTAGACACTAGTATACAATGGATGGCATGAATGAAGCCATCCATTGTATACAACTGTCATGTGACCTGCTGTGATTGGTCACAGCAGGTCACATGGTACTGGCAATGGGGCCGATACTCAGATCTGTCATCAGCCGTGTCTGAGGTACTCGGCCGGTGACAAATCACGCCGCTGTGCCGCTCTGCAGGAGCTCAATCTGTGTGAGGACACCATATGGCATCGACCCGGAACGCTGATGACATTTGCCACCCGCCATTCGGCCATAGGGCGGGCGGCAAATGGTTATCTAACATTCATACATATACTAGGGCCAATTTAGAGAGGATTCAATTAACCTACCAGCATGTCTTTGGAGTGTGGGAGGAAACTGGAGTACCTTGACGAAACCCATGCAGGCACATGGAGAACATGCAAACTCCATGCAGGAGGTGCCATGGTCGAGAATCAAACCGATGACCCATTTACTGCAAGGCAGACATGCTAACCATTAAGCCACTGTGCCGCCCATAGAGCTTTCTTTCGGTGGTATTTGATCGCCTGTGCGGTTTTTATTTTTTGCGCTACAAAAAAAGGACAATTTTGAGAAAAAAAAACAATATTTTTGACTTTTTGTTATTAAACATGTCCAGTAAAAAAAATTAAAAATCTAATTTCGTCATAGATTTAGGCCAAAATGTATTCTGCTAATTGTCTTTGCTAAAAAAAAATCCCAATACGTGTAAATTAATTGGTTTACGTGAAAGTTATAGCTAGAGATGAGCGAATCGAACCAGGCGAACCGGAATTCGAGTCGAATTTCAGGAAATATTCGATTCGCGTCGAATCCGAAATTTTGCCTACTTCGGGTGCGCGAATCGAACATTTCCCGATCAGCCGGCAAAAGTTTCCCTGCAGTGAGCTCCGCTATTTCTGACAGTTCTCTGACAGAAGGAACACATGTTTAGCGGTTGAAACATTGTATCTATTAGTTTCCATTTAGGATACAGATGTTTCAACCACTGTACATGTGAAGAAGCTGTCAGAGAACTGTCAGAAATAGAGGAACTCTGCACATACACTTTTTGCCGGCTTGGAATTATTCTTCTTTTCATCCTACTTCTTCTTCTTCTTCTTCTTCATCCTCATCCTCATCCTCTTCTTCTGAGGATGAGGATGAAGAAGAAGAAGAAGAAGAAGAAGAAGAAGTAGGATGAAAAGAAGAATAATTCCAAGCCGGCAAAAAGTGTATGTGCAGAGTTCCTCTATTCTGCAGATACACTTAGAGGAGCTCTGCAGATACACTTAGAGGAGCTCTGCACATACACTTTTTGCCGGCTTGGAATTAATCTTATTTTCATCCTACTTCTTCTTCTTCTTCTTCTTCTTCTTCATCCTCATCCTCATCCTCAGAAAAAGAAGAAGAGGATGAGGATGAAGAAGAAGAAGAAGAAGAAGAAGTAGGATGAAAAGAAGAATAATTGCAAGCCGGCAAAAAGTGTATGTGCAGAGTTCCTCTATTCTGCAGATACACTTAGAGGAGCTCTGCAGATACACTTTTTGCCGGCTTGGAATTAATCTTATTTTCATCCTACTTCTTCTTCTTCTTCATCCTCATCCTCAGAAGAAGAAGAAGAGGATGCGGATGAGGATGAAGAAGAAGAAGAAGAAGAAGTAGGATGAAAATAAGAATAATTCCAAGCCGGCAAAAAGTGTATGTGCAGAGCTCCTCTAAGTGTATCTGCAGAGCTCCTCTAAGTGTATCTGCAGAATAGAGGAACTCTGCACATACACTTTTTGCCGGAAACCGCTGTATGGAGGGAATGTCCCAGAACTGTCAGAAATAGACTATTTATGACAGTTCTGGGACATTCCTTCCATACAGCGGTTGAAACATTGTATCTATTTGTTTCCATAAATGGATCCATTTATGGAAACAAATAGATACAATGTTTCAACCGCTGTATGGAAGGACAGTCCCAGAACTGTCATTAATAGTCTATTTCTGACAGTTCTATGACATTCCCTCCATACAGCGGTTGAAACCGCTGTATGGAGTGAATGTCCCAGAACTGTCAGAAATAGACTATTTATGACAGTTCTGGGACATTCACTCCATACAGCGGTTGAAACATTGTATCTATTTTTTTCCATAAATGACATTCTGCAGATACACTTAGAGGAGCGCTGCAGATACACTTTTTGCCGGCTTGGAATTATTCTTATTTTCATCCTACTTCTTCTTCTTCATCCTCATCCTCATAAGAAGAAGAAGTAGGATGAAAATAAGAATAATTCCAAGCCGGCAAAAAGTGTATCTGCAGCGCTCCTCTAAGTGTATCTGCAGAATGTCATTTATGGAAAAAAATAGATACAATCTTTCAACCGCTGTATGGAGTGAATGTCCCAGAACTGTCAGAAATAGACTATTTCTGACAGTTCTGGGACATTCACTCCATACAGCGGTTTCAACCGCTGTATGGAGGGAATGTCATAGAACTGTCAGAAATAGACTATTAATGACAGTTCTGGGACTGTCCTTCCATACAGCGGTTGAAACATTGTAGCTATTTGTTTCCATAAATGGATCCATTTATGGAAACAAATAGATACAATGTTTCAACCGCTGTATGGAAGGAATGTCCCAGAACTGTCATTAATAGTCTATTTCTGACAGTTCTATGACATTCCCTCCATACAGCGGTTGAAACCGCTGTATGGAGTGATTGTCCCAGAACTGTCAGAAATAGACTATTTATGACAGTTCTGGGACATTCACTCCATACAGCGGTTTCAACCGCTGTATGGAGGGAATGTCATAGAACTGTCAGAAATAGACTATTAATGACAGTTCTGGGACTGTCCTTCCATACAGCGGTTGAAACATTGTATCTATTTGTTTCCATAAATGGATCCATTTATGGAAACAAATAGATACAATGTTTCAACCGCTGTATGGAAGGAATGTCCCAGAACTGTCATTAATAGTCTATTTCTGACAGTTCTATGACATTCCCTCCATACAGCGGTTGAAACCGCTGTATGGAGTGAATGTCCCAGAACTGTCAGAAATAGACAGAAACTGTCACAGAACTGTCCTTCTTCTCATCCTCCTCCTTCTTCTCATCCTTCTTCTCATCCTTCTCCTTCTTCTCATCCTTCTCCTTCTTCTCATCCTTCTCCTTCTCCTTCTTCTCATCCTTCTCCTTCTTCTCATCCTTCTTCTCATCCTTCTCCTTCTTCTCATCCTTCTCCTTCTCCTTCTTCTCATCCTTCTCCTTCTCCTTCTTCTCATCCTTCTCCTTCTCCATCTTCTCATCCTTCTCCTTTTCCTTCTTCTCATCCTTCTCCTTCTTCTCATCCTTCTCCTTCTTCTCATCCTTCTCCTTCTTCTCATCCTTCTCCTTCTCCTTCTTCTCATCCTTCTCCTTCTTCTCATCCTTCTCCTTCTTCTCATCCTTCTCCTTCTCCTTCTCCTTCTTCTCATCCTTCTCCTTCTCCTTCTTCTCATCCTTCTCCTTCTTCTCATCCTTCTCCTTCTCCATCTTCTCATCCTTCTCCTTCTCCTTCTTCTCATCCTTCTCCTTCTGCTTCTCCTTCTCCTTCTTCTCATCCTTCTCCTTCTTCTCATCCTTCTCCTTCTCCTTCTCCTTCTCCTCATCCTTCTCCTTCTCCTTCTTCTCATCCTTCTTCTCATCCTTCTCCTTCTTCTCATCCTTCTCCTTCTCCTTCTCCTTCTCCTTCTTCTCATCCTTCTCCTTCTTCTCATCCTTCTCCTTCTCCTTCTTCTCATCCTTCTTCTCATCCTTCTCCTTCTTCTCATCCTTCTCCTTCTCCTTCTTCTCATCCTTCTCCTTCTCCTTCTCCTTCTTCTCATCCTTCTCCTTCTCCTTCTCCTTCTTCTCATCCTTCTCCTTCTTCTCATCCTTCTCCTTCTTCTCATCCTTCTCCTTCTTCTCATCCTTCTCCTTCTTCTCATCCTTCTCTTTCTTCTTCTCATCCTTCTCCTTCTTCTCATCCTTCTCCTTCTCCTTCTTCTCATCCTTCTCCTTCTCCTTCTTCTCATCCTTCTCCTTCTCCATCTTCTCATCCTTCTCCTTCTCCTTCTTCTCATCCTTCTCCTTCTGCTTCTCCTTCTCCTTCTTCTCATCCTTCTCCTTCTTCTCATCCTTCTCCTTCTCATCCTTCTCCTTCTTCTCATCCTTCTCCTTCTCCTTCTCCTTCTCCTCATCCTTCTCCTTCTCCTTCTTCTCATCCTTCTCCTTCTTCTCATCCTTCTCCTTCTCCTTCTTCTCATCCTTCTCCTTCTCCTTCTTCTCATCCTTCTCCTTCTACTTCTCCTTCTTCTCATCCTTCTCCTTCTTCTCATCCTTCTCCTTCTCCTTCTTCTCATCCTTCTCCTTCTCCTTCTTCTCATCCTTCTCCTTCTCCTTCTCCTTCTCCTTCTTCTCATCCTTCTCCTTCTCCTTCTTCTCATCCTTCTCCTTCTTCTCATCCTTCTCCTTCTCCTTCTTCTCATCCTTCTCCTTCTCCTTCTCCTTCTTCTCATCCTTCTCCTTCTCCTTCTTCTCATCCTTCTCCTTCTCCTTCTTCTCATCCTTCTCCTTCTCCTTCCTCATCTCCAAGGGCATTTAAATTAAAGGTACAGTGTTCTGCACTAATTTAAAGGCTCTCTGAATCCTAGAAACCCTTTTAATAAGTTAACTTCGTAGCGAAGAAATTCGCATCGAATCGAATTTCACACTGGAATTCGCCGAATCAGCCGAATCGAATTTTTGAGAAATTCGCTCATCTCTAGTTATAGCGTTTACAAATGGCAATATATATACTGGAATATTTAATTTTTTTTCACTAGTAATGGCAGCAATCAGCGACTTATAGCAGCACTGCGTCGGGCATTCTGACACTGGGGGGAACTAACTTGGTGTCACTAACATCCCCAGTTACACCAGTAGAATTTTTTTATTTTATTTTATTTTTACTAGTAATGGCGGTGATCAGCGACTTATAGCGGGACTGTGGCGGGCATTCTGAAACTGGGGGGAACTGACTTGGTGTCACTGACATCCCCAGTGACACCAATACAGTGATCAGTGCTAATAAAAAGTACTGACACTGTACTAATGACACTGAGCAGGAAGGGGTTAACTTGTGGGGAGAGCAAAGGGTTAACTGTGTGCTGTTTTGCTATTGTGTATGTGTTGTGTGTGTGTTGTACTTTGTAAGCACATTGCTTTGTATTGCTCTGTGCAGGGGCGGACTGACAACTCATGGGGCCCCCGGGCAATAGGGGATCATGGGGCCCCTGTGTCCTTGCCCAAACTCAAAAAAGCCTATGAAAAAGGTACCAGGGGCATCTCATGGGGCCCCCTACCGACACTCGGGCCCTCGGGCAGTGCCCGAGTTTCCAAATGGTCAGTCCACCCCTGGCTCTGCGTGTATCCCACCCAAACTTCCAGAATTGAGGGATTCTTCTCTGTATTATTTGGTGTGGCTGTACGGGCGGGCAGATACTTGTGAATGAAAAAACTACAAGTCCCATCTGCCACTAGGGAGGCATTCCTGAAGTAGAACTATACGCAAAACTTTTTTCTTTCATTCTGGATAGAGCATGGGAGGGTTACAGTCCCAGTCAGATTTATTTTCACCATCTGTGTCCCATTGGGGAGATTTCACTTTACTTCCTGTACCATAGCCAAACAGGAAGTGAGAGCAAATCCCCGCAAATGAAGGGAATCCCTTGGGGACCCCCATATTACCAGAACTATTGCCCCCATTGGAAGATTTCCTCTCTAATACTGTTCTGGGGACAACCCAAAATTTTGGATTTTCTTTTACTTTCACTTTCAATGATAATGGTAAACACGTCAGTCCCTCGAAATCAGGGGCAGTCCCTCGAAATCAGGGGCAGTCCCTTGAAATCAGGGGCAGTCCCTGTAAATCAGGGCAGTTTCTCAAAATCAGGGGCAGTCTCTCAAAATCAGGGGCAGTTGGGAGGTACGATTGATGGACTGACTTGGGTACAAGCAGCCTGCCTATAGATGGATTGAATCTCGGCCAGTATCTACTGAACCGGCTGAGATTCCATCTATGGCCGGCTTTAGATACTTCCTTCAGTCTCATAACTGAGGCTCCATTCACACCAATGCGTTTTTTAGTGCTTTTTTGCAGAAACGCAGTCCACCTAACATGGTTTCCTATGGAACATGTTCACATTTGTACTTTTTTGAGCTGCTGTGTTTTTGGAAAGGGTCAGGGACTTTTTTAAAAGCAAAAAGCAGCGGTTTTGCTAAAATATGGCTAAGTTCAATGGAGAAGCTGCTGAAATGCATAGTAGTGCGTTTTTGCCGCGTTTTGCATTTTTATTCTTCCCAGCAACAAAAAAAGAGCTGAAAAAAACACAAACACGGTAAAAACGCGTAAAAAAATTCCACTTTATCAAAAAAGAAGCTGAGCAAAACTCAGAAAAAACACAAAACAAACTGCAAAAAGCACTGGAGAAAGCATCACACACAAAATGCAAATATGTGAGCCAAGGCTGAAGGTCAGTACCTCGAGGAGGAATAGTCTGCAGGAGACAGAGCATTGTCCATCAGCAATCCACTGATCATGGTTGCAGTGATTTGCAGGGACCAATAAAAAAAAAAAAAAAAAAGAAGAATCAGATTGTATCCTGTACATATAGCAATCTCTGTACAATTTAGAATTACCTCTGTAAGATTTTGTTTTTCACTATCTGTGTCCCATTGGGGAGATTTCCCTTCACTTCCTGTCCCATAGCCAATCAGGAAGTGAGAGGAAATCCCTGCAAATTAACCATTTGCCGCCCACCCTATGGCCGAATGGCGGCCGGCAAATGTCATCAGCATTCCGGGTGGACGCCATATGCGCAGATTGCGCTCCTACAGTACCTAGGACACGGCCGATGACAGATCTGAGTACCGGCCCCCGTTGCTGGTACCATGTGACCTGCTGTGACCAATCACAGCAGGTCACATGACAGTTGTATACAATGGATGGCTTCATTCATGCCATCCATTGTATACTAGTGTCTAGCTGTGAATGGTCACAGCTAATCACATGCACATGTCATGTGATTAGCTGTGGCCAAATCACAGCTAAGCACAAAAAAAAAAACCCTGAATGAATCGATGTCATTCAGGTAAATGCTTGCTTATAGCAAAGTAATTCTTTGCTATAAGCAAATTGTGTAAAAAAAAATAAATAAATAAAAATAAAATAAAAAAATACTGATCACTTCCCCAAAGTAGTACAATGTTACTATGGTAACACTGTACTACTTTGGTCATAGTGAAATATGAAAAAAAAATCTTAAAAAATTAATACAAAATAATAAAAAAATAAAAAAATATATATTTTTTTTCATACTGTCACCAGTCAGTGTCCCTGTTCACCGTCATGCCAGTTATATGATGACGCTGTACTGCACTGGTGACAGTATGTAAAAAAAAAAAAATAGTGAAACTAATTTTTTAAATTTTTTCATTTTCCGAAAAATTATGACAAAAAAAATACAACTTCAAAAAACTCCCCATGCCTCTTATGAAGTACGTCGGACTGTCTACTTTGCAAAAAGGGGTCATTTGGGGATATATGTACTGTTCTGACATTCTTGGACCTCAAGAAATTAGATTGGCTGTCAGTACTTCAGGATTGATCAATATTCAGATCTATACCATAGTTTGTGAACTTTCCTACAAACTAAAAAATACATCCTAATTTGGGTTATTTTCACCAAAAACATGTAGCAGAATACATCTCGGCCTAAATTTATGAAGAACAATTATTTATTTGTAAACTTTTATAACAGAAACAAAGAAAAACGTGTTTTTTTCAAAATGTTTTTTTTTTTTTTATTTTGGCGAAAAATAAAAACCCCAGCGGTGATTAAATACCACCAAAAGAAAGCTCTAGTTGTGTGAAGAAAATTATAACATTTTAGTTTGGGTACAATGTTGTATGACCGCGCAATTGTCATTCAAAGTGTGAGAGCGCTGAAACCTGAAAACTGGCCTGGGCAGGAAGGTGTAAAATTGCCCGGTATTGAATTGGTTAAAGGAATTCCTTGGGGACCCCCAGGTCACCAGAAATAGTGTCCTCATTGTAAAATTTAAAATATTTAAAAAGTATTCTATTCGTATCTTTTTTTTTTCTCATTCCTTCTGCTGAAATTTTTATACAATTGAACATATCATGTGTATGGGCCTTTAGGCTGAGGTTACACTTTGCTTCCGTGGTGCATTGTATTACCACGTGCTGCGTTAGGCAGTGGATTCAAAATGAATAGGCTGGCAACGCACCTAAATGTCCCTGGAAATGGACCTGCTCCTTTTCTGGCAGCGCACACTGCAATGCATGTCCATGAGCCTTTGGGCTAGATTCACATCGATGCGTGTCACAGCCGTGCGCCAAAATCACGTGCTTTCCAGACACGCAGAGAAACACTCGGCCCTTTAGCAGATGGGGATCAGTACCATTAACCACTTCAAGCCCGGACACCTTCACCCCCTTCCTGCCCAGGCCAATTTTCAGCTTTCAGCACTGTCGCACTTTGAATGACATTTGCGCGGTCATGCAACACTGTACCCATATACATTTTTTAGCATTTTTTTGAGACAGATACAACTTTATTTTGATGGTATTTGTTTACCACTGGGATTTCTTTTTTTTTTTTTGCTATATAAATGAAAAAGTCCAAAACTTTGAAAAAAAATTGTTTTTCTTATAAAAGTTTGCAAATAAATAATCTTTCTTCGTAAATCTTGACCAAAATGTATTCAGCTATATTTTTAGTAAAAAAAAATAACCCAAATTAGTTTATAACCAAAAATTATAATTTTTCCAAAAAATCTTTTTACATCTTTATTTATTTTTTTTTATATTATTATTCATGTTTTTTTTTTAACATACTGTCATCCTAGCAGTAGCTGTACTACTTTACTTGTAGGGGGTGATGAAGATTTTTTTTTTTGTACACTGATTGCTATTACACCCATAAAGGCTGGAAAAGCAATCATTTCTCCTTCTCTCTGGCTGCATTCTTGCAACCATTCAGAAATACTGTGTGAGCTGTGATTGGTCACAGCTTGTCACATGGTACAAGGCTGTTGTGAATAGCCTTGTGCCATGTGATCTCTGTGATCATTTACAGATTTCACACGTAGTAAGCAATGATGTCAGGAAGTGACATCTTGCTTACTACTGTTCATGTGATCACTGATTGGCCAATCAGTGATCACATGATCGGGACCTCACACAGAGATCCCAAACAGCTATCGGTGTCCTCCAGACACAGGGGGCACTGTATCGCGGTGCTGCGCGCTCCCAGGGAGTGCACTCAGTCCAAAATGGCGGGCGCCGTTTAAGAACAGCAACCCACCCCTGCACTGTCACCGTCCGGCCGTTTATATACATGGGCTGGACGGAAAGTGGTTAAGGATCAGTTCAACGTGGTACGGGAAATGCATGTGTTCAAAGCACACTGCAGTGGGTGTGAATATTAATCCAATGACGACTCAAACACACGTCGCAAACGCAGTGCATTTGGCCTGCACTGAAGCACGTGGTACAGTAGTACCATGCAATCCAGTCGCTGTGCAATTTATAAAGTAGAGCATGCACTACTTTTGGTACGATCTGGAATGATTTCATCCCAATAAAATGACTGGACTGAAATCGCACTGCACCCGGATCACAGAAGGATGTTAATGCGTGATTTGTGGTGTGAACCAAAAAACTGTTAATGCCTCCCACACGGGCGGACTGACCATTTGGAAACTCAGGCGCTGCCCGAGGGCCCGGGGTCAGTAGGGGGCCCCGTGAGATGCCCCTGGTACCTTTTTCATAGGCTTCTTTAAGTTTGGACAAGGACACAGGGGCCCCATGATCCCCTATTGCCCGGGGGCCCCATGAGTTGTCAGTCTGCCCCCCCCCCCACATACACACACACATCCGAAAATGCTCAAACTAGTGTGCTTTTGGAAACCAGTGAGGCAGTCCAGTGTGTTATTGTTCTGCATGGACAGTAGGCTACATGGATTTCAGTGGCAAAGTTCACACCAGTGCAGTTTGTTCAAGCACAGTCAAGAAAGTAGAACATGCTGCATTTATTTCTGCACTGGAAACCTGCAAACTGCATCAGAAACGCACTGGAACACATTACAGCGAAAAAAAAAAAACACCCCAGGAAAAAAGAGGGGAAAAACGCACTGGAACACCTTTAAAACACAAAAAATGGACCAGAATTAATCAAAAACATGCATCTGGAATGCTTTCCCGGCTGCTTTTCTGTGGTGTGACCTCTTCCTAACAGACTTCTATTCCACATTTCCTGCGTATAGGGCAGCCCACTAAAAAGAATGCGCTGAAAATGCATTACAGAAAAAACAAAAAAAAACACCCTAGGAAACTTTGGGGGAAAAAATAGAAAGGGGAAAACACACTGGAACGCATTTAAAACGCATAAAAAATGGACCAGAATACATAGAAAACATGTATTCAGAAATGCATCTGGAATGCTTCTGGACTGCGTTTCGGTTGTGTGACCTGGCCCTAAGAGACTTCCTTTCCACATTTCCTGCGCTAAAAAAGTGCTGAAAACGCATTACAGCAAAAAAACAAAAAAAAAAACCCCTAGGAAACTTTGGGGGGGAAAAAGAGGGTAAAATGCACTGGAACACATTTAAAACGCATCAAAAATGGGCCAGAATGCATTAAAGACATGCATTCAGAAATGCATCTGGAATGCTACCGGACTGCATTTCTTGTGCGTAGGACGTCCCACTAAAAATACATAAAATAAAAAAAACACCCCAGGAAACTTTGGGGGAAAAAAGAAAGAGGGAGAAATGCACTGGAATGCATTTAAAACGCATCAAAAATAGACCAGAATACATAAAAAAATGTTAATTCAAAAATGCATCTGGATTGCTACCGCACTGTGTTTCTTGTCCATAGGGCAGTCCACTAAAAAAGTGCTGAAAACGCATTACAGCAAAAAAACAAAACAAAAGACACACCCCAGGAAACTTTGGGGAAAAAAGAGGGGAAAACGCACCGGAACGCATTTAAAACACATCAAAAATGGACCAGAATACATAAAAAATGTTTATTCAGAAATGTGGAATGCTTCTGGACTGCGTTTCTGTGGCGTGACTTGGTCCAAAGAGACTTCCTTTCCACGTTTCCTGCGCATAGTGCAATCCACTAAAAATTGCTGAAAACGCATTACAGGAAAGAAAAACACCACAGAAAACTTTGGGGGAAAAAAGAGGGCAAAACGCACTGGAACGCATTTAAAATGCATAAAAAATGGAGCACAATACATCAAAGACATGCATTCAGAATTGCATCTGGAATACTAGCGGACTACATTTCTTGTGCGTAGGGCAGTCCACTAAAAAGAAAGTGCTGAAAACGCATTACAGCAAAAAAAAAAAAAAAGATGGGATAACACACGGGAACGCATTTAAAACGCATAAAAAATGGACCAAAATACATCGAAAACGTGTATTCAGAAATACATCTGGATGGCTTCTGGACTGCGTTTCTGTGGTGTGACCTGGCCCTAAGAGACTCCCTTTCCATGGTTCCTGCGTGTAGGGCAGTCCACTAAAAAGAATGCGCTGAAAACACATTACAGCAAAAACAAAACAAAAAAACAGGAAACTTTGGGGGAAAAAAGGGGGGAAAATGCACGGGAACGCATTTAAAACGCATCAAAAATGGAGCAGAATCCATCAAAAGTGTGCATTCAGAAATGCATCTGGAATGCTACCGGACTGCATTTCTGTGGTGTGATCTGGCCCTAAGAGACTTCCTTTCCACATTTCCTGCGCGTAGGACAGTCTACTAAAAAGAAAGTGCTGAAAACGCATTACAGCAAAAAAACAAAAAAAAACCTCATGAAATTTTGGGGAAAAACTAAAGGGGAAACCGCACTGGAACGCATTTAAAACGCATCAAAAACAGAGCAGAATACATAAAAAATATGCATTCAGAAATACATATGCTTCTGTACTGCGTTTCTGTGTTGTGACCTGGCCCTAAGAGACTTTCTTTCCACGTTTCCTGCATGTAGGGCAATCCACTAAAAAGAAAGTGCTGAAAGCGCATTACTGCAAAAAGAAAAAAAAACACCCCAGGAAACTTTGGGGAAAAAAAGAAAGGGGAAAACGCACTGGAATGCACTTAAATACGCATCAAAAATGGACCAGAATACATCAAAGACGTGCATTCACAAATGCATCTGGAATGCTTCCGGACTGCGTCTCTGTGGTATGACCTGACCCTAAGAGACTTTTATTCCACGTTTCTTCTGCACGAAAAAAACTGAAAACGTGAATGCGCTTTTTCGCACTCCAGGGTGTGAAACAAGTCGCACAACGCGTGACACCGCATCACACAAACGCAAATTGTCGCAACACCATATTATACACCAAGCTACATTTTTACATTTTTATACATTTTTGTACTTTTGTACATTATTTTTACATATTTACATTTTTGCACATTTTTATTTTTGTACATTTTTGTACTTTTGTACATTATTTTTACATTTGTACATTATTTTTACACTTTTGTACATTGTTTTTACATATTTACATTTTTGCACATTTGTACATTTTTGTATATTATTTTTACATTTTTGTACATTATTTTTGTACATTATTTTTACATTTTTGTACATTATTTTTACATATTTACATTTTTGCACATTTGTACATTTTTGTATATTATTTTTACATTTTTGTACATTATTTTTGTACATTATTTTTACATTTTTGTACATTATTTTTACATATTTACATTTTTGCACACTTGTACATTTTTGTACATTATTTTTACATTTTTGTATATTGTTTTTACATATTTACATTTTTGCACATGTGTTCATTTTTGTACATTATTTTTACATTTTTGTACATTGTTTTTACCTTTTTGTACATTGTTTTTACATATTTACATTTTTGCACATGTGTACATTTTTGTATATTATTTTTACATTTTTGTACATTATTTTTACATATTTACATTTTTGCACATGTGTACATTTTTGTACATTATTTTTACATTTTTGTACATTATTTTTACATATTTACATTTTTGCACATGTGTACATTTTTGTACATTATTTTTACATTTTTGTACATTATTTTTACATATTTACATTTTTGCACATGTGTACATTTTTGTACATTATTTTTACATTTATGTACATTATTTTTTACATATTTACATTTTGCACATGAGTACATTTTTGTACATTATTTTTACATTTTTGCACATGAGTACATTTTTGTACATTATTTTTACATTTTTGTACATTATTTTTACATATTTACATTTTTGCACGAGTATTTTTGTACATTATTTTTACATTTTTGCACATGAGTACATTTTAGTACATTATTTTTACATTTTTGTACATTGTTTTTACATATTTACATTTTTGCACATGTGTACATTTTTGTATATTATTTTTACATTTTTGTACATTATTTTTACATATTTACATTTTTGCACATTTGTACATTTTTGTACATTATTTCTAAATTTTTGTACATATTTATGCTACTATTGTAACGTAGCAGAAACGTTGGCGATACCGATAGCCTGACGTAAACGCTACTGTCTTCACCATGGCAACTATTGCAGGATATCCATTTCCAGCCTTTTTTTTTTCTTCTAAACAGGAGCCTATATTTGTGTACAGCAACCCAGGGGCCAGTGTGGCCCTAAGCAGAGGAAAGTGCAGCAGCGTGAGAAGTGAAAACGCAGGCACGAGGCGTCAGGCAGGTCTCCCCAGTAGGCTGCGCTGTGATTAGAGGGCTGGGAATAGGCAGGCAAAGGCTGGAGCAGTCCATAGACAATCCCAGCTCCCAGTCTGTGTGTGTGCAGGGAAGGCAGCCGCAGCCTTTCCCCCTTCTCCGCCACATGGATATCTAGCCGTTAGGATCCAGCAGCTGATTGCACGCCTGGGAGCCTTGCGCAGGTAAGGGGGGGACAGGGGGGCCCTCCTCGTGGCATTGTGTGCTGCTGCTAGCTTGTCCGCCTTCGGACAACTTTGTCCCACCTTGCTCTGAAAAACTTTGAGCCTGTGTGAACTGAGGACCTGTAAACACAACCCTGATCCCCTGCTGATCTATAGTAATCCGCTGCACCGGATTAACCGGCTATGATGCCAGGCTGTAACCCACGGCAACCAGTTAGCTTCCGTATCTACGATGCAAGCAGATCCTTGGTTTCCAGGGCTCTGGATGCTAGGGCTTTGGTTGCTATGGGTTACCGCATCCTCAGCGCTCATCGTTTCCATTTGCAGGATGTGTGTGTATATAATATATATATATGGATGTGCGTTGTTGTATTCCTACATACATGGGAAGGGATCTGCTGGAATGCCAAGCAGCGTGCAATCCCCCCCCCCCTCCATGTGATTTAATAGCATGCAGCACGATGTATTGTAATGTCAGCCATGCATAATGCATATACCCACAAGGCGCTATATGTGTTTGTGCGTTTAGTAAGCTATGACAGATGAGCGGGGAAAAGGAAAAAAAATATTGCCTGTGTTTTGTTGCGGCATCTCGGTGATGAAGGGGTTAAGTCACATAGCAACGCCGGCTGGGGTAATAATGCTTTTTTTGCGTTTTTTTTTTTTTTTTGCTATTTTGCTGCCCGAAGCGTCTGCAAATGCGTTTTCGTTGCGAAGTCATCTCCGGCTAGACCCTGGCGATAGGGGGAAGTTTTTCCTCGGTCTGGTGGGTGACTGATTTTTCTATCACCCATATGGAGGACTATTCGTTCCGAGGGGACGGGGAGATTTAGCGAACTCTCTCCACTTTCCCGTGCGTCCGCCAGGCTCATTTGCATGCAGAGCGCTGACTTCATTAGGTGTACTCAGGGACAAGGGGACAATCCTAATCCCCCCTCCCCTCCCCCCCCCCTCCTCAACTGCTCATCTATAGAAATAAAGGACCAAAGGCGAGGATTTTCCCTGAAATCTCCCAATTCTTCATCAGTCGCACTTCCCCCGAAGCGTCGTCCTCGGATTCATCGTATATCCTTGGCTTTCCCATATCTTCCACAGCCCCGGGGCTTCTCAGCAGATGAAGGGTTAATGTATCTTCTCCATGGATTTGGTTTTTTTTTTTCCATCCTTTCTTTTTCTGCAACTTGAGGAGAAAGCTGTCGGCGTCCGCGCTGCGCTGGGACTTGATTTCATTCACCGCGTTGTCCATGTGACGGTGACAGTTGAATAGAATTCAGCGGGATTAGAAGTGACTTTGGAATCTGGCCCCGCTGGTGACAACGCCATGCAGGCTATTGTGTCATGCGCTCGCTTACCTTTGGCCCAAACCCATGTCTGGAGGTTTAAAGTGGACCTGTAGGCTGCGCAGGATGGCGCCGTTCACTTAGGACACGGAGGATTTATTGTTTCACATTTTCTCTTCCTTACTTAAAGGGATCGCACTTAGAATTCACGATGACACCCCCGAGTGTGGCCAGGTTACATGTATGTAGGAAGACGCGGCAGAACGCAGGGAAAGATATGGGGCTAGGTTCTATCATAGGCAGAGCAGTAGATGGAGGGCAGGGATTGGCTGATATAGGTTACAACATTCAGTGCTGGGAGGTCAGCATTGGTGATTTACAGAGCAGAGAGTGACATACCCTGAGACCCCTCACTGTAACCTTCCTTGTAACCCTTCTTGAAACCCCCACACCAACCTTCTCCGTAACCCCCACACCAACCTTCTCCATAACCCCCACACCAACCTTCTCCATAACCCCCACACCAACCTTCTCCGTAACCCTAACACTAACCCTCTCCATAACCCTAACACTAACCCTCTCCATATCCCCACACCAACCTTCTCCATAACCCTAACACTAATCCTCTCCATAACCCCCACACCAACCTTCCCCATAATCCCCACACCAACCTTCTCCATAACCCTAACACTAACCCTCTCCATATCCTCCACACCAACCTTCTCCATAACCCCCACACTAACCCTCTCCATATCCTCCACACCAACCATCTCCATAACCCTAACACTTATCCTCTCCATATCCTCCACACCAACCTTTTCCATAACCCTAACACTAATCCTCTCCATAACCCCCACACCAACCTTCCCCATAACCCCCACACCAACCTTCTCCATAACCCTAACACTAATCCTCTCCATATCCTCCACACCAACCTTCCCCATAACCCCCACACCAACCGTCTCCATAACCCTAACACTAACCCTCTCCATAACCCCCACACCAACCTTCTCCATAACCCTAACACTAATCCTCTCCATAACCCCCACACCAACCTCCTCCATAACCCTAACACTAACCCTCTCCACAACCCCCACACCAACCTTCTTCGTAACTCTAACACTAACCCTCTCCATAACCCCCACACCAACCTTCTCCATAACCCTAACACTAATCTTCTCCATAAAACCCACACCAACCTTCGCTGCAACCCTAACACTAACCCTCTCCATATCCTCCACACCAACCTTCCCTGTAACCCTAACACTAATCCTCTCCATAACCCCCACACCAACCTTCCCTGTAACCCTAACACTAACCCTCTCCATATCCTCCACACCAACCTTCCCTGTAACCCTAACACTAATCCTCTCCATAACCCCCACACCAACCTTCATCGTAACACTAACCCTCTCCATAACCTCCACACTAACATTCCCTGTAACCCCAACACTAACCTTCTCCGTAACCTCCACACTAACCCTCCCTGTAACCCTAACACTAACCTTCTTTGTAAGCCTAACAATAACCTTCTCTGTGACCCTAACACTAACCTTCTCTGTGACCCTAACCCTCTCTATATTTCCCATCTAACTTTCCTTTTAACCCTAACACTAACCTTCTCTATAACTAACACTAATCTTCTCTATAATCCTAACACTAATTTTCGCTATAACTCTAACACTTACATTCTTTGTAACCCTAACCCTCTCCATATTCTCCATACTAACCTTCCCTGCAATCCTAACACTAACCTTCTCTGTAACCCTTATACTAACTCTCACCATAACTTTAACACTAATGTTCTCTATAACCCTAACCTTCTCCATAACCTCCGTACTAACCCTCCCTTTAATCCTAACAATAACCTTCCCTTTAACCCTAACCTTCTCCATAACACTAACACTAACCTTCTCTGTGACCCTATCCCTCTCCATAATCTCCACACTAACCTTCTTTGTAACCCTAACACTAACCTTCTTTCTAACCCAACACTAACCTTCTCTGTGACCCTATCCCTCTCCATAATCTCCACACAAACCTTCTTTGCAACCCTAACACTAACCCTCTCCATAACTTTAACACTAAGGTTCTCTATAACCCTAACCCTCTCAATAGCCTCAATATTAACCTTCCCTGTACACTCTAGCCCTCTCCATAATTTCCATACTAACCTTCCTTTTAACCCTAATACTAACCTTCTCTGTAGCCCTAACACTAACCTTCCCCATAAAAGTACTCCCCTCCATAATCTCCATACTAACCACCTCCGTAACCCTAACACTAACCTTCTTTGTAACCCTAACACTAACCTTCCCCATAAAAGTACTCCTCTCCATAATCACCATACTAACCACCTCCGTAACCCTAACACTAACCTTCTCCGTAACCCTAACACTAACCTTCTCTGTAACCCTAACACTAACCTTCTCTGTAACCCTAACACTAACCTTCCCCATAAAAGTACTCCTCTCCATAATCTCCATACTAACCACCTCCGTAACCCTAACACTAACCTTCTCTGTAACCCTAACACTAACCTAACAATATAGTTCAGTACAGAAGGAACAGGAGGACCCTGGTCATGGAGCTTAAATAAACAAATAAATAAAGATATACATATGTATAGATATGTGTTGTTTTTACCTAGGACCACTCACATCTGTCCCAAAACAGTTTGCAGTCTAATGTCAGCTCCTTCATTAAGCCCTGGTTCACACTGATGCGGTGCAGAATTCGCAGCGTTTTCTGTGTGAATTACGCATGTCATCACAATCGCACCCCGTTCATGCGGATCGCTGCGGGTGTGTATGTTAAGCTAACAAAACCCCCAAATCGGTCCGCAAAACGCGGTGCGATGTGCAGAATCAGATCGCATGGGTGTGAATACCCATGGGATCCAATTCTAGTGCAGACCAAAAAAAAAGGGGTCCTGCACCCAAACTGTATGGCTCCAATCACACCGCACGTAATTCTCATGTGATATGCTGCACCTCACAGGTGTGAACCCCGCCTAAGGCTAGGTTCATAACTATGCAGTTTGCGTTTGAGCTGTTTCTGCAGTGCGTTTTGTGTTCTTGCACATGCGTTTTGTGTTTTTCTTGCTGCTAGGCAGATTTAAAACGCATCATAAATGCGTCAAAAATACCGCAAAAATGCACTACATGCTTTTAGCAGCGTTTCCATCAAAGTCTATAGAACCAAAAACGCAAGTACCTGACCCTTTCCAAAAAACGCACCGAGTGAAAATGCTGAGATGTGAACCTGTCCCATAGGAAATCATGTTAAATGGGCTGTAGTGCGTTTCTGCAAAACGCTGCAGAGAACGCTTGGGTGTGAACCTGGGGTAACACAGTATGGCCAGCTTGCTAGCTCATTTGCCACCAATGAAGAAAGGAAATACCGGTCAGATAAAACGGTCAGCATCAAACCACAACAGGTGCAGACCCTGGCTCGCCACCACGTATGCATACAAATAGGAAGAAGGGTTGGCCGCACCCTGGAGGAATGATGAAAAGCACGCGATCGTGTGAAACGCGTTAACAGCCATGCCTATGTACTGGTGCGTTTTGTGTCCTACGGATCAGCAAATCATTTGCATGTTTTTCATCATTCCTCCGGTGTGCGGCCAACTCTTCTGCATATTTGTTAGCCCATTTGCCTGCCAGCATGTTTTTGGCTTGTGAGTAGAAAACATAGTGCCCGTTGGAATCCCGCCAGGGGCGGACTGACCACTTAGCCACTCGGGCACTGCCCGAGGGCCCGGGATCAGTAGGGGGCCCCATGAGATGCCCCTGGTACCTTTCATAGCAGGGGCGGACTGACCATTTGGAAACTCGGGCACCGTCTGAGGTCCCGGGTTCAGTAGGGGGCCCCATGAGATGCCCCTGGTACCTTTTTCATAGGCTTTTTTGTTTGGGCAAGGACACAGGGGCCCCATGATCCCCTATTGCCCGGGACGGGCGGACTGACAACTCATGGGGCCCCCAGACAATAGGAAATCATGGGGCCCCTGTGTCCTCGCCAACACTCATAGCACACCCAAAAAAGCCTATGAAACGGGCGGACTGACAACTCATGGGGCCCCCGGGCAATAGGGGATCATGGGGCCCCTGTGTCCTTGCCCAAACTCAAAAAAGCCTATGAAAAAGGTACCAGGGGCATCTCATGGGGCCCCCTACTGACCTCGAGTTTCCAAATGGTCAGTCCGCCCCTGCCACATGCTACACTTTTCTGAAGCCAACTATCCCAACACAGATTATTCACATTTGTGGGCTGTGGTGCGCTTTGTTAGGCTAGACATGCAGCAAGATTGCCCTGCCTCTGATAAGCGATCTGCAGTCCAATCGCTTTTCAGAGACGTTTGACAGGCAGCAAAGAGGCGATATGTCTTCTCCTCACCTAGCAAATGCTACACCGCCGCGCCAAATTTTTTGGCGGCTTGTTGAGCTGACAGGAGGCATTACCTGTTCAACTTGGTCATTCAAGTTGATGGGACCATGCTGCCACCGTGAGCCAAACGCTGTGCGTAGCCACACTCTGAAAAGTGATCCACCAATGGGCTAGTGTGAACTTAGCCTATTAATGTGCTTGCAGCAACGCCGTTGAGCGCTGTCCATGATACTTATTTTTTTATTTGCCTCAAGACCTCTTGGCGAACTTGTCACTCCTCTGAAAAGCGATCCATTGTGGATTGCTGTTCAGAGGCATTTGACAGGCAGTAAGGAGGCAACATATCCTCTATACAAAGCAGAGGGAATGCATGGTAAATGCCTCTTAAAAGCAATCCATGCTTCCCTGAAAGCCCAGTTTTTCTCATGACGTCTGAGTCCACAAATCCCAAGGAGGTGACCTATTGTCCTATACAGCAAGGATGGCTCATGCTGAAACATGTGTCTGGCCCCGGGGCCCCCTTCACCTAACTGCTGTACATGTAATTGTGTCATGGAGAGAAGCATGGTCGCATCATCCCGTCTACCACGACAGAGCCATCTTCATTCCCCTTTCTAAGTCACCGATCACAGCGCTGAAAATTAATCGCACGATTTGTGTGCAATTTCAGGTGCGATTACTGAAGACTTTATTGTGACTTGTGAAGATTTTCAACGATTTTGTGCGATTTGCAGTGTGATTTCCATTATATTCTGTCTGTGAAATCGCTACAAAACTGAAGGAAGAATAATACAAGAACCACTTTAGAAGTTGCGCTGCAGCAAATTATTTATTTGTTATTATTTATTTATTTCAGGTACTTATATAGCGCTATCAATTTTATGCGGTGCTTTACGTATATGTTATATATATATATTGCACATCAGTCCCTAACAGGGGCGGACTGACAACTCATGGGGCCCCCGGGCAATAGGAGATCATGGGGCCCCTGTGTCCTTGCCTAAACTCAAAAAAGCCTATGAAAAAGGTACCAGGGGCATCTCATGGGGCCCCTGCTGACCCCGGGCCCTCGGGCAGCGCCTGAGTTTCCAAATGGTCAGTCTGTCCCTGTCCCCTCACCCTCAAGGGGTGTACAATCTAAGGTCCCTAACTCACATTCATACATACACATACTAGGGCCAATTTAGACAGGAACCAATTAACATGTGTGGGAGGAAACCAGAGGACACAGAGAAAACTCACACAGGCACAGGGAGAACATGCAAACTCCAGGCAGGTGGTGCCAAGGCTGGGATTCGAACCAACAACCCGTCATCCTAGTACTGCCAGGGGGAAGGGCTAACCATTTAGCCACTGTGCTGCCCGCTAATGTTATGCCACTAAGTCACCGGTCACACTGATGCCACTTGTGTGCAATTTCAGCGCAATTTCAGGTGCGCTTTCTATAGACTTTATTGCTACTTGTGAAGATTTCCAACGATTTCGTGCAATTTGCGCTGTGATTTCCATTATATTCTTTCAATGTGAAATATCAACAAAACTGCAGAAAAAATAATGCAAGCACTACGTTAGCAATTGCGCTGCAGCAAATCGCACATGTTAAGACGCTGATATTCACATCCACATCCAAATTGCACATTACGACACTAAGTCATCGGTCACACTGATGAGATTTAAGTGCAATTTCAGCACAATTTCAGGTGCAATTTCTATAGACTTTATTGCTACTTGTGAAGATTTTTATTTTCAACAATTTCGTGCAAATTTGCAGTGCGATTTCCATTATATTATTTCTTTGTGAAATCGCAACAAAACTGCAGAAAAAATAATGCAAGCACTACTTTAGAAATCGCGCATGTTAGACGCTGACATTCACATCCATTAGATGCAATTTCGGGTGCGATTTCAATTTGTAAATTGCACCAGTGTAACGGGGCACTAACTTTCACATTCATTAGATGCGATTTCAGCTGTGATTTCAATTCCCAAATCGCACCAGTATGACCGGGCACTAAGGGCCCTTTGATGCCATCGCATTTTACGAGGGATCATAATACGCTAAATGCGCATAATGACTACTTACCATTATAATTTATGAAGCTCCGCCCATCTGCTGTGATTTAAGCGCAATTTCAGCAGAATTTCAGGTGCGATTTCTATAGACTGTATTACTACTTGTGAAGATTTTCAACAATTTTGTGCAATTTGCGGTGCGATTTCCATTATATTGTATGTGAAATCGCTACAAAACTGCAGAAAAAGTAATGCAAGAACTACTTTAAAAATCGCACTGCAGCAAATCGCAGTTGTTACGACACTATGTCACCGGTCACACTGATACCATTTGTGTGCAATTTCAGCACAATTTCAGGTGCGATTTCTGTAGACTTTATTGCTACTTGTGAATTTTTTCAATGATTTTGTGCAATTTGCGCTGCGATTTCCATTATATTCTTTGAATGTGAAATCGCAAGAAAACTGCAGATAAAGTAATGCAAGAACTACTTTAGAAATTGCGCTGCAGCAAATCGCACATGTTAAGACACTGACATTCACTTCCATTAGATGCGATTTTTGGTACGATTGCAAATCGCACTAGTGTGACCGGACACTAAGGGCCCTCTCACGCCATCGCATTTTACGTGCGATCACAATACGCTAAATGCACAGAATGACTACTTACCATTATAATTTACGAAGCTCCGCCCATCCAAGCATGCCATGCATCATGTGATACGTTTTTGGAACTGTCTGCTCGCTGGATCTTGTGTACTTTTTTGTAAAAAAAAATGTTGTCAAACGGGAATCTTGCATTACCACGTTGAACCTGTGAGCCAAGCGGTGGGCTCGTGGCTGCAGTGCGGTCCCATTGATGTCAATGAGCATGTTAGACATGTGGCGCCACCTAGCCTATTGGGTTAAATTTAGTTATGCCGGCCATAGACAGTGCAAAAATTGGCCGATCTTCGAACCGTTAGTGGGTTAATTGGTCGGCCGTTCTTCGGGTTTTTGGCACTTTGAGATTTTCGGTTATTTTGGAAAATTCCCAGCAATGATGGCCAAATCGGCCGATCGTTTTCACGATAAAAAATCGGCGCATGAGCAGCGACCTGCAAGGGACAGAAGTTATGGGGTGAACTTTATGATTTAGTTGGCCGATTTTTTAAACCGTGGGTGGTAACATCAGCCGAATGAACGACCGATTTTTTGTTTATCGTTCGAAAAATCGGCCAATGTTCGACTCATCTATGGCCTGCATTAGTGTTCCTAACCTAAACCCAGGACCCTACATTCACTATATCTGGTCTCTCACAGTACACAGAACATGGAAATGCAATTATTTTAGTAAATATAAACTTCTAAATACCTTTTCTCATCAGCAGTTAGAGCAGTCTTGTGACTTCTATCAGTGCCCAGCTGAGCACTGGTTAATCTTGTAGGAGTTTTCATTCTGCGCTGACTGTCCTATGAGGCTGCATAACCCCTGACCCTCTGTCTGGACAGCGCTGATTTGCCCTGTGCTGACCACATGCACCCTCCAAAAGGAAAAAAAACCCTGTAGCAATACATACTAAACTGAGCATGTGCACAGTGACTCCTAGGGCTCTGTACTATCAGCACATGGATTGGGGACACTGGAAGAAGGGGAGGATCAGAGAAGGCAGGATCAAACGGCCTTTTTGTACAATGCAGAGGATTAACCCCTTAGGTTCCACAGTGGGTATAACAAGCATGCTTTACTGCATATACAGACTGATTTTACTGTTGTGGGTTTAGTAACACTTCGTTTGCCATGGCATGTTTACAATCCCCTCCTGCTGCCCTGTTATGCTTTTGTTGGGCAGAAAAATGGCAGCCGAACCCCTTGTTTTTACCGCCTGTGTAAACGAGGTCTGAGGCTAGGTTCACACTCATGCAGGTTGTGATTGGTGCATTTTCCCCGGTGTCCTTAGTATTTGTTCACACGTGTTTTAGAAATGTTTTTAATGCTTTTTTTCTGCGTTTTGCACTTTTTTTAGTGCGTTTAATGTTGATAGAGGGAGGAGTCTGTTGTTATGCAGGAAACGCACCAAAAACCATTCTTCATGCGTTTCTGATGCAGTTCCATTGAAGTCTATAACACGCAAAATGCAATCTGCTGAAGAGAAAGAAAGACCCTGACCCTTCCACAAAGACACACCGGCTCAAAACACACAGATGGGAACTAGAACTAGCAGCATATTATTGATGAAAGGGAAATATTGTGCACTATTTATAATACAAATCAAATAAATAGACAAAGCAGGTGCAGCTCACTTATCAGGGAAAATGTTGCAGCACCAGGAATTTTTTGCCATTTTTGTTATCAGTGGGAGGAACAGTGTCCCATCATTGGTGTCAGTGAGTGGAATATTGCCCCACTGTTGGTGTCAGTGGGAGGAATAGTGTCCCATCATTGGTGTCAGTGGGAGGAATAGTGCCCCATCATTGGTATCAGTGGGGAGAATAGTGCCCCATCATTGGTGTCAGTGGGAGGAATAGTGCCCCATCATTGGTATCAGTGGGAGGAATAGTGCCCCATCATTGTTGTCAGTGGGAGGAATAGTGTCCCATCATTGGTGTCATTGGGAGGAATAGTGCCTCATCATTGGTGTCAGTGGGAGGAATAGTGCCCCATCACTGGTATCAGTGGGAGGAATAGGGCCCCATCATTGGTGTCAGTGGGAGGAATAGTGCCTCATCATTGGTGTCAGTGGGAGGAATAGTGCCCCATCATTGGTGTCAGTGGGAGGAATAGTGCCTCATCATTGGTATCAGTGGGAGGAATAGTGCCCCATCATTGGTATCAGTGGGGGGAGGAATAGTGCCCCATCATTGGTATCAGTGGGGGGAGGAATAGTGCCCCATCATTGGTATCAGTGGGGGGAGGAATAGTGCCCCATCGTTGGTGTCAGTGGGGGGAGGAATAGTTCCCCATCATTGATATCAGTGGGAGGAATAGTGCCCCATCGTTGGTGTCAGTGGGGGGAGGAATAGTTCCCCATCATTGGTATCAGTGGGGGAGTAGTGCCCCGCCATTGGTGTCAGTAGGAGGAATAGTGCCTCATCTTTGGTGTCAGTAGGAGGAATAGTGTCTCATCATTGGTATCAGTGGGGGAGTAGTGCCCCATCATTGGTGTAATTTTGGGGGTATAGTGCCCCATTGTTGGTGTCAGTGGTCTGAATAGTGCCCCATCGTTGGTGTCAGTGGAAGGAATTGTGCCCACTTATGTCAGTGGGTTGAATAGTGCCGGTCTTTGGTGTCAGTGGGAGGAATAGTGCCGTATCTTTGGTGTCAGTGGTCTGAATAGTGCCCCATTATTGGTGTCAGTGGGAGGAATTGTGCCCACTTATGTCAGTGGGTGGAATAGTGCCCCGTCTTTGGTGTCAGTGGGAGGAATGGTGCTCTGTTACGGTTGTCAGTGGGAGAAATAGTGCGGCATTGTTGGTGTAATTTGGGGGTATAGTGCCTCACTGTTGGTGTCAGTGGGAGGAATAGTGCCCCATCTTTGGTGTCAGTGGGAGGAATAGTGCCCCATCATTGGTGTCAGTGGGAGGAATAGTGCCCCATCGTTGGTGTCAGTGGGAGGAATAGTGCCCCATCTTTGGTGTCAGTGGGAGGAATAGTGCCCCATCATCGGTGTCAGTGGGAGGAATAGTGCCCCATCGTTGGTGTCAGTGGGAGGAATAGTGCCCCATCATCGGTGTCAGTGAAGGGATATAAAAGACGCAGAACAATACAGCTTTGCATTCGGTTGTACGCCATTAAATGTTTTTGTAATACAAGCAGTGTAAGGAGCTGAATGTGACCTGTTATCAGCCTCCTGCAGTCCCTGTACAGCAGGGCTGGAGTGTGAGAGGAAGTAGCAGCACAAAGAGCCAATCAGTTCCTGTGCTGACAAGAAGCATTCTGATAGGAGGAGAGAGCAGAGTGACAGAGAGATGAACTCCTCACTGTGCTCCTTTTTTCCTTTTGCTGTCCAAGTCACAGGCTGGGGGTGGGTCCAGGATGACCTGGGATCAGAGAAAGTGTATTGAATGATGCTGGCCATCAGCCTGAGGGCATCTAACAGCAAAGAAAAAGTACTGCAGGGGAAATCTCTGGACTTTTTAATCTGTCCAGCAGCAAGTTGGCCAAAAAAAATGCAAAACGCATCAAAAATGTGCATGCAAAAACTCAAAACGCACTGCAAAACAGATAAAAAGCAACTGCATTGGTGTGAACCAGCCCTGAAATGCATTGAAAATGCATAAAAAATTAGTTTTTGATGCGTTTTGTGTTTTTAATCTGTCCAGCCACAAGTTGGCCAAAAAAAAGAAAAAAAAACAAAAAAACATAAAACGCTTAAAAATAAAATGTCAAAAATGTGCGTGCAAAAACACAAAACGCACTGCAAAACGGACAAAACGTAAACTGTGTTGGTGTGAACCTGACCTGCAATGCATTGAAAATCCATAAAAAACACAACACATGTTGCATTTTTGATGCGTTTTGCATTTTTAATCTGCCCAGCAACAAGTTGGCCAAAAAAAATTAAAAACCGCAAAGTGCCTAAAAAAAGCGTACAAAATGTGCATGCAAAAATGCAAAACATACTGCAAAATGGACAAACCACAAACTGCATTGGTGTGAACCAGGCCTGAAATGCACTGAAACGCATCCAAAATGCACACGAGATGCATTTTTTTTATGCATTTTGTGTTTTTAATCTGCACAGCAACAAGTTGGCCAAAAAAAGGTAAAAAAAACTCGAAATGCATTAAAAAAAACCCTAAAAAAATGCACATACAAAAACGCACTGCAAAACAAACAAAACACAAACTGCAGTGGTGTGAACCAGGCCTGAAATGCACTGAAACGCATCCAAAATGCACACGAGTTGCATTTTTTATGCGCTTTGTTTTTTTAATCTGCACAGCAACAAGTTGGCCAAAAAATGTAAAAAAACTCAAAGTGCATTAAAAATCCTCAAAAACGCACTGCAAAACAAACAAAACGCAAACTGCAGTGGTGTGAATTAGGCCTGAAATGCATTGAAAATGCATAAAAAATGCACACGTATTGCATTTTTGATGCATTTTGCGTTTTTAATCTGCACAGCAACAAGTTGGCAAAAAAATTTTTAAAAATTCAAAATGCATTAAAAAAAACCTCAAAAACTCACATACAAAAACGCACTGCAAAACAAATAAAACACAAACTGCAGTGGTGTGAACCAGGCCTGAAATGCATTGAAAATGCATCAAAAATGCAAACGCGTTGCCTATATGATGCGTTTTGCATTTTTAATCTGCCCAGCAACAAGTTAGCCAAAAAAAGTCCAAAAACGCAAAATGCTTCAAAAAACGCAAGAAAAACGCACTGCAAAACAAAACACAAACTGCATAGGTGCCAACCATGCCTGAAATGCACACGTGTTGTGTTTGTGATGCATTTTTTTGAGTCACGTGACCTCTGAAAAACGCCCCCTAATTGTGGCAAAATCGTGGCTAAAATCACGCGCTTTCAGCGGCCATTATGGGCACCTTTTCTCCTATTGGCACAATACCGATTACTCGGTTGTAGGCTGATACATTACACTGATATATTGCTGCAAACCTACTTTTCATTTTTTAAAATTATTTTTATTTATTTTATTTATTACATTTTTTGTACACTTTTTTATTTTTTTCATTTACCTTTATTGCTACCACAAGGGGCTAACACTCTCCCTTGTGAAAGGTTTGGGCAATGACAGGTCCTCTTTATGGAGACATCAGGGGTATCCCCTGCCCTCCAGAGTACATAACCAATCCCAGATCCTGATAGGTCAGCTGCTTCTTTGGCTGGACGGCTCTGAAACTAGAAGTGACAAAATCCTCATCGCTTACAGGTTCACTCAACACAGAGGAGATCGGGGAACGGAGGTTCAGCCATCTGAGAACTCTTAAGAGGAGTACTGAGGCAGAGTGATGGGATGTTTTCGGGAAGCTTTGTAAAGCACCCTACTGGTCCTCCCACCAGCCATGATCTGCCAGCGTTGCATAGAGAAGCACAGAGACCCAGTGATGATGTCACTGGGTTTAAATGAAGGCATGTAATGAAAATAGAAAGGTTTCATTTAAAATGTCTGCATCTGGAGTTTGCATGTTCTCCCTGTGCCTGTGTGGGTTTCCTCTGGGTACTCCGGTTTCCTCCCACACTCCAAAGACATGCTGGTAGGTGAATTGGATCCTGTCTAAATTGGCCCTAGTATGTGTATGTATGAATGTGAGTTAGGGACCTTAGACTGTACACCCCTTGAGGGTTAGGGACTGATGTGACTGTACAATATCAGGGGTGGACTGACAACTCATGGGGCCCCCGGGCAATAGGAAATCATGGGGCCCCTGTGTCCTCGCCCACACTCAAACCACACCCAAAAAAGCCTATGAAAGGTACCAGGAGCATCTCATGGGGCCCCCTACTGACCCCGGGCCCTCGGGCAGTGCCCGAGTGACTAAATGGTCAGTCTGCCCCTGTAGAACATACATGTAAAGTGTGGCGTAAATTGACGGCGCTATATAAGTACCTGAAATAAATAAATAAATGTCATGTTAATGTGAGGGGAGGGAGGAGCCAGAGAAGACAAAATATACTCAAATGAAGCGTCATCTTTAAGACCCGGGTCACAACGGTGCGGCTGTGAAACTGTGCTACTTCAGTGCGATATTAAAGCCGCATATCAGTGCGATATTAAAGCCGCATAACAGGGCGATATTAAAGCCGCATATCAGTGCGATATTAAATCCGCATATCAGTGCGATATTAAAGCCGCATATCAGGGCGATATTAAAGCCGCATATCAGTGCGATATTAAAGCCGCATATCAGTGCGATATTAAAGCCGCATATCAGGGCGATATTAAAGCCGCATATCAGTGCGATATTAAAGCCGCATATCAGGGCGATATTAAAGCCGCATATCAGGGCGATATTAAAGCCGCATATCAGTGCGATATTAAAGCCGCATATCAGTGCGGCATTAAAGCCGCATATCAGTGCGATATTAAAGCAGCATATCAGTGCGGCATTAAAGCCGCATATCAGTGCGGCATTAAAGCCGCATATCAGGGCGATATTAAAGCAGCATATCAGTGCGGCATTAAAGCCGCATATCAGGGCGATATTAAAGCCGCATATCAGGGCGATATTAAAGCAGCATATCAGTGCGGTATTAAAGCCGCATATCAGGGCGATATTAAAGCAGCATATCAGTGCGATATTAAAGCAGCATATCAGTGCGATATTAAAGCCGCATATCAGTGCGATATTAAAGCCGCATATCAGTGCGATATTAAAGCCGCATATCAGTGCGATATTAAAGCCGCATATCAGGGCGATATTAAAGCCGCATATCAGTGCGATATTAAAGCCGCATATCAGTGCGATATTAAAGCCGCATATCAGGGCGATATTAAAGCCTCATATCAGGGCGATATTAAAGCCGCATGTCAGTGCGATATTAAAGCCGCATATCAGGGCGATATTAAAGCCTCATATCAGGGCGATATTAAAGCCTCATATCAGGGCGATATTAAAGCCGCATGTCAGTGCGATAATAAAGCCGTATATTAGTGCGATTTGCACCACCAATTTTTCTTGCAATGGAAGTCTGTGCAAGTCACAATGAAACCGGCAAAAAGTAGCGCAGGAACCCTTTTCATAATCGCTGCGACATGAGTCGCAGTGATACAAACGGTTCCATTGCCAGCAACTGCGACTTGTCATGCGATTTCAAACTGTCAAAATGGTATCACCACCCTGGCTATGCTGTGTGGCAGAGCTGTTTAAATCTCATGACTGGATGGGCAGCAATAGGTGGAACAGCTCCTGTGTGTGCAGCTGCTTGCTCTGAGTTCAGGTTTAATTGAAAGCTTGAGTGGGGTTTGGGGATGGGGGGGTGGTGGTGGCGGTGACAGTGGTGGTGGTGGTGATGGCGGTGGTGGTGGGGGGTGGGGTCAAATGTTATGTTCTCTCCCCGTTAAGTTATGCAGAGATTGCCCCAGATTCTTGTTTGTGCTTTGTGTAGTGGTGATCCCTGAACAGAGTTGCGTCACATTTATTTTCTGCACTTTGATTTGCCGTTGGAAGCGATCTCTAGATAGAGGTGTACAGAATGTGTGGCACCAAGTGCGAGCGCTCGGCGGGAATCCGTTACGTCTTTCCTTGAAAATGCGCTTTTTTTTTTTCTGAATTTTCAAACCAAGCTTTTGTGCCCGCTAATCGTCTTCCTGGATGCTGCCAAGAAAAACAACTTCTCTCGCTCTTTTCACAGGCAGTTTCTACGGTTACGGGTGTAATGCAGTGAACAGAATGTGAAAAGTGATCTTGTAGAGAGTCAGATTCTCCCACTGGGGACAGCCTGGGAGACGGCGGCTGAAAGCTGGATCCCCAGCACTGTTACGGCACTATTGTCTAGGAGGCTTCTACGTTCTCCGCTCTGTCTGTTCAAATAGATTTAAAGTGGACCCGTCGCAGCGCGCGCTGGGAGCCGTACTGGCTTGCCACCTGCAGGCTTGATCTTAAAGATGAACTCCGGCCGCAAAAGATATAAATCTGCTTTGTGTACACCAAATGCCCTTTGCAGACCCAGATATTACCCTGTGAAAGCAGCGGTGACATCACCACTGTGCTGTACATAACCTGTGCAGAGTTGTTGGAGGGACCAAGTAGGCTCCACCCAGTACAGGCTGCCTGGAGAAAACTACAGGAGGGGGCGGAGACAAGACCAGTCACCCTGCACAAGGAGAGAGAGCAGCAGTGAGCGGTCTTTATTACAGGAAGTGTAAAGTCTCACACTGGATTACTGCACAGATCTGGAAGAAATGCAAGAGCACGCCGAGATTCAAGGAAGAATATACATGATGATTGTATTTAGACAATAATTACTTATCATGGAGTTCAGTTTTAGGGCTGAATCACACCACAATTTCTGCGTTCCAGATGTGTCGCTGCATGCGTGTTTACATGCGGTTTTTTATGTGTTTTTGATGTGTTCCAGTGCATTTTTTTCCCCTCTCTTTTTCTTCATCTCAATTCAGGACATGTGCATTCCGGTGCATTCCTGGCATATTTACATGTGTTCTGGTGCATTTTCCATGTGTTTTGCCATGTTTCAGGTGTGTTTCATACTTTGGTTAACTGCTCTGGAACGCACTGCACTGGTATGAGCTAAGGCCATTCGGATACGTAGAAAACACTGTGCATGAATTTTTGATGCAGATTAACCCCCGGCGCCTCCCAGCCCTTTAAGAGTTTCAGAAGCCGGGAGGTGGGCGGGGTTTTAGGGTCATGCGACCACCTTGATTTGACACGGCGGTCACGTGATTGGAAAAGGTTCAGATCGAAAGGGGAGATCGGGACCTTTCCGTGATATATGTGTTGGGAGCACGCAGGCCGCGCACACTCAGCATATATGCGGCGCAAATTTGCGTGCACTCGGTGTCAAGACGCACTAGACTGCATCTGGTGTGAGCTAACCCTTAATTTTTTTATGTGGGAAGAAATCAGAAACTAACAACTTTTTTTGTCCTGGAATATAATAATAAAAGATCAATGGAGAAATCCTCTTCATTAGTGGTCTGTGTAGTGGTAGTCAGTGGGGAAGGCATCCATTGATGGCCAGTGGAAGAAACACAGTATTACATTGGTGATCATTAGGAAGAATGTCCTTTACATTGGTAGGTAATAGGGAGAGTGGGAGATGTGCCTCCATACATTAGCTGTGAGTAGAGGAGGTCCCTTCTTACATTGGGGGTCAGGGGGATAGAGGTCAGTAGGAGAGGTCCCTCTTTTCATTATTGGTCAGTGGGAGAGGTGTCCTCTTACATTGTTGCTGAGCAGAAGAGGTGTATTTCTGCATTGGTGATCAGACGGAGAGGTGTCCTCTTACATTAATTGTCAGTGGGAGAAGTCCCTCCCTACATTGGTGTTCAGTGGGAGAAGTGTCCTTGTACATTGGTGGTCAGTGGGAGAGGGGTCCTCGTACATTGGTGCTCAGTGGGAGAGGGGTCCTCGTACATTGGTGCTCAGTGGGAGAGGGGTCCTTGTACATTGGTGCTCAGTGGGAGAGGGGTCCTCGTACATTGGTGGTCAGTGGGAGAGGTGTCATTGTACATTGGTGGTCAGTGGGAGAGGTGTCCTCTTACATTGTTGCTGAGCAGAAGAGGTGTATTTCTGCATTGGTGATCAGACGGAGAGGTGTCCTCTTACATTAATTGTCAGTGGGAGAAGTCCTTCCCTACATTGGTGTTCAGTGGGAGAAGTGTCCTTGTACATTGGTGCTCAGTGGGAGCGGGGTCCTTGTACATTGGTGCTCAGTGGGAGCGGGGTCCTTGTACATTGGTGCTCAGTGGGAGCGGGGTCCTTGTACATTGGTGCTCAGTGGGAGAGGGGTCCTTGTACATTGGTGCTCAGTGGGGGAGGGGTCCTCGTACATTGGTGCTCAATGGGAGAGGGGTCCTCGTACATTGGTGGTCAATGGGAGAGGTGTCATTGTACATTGGTGGTCAATGGGAGAGGTGTCCTCTTATAATGGTGCTCAGAGGGGAATGTTTCTTCTTACATTGGTGGTCAGTGGGAGACTTATCCTCTTTCATTGTTGGTCAGTGGGAGAAGTGTCCTCTTACAATGAAGCCCAGTGGGAAGGGTGTCCTCTTACATTTTTGCTCAGCAGGAGAGTTTATTTTTTTCAGGTACTTATATAGCGCCGTCAATTTACACAGCGCTTTACATATATATATATTGTGCATTCACATCAGTCCCTAACCCTGAAGGGGCGTACAATCTAAGGTCCCTAACTTACATTCATACATACACATACTAGGGACAATTTAGACAGGATCCAATTAACCTACCAGCATGTCTTTGGAGTGTGGGAGGAAACTGGAGTACCCAGAGGAAACCCAGTTGTCTTTCTACATTGGTGCTCAGAGGGAGAGGTGTCCTCTTACATTATTTTTCAGTGGGAGAGGTCCCTCATATCATTGGTTGTCAGTAGGAGAGGTCTCCTCTTATGTTGTGGCCACTGGGAGAAGATCCTCTATACACTGGTGATCAGTGGGAAAGGTACCCCCATACATTGATGATCAGTGTGGTAGAAGAACCTCTATATATTGGTGTCAGTGGGAACATTGACCCTAGCTAGTGTCAGTGGCTTCTTACCTGCGATGAAAGGAAGAAGCTGAACAGGTCCCATGACAATGTCTGCCAAGTGGCACTGGTGCCTGATCTGGGAAGCACCAGCAGGTAGGAATTTAATCTGCTGCTGCCCAAGGTTCCCATACCAACCTTTGCAGGAATCTTGGTTGATAAAACCTGCTAAAAGAATTACCTCCACAGTATGTTGTGCACCTCTACAGTCTCTAATTACCTTCCCTACACCTATCCTCTCCAAACCTGCTATGAAACTTTGGTAATCTGCCATTTTCAGGTATGTATGCACTCTACCTTTGCCCTCCCACAATGTCGTGCTCAGTGTCTAAGTGGCTATATCTTGGTTTGGCCTTATGGGCATGCCTAGAAGGGTACAAGTACAAACAGTAGGGTTCATTTGGTATTTGCAGGGCCTACAGCAAGGGATCGGGGCAGAAAACCAGGCCAGGGGAGATTAATAGAGAGATAAGTAAAGGCCTAGCAGGGGTCTTCTATACAGTTGGGGGGTTTAACCACTTCCTGTCCGGACACTTTCACCCCCTTCCTGTCCGGACACTTTCACCCCCTTCCTGTCCAGGGCAATTTTCAGCTTTCAGCGCTATCACACTTTGAATGACAATTGCGTGGCCATGCAACACTGTACCCATATGAATTTTTTACCATTTTTTTGAGACAGATAAAGCTTTATTTTGGTGGTATTTATTCACCGCTGGGATTTTTATTTTTTTTGCTATGTAAATTAAAAAGTCCCAAAATTTTGAAAAAAAGTGTTTTTCTTATAAAATTTTGCAAATAAATAATCTTTCATCATAGATCTTGACCAAAATGTATTCCGTTATATTTTTAGTAAAAAAAAAAATAAGCCAAATTAGTTTATAACCAAAAATTATAATGTTTAAACTTTTTTTTACATTTTTATTTTATTTTCTTATATTATTATTTGTTTTTTGGGGGTTTTTTTTTTACATACTGTCACCCTAGCCACCATGGTGACACTGTACTACTTGTGGGGGGTGATGAAGATTTTTTTTTTTTTACAGTGATTGCTTTTACACCCATATAGGATGTAAAAGCAATCATTTCTCTTTCTCTCTGTCTGCATTCTTGCAGCCATTGAGAAATACTGAGTGAGCTGTGATTGGTCACACCTTGTCAATTGTGAATAGCCTTGTACCATGTGACCTCTGTGATCATTCACAGATTTCACACGTAGTAAGCAATGATGTCACAAGTGACATCTTGCTTACTACTTTGCATGTGATCACTGATTGGCCAATCAGTGATCACATGATTGGGACCTCATACAGAGGTTCCGTCCGACGATCGGTGTTTCACTGTGTCCGCAGGACACAGCGGGCACCAGATCGCGGTGCTGCACGCTCCCAGGGAGCGCGCACAGCTAGAAAAGGCAGGTGCCGTTTATGAACGGCAACCCGCCCCTGGAGTGCCACCGCCCTGCCGTTTATAAACAGCAGGCGGACGGCAAGTGGTTAATTTGGATATTTGGTTTTTTTTTTACAGCTTCCTAGTAGATGCTATTTAAAACGAGTCTACACCCGCTCCCACCATCATGTTCAAAGATGTGGTAGAAGAACCTCTATATATTGGTGTCAGTGGAAACATTGACCCTAGCTAGTGTCAGTGGCTTCTTACCTGCGATGAAAGGAAGAAGCTGAACCGGTCCCATGCCACCCCACCCTACATTCCTCATACTGAAGCCCCCTCAACACTCTGCACCTTTGACCTTACAACCATCGAGGAAGTCTCCAAGATCCTCTCTGATGCCCGCCTCACCACCTGCCCCCTCGACCCTATCCCCTCACAACTCCTACGACCTCCCTCCCCCTCCATCCTACGCTCCCTCACCCACATCTTTAATCTCTCCCTCACGAATAATATAATAAACTCATAATACTTGGCTATTTTTTTGCTATTTCTATTATTGAACAGACATTTACATAGCCTGCAGGCTCATATAACAGTCACTTTCCATAAATAAACCAGTAAGCACTGGGAAAACCTTATTACCGCCCGTGTCTTCCAATATAAAACACTTAATTTTTGATTTAGCGCAGTTTTATTTTATTGCTTTGGGATGGTGGTAGGCCAGGCAATTCAATTATTTATTCACAAATATCCTTTCTTCTTTATGAAAGTTCATTATCTATCAATCGTGGGGTCATGTCTTCATTATTAAAAAGAAGGCAAAAAAAACAAAACAAACGGTTTCCCTAAATCATTTTTGTTCAATGTGATTAGGTCGCCATGGTAGCGGGAGATGCTACTGATTGCTAGGCGGGAGCTTGTTTTATTTTGAAGAGCCCAAAAAATGCTGAAGTGGTAAGATTGTAGTCCCACATAAATTAAACATTGACCGCCTTTGATAGCAACTGATGCTGTGTGGCTGCGGATTTACTTCCAGGCTCAGTATGCCGGAGATTAGAGCCTGTTTGAGGTGGATTCTTTGAAAATGACACAGGCTGCAGAGAAGTGCTCCGCAGCTGCAAAGCTCCGCTTTTTAAATGGCAGCTAGAGCCGCGTCTTGGAGGAGAGGAGGGGGGATGGGGGGTGCTTGGACTATTTCTGTCTTCATTTTCTGCTAAATATCTCTTCCACACACTCGCCAGTGTTCCATTAAATATTGCATTCCTCATCCCCATTGTAAGCGATACACTTGGATAAGCCCAGATAAGACCGAAGTGCCCTAGGTATAGGTATGACTTATATATGACAATGAGACCAGCTTGGCCAAAAGCAAACCTATATGTGCAAGACTTTTTGTATAATTCTTTATAGGAATGCTTTTTTGTTTTTCAATATAGATATATAAAATGTGTGTATGTGTATATATGTGTGTGTATATATATATATATATATATATATATATGTATGTATGTGTATGTGTATATATGTGTGTGTATATATATATATATATATATATATATATATATATGTGTGTGTGTGTGTAATATGTGTGTGTATATATATATAGATATGTGTGTGTGTGTGTATATACAGTATATATGTGTATATATATATATATATATATATATATATGTGTGTGTAATATGTGTGGATACATCTGACACACATTATATATATATATATATATACACAATAGATAATGTATATGTACTGAAAAAGACAGACTGAGCTCCATGGTAACATTGCCAATAAAATACTATCGGTTTGACTTACTCCGCAGCTAGACCCATGAGTGCCTGCATACCTTTTTTGGAAGATATGCTGTATATAGAAAAAGGAGAAGACCTACTAAGGTTAACTTTTATCATTGCACAAGGTGATTTTCACTAGCCCTTCATGACAGTACTGGCAAATGGTTACCGCACACCCCACGACTGCACTTTTCTTGCAGTGTGCATTTCCTCCACCAACAGTAGACAGAATCTCACTGGGGTTCAGGTTAATTGGCTCTGCACTAGTGGCCCTCTGGTTGCAGATACCAAATCACCACCCACCTCTCTCCTGACCTCATGGTGGTGGGGGCTGTGACGATCGCAGCGTCAGACCCCAGCCCTTCTCACCAAACTCGTGACCGAAGGACTAGCCAATCTAAAACCGCGCTGTCACGTGCGTAACAATGCCACGCCCAGCTGAACCCTGCAAACAGATTTTCCAGCTAATGGACCACAGTCTGTGTACCGGCAGCTTGTTACTGGGTCAGGTTAATTACGCAATTAACCCTTCACACTGCCACCACCTCCTTTTTGTACAGAGAAAGAGGAAACTTGGTAATATTAGCAATAACACTATGATGGTTGGATAACCGTCTGTATACCACTGTCACCACAGGCAGGTTATACAGAGGGTTAAACACACACAGTAGCGCTCTTCAGCGGCAGGAATTCGTAATTTGCATTAAAGAGCTTTAGAAACAGTTCAACACTTTCAGAAAGTAAGATTTATTACTAAAAGGTCAAAAGGGTGCAATAACAATATTTACAGAAAAAAGATGTAGCCAATATATATATATAAATATACAGAGAACAATAGCATAGCAAAGAAATAACAGAAAGAAGTTAGAGGGTTAAAGTACTTGCTGTCAGCCTTGGGTTAAGCAGATCAGGTTTCATGAGCCAAAACAGATTTCTTATCTCCCACTGTCAGTTTCGATGGTAAAGCAGGGAGATTCTTTAACTCTCACACACAGCTCAGCTTTTTCTAGTAATTCCACAGGGTGTCTCCCTGGAGCAGTAAATCATTCGCCTCATTTGGGGAGGGAGGTGTAGGTGGAGACCTAAGCTATGACCAAAAACTCTCCTAGCTTCTATTATGATTCATAACTTATTCTCGGTGCATTTAGCAGCCTTGTCACTAGTAGATTAATATGCAGACGCATCTGCGGAACGGTTAGATATGAAATATGAAATATTTGCTTCAATGGTTCAGGAGATATAATTTTCTGCTCTCCGGTATATGTCAGATAGGGGGTGTAATATACCAGGGAATTTGTATTAACGTCAGCCGTCCGAATATGTGCTCCATGTTTGTGTAATTACGTCCTAATTGAAGATATCACTTATATGAAAAAGTGAGTTTTTAAATGTAAGTCTGTTTTTACGACCCCTTGGAAGGTCTTTTGAACTCCATGAAGGACTTGGCTTACGCTTTTACGATATCCCAGATTGCACAGCTAACAGACAGCAAGGCACCAACTAGGCTGGGGGTTTTATAGCTCTGGAGCTTTCCTGCTGTGCCTTGATTGCCTGTGACCTCTGTCATCACCCAGACCACATGTCACTCAACAGAGAGAGAGGGGGGATAAGGGAAGCTGCTTTGGGAGTGAGAGATACAAGATGGAGGGGTTTGGAGCAAAATGGATGACCTCGTCCATCTCTGTATGCCCAATTGCTACAGGGGCAACCAGATCTGCTCGTTTTCTCCAAATTTTCCTTGCTTTGCTGCATCTGCCTAGTCCTCAACCAGCTCTTCACACTCTTCAACCATTGTCAACTCCCTACCGTGACTTCTCACTATCTAAAGTCATCTTTGTAGTGTACAGTGACTGGAGTCCACAAAAATGTAAACTTTGTGCCAACAACAGGAGAACTTTCTCTTTAAAGCTGAAGTTAAAGTATTAAGTGACACTTTTTACATATTTACGTTGATTCAGCTTGAACCAGTGTAAGCATGTGCGATACCTGTGGGTTCTCTCAAAAAGCTGGAAATCACTGTATTAGTCATCACTACTCCAGTGGTCTTCACTCCCTCCCTGATCCTGTGCTGAGCAGCAGGAACACAGGTTGTTTCTCACTTGGCGTGGACACCATTCAAGGAACACTTTGCATTCTCCTAATTAATGCAAAGTGTTCTCTGATTGGATGAGGTGCAGATGTATGCATGTGCACTTAGCTACTTTGCCACTAGGTGGCTCTTTACCAGAATAGTGTTTGGTACAGCAGGTAGTGACACCAGGTGTTAGGCTAGTTTAGATAGAGCCATTTTTTTGTTTTCTGTTATTTTGAAAGTGTAAATGATGGAAATAAAATCTAACTTTTGTTGACATATTATAAGAATGTCTAATCTGTAATTTGATGCCTTTTGGAGATTTTTCCATCTTTCCTTGGCTTCTTTATGCACATTAATACAAATTTTTAGCTGGGGTGCCCAAACTTTCAATCCCCAGTATATATATATATATATATATATATATGTATACAGCAGGGGCGGACTGACCATTTGGAAACTCTGGTACCTTTTTCATAGGCTTTTTTGAGTTTGGGCGAGGACACAGGGGCCACATGATCCCCTATTGCCCGGGGGCCCCATGAGTTGTCAGTCCGCCCCTGGTATACAGTATCTATAGAAAAACGTCAAATCATATAATTTTATTTTAATGGGGTTTCTTGGTTTTTAGGGAATATTTTACTGGCTGCATGTACAGATTTGCCCTTATTAATGAATCCTGACCGAATCCAGGAATTCTGGAGATTCTTTTAGCCATGAAATGAATTCCTTTCTCTGCAGCCACTGTGGTTTGTTGTTAACTTGATAGTTTTTTGATTTAAGTCCAATTAAAATGCATGTTAGCAGTTTGACTGGAGGGTTTGCCAAGCATTTCCCTAAGGGACACTGTAGTAGAAGAAAGGATTCATGAGCTCTGTCCTCATACGGATTTTCTGGTGTACGCCACTGTGTGCTGATTTGCTCATTTCTGGTTTGCTTCTGCTCTTAAAGCGATCGCCGCTACCATTTCTTAAAATTGTCACTAATTAATTTGTTATGGCAATCTGAGGCTTTCTCTGCTCTATACACGAATGCAGGGCCATCGTCTGAAATCATAGAGTCACATACAGACTACCTAACAGAACCCCTCCACATGAGTCCAACCATCCCTCCCCCTAGCCTGCAGCCAGGGGGGGGCACTCTGTGCAGAATTACATTATATATATATATATATATTATACACACACACATATATGATTCTGCTTTTCCAGATAGAAGGCGCGCAGACGTCCGCCCGCCTACCCACGCTGTCATTGGCTCCCTTACATGTCAATTCATGGCTGGGGCCCGGTGATTGGCACTGATCACTATTTTAATGTCACTGGTCATGTCAGTGTCGGTTAGTCAGTTCTCACCCAGTGTCAGTTAGTGTCAGATTGCCTGCTATACTATCACAGTCCCACTATAAGTCGCTGATCGCTGCCATTACTAGTATAAAAAAAAATTCCAGTATCTATACCATTGTTTGTAGACGCTATGATTTTCACACAAACAAATTAATATACACTTATTGGATTTTGTTTACCAAGACATTTAGCAGAATACAATGTACAATGTACACAGTTCAGGGGTCAGGAGTGGGTAATGTACCCAGTTCAGAGGTCAGGAGTGGGTAATGTACCCAGTTCAGAGGTCAGGAGTGGGTAATGTACACAGTTCAGGGTTCAGGAGTGGGTAATGTACCCAGTTCAGGGGTCAGAAGTGGGTAATGTACACAGTTCAGGTTTCAGGAGTGGGTAATGTACCAAGTTCAGGGTTCAGGAGTGGGTAATGTACCAAGTTCAGGGTTCAGGAGTGGGTAATGTACCAAGTTCAGGGGTCAGGAGTGGGTAATATACCCAGTTCAGGGGTCAGGAGTGGGTAATGTGCACAGTTCAGGGGTCAGGAATGGGTAATGTACACAGTTCAGAGGTCAGGAGTGGGTAATGTACACAGTTCAAGGGTCAGGAGTGGGTAACGTACACAGTTCAGGGGTCAGGAGTGGGTAACGTACACAGTTCAGGGGTCAGGAGTGGGTAACGTACACAGTTCAGGGGTCAGGAGTGGGTAACGTACACAGTTCAGAGGTCAGGAGTGGGTAATGTACCAAGTTCAGTGGTCAGGAGTGGGTAATGTACACAGTTCAGGGGTCAGGAATGGGTTATGTACACAGTTCAGGGGTCAGGAATGGGTTATGTACACAGTTCAGAGGTCAGGAGTGGGTAATATACACAGTTCAGGGTTCAGGAATGGGTAATGTACCCAGTTCAGAGGTCAGGAGTGGGTAATGTACCCAGTTCAGAGGTCAGGAGTGGGTAATGTACACAGTTCAGGGGTCAGGAGTGGGTAACGTACCCAGTTCAGGGGTCAGGAGTGGGTAACGTACCCAGTTCAGGGTCAGGAGTGGGTAAAGACACTTGGTTGTCGGTTGTGGTGTAGCATATTAATGCTAATTTCCTTCTGAAATTTGAAAAAAGAATATCAGATATTCAGGAAGATTGCCTCTTGAATGCTTGGCAGTGTCTATTCTTCTGTGTTCCACCGAAAATCACTTTTTAAAAGGACACTAGATACTGTTGCCCATATGAAAGAGCCCTATGTCAAAATGAAGGCATCTCCTGCAAAAGCAGACATTTCTAATAGGATTCTATGGCACCACCTTGGTTACGGAGAGGCAAACTCTGCAGCTTTCTTCATTACAACACAGTGATTGCTCAGGTGGTCAGAATGAAGCCATCAGTGGAAGAAAGGCCAGGGTAAGGAGAGCATTTTGTGTTCATATCAGAGAAAGGTACACTTTAAATATCGGGTGCGCTTTAACAAGTATTTTGTTTTTGTGTCACAACATGATTTAGGCATCTGAAGTGACATCTAACAACATGTCGTATTGTGTTATTTTGTCAATCCATCTCCCCAGATCTGCCTAATTACACAGTAGAAGGCGCTTCCACCGAGGAGCGAGTCCCAGCATGTGCTGCTTTGTAATAAATGAAAAAGAGACTTTTTTGTGTCTTGTAAGTAATCTCGCAAATCCCACACTTGGAGGGCGGACACAAAATCATTAAAATGTTTTGCATATTTTTGTAAGCATTGGAATGTTCATTCCGGGTGCCGAAGTAAAGCAAGGTGTGCGGCCAGAAGTGAGGATTCCGAGTACAGGAACAATAGGAACTACTATGGCAGAATAAACATGTACAGCCATATGGATGGGGGGGAGTATTCTCTGAACAAGCACTCACAACAGAAATTCAGGCTTTTGGGACTTCACTGACTGCATGCTTGCTCCAAGTCAGATTTCACTGGCTGTATGCTTGCTCCCGGGCACACTACACTGGCTGCATGCTTGCTCCTGGGCAGACTACACTGGCTGGATGGATGCTCCATCCATATCAGACTTCACTGGCTACAGGCATGCACAAGAGCAGACGTCACTGGCTGCATGCTTGCTCCAGGGCATACATCACTGGCTCTGTATGCTTGCTTCAGGTCAGACTTCATTGGCTGCATGTTTGCTCCAGGCCAGTAGGAGAGGGCAGGGCTGAACATTCTTTTGACAAGCACTTGGAACAGAAATTCAGGCATTTTGGACTTCCCTGGCTGCATGCTTGTTCCAGTTCAGACTTAATGTCTGCATTCTTGCGTTAGGTCAGACGTCAATGGCTGCATGCTTGTTCCAGTATAGATTCACTGGTTACATGCTTGCTTCAGGTCAGACTTCACTGACCGCATGCTTGCTCTGTCAGACGTCACTGGCTGCATGCATGCACAACAGCAGGCATCACTGGCTGCATGCTTGCGTCAGGTAAGATGGCATTGGCTGCATGCTTGCTTCAGGGCAGACATCACTGGCTGCATGCTTGCTTCAGGTAAGATGGCATTGGCTGCCTGCTTGCTTCAGGGCAGACATCACTGGCTGCATGCTTGCTCCAGGTCAGACTGCATTGGCTACATATGTTCTCCAGGTCAGTGGGAGGCAGGGCTAAGCATTTTTTTTTTTTTCTTCAAGCACTCAGGAAGGAAATTCAGACATTTTTGGATTTCCTTGGCTGCATGCTTGTTCCAGTTTAGACTCACTGGCTACATGCTTGCTCCAGGTCAGGCTGCATGAGTGCTCCAGGTCAGTGGGGGGCAGGGCTGAGCATTTTTTTGACAATCACTCGGGAAGGAGATTTGGGCATTTTGGATTTCCCTGGCTGCATGCTTGTTCCAGTTCAGACTCACTGGCTGCATGCTTGCTCCAGGTCAGATTGCATTGGTTGCATGCTTGTTCCAGTTCAGACTCACTGGCTGCATGCTTGTTCCAGCTCAGACTCACTGGCTGCATGCTTGCTCCAGGTCAGATTGCATTGGCTGCATGCTTGTTCCAGCTCAGACTCACTGGCTGCATGCTTGTTCCAGCTCAGACTCACTGGCTGCATGCTTGTTCCAGCTCAGACTCACTGGCTGCATGCTTGTTCCAGCTCAGACTCACTGGCTGCATGCTTGTTCCAGCTCAGACTCACTGGCTGCATGCTTGTTCCAGCTCAGACTCACTGGCTGCATGCTTGTTCCAGCTCAGACTCACTGGCTGCATGCTTGTTCCAGCTCAGACTCACTGGCTGCATGCTTAGTCCAGATCAGACTCACTGGCTGCACGCTTGCTCCAGGTCAGATTGCATTGGCTACATGATTGTTCCAGATCAAACTCACTGGCTGCATGCTTAGTCCTGATCAGACTTTACTGGCTGTATGCTTGCTTCAGGTAGTGTTGCCACCTCATCCCTGTAAAACCGAACACATATGAATTACACAGGTTCTGTGGCTGATTAAGGTGGTAATGAAACTCATTTGGTGCCTTATCTGCATTAAAGAAGCCTCAGAACCTGTGTAATTCATATGTGTTTGGGTTCAAAGGGATGCGGTGGCAACCCTAGCTTCAGGTCAGATTGTACTGGCTGCATGCTTGCTCCAGGTCAGTCTTCACTGGCTGCATGCTTGTCCAAGTTCAAACTTCAAGCAACCCTTTAAAAAAATATATATTTTTTTTGCTGATCTCCAACAGCCTCTTTGCAGCTTCTTCCTGTCTGTATATAATCCAGTCCTGACATTTCTCAGGGTGGGCTTCCAGCCGGTGATAACAGATCCCTGTGTGATGTTTGCTGGGCCCATCCTCCATGGAACGCCTGTGTGGCCGGGTGACAACACAGGAGTACAATTGAAAGCAAGGGTGTGTTGTCAGATATTGCCAATCCCATTTCTTGATAGCCACTAGAGGGAGCATTCACTATTCTCTATGAAATATATTGGTAAAAATAGGGAACAGCAAGCGTATAAAACCTGAAACTCTCATCGAATAAATTACCTTCAGGTTAATGTTACAGTAATAACAGAACCCGTTCTGGGAATACTCTATAATTTCCTTTTAATATAAAGAAAGATTAGTCATTTGTGCACAGTTATTCAAAGAACACGTAAACAGACCAATTGCATGTATTTACATTAGTCTGGACTTTTTCTTTAATTAAAAGCTATTATTACATCATAAATAGGAAGGCGAGCTGAAAATACCTTTTTTCTTTTTTTTTTTTTTCGTAACGCTGATAAACAGAAGCATCTTGTGCTTCCACTTTATAATCCAGGGAATTGAGCTTCCTACAAATATCCCAGCAATCCCGGAGGGACCCAGGCAGTGATTAATCTAGTCACGGCAGTGTACATAGCATCTCGGAACAATGTATGCGTACACAGAAACACATGAATAATGAGGAGTACAGGAGACAAGGACGAGACTGTGGAGAAGGGATCTCTGCCCCGCAGCTCTCGCAATCTGCGATGAATCCAGGTCTTTTCTCCTGCATAATAAGCCCATCGTACAATCTGAGGAAACCAAAATGGTTTTATGGTGTTTGCAGAACTGCTGCAGAAAATAAATCCGGTACAATTGGGTTCCAGCCGCTGTTGAGGAACCTGCAGCAAAACACCGGGGGTCATAAATGTTGCACAAATAGTTGGGTCCCCAATCCTTGAGGGTTAGGCTCGTTCACATCTTGCAATGTGGGATCGTGGGCAGAATCGCCGAGAATCTGCCCAGGATTCTAAACCGCTGCACAACGTGGGGTGCCATTATCCTTAACCCCTTCACGCCTAAGGGTAAAACAAATCTAAATGCCTGAGCACAATTCTGCAACGTTAACCATTTCAATACCGGGCAATTTTACACCTTCCTGCCCAGGCCATTTTTCAGGTTTCAGCGCTCTCACACTTTGAATGACAATTGCACGGTCATACAACATTGTACCCAAACTAAAATTTTATCATTTTCTTCACACAACTAGAGTTTTCTTTTGGTGGTATTTAATCACCGCTGGGGTTTTTATTTTTTGCTAAATTAACAAAAAAAGACCAAAAATTTTGAAAAAAAAAAGTTTTTCTTTGTTTCTGTTATAAAAGTTTGCAAATAAATAATTGTTCTTCATAAATTTAGGCCGAAATGTATTCTGCTACATGTCTTTGGTGAAAATAACCCAAATTAGGATGTATTTTTTAGTTTGTAGGAAGGTTATAGAGTTCACAAACTATGGTATAGATCTGAAAATTGATCAATCCTGAAGTACTGACAGCCAATCTAATTTCTTGAGGTCCAAGAAAGTCAGAACAGTACAGATATCCCCCAAATGACCCCTTTTTGCAAAGTAGACAGTCCGACGTACTTCATAAGAAGCATGGCGAGTTTTTTGAAGTTATATTTTCTTTGTCATTTTTCAGAATATGAAAAAGTTAAAAAAATTAGTTTCACTATTTTTTTTTTTACATATTGTCACCAGTGCAGTACTGCGTCATGATATAACTGGCATGGCGGTGATCAGGGACACTGACTGGTGACAGTATGAAAAAAAATATATATTTTTTTTATTTTTATTAATTTTTTTTTCTTTTTTTTAAGATTTATTTTTCATATTTCACTATGACCAAAGTAGTACAATGTTACCATAGTAACATTGTACTACTTTGGGGAAGTGATCAGTATTTTTTTTTTTTTTTCTTACACAATTTGCTTATAGCAAAGAATTACTTTGCTATAAGCAAGCATTTACCTGAATGACATCGATTCATTTAGGGTTTTTTTTTTTGTGCTTAGCTGTGATTTGGCCATAGCTAATCACATGACATGTGCATGTGATTAGCTGTGACCATTCACAGCTAGGCACTAGTATACAATGGATGGCATGAATGAAGCCATCCATTGTATACAACTGTCATGTGACCTGCTGTGATTGGTCACAGCAGGTCACATTGTACCGGCAACGGGGCCGATACTCAGATCTGTCATCGGTCCTGTCCAAGGTACACGGCCGGTGACAGATTGCACCGCTCTGCAGGAGCGCAATCTGCGCATGTGTGGGAGGACGCCATATGGCGTCCACCCGGAACGCTGATGACATTTGCCACCCGCCATTCGGACATAGGGTGGGCGGCAAATGGTTAACATGTGATAGTAATACTGTACATATCATCACAACTACTTTGTACATCCAGGTGGATTATACCGCGTTTTTTTCAGGACAAATTGGGCTTTCATTTGATGGTAAATGGTAATGGATAGCTACTATTTTTTTTTTTTTTTTATCAAAGGAAAACTGGTCCAAAATAGTAAAAAGAAATTGTTTTTTTTTTTATTTAGCTGTGTGTTTCTTGTTATGACCATAACCTACCTCCATAGAACAACCCAAAATAAATTCTCCAGCTCCAGATCGCAGCGATACCATACATGTGTATGTTATTTGTTGTTTGTACCCGTAGTACAGCCCAGAAACAATAGTGCGCATTTTGTTTTTGTCTTTTTTTTCTTTTTACCTTAAACACACTGACACTGACATTAACGCTAACCGACACCATTTTTGTAAATCCTGACCTTTGACCCTGACCCAAACACTAACCCTGGCACTGAACTAGATCAAACCTTGATCTAGGTATTTTTCTTTAGTTTTTCTTTTATTTTTTAATATTTATTTATCTTTTTTGTTTTTTTTTTTAAACATCGATCGTTAGAACGGGACCCGGGGCTCTCAGTGACACCACGGTCTTTGTGCTGGGAGCGCGCCCCCAGCACAAAGACAGGTACGCAAATATGCGGCCCCACGGAAAAAAGCCCAGTTCTGTGAGCCTGCATATTTGTGTGACATCGGCGTCAAGGGGTTAAAGTGTTCCTAAACCCACAACAGTAAAATCAGTCTGTATATGCAGCAAATATAAAAATTATATAAGCGAGTGCAAAATTGTGAACAAGTATAAATCTGAATATACAGGCAGCTGCTGGCACTTCGGGGCTTAGGTAACAGACCCAATAGAAATGTGTAAAAGAGTAAAGTGCAGCACTATAAATGCACAAATAATATGAAAATATATATACGGTGATTCTAATAAAATATATATATGCAAAAGAATAAAGTGCTATTAAGTGCAGTTGTGCATATAGGTGAGTCAGTCAATGTCCATGATATATCTATAATCCAATCCGCAAACAATGAATAATAACAGTCCTCAGATTGATTGCAATACATCCAAGTGAAAAAGTGCAGATGTGCATATATCCACAGAGGGAATTCACCACCTCAGACGGGTGTACACTCACCAGAAATTATACATTAGTAGGCATCTGTAATAATCTGTCACATCTGAGGGTGCAGGAACAGAGAGGCAGTTTAGGGGTTAATCCTACAGCATCATCCGTGTATAGGTGAGGCGAGTATCCCTTGTACTGGGAAAGATAGCTCAACCACAGGAGCCAGAGATGCTAATATAGTGTAGTATTTATTAATCACATAAGATTTACAAGTAGTAAGAACGTTTCACGTGTAGTAAGGTAAAAAACAGGTACCAAGATGGCCACCGCTCCATGGCGGCGTGACGTCAGCAATGTAGGCTCCATCCAACGTGTTTCGTGTAACCTAGGGGGTTAATCCTCTGCAAAGGCCGTTTGATCCTGACTTCTCTGCACCTCCTCTTGTTCAAATATCCACAACTTATCTCCTGATGAGACAGACTGAACCGTAGCCACTGAGCCTTTTCTGACATGCTCAGTTTAGTGTGTATTGGTAGAAAGGTGTTTTTTTTTTTTCTTGGGAGAGTGCATGTGGTTAGCACAGGGCCAATCAGCACTGTCCAGACAGAGGGTCTGGGGTTATGCAGCCTCATAGGACAGTCAGAGCAGAATAAAAACTCCTACAAGATTAAGCAGTGCTCTGCAGAACACTGATAGAAGTCACAAGACTGCTCTAACTTCTGATGAGAAAAGGTATTTAGCAGTTGATATTTACTAAAATATTTTACTGCCTGAAGAGTTTTGACCTGGAGCCACTCTGTGCAAAACCATTGTAAACCATGTTTTTGTGTTTTGGAGAGAACGCTACACAATTTGTTTTTTTTTTTTGCATTCTTGCTGTGGGTTGGGAAACAGTAAAAGTGACATTTACAAATTAAAAAAACGCACCAGCCCCTAAAGTTCCCCCAAAATACATAGCAGACTCTTGGAGGGGTCTGTGAGCTTTTTATTTTTTTTTAAGACGCCCGCAATGGGGTTGACTTACTAAAACTGGAGATTGCAAAATCTGGGTCAGCTGTGCATGGTAGCCAATCCGCTTCTAACTTCAGCTTGCTCAATTAAGCTTTGACAAAAAACCTGCAACCTGATTGGTTTCTATGCACAGCTGCACCAGATTTTTTGCACTCTCCAATTTTAGTAAATGTCTTTTGCTGGCATTTTTAAACACTTTTTTCCCATGTAAATGTCAGTGCTGCTGCAGAAATTTCTGTAAATCACAGAGATGCGCTTCTTCAGAGGCAGTATTAGGGCATCCCTGAGGCATGCTTTTAAGGTATTGGGCATTTATTTTAGATTTCACTTTAAGCATTTAAAAAAATTATATCTCCTGGCTGAATGGATTTTGTTTTTACATTGGTACATAATCCCCAGGGCAGTGCCCACCGCCATGCTATTTTTAATTATTTATTATTATTATTATTGCTATTATTTTCTTGCCTATTAGCCCAGAAAATATACATTTTTAATTTGACAGATTCAGCTCCAATTGATTTCAATGTGGTTTCAGGTTCGACATCTAAACTTCTTTGAAGTTCACTTAGCACTGATCGGATCGAACGTAGGGCAGTTTACACTCATCTCTAGTTAACATAAACAACAATTTAAGTACTTTTGAAAGACAATTATTGAATCTCTGATGGCGTTATTGAATGTATTGACATATTTTTTTGTACAAATGTTCATATGAAAATCTACCAGCATATAGCCAACTTAAAGCAGAGTTAAAGTCGCATTGTGAAAAAATAAAATCAGCGGCTACAAAAATTGTAGCTGCTGACTTTCAAAAAACAGCTACTCACCTGTCCATCCATCCCGTGGTGTCCTCCCTGCAGCCCGTTTCACCAGCCACCCGGTGTTGGCATCTTCAATGTGACAGCTTGCGGCTTCACAGCTGGGTACCCACTGCGCATGCACGAGTAGCATTGTGCTTTCTGATTGGTCCTGTAGTCTTCCGGGACCTGTCACGTGTCCCAGAAGACTACGAGGAGGGAGGGGGAGAGGACAGTGTCTGATAGCCTAGGTGATCGCAGCAGAAGTGGTAGCAGGTACCTGTCAAATTCAGGTACCCGCTCCGCCCCCCAAAAGTCAGAATCCTTAATGGGGACCAGTCTTTAAAGTGGAACTTCCCCTGTTGGGTGGCGCTCCGCTTTAAGAGTTACTCTTCCCAAAAGGAAACACAGACAGTAATACAATGGCTCTAACCCTTCACCTATCAGCCCAAACCTAGGAAAAATGTTAGAGTCTCAAATAATTGTTGGATGGCCTTAAAAGGTGGAAATTGTTTGACCTGTGAAGATTAGATCTTTTTTTCAAAGTTTCCAAAAGCCCAAATACGGTATGTTTGACCCTAAATCCTTTACATCTAATTGTAATCTCAACAGGGGATTTTAGCTGTACCATTCACTTGCAGCATGCTCTTGAGTATTGATATGATACTTCGTATTTGCACTAACAGGTACATTTCTGGACAAGCTTTCTTGGAGAACCGTCTTCTTCTAAGGTCCAGGCAGTACTACTTGGACCTTAGAAGGGGATAACTTTCTCAATGAATGTAAAGTGTTCTATGATTGATTGGACAAGGTGAAGAGGGGAGTGGTGATATCATGATCTTCACCTCATCAAATCAGAGAATGCTTTGTGTTCCTTCGGAGAATGGAAAGTGTCCTCTGAACAGCACCATGCCGAGCAAGTAACGTCCTGTGCGCAGTAAGCAGCAGGGCAACTGCTTGGCACAGGACCTGTAAGGTAATGGCTATCACAGTAGTAGTGGTGCCTACTACAGTCATTTTCAGCTTCAACAGGGAGCCCACAGGTATGGCACATATTGGACCAAGCTGGACCAGTGTCTTGATTTGTCATACCTGGAATTCAGCTTCAACTGGTATTGCAAACAAAAAAAAAAGCCAGAATAGTAGTCAACAATGGTGCAACCGCAAGCAGAAGCCAAATGGTGGAGAAGAAATATTTTTGCTGCCACCTGCATGGACCAACTCTAGGTACTTCTCCTTTGTCTATTCTAGCTGCTTATGATGTCCTCCCATAGTGCCGTATTATTGCCTTATGTCATGATTGACTTAAAGCACACCAAGAAATTTCTTTGAAGACATCCCCCATAGAAAAAACAGTGAATATATTTAGAAGCAGAAGTCCTAAGAATAACCTTGAACGAATCGGTTGAAGAAAAATCAGTTTATTTAATAGTGAGACTGAGAGGCTTCTGATAGAACGTCAGCCTTTTGTCATTTCATTTACTTTGACTTTGCAATATAAAGCTAGGAAAAGCTAAACCGAACTTACTGTCAAGGGCTCGTTGCCAAAAAAATGATGTGTACTTGTCAAGAAAAAAAAATCCCCCTTTGAGATGTGAGGATAGTACAGCTAGAGCGTTTCGGAAAATAAATTCGAGGGAGTTTGCTGTCCTCGGTCTTCTATTGTCTGTATCAATGCTGGTTATGCAGTTGCGTTGTGGACGTGCCTTGAATCTTAATTGGAAGGAAACTTTGAAAACAGTTTCAAGGCAAGTCAATGTGCCATCGCAGAATGGGAAGTTATTATCTTAGGGAATGTTAATGGCTGGAGAGGATTCCGGTTAGCAGCTGGCAATTAGAAATTTGCTGATCGTCAGCAAAACAAATTGAGCGGCGTTAAACAGAAAGGACCGGTTCACCTCTGTACAATGCAATTGTTTATACAAGAAGGTAACCTGGTACAATTATGGCTGTTCTGTAATTATATGGTGACATTTTCAGTTTTGTAGCTTAATTGATTTCTTAGGTAAGAAGTTTGGGCAGTAATGTGCATTAAAGAACAAATGGCTCTGTGGTTTCCTATGAGAGATGTCTAAATATAACCTAAGGAGGGTTGTACTTTAGTTTCTTAAAGGGTCCGTGCATCCGGAACTGATATGTTTTAGAGAGCTAATACATCTGCCAGTTTCTTATATCTCTTAAAATATAGGCATAGCCAAAACTTTTTACTCTAAGGCTACATGCACATGGGCATATGAATTTATGCTCCAAATATGCTGTCAGATGTTAGTACAAAAAAGTGTCCTTTTAGGGCTCGTTCACACTTGGCTGTTTTACCAACGCTTGCCAAACGCCCCTATAGCGTTTGGCAAGTGTTGGTCCGCCATTTGCCGAGCGTTTTTTAACGCTCGGCAAACGCCGCATGCGCGGTTTAGCGGCAGTTGCTAGGCGTTTGCTGAGCGTTAAAAACGCCCCACAAACATCTATAATGCAGTTTGAATGGTGTTAACGCTCCGCAAATGCGTCGCAACCGCCGGCCGGGCGTTTGCGGAGCGGCACCATAGACTAGAATAGGAGGCTTCAACGCCTCCTGACTCGGCCAGAGGCGTCCGTTTTGCCGCAACGCGACACGACGCAAATGCTCCCGTTAGAACAGCATGTGCTGTAATATGCAGAATTGGCAGAGGCGTTTGGGAAGCAGTAAAAACGCTTCCCAAACGCCTCTCTGCCACCTGCATACAACGCTAGTGTGAACGTAGCCTTAATGTCACGTGTGTGCGCTTCTGTGCGTTTCAACCATATGGCGTTCAGTGTAAACTCATTCTGTTAGCTAGAATATTAATTTATCCTAGCCAGTGGAATACATTTACATGCAGGTGTTTTGCGTGTTTATGTTTGTACGTGTGTTAATTATGCTCACAAGCTCCTCTCCAAATACAGCTTTGAGGCAATTTTTATGCCTCTAAACACTGCTCTTAAAATATGGATCTAAATGGTGAAATGCATGGCCACATAGGCTAACATTGCACTGAATTTAAAGGTATAAAAAAAAGCGCCAAAGCAGCGTGCCCTAGCTGGCAGGGAGAACTGTGCAATTCACATGCAATTCAATGCTGAGCAATCTGAGCCTATTCATTTTGAATGGGCTCAAATCACACCACTTTGCAGCAAAGTAGTGCATGCATTTTAGAAACCCACTGCAACCAGATTGTATAGTAATGCAGCGTTCTTTTATGCTAATGAGGCCTTAAAGTGGTTCTAAAGACTGAATGTTTTTTACCTTCATGCATTCTATGCATGAAGGTAAAAAACCTTCTATATGCAGTTCCCCCCAGCCTCCCCAGTACCTACCTGAGCTGATTCTCGGTCCAGCGATGTGCATGACAGCAGCAGCTCCCGCCTTCCTCATTGGCTCAGACATTGGCTCCAGCTGTTGTTAATCACAGCCAGTGGAGCTGAGTGAGGGGGCGGGACTGAACCACGCTCTGTGTGTCTTATAGACGCGCAGAGCCAGCTCGGGAGCGAGCATGCACAAGTGTCCCCATAGCAACTGACTTACTAAATAATAATAATACATTATATTTATAGGCACCTTTCAGAACACCCGAGATCACCTTGCAAAGATAGCAACAGAGCAAAAAAAAAAAAATATACATTACATAAACATTAATTGCAAAACAAATAAAAGAAATCAAACAGAGTATGCTATTTTAAAATGATGAGTTTTGAGATGTGATTTTAAGATGGGTAAGAAGTCATTGTTGCAGATGTCAGGTGCCAGGGTGTTCTAAAGTCGGAGGGGGGGCAGAGTGGCTAAAGGCTTTCAGTCCCATAGTGGTCAGGCAGAAGGATGGAACATTGAGGTGGATGGAAAACGAAGACCTGAGCGTGATATGCAAGAGTTCAGAAAGATATGGAGGAATGAGGTTGGGAGGTTACTATGGGAGCACTCAACAGAAGAGAGGAGCCAGGAGTGCTGGTGGGGGACCCGAGAAAAGGAGGATCAGGGCTTCTCTGTGCATAAACATTGCACAGAGCAGATAAGCATAACATGTTTGTTATTTAAAAAAAATAAATACCTTTACAATCACTTTAATTGTACAGTGCAGGGAACAGGTTGGATATTCATAGACCCTGAGTTATAGGCTGGTACCTTCAGGTGATTGGGCACTGGCAAAACTTTGCTTGGCATATCCCCTGGGCGTACTCTTATAATCCCACCCCACTCTATGAGGTTGATTTACTAAAACTGGGCAAAATCTGGTGTAGCTCTGCATAGAAACCAATTAGCTTCTAGGTTTTTTTCGTCAGTGCCTAATTAAACAAGCTGAAGTTAGAAGCTGATGGACTACCATGCACAGTTGCACCAGATGTTGTACTCTCCATTTTCAGTAAGTCTACCCCTATGAACCCTCCAGGTTTTGCTAGTGTACATAGGTGATGGACCTCTTCTTCCCTATAGAAAATCTATCTGTGCTTAACCAGTTGTCCTTATTTTATTTGGGATTCTTCGATCAACTCTTCACTGCTATAATGATAGAAGCAATGTATCCAGAATCGTTTAACGCCTGGTAGTCAGTTAGGAACTGTAGTCGGATCCCACGCTGTGGGGATGTTGTTTTTGGCACTGGATCCTGCTTGGGTGCTCACCCTGGCACTGAGTAAAACACATTTTGGATAGAGTTGTTAAGGGTCAAAACCCTTGCAAGTTTATTTTTTGTTCTCTGTGTGCTGTTGAGGAAATTTCCCTTTACTTCCCGTGTTAGCGATGCAACAAGAATTTAGAGGAAATCCCCAAAAGTTAGGGAAATTCCTCCCTTATATGACATTCACACCTGAGCATATTGTCATGCAATTCCCGAAACATGACAACATGCAAGATGAAAAATCCCAATAGTCTCAATGGGTCCATTTACACTTGAGTGTTGTGTCATCTGTCACATGAAGCTTAATGTACATGAGCTTCTCCGGTTCATTTTTGGCCCCATCGACTTTAATAGAAGTGGCTATTATGCATGTTTTTCAGGTGCTCCTATTTAAAAGTCTGTGGAGCCAAAAATGCATGTTTCTGTTCTTGTACTATAAGTCACGCTATAAAAAGCTCAAATAAAGTGTGAATGGGGGCTTAGAAAGTTGTTCCCACTGGAAGATTTCCCTTCACCATCTTGTTATAGAAACAAACCTAAAATATTGTATATCCCATCCCTTTTTTCTCAGTGACAATAGATACCAGTAGAAATAGAGGGGTCAATCTCCCTAATGGATCACAGACAGAGAGTCTAACCATTCCCCAATCTATCCAAAAATGGAAAAAATGTTTTGACTAGAGATAGATACATAGAAACAGAGGCATAGAAAAGTGAAGACAGAACGAGACCGAGTGGTCCATCTATCCACCCATTTTTTTTCCTTAACTTTTTTGTCTAAGTATAGATTTATGTTTTTCCAAAGCATGTTTGAAGCTATTTACTGTTGACTGGCTCACTGCCTAAAGTGAGATATGCTTGAAAGACCCATTTGATGAAATTTATGCACTGAGCTTCTGGGTCTAAATGTCTACTGTACCCAATATCAATAGTTCTCACCATGATGGACTGAACATACAAAGGTGGGTGGGAGCAGCCAAAACAACAGGTGGATAGGAATAAAGTTGTAATTTATGGCATGGGAATTGTTCTGTATTGAAAACAAGAGAAACCAGGGACTGATGGAGCCCATCATCATGAAAGATCACATTTGATTTCATGGTCCCTTTAAGCTGAGGGTGTGCTGATGTCCAGATACCCTGTGAATCTAAGATCAAGAACTCTGGGACATGACCTCAGTTTGCAGAAGAAAAATTCATAACTAAACTCAGAAATGAAAACCTGAGCTACTCTTCATGTTGGCAATGCTTTCTGTATGCATCTCAAGGTTTCTTTTTTAACTTAGACAGGGGAATACTTTTGAAGAACACATCATCAACATCCATATTGAAGTCAATGTTCCTTATTCTGGCCTACATTTGTCCTGCAGTGATGAGCATTAAGTATGTACTCCAGAAGGGGAGCAAGGGGTGCTATCTTTTATACAAAATGGAAAACATTTCTAGTGTTTCTTTTCTACCCTACCCTGAAGACTATGGGTGTTGGGTCAAGGGCCAACACCTCTGTAGAATAAGAGCCTATCTAAGTCAACAAATGAAATACTTAATTAGGCCCTCAAGTTACATGGGGCCCTATTTATAATTATCTCTATCTGCTCTCCGTTATACAACGTAGCAATTCTCCAAACTGAAGACTGGATTTTATGGCAAAATTTAGGCTGCAGTGTGTTGCAGAATTCTTTCTGCTTGGAGGAGAGGTTTGTTTGATAGGTCACATGACCAGGCTCTTGTCCCTTTTTTGTCTTACTTATATAACATCCTTGTCCTTTGTAAATAGCCTTCATAGTTTTGGTAAACCTAAAGACATCTTTTTGTTACATTTTGTAAATGTAAGGTGTGACAAATACCTAATTATCTTTTTCTTTTATTCAATGGACGTCTTCTGGAAGGTATGCAATGATCATCCATCTCATATTGGGCTGCTGTTTGATGTATGAGGTTCAGAAGAGGGGAAAGCCAAGAGTGAGGAAGAGAAATGAGAGGAACAAGAGAGGCAAACCCAAGGTCAGGCCGCTATGTCAACTAACAGGGAGGGGCAGGACCGGCACTAGAATTTATGTTCCCGGGATTTAAAGGCGTGCGGTATCATAGGGCAAAGACAGGACAAACACCAGGGAAGGAACTGTAGGTGAGCTAGAGGGCATGTTGACATGAAAGAAAAAAACTCCTAATACCGGGAAAAAAAAGACAAAAGACGCAGGTGGAGATGGGTGAGATGGAATGATAGGATTCTATTAAAATCAGGACAGTGTGGGTGAATTACTACTGAAATATCTGCCTGTAAGCAGAATCTCTTTAGGGGTCACATCACAGGGAAAAGGAAAGAAATTATAAGCAAGGTTTCATTAAGTGAGATTTATATTTTAATCACTATAAAATTTTCTGCAAGCTGGGGTCCAGGTTCTGTGGAGAACAAAAACTTAAAGGGAAACGCTGATGCCTTTTCAGCTGAAAAAAAAAAAAAAAAAAAAAAAAATATATATATATATATATATATATATATATATATATATTACACATTATATACAATTTACAAAGCTATTTCATTTATTTTATCAATTTTTTTTTTGTTGGTATTAAAGATAGAACTCTGTATCTACAGGTTTTTTTTCTGATTCTGGTATAATTTGGGTGGGGCTTAACCACGTCAAGTGCGGACACTTTCACCCCCTTCCTGCCCAGGCCAATTTTTAGCTTTCAGTGCTATCACACTTTGAATGACAATTGCGCGGTCATGCAACACTGTACCCATATTAATTTTTTATTATTTTTGAGTCAGATACAATTTTATTTTGGTGGTATTTATTCACCACTGGGATTTTTTTTGCTATATAAATGAAAAAGTTCAAACAGTTTGAAAATAAAATGTTTTTCCTATAAAATTTTGCAAATAAATAATCTTTCTTCATAAATCTTGGCCAAAATGTATTCAGCTATCTTTTTAGAAAAAAACAAAAAAAAACCCCAAATTAGTTTATAACCAAAAATGCTAATTTTTCAAAAAATGTTTTTACATTTTTTTTTTAATATTATTATTTATGGGGTTTTTTGTGTTTTTTTAACATGCTGTCACCCTAGCAGTACAGTGTCACCATAGTGACACTATACTACTTGTGAGGGTTGATGAAGGTTTTTTATTTATTTTTTTTACACTGATTGCTTTTACATCCATAAAGGCTGTAAAAGCAATCATTTCTCCTTCTCTCTGGCTGCATTCTTACAGCCATTGAGAAATACTGTGAGAGCTATGATTGGTCACAGCTTGTCACATGGTACAAGGATGTTGTGAATAGCCTTGTACCATATGACCTCTGTGATCATTCACAGATTTCACACGTAGTAAGCAATGATGTCAGACGTTACATCTTGCTTACTACTATTCATGTGATCACTGATTGGCCAATCAGTGATCACATGATCGGGAACTCACAGGTCCCGTACAGTGATCAGTCTTCTGCTGTGTCCTCCAGGCACAGCGGGCAACAGATCGCGGTGCCGTGCGCTCCCAGGGAGCGCGCACAGGCAGGGAAGCAGGAGGACGTTTATAAACGGTGGTTAAAGCTGAATTCCAGCTACACCTGAATACGCAACTGAAATACATACAGGTGAAACTCAAAAAATTTGAATAATGTGCAAAAGTTCATTTATTTCAGTAATGCAACTTAAAAGGTGAAACTAATATATGAGATAGACTCATTACATGCAAAGCAAGATAGTTCAAGCCGTGATTTGTCATAATTGTGATGATTTTGGCTTACAGCTCATGAAAACCCCAAATCCACAATCTCAGAAAATTAGAATATTGTGAAAAGGTGCAATATTCTCAGCTCAAAGTGTCCCACTCTAATCAGCTAATTAAGCCATAACACCTGCAAAGGGTTCCTGAGCCTTTAAATGGTCTCTCAGTCTGGTTCAGTAGGAATCGCAATCATGGGAAAGACTGCTGACCTGACAGTTGTGCAGAAAACCATCATTGACACCCTCCATAAGGAGGGAAAGCCCCAAAAGGTAATTGCAAAAGACGTTGTATGTTCCCAAAGTGCTGTATCAAAGCACATTAATAGAAAGTTATGTGGAAGGGAAAAGTGTGGAAGAAAAAGGTGCACAAGCAGCAGGGATGACCGCAGCCTGGAGAGGATTGTCAGGAAAAGGCCATTCAAAAGTGTTGGGGACTTTCACAAGGAGTGGACTGAGGCTGGAGTCAGTGCATCAAGAACCACCACACACAGACGGATCCTGGACATGGGCTTCAAATGTTATATTCCTCTTGTCAAGCCACTCCTGAACAACAAACAACGTTAGAAGCATCTGGGCTAAAGAAAAACAGACCTGGTCTATTGCTCAGTGGTCCAAAGTCCTCTTTTCTGATGAGAGCAACTTTTGCATCTCATTTGGAAATCAAGGACCCAGAGTATGAAGGAAGAATGGAGAGGCACACACTGCAAGATGCTTGAAGTCCAGTGTGAAGTTTCCACAGTCTGTGTTGATTTGGGGAGCCATGTCATCTGCTGGTGTTGGTCCACTGTGCTTCATTAAGTCCAGGGTCAACGCAGCTGTCTACCAGGAGATTTTGGAGCACTTCATGCTTCCTTCCGCAAACGAGCTTTATGGGGATGCCGACTTCATTTTCCAGCAGGACTTGGCACCTGCCCACACTGCCAAAAGCACCAAAACCTGGTTCAATGACCGTGGGATTACTGTGCTTGATTGGCCAGCAAACTCACCTGACCTGAACCCCATAGAGAATCTATAGGGCATTGCCAAGAGAAAGATGAGAGACATGAGACCGAACAATGCAGAAGAGCTGAAGGCCGCTATTGAAGCATCCTGGTCTTCCATAACACCTCAGCAGTGCCACAGGCTGATAGCTTCCATGCCACTCTGCATTGAGGCAGTAATTGCTGCAAAAGGGGCCCAAACCAAGTACTGAGTACATATGCATGCTTTTACTTTTCAGAGGTCCGATATTGTTCTATGTACAATCCTTGTTTTATTGATTGCATGTAATATTCTAATTTTCTGAGATTGTGTATTTGGGGTTTTCATGAGCTGTAAGCCATAATCATCACAATTCTGACAAATCACGGCTTGAACTATCTTGCTTTGCATGTAATGAGTCTATCTCATATATTAGTTTCACCTTTTAAGTTGCATTACTGAAATTAATGAACTTTTGCACGATATTCTAATTTTTCGAGTTTCACCTGTATATGGGAAATGTTTTACCTGTCAAATAATTTGTATTTTTGTCAGCCCAGTCTTTATATTTACATAGTCCTTACAGACTGCATAGTTGGGGTATGATGTTACTTTTCTCTGATGCAGTTGTGCATTACAGTTTGGTCATCTCCCCACCTCCTTGAATGTACAGGGAAGGAGAAGCAGCAGGCTGATGAGGCTAGCTCTCTTCTCCTGTCAGCATTGGCCTCTAGTGCTGCCGCTCCTTTTCCAATGTCCCTGTACAGGGGATTACAGTGGACCGATACCCAAGTCAAATTCAGTTGTTCACGCCATTTGCAATTTAACCCCATCCCACTCAAGTTTTTCTAAGTTTTCCACATGGAATCAGTGGAGGCCTCTTTACATAAGGAATCACGGGTCCAAAAATTCTTTGATGTCTGGGAATCTTTTATTCAAACCTTGCCTGTGGATACACAACATTTTTAATATCTAACCTAATCACAATGTTAACTAATGACCCACCAACTGACGCTCCACTTTCCAATTAAATTGAACTATACTCCCCAGTTTATCACATGAGGCCTCCTCCTCTTCCCTCCATCTGCTAATTGCGAGGCTGACCGCTATCCACTCTGATGCTCATTAAAGTGTTACTACACCCACAACAGTAATATCAGTCTGTATATGCAGTAAAGCATGCTTGTTATACTCCTCCTGTGCTCCTTCATCCAGGGCACTCTGATACAGGAGATGTGCTACTTGCCAGATCACCAGGTGAAAACAGAGGTGAAAAAAGACTAATAGAAAACTAGTGCAGCCACCACATCTAATGATTAGTAAGCTGCAATATATTACCTTTTTGGTTTTGCTTTTATTACCGCTTTCAAATAATCCATCAGCTATTATTTTGAAATCCAATGCCCTCAGCATGTGTATTTTTTGCTCTTTTTTCATTCCTGACATTTTCAGATGTCTTAAAGCTTGTCATATGAGATGGGGTTTCTCTTCTGCTTCTCCCAGCTGGGTGGCCCCCAGTGATGTAAAGAGTAGTGATGATGTGATGACACTTTCTACATTATTACACTGTGAAGGCAAGGCATTGTGCTGACGCTCCCTTAGGGTATAAGCTCATGTCACCCTGCACTCATAGTATGTCCTCAGTCTTCTGGGTCGGCATTGGACATTTAACCTGGAAGGATCAGGACATTTAGCAGCAAAGAGGAATTGCTGCAGGTGACAGCGCTGAAGAGTAGGTAAATATTGCAGCCAGAGCTGCTGTTTTAACATTTTTCCTGAGTTGGACTTAAAGCATAACTAAACCCGAAAATATACTCCCCTCCACCTTCCAGCAATGTGGCAGTTACATTTCCCGCTGGCCACTGTCACCTTCTCCAGGCTTCTCAGAGTGCCAGGTTTTTGGCCTCTTGATTGGCCGGCGGGGGATGATGTCATCCTGTGCATGCACATGGGAGTAAGTCGTCCCTACACAGCCAAAGTGTGCTGGGAATGAACACCGAGCTGCGCATGCACAGCTCAGTTTACATTCGGTAGAAAACTGCTAGAAGGCAAGTACGTTTTTATTATTTCAGAAATATATAACATGTCTCTTATGCAATAAAAAGCTTCCTTCTTGCAGTTTTTGAAAAGTTAGGTTTAGTTCCACTTTAATGCAAATCTGTGCTTTGCCCATGGAGGTCAAATAAACGGAATCACTTTAGTAACCTCCTTCGCAGCACATACTAATTTTTCCTTTGCTCCCCCACTGCTCCATTCAGGTGCTGGAAGCAAAGAAGACCATGTGTAATTGGGAAGTCCTTCTACTTGGAACTTCAACAGGGTGGAAGGCTGTCTCTTTACCCCCATATGAGTGCCAATCACCATGCACCATTGCATCACATGAGAGTGAGGGAAGTGAGTCACATGCTTCTCCATAGCCAATAGTTATGGGTATTTTCTTTGCTCCCGGCAGCTGCATGGAGTGATGGGGGAGCAAATGAAAGGTGAGTATGTCCACAGGTTTGATGAAACTAAAAGTTGAGGGCTGGTTCACAAATGAATTGCACAGGAACAAGGTCCACATTCCTGCGCGGTTCCTGTGCAACACAGTTTTCAGCACAATCATTTAAAAGGGCTGAAATTACCCTGGATCGTGCCTAGTGGCATCACTAGGGTTGGTGCCACCTGGTGCAGTAAAACATGGTGTCGCCTCCCCCCCCCGAATACTTTTTTCCCCATATAACACAGTATACTATGTTTTTGTTATGAATGAACATGAGCTAAATCAGTACTGAACACTTACTGTGTGCATTCAGTACAGGAAGGGGCTAGTAAATGACTTATTTACTAGCCCCTTCCCCTGCTCTCCATCCTGAGGATTAGGATTCCCTCTGTGTACCCGCAGCAGCCAGAAGGAGAGGGAAGCCGGTGCAGCTGTGGGAGGGGGGCCCAGGCACACGGGGGGAATCAGGTGTGGGCAGGACAAGGAGGATGATTTGAGCAACAAAACATGGTATCACCCTCCCTCCCCCCAATAATATTTTTTTTCCCATATAACACAGTTTACTCTGCTTCAGTTATGAATAGGCACAAGAGTGATCAGTTTCAAACACTTACTGTGTTCATTCACTAAAGGAAGGGGCTGGTAAATTATATACATATTGGGACATCGACACAATTCTAACATTTTTGGCTCTTTACACCACCACAATGGATTTGAAATTTGTAATTCCTACACCGTTCACCTGATTTGGATGTAAATACCCTCAAATAAAAGCTGACAGTCTGAAGTTAAAGCACATCTTGTTTGTTTCATTTCAAATCCATTGTGGTGGTGTATAGAGCCAAAAATGTTAGAATTGTGTCGATGTCCCAATATTTATGGACCTGACTGTACATCCTGAGGATTAGGCTCTACTGCTCTCCTGCTCTACATCCTAAGGATTAGGATTCCCTCTGTGTACCCGTAGCAGCCGACAGGAGAGTGAAGCCGGTGGAGCTGCAGGAGGGGGCCCAGGCAGACAGGGGGTAATCAGATGTGGGCAGGACAAAAAGGAGGAATAGTGCAGCAGGGTTGGGGCAATTACAAAACAATGCCCTGTGTACATGTCTCTCCCTGCAGCAGCTGAAATCCGGTAGGAGGGTGAGAATCCGGCTTTCAGCTGCTGCAGAAAAAGACACAGACAAAGGGCATCATTCTCTAATCGCACCCCCCCTTTCCCCGCTGCACTTATTCTCCCTGCCATTGGGGCAGTGCCCAAATGGTCAGTCCACCCCTGGTACACTGCGTGCTATTACCTACGTATAACACTGATATCTGTACACTGAGTGGCACTCAGTGTACAGATATCAATGTTACATATAGGTAATGGCGCATAGAATCTAAATAGATCAGTGTTATTATAAAAAGGGAATAGCACCTGCTGTATGAGCACAATCACGGTCACACTTGCTACTGCACACTGCCTGGTATAGATTACAGTAGAGCGCACACACTAAGCTGCTGGTGACCTGGCAATCACTGATCTGCACACAAGGTAGGTTAACTGGAGACTCTGTATCATGCACCGCCTGGTGGCGTCTCTAGCAGCCCACAGCATGGGGTTCCTCAGGGCGCGGGGCCTAAGTCCCAATCTGCTTGTTCACCAGGGCCCCTGATGGTGGGGATGGACTTGGAGCAGACTGAGACCAGGTCGCGACCCCTGAGTCCGTCCGGCAATGGTAGAGAGCACCGTCAGGGGTGTGCGGGAAATGGAGTCTGACGTGAAGAGGCTGGCAAGCCTGGTAACAGGGACAGATCCGTGCGGGATGGATCATCAGGGTAACATAAAGCGTAGTCAGGCAGGCCAGGTCAGCAACGTGCGGGCAGCGAGGTACCTTAGGAGCAGGAAGAGAATGGTCAGGGTCACAAGCCGGGTTCAGCAACTAACAGGCAGTGCGGTACAGAGGATCAGGCAGAAGGATGGTCAGGTAAACCAGGGGTCAAGCAGGAGACAATCAGCAGGGTCAGGAACAATGCAGAGGTCGGCAACAGAAGCTTCACAGGATCAGATAACAGGAACAGAACAATAAAGACCAAACAGCAATTGACATACCTCCTGTCCCGTTTAAATAGCGCGTCCTGCGCTGTCAGTGGTGCCAGTCGTGTGTCCGCGATCACGAGTGCGCATGCGTGGCTGTCGCGATCGCCCAGGTCCCGCTGCTCGCTGGCTAGAGTGTATCGGTGATCTGCGCATGCGCCGCCCAGAGCCACTGATCCCTGACACTCTGTCACCTTGGGCTCCTTTCAGCATGGGCTAGATTGTGGCTCCATGGACCTCTCAAACAGGAGAAGTGGCCGGTGCGGTTGCCCCTCATCCCCACCATCCATCTTTTCCCAGCCAGGAGGGGTTCCTCCTCTCCCCACACTGCATCAACTGCGGGCAGAAACTGAGCATCGTGATTCACTGCTTTCTCCCGTCTCGAACATCCTCTTCCTTGGAAGTCAAGCTGTGGGCACCTCTCAGGATGGACTTAGTGTTCTGGTGTGAACGAGCCCCAGCTCACACTAGAATGTGGTGTGATCCGTGTTCGTTTCACACACCGCGTTCAAACCACACTGCCCTTGCGACCTACAGTGGATGTCAGTGCAATGTTAACAACAACCCAAATGCCAGTCACAAACACAGTGGGGTTTATTTACTAAACCCGGTTCACTCAGAATCTTGTGCATTTCTGCATAGAAACCAATCAGCTAAAAGGTTTTATTGCTAAGGCTTAATTGAACAAGCTGAGGTTAGAAGCTGATTGGCTGCCATGAACAGATGCACGAGATTCTGAGTGAACCGGGTTTAGTAAATAAACACCTGTATATTTTCCTGCAATGGATTGCATTGTTCACAATTACCATGAGATCCAGTCGGAGTGCATTTCCAAAAGAAGTGCATGCACTACTATTGAGATGCATTGCAATTTGAGCCCATTTAAAATGAACGGGCTCAAATTGAACTGAACTGAATTGCACAGGAATATGATGCACATTCCCGTGCAATTCATAGGCAATTTGCATGTGAATCGCACAGGAATGCGATGTGCATTCCGGTGCGACTCATAGGCAAGTCATAGTGTGAACCTAGCCAATAATAATTGATAATAATGAAGAGCAAAATACTTCCTTGTTGACTTCAGCCAGAGCTTGAAAGATTCGATCAGCCAGTCAGACACACAAGATCTGTATTAAACAGCTGCACGTGCAGAGCCAAGCTGTCCAGACTGCTTGTTTTTTCTAAATGTGTCCCGCTATATAATACCATCCACTTTTCTCCTCCTTATACGCTAGCTTGCCAAAAAATGAACTTTGCTACTAAAATGTAACCACTACTGAATAAAACTGAAAACAATTACATAAGTATTGTATAATGAAATGTATTTTAACCTATAATTACTATTGGATTTACCATGGAACAATAAGCCTTAATTCAGTTCTGGCTTCCTTTCCTCCTATACGCACACACTCTTTCTTGAAGATGTCTCTGTACTCCTCGACGACAGCTAACCATTGAATAAGGACACAGAGCTGAATAGTACTACAAAGAAAATTACATCTTTTGGCTGACACAGAGAGTAGTATAGTGGAATTTCCATTCTTCTTTAATTGCACACTTTCTTCCGCTGACTATCCAGCTATTTTTAAGTGTTGGTTGAAATGGTTGTATTAATGGTATTTAATGTAAGTGGAGGTTAAGCAGCAGACAGATAGTGAAGGCAATGGTAGGGTTAGAGGTCGTTGTAGTACATGTCATGAATGATGGCAGGCTTCCAGGCTCCCGCTCGCTTGTCAGATGGTATTTAGCTAAAGCAAACTGCTGTTATTAAAACGTATCTAAACTCAAGAACAAAAATGTTATATTTTGCATCTTACGAAGCCTGTCATATGATTGCTGCATTTGTTTTCATTTTTACCTTTATTTTCACCTGGTGATCTTGCCAGTAACATGCTTCCTGTGCTAGGGTGACCATGTTCAGTTGGTATACTATGTCTACGGAGGAGGAGCATTGTCATTGGACTACAGAACACTTCCCTTTCTCCTTTTCTACACAACATGGGGGAGGTGCTCTCTAGTCCACAGAGAGTAGTGGGGAAAAATACTTAACCCCAGTTCACACTAGACCGCAATGCAAGAAACATGCCATCCAAGAGATTTTCCCACACTGCGTTCAAATTACAATGCCCTTGCGATCTGCAGTGGGTGTCAGTGCAATGTTACTGGCACCCAAAACTCAGTGTGTTTTCCTGCACTGGACCACGTGGTGCAAAGCAACTATACAATCTGGTTGCAGTGGGTTTCAAAAATGCATGCACTACTTTGCTGCAAAGTGGTGTCATTTGAGCCCATTCAAAATGAATGGGCTCAGATTGCTCAGCATTGAATTGCATGTGAATTGCACAGAAATTTGGTGCACATTCATGTGCGATTTATATGCATTCACAGTGTGAACCGAGGTTAAGTGGTGACAGCAGAGCATATGATTTTATCAGCTCACAGGGTTTCTGGCGAGGTTAACAGAAAATTTTTACTCTAAGAGCTTGTTCACACATACATTGATTTCTGAAGAACAATCCATGTTCAAAATGCTCTTCAGAGGCCATTTGACTGGTGGTGAGGAGACATTGTGTTGCCTTACTTTAAGCTCTTGAACCTCACACTAAAACAATGCAACCGTGGCCCCATTCACTTGAAAGGAACAGGGATATAATTCCTGCTGCAGCATGTGTACAGTCTGGCTACTGTCTCTGCAGCTAAAGGAAGAGCTGTTGGGGGTGGTAAAAATGTGGCTGAGCCTCAGGATTTTATCAACCCCCAACCAGAAGTGCAAACAAGCTCTAACAGTTTCAATAGTATATTTAAAGGCTAACGCCACCTTTTGGACCAAATTTAGGGAGTAACATGGTACAAATGGGACCCCCACCACCCCTAAACCGCCACCATCAGCTCACCCTTTCCCCCTGGGGCCAAAGTATAGAGTTTTTTTCTCCCTTGCAGCCACTGTCACATTTGAAATTTGCCATCTTCCACTGCAGCAGACTGACTTGAAGTTCTTAATAGATCACCGCAGTCATTGACACTTCTTCCAGCTCTGTTACTGAACATCTCTACCTCCATATGGACATAGAGCTGGAGAAAAGTCTGTAGGAGCCTGGCATTACACCCATGGTCCACAGATAGCAGATGCAATGCTTTGCAGAATTATTTGCATAAAAATAAAAAATGCACTTTTTATGCTGCAAATTTATGAATGTTTATTTATTTTTATGCAAATAAGGTGAATCTAGCCGTCAATAGGCCAAAAAGAAGCAAATAGGAGAAGTTCATAGTTAAGGTTTTCATGCATTTTACATATCTTGAAACTCTATGAAGTAAACATTAAAAGCCCACCAAAAGCAACAGTAGTTTGCCTATAGCGGTAGAAGAATTCAAAGTATTTCCCTCCGAAATATAATATTTGAGGCTTGGGATTGGCTCCAGAATAAAGACATCTGTGTTTTTATACAATCAGAGTAAATCCAGATTAATATGAAACACAGTATTCGCCGAGTCCCAAACTTATCATCATTTGTCTCTTATGGTTCAGCTGTAGCGAGCTGGCGTGTGAATTATGTCTATTATACGTATAGTGGAATTTGGATATCGTTAGAAATATGTAAAATGTAAATGTGTTTGAATGACTCATTACCCACAATAAGGAATGGTGGAAAGAAGTTGGATTGACCCCATAAATATGGATTTGGAATGCTTGTGCCATTTTATTTGCTTCACTCTTTTAAAGCATGCTTAAAAACTTATGGTTAGTGTAATAAACTTCTGTCAGTAATGAAGTCTGTTACATTTAGATGCTTACACATATGCGTTGACTCTTTCGAAGCGCTGATATTCAGTTCTAGAATAGGGCCTGGAGCTAGATGGGCAGAATAGGCGGAAGGCCTGACATGACTAGGTTTGCAGGACAGGCTAGAGTAATGTAGGCTTAATGAAGTAGGTTTTGTTTTAACCGCTTCCCGTCCGCCCTATAGCAGAAATAATGCTACAGGGCTGCACGGGTGCAAAATCCCCTATATATACGTCATTTTGCATTTCCGGGTAGGGGGCGCGTGCGCCCTGCCCATGCCGCCATCCGTGGATGCCAATCACCGGGTCCCAGCCAATGATTACTCGCTGGCACCCGGTGATTACTGAGGATATCCAACGGGGAGCAGCACTGTTTCGTTTACAAAACAGTTCTCCCTGCCAGCTAGGGCACACTGCTTTGGTTGGCCGTGCACAGCACAGCCATCCAAAGCAGTGTGCTTACAGTGAAGCAGACAGACACCACCCCATAGTTAAACACACCCAGCACACAGTTAACCCTTTGATCGGCCGTCATGTTAACCTCTTCCTGCTCAGTGCCATTAGTACAGTGTCAGTGCTTTTTTTTTTAGCACTGATCACTGTATAGGTGTCATTGGGGATGTCAGTGACACCAAGTCAGTTCCCCCCCAATGTCAGAATGTCCGCCACAGTCCCGCAATCCCTCTATAAGTCGCTGATCACCACCATTACTAGTAAAAGAAAAAAAAAATCCCAGTATATATACCGCCATTTGTACACGGTATAACTTTCACGTAAACCAATTAATTTTACACGTATTAGGGTTTTTTTAAGCAAATTCATGTGGCAGAATACATTTTGGCCTAAATTTATGCCGAAATTTGATTTTTTTTAAAGTTTTTTACTGGACATGTTTAATAGCAGAAAGTCAAAAATATTGTTTTCTTCTCAAAATTGTCGGTCTTTTTTTATAGTGCAAAAATTTTTAAATGCAAGCGATCAAATACCACCAAAAGAAAGCTCAATTGGTGGGGAAAAAAAGACGTAAATTTCATTTGGGTGCAGTGTTGCATGACCCCACAATTGTCAGTTAAAGTAACAGCGCTGTAATGCAAAAAATGGCCTGGTCAGGAAGGGGGGTAAATCCTCAGGAGAGCAAGGGGTTAAAAAGGGGTAAAGTGCCTTATCTGATTGGAGGAAGCTCGGGTGCGGCAGAGTGGGGCTGGCTGGGCTGGGGTGGAGTAAGTGGGGAGGTGCCAAGTTGCTCAGAGATTCATCCGCCCTCCTTCCAGTACGAACTGTTGTTGCTCTTGGTTCTCGGTGCTTAATTTGTTTTATTTTATTTATTTGCCTTTGCTTGGTAGTGGTGCTTGGGAAGTTTCCTATTTGGGGGATTGCTTTGTGGTGTTACTGGGTGTTTTGGGGGAAAATAGTTTCTACGGGTTGTGTCATAGCAGTTTTGACAGGGGTCTCAGGGTCTTGGAAGGCAGTGATGGTTTACATTTTGGAGAATGATGGGTTGGGCCCATTACAGGTATGGGTGTACCTACCCTAGTAAATTTAATACAGTAATGGTTGAAGAGTCAGTTAGCTCTGTCAAGGGTATATTATAGTAAATTGTCCCTGAGTTGGTGTATTTGTGGCTGGGGACCTTGAAGTCTATTTTGGTGGTAGATACAGCCGGTTGGTCGATATACAAGTTGCCCTCTAAGACCCTAGACTTTAATTAGGTCAGTTTCTGTAATAACATTATGGTGATTACTGTTCAGAGTGTTAAATAAAGAAAGGATGTATTTTGGTAACAAAGTTGTAATCTTGTTGTTTAATAAAATGGCTGCTATGGCCTTTTTCAACTCCAAAGTGGGTCTGTGTCGCCTGTCGTTTGGGGATCGCAAGTAAGCGTTGGGATTTAAAAGGTGAAAAAGCAGCCGTAATATCTGCAATACCTTAGTCAAGACTTCTGCAAGGAATATCAAGAACTGATTTGCTGTTACTCCAACACCCCCTGGCGAGTAACGCAGTTGCAGAGTGTAAGAGCCAGCTAGTCTTCATCAGAGCTCCTGGTTTTAGAGATAGGTCAGGACCCCTAATGGTCCTGGAGCTCTTTTCTGTGGACTGGTACCAGGTTGCAGCCCTCAAGATCACTCCACCAAGGGTTGAGTGAGGGCAGATAGGCTGCAGTGTGGAGACTGTACACTAGAGGATCAGAAGGAGAATGGTTCAGTTCAGACAGGGGTTAAAGTAGGCAGCAATCCATAGAGTAGTCAAATCCAGGCAGGGGTTGAGGCAGGCAGCAATCGAGAGTAGTCAGGTCAAGGTCCAGCCAGGGGCTGAGCCAGGTGGCAAACAAGAATATATTCAGGTCAATCTCAGTCACCAAGGGTCAGGCACTCTCATGGGTAGATATTATAGTTCTTTGTAACAAGGAGTTGCACTTGAAATCACAGCACCATCAACTTCCTTAGCTGATGCTTGAATATCCTTTGGGTCAGAGGACGCAACCAGTGCTGTTTCAAGGAGTTCTGAATGTCCTGGCAGAGATTCTGCAAGAACTATTGAAAGCACTGGCAGAGATTCTACAAGTACCAGTGAACATGCTGGCAGTAATTTAGGAAGTCCTGGCAGAAGTCATGGTGGTCCTGGAGATACTGTAACAATCTGCTAAATTTCATTTTGGTAGCTAAGGCCACTCTGGCAGAGTGGTAGAAATTTAGGAAGTTCTGGCAGTAGTCAAGGTGATCCTGGAGGTACTATAACAATCTGCTAAACTTCCTTTTGGCCACTAAGGCCACTCTGGCAGAGTGGTAGACATTTGGGAAGTTCTGGCAGAAGTTATGAGGGTCCTTGAGGTACTGTAACAATTAAGCTGGTAAACCTCCTTTTCATCAAAAAGCCACTCATACTGTTCATAGAGATCTATGAGAAGAGTGGGCCAGCTTTCAATTCCCATAATTTAGTCTACATTTATTTATTTAGCCTCTAAGGTTTGGGGGAATCTCATAAAAATATGTGTAATTACAGTATATGCAGGTGACTGCAGACTGAAGTAGAGGAGACCTCATTGTACATTTAATTCTAAAACTATGAATATTAGCAGGGCTTTTTTTCAACAGGAACGGGGGGGAACGCAGTTCCAGCACCTCCAGCACCGAAATCATGTAAGCATGCTGGCTGCTGGGGAATCTATTTTCGCTGGGAGGATATATTGTTTGGAAAGTCTATTGCTGCTGGGGGGATCAGTTGTTGCTGGGAAGGATCTACTGTGGAGGGAGGGGTCTCTTGTTGCTGATTACTGGAGAGTCTATTAATGCTGGCTGCAAGGAGATCTATCGTTGCTGGCAGAGGTCTATTATTGCCGGAGAGGTCTGTTGCTGGTGCAGACTCAACTGTTGCTGAGGGATCAATTGCTGCCGGTAGGGATCTACTATTGAGGAAGGGGTCTATTGTTGCTGGCTACTGGAGAGTCTTTGAGGCTGGCTGCTGGGAGATCTATTGTTGCTGTAGGGCTATCCTCGCTTGGGGAGGGTTGAGTATTTTATTGCAGGGGGTTTAATATTACTGGGGGAGTCTATTGTTGCTGGCTGTGGGGGGATTTATTTTACAGCTTTTCATGTTATCATTAATAAATTCTTCAGATATTACTTAGCACTTAGTTTACTTGGTTCTGTATACCATAAAAGGGGCAGTACTGGGAGGTGGGTAGGAGGAACCAAGGCACGGTGCTCAGAGGTGGGCAGGGGACGAAGACAAAGGAAGGGTGCAGTACCTGCAGCTATTCTCTGAGAAAAAAAGCCCTGAGTATTGGTATAGAGTAGAACAGCCTCAACTCTTCTGGGAAGTCCTTTCACAGTATTTTGGAATGTCTGCTACAATTTGTGCCCATTCTGCCAAAATACTATTTATGAGGTCAGGTATTGATGTTGGATAAGAAGACCTGGTTTGCAGTCAGCACTCCAGTTCACCCCAAAGGTGTTCAGTAAATTTCAGGTCAGAATTCTGTGCAGGCCACTTGAGTTCCTCCACACCCAACTAGTCTAACCATGTCTTTATGGAGTTAGCTTCATGTACAGGGTTCAGTTCCCCAAACTATTGCCACAAGGCTGGAATCACTCAGTTACCTACCTGTGGAAATTAAATATGGTGAGCAAGTAGTTTGCATAGGGCAGCTGTGATGAGTTAAAGGGTATGTTTGATATTCACTTGGCCCCCAATATTGTTTATAGAAATATTTTATCGTTTTTTGTTAACACAACAATTCTTTCTTCATTATACTACAGTAAAACTAAGCAAAAAATGACAAGCTAATTAATTTCTATTCCTGTTTGCCTTTGTATTCGCTTTTTTTTTTCTTTTTTTAATACTCCTGTTGACATCGATCTAGAAGCCGAAGCTACACTGCCTATTATTAAAACATGGAAATTAACTCAGAACATGAGGCTTTGTTACTGTAAGTGACAGCTTATTTGAATGTATATTTGCATACACAGATTTATATACCCTGGATAAAATGTATTTACCAGCTTTTTAGAATAGAACACTGTTTAGATCATCATGTGGAGCTACTAATAGGATTTTGTATTTGTAAGTTGCACTTTGTCATAGCAGTTTTGGCTTTTTAGTATCAATATAGAATTTGTTGGATTCTTCTCTTTACAGTTCTTGCACCATTGAGATATGTGAACTTTGTGAAATCCTGTTCTTCCTCTAATTTTTAAGAGTTTTCTTTTCCTAGAAATTGTATGGAAAATATGTTCAAGTCAATGTACTAGGAGCTATTTAAAGGGGAACTTTCATAAAAAATTATTTTTATTGCTAGCAGGTCGGTATTTTGGGAAGACTAGACTCTGTGGGGCTGATTTAGTAAAGGCAAATAGTCCGTTTACTTTGCATGAGAATTTTCTTTACAATTCATGTGGTGAAATTTTACTTTTCAAAAAATACCCATCACATGCAAAGACAAGAAAAAAAATAGAATTTTTGCTTCCACATGATTGGATGTTAGAAGTCTATTTGCCTTTAGTAAATCAATCCCAGTATGTCTCTTTTCCTGCCTGATAGCAGTTTTGTTTTACTAGTTGTACACTGTCAGCCTCGCATGCACAATTCATCATAAAATGCCAGCGTCAATATGATGCAGAGAGGAAGTGCCAGAATGAAGTAACTCCCATGCCTGAGAGTTCGTAATCCTAGCCATGTCAGTAAAGATAACCAAAAACTCCGGCATCTGCAAATAAACTGGAAGAAAGTGAAATTGATGGCAACAGGGCAATGAGGGGAAAGTGGACATCGCTTTACTGGAGGAGGGTATTTTGTGTGGTAAGTCTTCCATAATATGAAAATCATTCCCCAAATTCCAGGGAATTTAAGAGTGCAGTGTGCTTTAAATGGCTCCTGAGGGTCTCGGAAGCTCCTCTCAGCTTTAACTGACCTATTCTTATGCCAAAAAACAACCCTTCAGTAGCTTAATTTCTTTACATTTTTTTTACCAAAGAAAAAAAGCAGTGGGGAAAAAAGTCAAATAAAAAAATTAACGCAAAAGCATAAAACTAATGATCAAGTACAAAAAAGAGAAAATAAACACAAATGTGAACAAACTCTAAAAGAGAAAAAAAAACTCACACCCAATAAATATATTTTAAAAGTAGATGGTTTTTATTTTTTTAAACAATTTTTACCTTCGTAAATTGATGAGAGAGATTAAGAATTTCAGTGAAGTTTCGTATTTAGTGATTTTGTGGCAAAATCAATTTTGACTCAATCACTCCCCTCATCCCTGAAGAACACAAATTGGCCAGGTCAATGTAAAGCAGTGGTCTCCAAACTGTGGCCAGATGTGCCCCTTTGCTTGCCTTTATCCAGCCCTTGGAGCACTATTCCTCCGACTGATACGACACACTGTTCTGCCAACCGATACCAACACTGTTTCTCCCACTGACACCAATAATGGGTACTATTCCTCCCAATGATTCCAATGATGGGGCACTATTCCTCCAAATGTGGCAATGTTTCTTTCCACTGATGGCAGGAAAATTTCTATTCCCGATGGCCACAGTCTGGCTACCCTTGACTGGTCCTTTGTTTAGAAACTTTGGAGACCCCTGATGTGGAGCTATGTTCCATTAAGCTAAACTTTATATTCTATACATGGAGATGATGGTCCAGGCCAGTCATTTTTAACCAGCACCCTGGGGTGCCTTCTGGGTTCTTCAGGAGTGACTTAGGGAAAATAAAACTGCTCCAAATTACCAAAAAATTGTCAACAAGCTGGCAGGTGGATTAAGCCTGCCTTTTTTGTTACACTAAGCCACACTGAGCCACAATTTTTCTAGTGTGCACCATTACAACCCTGGGCACAGCACAGGCTAGCTCAGCAATGGGCAAACTACGGCCCGGTGGACCTTTTAATCCGGCCCGTGGAGTGTGATACTGTCAGGATGGCTGTCAGGATGTGTGTAGGCGGGGCAGCGTGACGAACGTGAGGGGAGCTAGGCTCCTCTCACAGTCCGCCCTGAAGACCGGAACGGCGCAGGAACACGGCGAGAGGAACACGCGGAGCAAAGGTAAGTGAATTAATTACTATGGGGGATGAATTACTATATGGGGGATTAATTACTATAGGGGATGAATTACTATGGGGGATGAATTACTATATGGGGGATGAATTACTATGGGGGATGAATTACTATATGGGGGATGAATTACTATGGGGGATGAATTACTATATGGGGGATGAATTACTATATGGGGGATGAATTACTATGGGGGATGAATTACTATGGGGGATGAATTACTATGGGGGATGAATTACTATGGGGGATGAGTTACTATGGGGGATGAATTACTATGGGGGATGAATTACTATATGGGGGATGAATTACTATATGGGGGATGAATTACTATATGGGGGATTAATTACTATGGGGGATGAATTACTATGGGGGATGAATTACTATATGGGGGATGAATTACTATGGGGGATGAATTACTATATGGGGGATTAATTACTATGCTTACTATGGGGGAATATTACTATACTTACTATGGATGACACATACACATCATTCATCTACTCTTGGTCCGGCCCCCGGGTCCAATATATGAACCCATTGCGGCCCTCAAGTCAAAAAGTTTGCCCACCCCTGGGCTAGCTGCCAGCTTCCTAACAACTGATAATGTCCTATGTTGATTAGGAGAACAACCCAAGGTTGTCCTTTTTTACCCTTCCCCTTCCCCGTTCCATCAACACTGGGGTCATGTTAACTAAACGAGGAAGAGAAACTGAGGGAGAAGAGAAACACTGGAATACTAGTCAGTACAAGTGTGCAAAGGTGTATTTGCTTTGTAAGAATAAATCAGCTTTAATATTGGGTGTTGTACATGTGTAAATGTTGCCGCATTATGAAAAACGACAAGTTTAGTTTTTTACAATTTAGACTGAGGTGGCTCAAGATTATGCATCGTTTTAAAAGCTGCCTGAAAAAATAGGTTGAGAAATACTGGTCCAGACCAACAAAAAAAATCACAAAAATACAGTGTATTTTTTTTTTGTTGAAGTTAAAACATTTTCACAGCAACCCACTGTGTGGATAAGAAAGGGAAACTTAATACCTGCACCATTAACAATAAGTTAGCGTTAACAGTTTTTATATCTATTTGTGATCTATCCTTTGCAGATCACACTACCCTATAGTCATGTGAACCATGATGTCCCTTCAGATATGTCTTCTCTTTTTTTTTCCCTCCACGTTATACAGTGCCCACACTGGTCGTCTGACAATTCCATTTTTGTGATACTCTGCCGGTATCTGCTAAGAATTAAATGTGTTCAGAACATTTTGGACAGTTTTCAGTCAGTTATTTCTTTGGTTGAAATGAAAATGAACTCAGTCGTAATTGGGATCAAATCAAAGAAAACCAGCAAACATGTGGGATGCATTCATTGAAAATTCGGACTAAATCTAAAATAAATAAATATATGCATATGTGACTAGTGTTAGAACTGAGCCATTTTATCTTTTTTGTTAACCAAACCTTATGTTGTCTGGGTCCTCCTGGCTGATAAATTGTAGTCGCTGGCTCTTAAATGATACAGAAACATGTCCTCTTCTATTATAGTCTGTTTGTGTAGGACTTTGTATTCAGATTTGTTGGAAAGTAGAAAACTGGAGCAGATTTTGATGGTAAATTTGAGCCATTACGCTTGCTTTTAAAGGGGAAGTTTGGGCTATATAAAAAAAACCCCCAAAAAATACATACTCACATCCATGCTGCAGCTGTCCCCCACTGGCTCCCAACCCAAGAACTGAGGAATCACATGACCGATGATCACTCCGTTCTTGGTTAACTCTGAGCGAAGAGCAGTGAGTGACAGTCGTGCTGAGAGCTGGAGAGAGCTGTCAATCAGGCAACTGGGTGGATCCCAGCAGTATGGTCAGGATCCTTCCACAGCCTGGAGCAGCTCTGTAGTGTTCACTGATACCAGGCAATAGCCCGATATAATGGGCTTCGGGTCACAGGAGATAAAAAGTAAGCGCGCTCTTGTGACCCAGAAGAGAAGAATGACCAAGAAAGCTTTGGCCATACTTCTCTGTTACCACTTGACAGCAGACATGTTAAACCCCCTTCTTGTCCAGGCCATTTTTCAGATGGCAGCAATGTCATACTTTGAATGGCAGTTACTCATGCAACACTACCCAAATTCATTTTAAATATTTTTTGAAGCAGCTAAAGCTTTCGTTTGGTGATATTTAAATGCCCTAGAGCATTATTTTTTTTCAGTCAGGCCATACTTTGGAAGTGTGCACAATATGAGGGCACACCATTCTGAGGGCTCATTCATACCAGGAGGTGCGTCAGCACACTTTTTTTGCGCTTTCCCCCCATGCACCTTGTTTGATTTAATGGGTTGCCCTATTTGTGTGAATCATTCAAAACAAGGTGCTAGCATAAATTTTTGAAGTCACGCTGCACCAAAACGCATAATACTGCAGTACCATGTGTTTTAACGGGCGTGAATGAATGCACATTTGTTGGATGCATGGGGGTGCCAATATGACTACAAAAGGCAGCACATTTTTGTGAAGTGCGGAGAAACGTGGCTTCGCACGTCACACCGCATTTGGTGTGAAAAGCCCCAAAATGTGGTTTGTGAGGCAGTGTATGTAAATCTTTCCCCCATAACCACCCTGCTAGCACAATTTCCCCCCCCCCCATTCCTCCTCATAGCAAAAGTTTCCATCCCTTCAATCCCCTCTCCTAACACAAATCCCGCCCAACCTCCCTCCCCCAGCACAAATCTCTCCACCCCAAATCCCCCCTCCTCATCTCATCCCACTACAGGAGTAGTGACAGCAGCAGGGAGATGGTGGGAGCTGTGTTCTCCCTTCAACCCCCTCCCCCACCTCCAGTAGCATGAGGAGGAGACAATATGGTAACCAATCCCCATATAGTGTCTGAACTGTCGAGGGTCTGTATATTTTCCAGCTGCTTTATTTAGCTGTATTTGCAGTGGATGAGTTTCTCCATTCTGAGATACCTCCACTTCTTTGGATTTATAACTCAGACAGCCCCAGGAGCAGGGGCGGACTGACCATTTGGAAACTCGGGCAGTGCCCGAGGGCCCGGGGTCAGTAGGGGGCCCCATGAGATGCCCCTGGTAGCTTTTTCATAGGCTTTTTTGAGTTTGGGCAAGGACACAGGGGCCCCATGAACCCCTATTGCCCAGGGGCTCCATGAGTTGTCAATCCGCCGCTGCCCAGGAGTCAACAGCATTTCTCATTTCAGTATACAGAGAAGAGAGTGAGCACAGCCCGGACCTCCTTCTCCCAGCTCTTTCCTCCTCTCTGCTGATATCTATACTGCCGTCGGCAATACAGAAAGCTGGGCGGGCCACCCGACCTGTCCTTAGCAACCAGTGTCATCAGTTGCCAGGACGTGGGTTGGTGGCCCAAACTGCATTCTGTATTGCCAACAGGAGTATAGATAGCGGCAGAGAGGAGGAGGAGAGATCTTGGAGGAGAAGGGCCAGGCTGTGCTCTCTCTCCTCTTTGTATACTGGGGCTATCACAGTGTGCGTTTTCTGTGCTTTTTCCGCGGCACCCTTGGAGCCTCTTTGTGGCACCCCATTTGAGAAACAAGGCCCAAGAGTGTGTACACAAGCAGTAAGAGTGGGAGACCACTTTAATACACCCTCCTGCCTCCAGGAAGTGGCTGTCTGGTTATTTTTATAACATGGGCAGACAGCATGTGATTATTCTGAGTCGATGCTTTCTAATTTAGGATGAGTAACTCTTTACCCCGTGACTAGAAATGAGCAAAACTGAGTTTTCTTTTCCTTAAACTTTCACATATGCAGGAAGCTTTTTCCAAAATACATTGGGTCAAAAGGACAAAATTAATGTGGTTTTTGGTGGTTTTTAAGGGTGCTATGTGCGCTAAATGGCTTCATGGGGTTACAGAAGTTCCTTTCAACTATTTTGGACCTGTTCTTGTGACAAAAATGGCTCCTCATTATCCTTATTATTTTACTTTTTATAACAGAGAAAAATGGACAGAAAAAATAAAAAAACTGTATCCATATATAAATAATGATCATACACCAAAAAAAAAATAACCCAAAAATACAAGGAACTCCTAATTAAGTAAATTAAATAAACCCAAATACACCCCAAAACCAAAATCTGAAAATTAACTGCTTGCTGACCACATAACTTATTTATACAGTATGGTGGCAGAGCGGCTCTTCTGAGCTGGATTATGTACCTATACATGATCAGCGCTTCCTGGAAGGCACTGACTCAGTTGTGCTGTGATTTGTTACAGCCAGGGGCGGATTGACCGTTCGAGCACTCGGGCACTACCTGAGGGCCCAGGGTCAGTAGGGGGTTCCATGAGATGCCCCTGATACCTTTCATTGGCTTTTTCATAGGCTTTATTGGGTGTGGGCGAGGACACAGGGGCCACATGATCCCCTCTTGCCCAGGGGCCCCATGAGTCGTCAGTCAACCCCTGGTTACAGCACAAGCCGATCAGCAGATCCCAGCCAGTGATTGATCTCCAGGACCTGCTGATCAGCTCAGTGATTCACGGACAGAGCTCTGTGATGGTAATTTTGATTCCCTGCTAAGCAGAGAAAAAAACAAGATCCCTTAGTAAAATCAGCACACAGTACACACATTAACACTTCCTAGGCACACAGTTAACCCTTTTATTACCCCAGATGGTAACCCCTTCCTACCCAGTATCATTAATACAGTGTCAATGCATATTATTAGCACCGATCACTGTATTATTGTCACTAGTGATGCCAGTGGCAGTTACTCAGTTCCCATTCGGTGTCAGTGTCAGATTGCCAACTGCACCACTGCCATTACTAGTATAAAATAAATAAATAAAAATTCCAGTATATATATCATAGTTTGTAGACGGAAACCGATTTAATATTCACTTATTGGGATTTTTTACCAAAGACATTTTTATTTTATTATTTATTCATTTATTTACTTCTATAGTGCTGTTAATTTACGCAGTGCTTTATATATTGTACATTCACATCAGTCCCTAACCCTCAAGGGGCGTACAATCTAAGGTCCCTAACTCACATTCATACATACACATACTAGGGCCAATTTAGACAGGATCCAATCAACCTACCAGCATGTCTTTGGAATGTGGGAGGAAACTGGAGTACCTGGAGGAAACCCATGCAGGCACAGGGAGAACATGCAAACTCCAGGCAGGCGGTGCTGTGGCTCGGATTCAAACCAATGACCCTAGTACTGCCAGGCAGACGTGTTAACCATTTAGCCACTGTGCTGCCCCATGTAGCACAATACATTTTGACCTAAATTTATGAAGAAATTTGAATTTTTAACTTTCTATTGGATATGTTTTATAGCAAAAAGTAATAATATATTGTTGTTTTTTTCAAAATTGTGGGTGTTTTTTCATTGAAATAATAAAGAAATAAAAACCCAGTGGTGATCAAATACCACCAAAAGAAAGCTCTATTTGTGTGGAAAAAAATAGAAATTTCATAATTGTTAGTAAAAGTAGTGCAGTGCCACATAGCAAATAAATGGCATTGGCATGAAGGGGGTAAATCTTCAAGTGCTTAAAAAAAATAAATAAATAAAATCCATCAGTTTGATACTGATAAGTTCATTAGCCCCCTACCCAAGGTCCGGCCTTGTTTGGGTCATTATAAGGAACAGGGGATGGTGTATATAAAGCTTTCTGCTGAGGACCAGGATTTCTCAACCAGGGTTCCATGGAACCCTGGGGTTTCTCCAGATGTTGCTAGCATTCCTTGTGCAATTAAGACCACTGTTTTGTAACCACTGATATCAATTATTTTTTTTTAACTGTGTGTAAAGGGGGCAATTTTCCCACTGGTCAACAATGTAAGAGTGTCCTTTTCCCACTGACCATTAATATAAGAGGTCCTTCTCCCATTGGCCACCAATATATGGGACCACTATACTGACTACCAATATAAGAAGGCACTTTTCCACTAACATCTATGGATTGATCAACAACAAGGCTCCTACTTTCCATTCATCATACATCTGCATCAGAGGCTGGTCAGCAGTTCTGAGGAAAGGGATTCGTCCCCGAAACGCATCAGCCATTTGACCGCACTGACAGTGAGAACACCTTGTCTGCCGTTGTGGCCATTGTCATTTTTCTATGCTTTTTAGATACATGCTTCGTCTGTGAGTATGTTTTTATCATTCTTTCACTCCTACAATAAACCTTGGATAATGCACTAGGTGTGTGCGCCACCTGTTTTCTCTCTATCCACTTTTCCACTAACCACCAATGTAAAAAGGCACTACAATTTTTACCATTAGTACTTTTTTTCTGGTCATTATTATTATTTGTTGCTGAAACTATCTGCTCTGGGTGTCAAATATGCTACATACACTACATTCTTTACTATTCTATATATTAGTCTATTTACAACTTTCTGACCACGGAAACGTGCTAGAGATGTAATAATTTTACAGGGGTTCCCCGAGACATGAAAATTATTTCAAGGGTTCCCCTGTATTAAAGAAACTAAATGTATAGTTTGGGAAGCCCATCTAAGTATTACCAAAAATGAGGTGCCACCAAAATTATCAGGTGGGGTGTTGCCAAAATACATATAATGTAAACCAAACAAGAAAAAAGGCATGCCAAAAGAAGAAAAATAAAGAATGTAATTAGTATTGGATTTCTATCTCGAGACATCTTGATATTGTAATGTTAAATGGTGGGGAAGTAGATTATATTTAGATGCCCCATGGAGAGGTGTGAGTTATTAGCGACGTAGAACTGCAATGCCAGAGGCTTCAAGAATAATGTATTGGCTTGTAGTCCTTCTGCAGGTTGCCCTTTCCTGTTATGGAACATTGGCTGTTAATTATTTCAAGGTTATTTCAATTATAAATGTAGAGACCCCTGCTTTGTGCATGTAAAGTATACTTATTCCCAAGGACGTGTCATGATACGTTGAAGCTGGCCCACTTATTCCCTTCATTTGTTGTTCTGGTTCAGCAATGCTACAATTCGCATTGAAATATTGGTCTAGAAGTCTTCATTCTGAGACTAATGCAACTATTTATTGAGTGTTAAAACCACAAACCACAAGCAGCAAATGAGTTTCAGATCAGAGGTTAGTAAGCTTGCAGTTGTTATTTACAAAGACTGACCTATGACCTATGTGCTGTCGCAACCATTTCGTTTGGCTGCATTTTGTGTACATTATAAAAGTGTTTTTGGACATTCCTATTTGCGCCAGGGTTGCATTTTGTTGGCTGGGCAGTTGATTGATTTTTTTTCATTTCTAGAACATTTTTAAAACACATTGCTTTTTTTGTAACATTTATAAATTTGTGTTTGTGTGGGGAAAAATATATAAATATATAGAGACATTTTATCTTTTCATATATGCTCACAAAGATGGCAATGTGAGAACAATTTCAATATACATATTCTTTCTTTTTTTATGATGGGGGGGGGTGTGGGATTACTTGGTGCTGGTGTACTTGGTGACGGCCTTGGTGTCCTCGGAGACGGCGTGCTTGGCCAGCTCTCCTGACAGGAGGAGGCAGACGGCGGTCTGGATCTCCCGGGAGGTGATGGTGAAGCGCTTGTTGTAAAGAGTCAGGCGGGAAGCTTCGCCAGCGATGCGCTCATAAATGTTATTGACGAAGGAGTTCATGATGCTCATGGCCTTGGACGAGATGCTGGTGTCGGGGTGGACCCGCTTGAGCACCTTGTACACGTAGATGGCATAACTCTCCTTCCTAGTCTTCCTCCGTTTCTTGCCGTCCTTCTTCTGGCTCTTGGTCACGGCTTTCTTGGGGCCCTTCTTGGGCACCGGCGCAGACTTGGCTGGTTCAGGCATAATAATGGTTCACTGCTTGGCTGGGTGTGGGGAAAGTGTGATATATACCCATATTCTGGCCACAGTTCTACTTTTATCTGTTCCTTTTTGCATTTATATGTAAAACTTTCCAAATATTACATTTATTATATCATAACATCCATTGTACAAAATTACAACTCTTGCACATTTGTATTGTTTGAAACCAAAACCTGGAATACCCCTTTAGGGAGACCTTGTTGGTGATGTTGTAAAATTTACCATGCTAGTTAACTAAACATCCTTTATGCAAACTAACTACTGGGAAAAGAACAAAAGCTGATTTTCATGGAGGGGAGGACAGTCAAATAACAAAGTCATCAGAGAAACAGGTTAGGCTAGCCACTCACTAGTGGAATTCCATTCAAAATTTTGAATGAAAAGAACTTGGTAGGACTTTCTAATCATTCATCCATTTTTGACTGCAGTGAGGAGAAAATTCGGAGGAGTAGGATGGAAATTTTTTTTCTAATTAATAAACGTCATGTATGGAATGTGGTTTTTGTTACAGGAATTCCATTCACTCCAAAATGGAATGTTAAAACGGAGCTCCACAGAAAAGAGGAAGTACCGCTTTAAGGCCTCATTGCCGCTCCCTGTTAAGGATTGGCATCTTTTGGGTGCAGGTACCCGATTTTGACAGGTAAAAGCTCCCACTTCCACGGCAATCACTATGCGATCGGAAGTGGAAGTCTCCCCCCCAGTCTTCTGGGACACGTGACACGTTCCAGAGGAATGCGGGACCATTCAGCGCAGTGCCGCTCGCGCATGTGCAGTGGGCACCCGGCTGTGAAGCCGCAAGATGTCACAGCCACTTTCCCACAAAAAAGATGCTGGTGCCAGGTACACAGAGTGGCCAGTGAACCCGGTTGCAGTGAGGACAACACTGGATCCTAGGACAGGTGAGTGGCTGTTTTTTAAATGTCAGCATGTCAGGAATGGACTCGCCAATAGTGGTGGGACTCGCCTGCCTTGTGGGTTGCAGTACCAGGACTGGCCAGCGGGTGCTCTCAGCAACCAGAGGCTCATTCCTGCAATCAGCCAAAACACCTGAGGCTGATTGCAGGAGGTGCATATAAGGAATGACCAGGCCTGTGATCTGGGCCTTGGTGTATGTTTCCCATGAGCCCCTGTACCTGGTATCCTGTGTTCCTGTTCTGCTGATGATCTGATTTGTTGCCAACCCTGCCTGATCCTGACCTCTGCTGACTTCTCCTGTTGAACCCCTGGCTTACCTGACCATCCTTTTGCCTGATCCTCGGTACCACGCTGCCCGCTACCTGCTGAACCTGGCTTGTGACCCCGACCATTCTCTGCTTGCTCCTCCTGTACCACGCTGCCCGCACGATACCGACCCGGCCTGTCTGACTACGCTTACTTCACCCGACGATCCATCCCGCACGGATCACCTTTAGCAAGTCTGCCTGCCTCTTCCCATCAGACTCCGTTCCTGCACTCCTCTGCCAGTACTCTCTACCACAGCTGGACGCACTCAGGGGTCGCGACCTGGTTCCAGTCTGCACCAAGTCCACCCCCACCATCAGGGGCCCTGGTGAATAGCAGGCTGGGACTTAGACCCCACGCCCTGAGGAAATCCGTGCTGTGGGCTGCTAGAGACACTGCCAGGCGGCACCTGACAGTACCTTACGGCCTGCCTGACCATTTCACCTCTCCAGCCCTGACTACGCCTGTGTTCCTGAAGTCTGCTACTTCCCTGTGTCAGTCCACACATTTCTGGTCATACCCGGATCCCTAACACAGCAGCTGCATGTTTTATAGCTGCTGACTTTTTTTTTTTTTTTCTTTTAAAGGAGACTGGACAACCGCTTTAACCATTTTACTGCTATGGCTGTAAATAATGTGGTGTTTGCAGCTAGGAGGGGTTTGAAGGTTTATACAAACTCCCAGCTGCTAAAGCAACCGGGAGTGTGTGTACACTTCACTAGCCGACTGTTGGCTTTTTGTGACCCCCTCCCCCAGAACTGTGCCCCAACCCACCATGCGTAACCCCCTCTCACCATGCTTCCTGGGCTCCACTGTCCCAACTGTTGGCACTCCCGGGTGGAGTGGAGGGAGACCGGAGAACATCCGATCTATTACCTGCAATGGAAAGCAGGTGAATAATCAAGAGTCTTAAAGACCCCTAATGTCTAAATAAAGAGAACTTGTCAAAAAAGTTTGTGACATTAGGGGACTTTTTGTCTCCTATGTAATTATAAAGTTTTAGCGAGAAAAAAGGTGTCAATAAATAACATAATACTCAAGCCATAAGAAACCATCCCAACCCCAAAAAAACGTTGAGCCCACTTCTCTCCCACATACAGTACGTGCACACCTGAATAGAAACATACCTGTCGGAGTGCTTACATACATTATATTTGTTACATATGCATGCTGTAGTGAGAGTGATAATACTTGAGACATTATTCATGATTCATTCTAAATGGATGACTTGCAGGGGCTTTTAAAGCGTCCCCTATAGAAAATATAGGGTACCAAACTTTGTTGTTGTTTTGTGGGCACACACAATTTTAAAGCTTGACATGTTGGGTATCTATTTATTCGGTGCAGCCTCATCTTTTATATTTTACTAAAAAAAAAATAAGGTAATGTATTTGTGTGCTCCTAAAATAAAATTTAGAGTATTTTTTACTGAAAATTTGCACTTAATAAACTGTGTGAAATAGATAAATACCACAATTTCATCCTCTGCAGTGGCTGCTTTAAGAAAATATATCAGGTTTGGGGGTTTTAACTAATCTTCATGCCTAAAGGGTTTTTTAAAGGGGTGCAAAAAAATCAAAACCGGCTCTAGCAGTAGAATGGTTAAAGGGAAAAAAACTGAAATATTTTTGAACAACATTTGACAAATCATCCACTGCACCAATAATTTTTGTTCCAATGTTCATATGAGCATTTATTCTGAAATTTACTAGTGTATGGCCGACTTTAGAAAAGTTTGTAAATACATAAATGGATAACTGAGGTTGCCACGTATTCCATTGGCACGGGACCCAATCATGGCCTTCCCTGGATGAAAGAAAGAGACATTTCAGAAACATCAAGTATCCTAGTGGCAGTATGGACCATTTATTTTGCTCCGCTATCAAACATCACATCTGCTTTTCACTGCAAAGATTAAAAAGATGCTGGAGCGAGGCCAGAAAATTGTCAGCTACAAACTGCAGCCATGAACCTTCACAAGACTCCATGGAGGAAATTACATCTATTAGCCTGATCAGGGAAAATGGGGACATCTGAGAAATTAGACTACATAGCAGGCACGGGCAGCCCATTAAATCCAGCTGTTGAGGTACTGTGAATACTAGCATGTGGTCCCATCCAGCAGAGTGTAATGCAAGGTGCATTGTGCCTCATGTGCCCAAGCCGTTGTGCAGAGCTGCTAAAACCCCACCAATTTACAGTACATACAAAGTGGCAGCATGCATGGCTGCAATTGTTTTTGAAAATACAGTTATCTTAGAAATATTCAGTAGATGTAAATGCTAGCCAAATTACATTTAGAGATGCATTAAAGTGTTACTATCCCAGGACCCTGCATTCACTATATCTGGTCTCCCACAGTACACAGGACATGGAAATGCAATTATTTTAGTAAATATAAACTACAAAATACCTTTTCTCATCAGCAGAATATAGCAGTTATGCGACTTCTATCAGTGTCTGGCTGAGCACTGGTTAAAGCTTATAGGAGGAGTTTTCATTCTCTCACTGTCCTATGAGGCTGTATGACCCCTGACCCTCTTCCTGGACAGTGCTGATTGGCTCCCAAAGAATGAAAAACTTTCAAGCCATACACATTAACCACTTCCCGCACACATGACGTCCTATGACATTGTGAACTTTGAGTGGAGATATCTGGATGATGCTTGCAGCTATCTTTTTTTTTTCTTGAGCCTGTGATTCACTACTACAATTTAAAAGTCATCCTGGGGACTCATTAGCCACTGATTTGCTTTACAGGTGGCGAGAAGGTGGGAACATCCTCTTCCGCAGCCCACTGGCACTTCTCTGTGCGGTCAGGGAACCGATCTGCTGGCGGCCAGTTTATCATACAGCTCTATGACCCAGGGAGGTCAGAAACAACGTCATTACGTCACTTCTGGCACTGGCGGATGTAAACACTGTATTTTTTTTGCTGGAGACCTTATGATCAATTTTTTTATGATTTTATGGTTTCTAGCATAAAGGAGAGACGTGGGGTCTTACAGACCGCAGATCTCTCCATAAAGAGGACCTGTCATGCCTTATTCCTATTATGAGGGATGTTTACATTTCTTTTAATATAAATAAAAGTGATAAAAAAAAAATTAAATATTAATAATTTAAAAAAAAATGCAAAGCGCCCCTGTCCCCTCCTTGTGCTTGCATGCGGAAGTGATTGCATACTTATGTTGCGCCCCCATATTTAAATGGCATTCGAATCACACTTGTGAGGTGTCGCCGCGAGCGAGAGTAATAATTCTAGGGCTAGACCTCCTCTGTAACTCTAAAGTGGAACCCTGTAAAATGTTTAAAGCATCGCCTATAGAGATTTTCAAGTACCATAGTTTGGTGCCATTCCACGAGTGTGTGCAGTTTTAAGGTGTGATATGTTAGGTATCTATTTACTCGGTGTAACATCTTTTATATTTTAGCAAAAAATTGGGTTATATACTGTGTTTTTTTTTTTTTTAATTCCTTAAAGTGTATTTTTCCAAAAACATTGAGTTTGAAAAATTGTTGCCCAAATACCGTGTGACATAAAAAATTGCAACGACTGCCATTTCATTCTCTAGGGTCTCTTCTAAAAAATATATATAATGTTTGGGGTTTATAAGTAATTTTTTTAGCAAATACATTATGATTTTTACATGTAGGAAAGAAAATTTGCCTGGGTGTTAAGTTGTTAAACTGAGCATGTGCAGAGTGACTCCTAGAGCTCTGTACTATCAGCAGATGGACTGAGGACAGTAGAAGAAGAGGAAGATCAGAGAAAACAGGATCAAACAGACTTTTTACACAATGCAACGGATTAACCCCTTAGGTTCCACAGTGTGCATAACAAACTTAGCAAATTCTTTACTCCTGTGCCAGGGATGTACTCAGCAGAGGCTAGGATGACAATGTAAGTGTACTGGAATATGCACTGCTTGCTGCCCTCAATGGACTGGGGTAGTCCAAAGTCATTAAATGCAAATGAAAAAACAAAAAGAGGGCACACCAGCCTAGTGTATTATCGTTTAAAATATTTATTGAAAGAATAAAAGAGGGCTCTGAGGAAGAGGCTGAGTCCTTGAAACATGTCAGCCAGTTGGTCATCCAGGGTTCCATCGTTGTGGACTCAGATGCTATATGGATTGAACACCTTTGTTCATTGTGATGTGCCTATGTTTTATATGTCCATTGTGAGTAGGATACTTAATTTTTTATTCTTTCAATAAATATTTTAAACAATAATGCACTAGGCCGGTGCGCCCTCTTTTTGTTTTTTCATTTGTATAACAAACATGCTTTATTGCATATACAGACTGATATTACCATTGTGGGATTAGTAACACTTTAAGTCAAGAGCTATCCACTTTGCCATACTTAGTTATACACAGGAAAGAGAGCATTTACCGGCCCATTCATAAAATGTGGAGCAGGGGTGTATTTACCACAAGGCAAACAAGGCATTTGCCTAGGGCAGAATTTTTCAGGGGGGGCAGCACTGTCCCTTGGAAGAAGGGACACACGTGGCATGGGGACCTGATGGGTTCTGAGAGATGCTGTGGGTTTCATGACGGTGTATGCACAGCCCAACTCTCATTTCTGGGGATGTTCAGAGCTGTGAAGGTGAGTGTCTTTCTCTCTCTCGCCAAGAGGAATGGTGGCTGGTGTATGGGGGGCAGTGGTAGTGGAAGGCTCAGGTGGAGGGCAGGGGTGTTGTTGTGGCGCCTGTGTTGACCGATGGTGTTCTCTGCTTAACATAGCAGAGAGCTTTGTGATTGGTGAGAGCCAGTCATGTGACTGTAATATTCCAGTTCGTTGCGCTCCAGCAACTTTAAATTTTGAAAGGCAGTGGAGCACTTGGCACTTTTGTAAAGCAAGCCACTGTGCTTAATAAATGTGCAGTAATGTGTGTTTTTTTTTCTTTTTTTCTTAAAGACCTGTTAGTTTGCTAAAGCACTGTGTAGTATGATCATGAGGATTTTTTTAGTTTTGTTTTCAGTGTTTTCTCATTCATTGTTGCTTCTCAGTGCTGCTGATCTCTTGCACCCACTTTGCAGCTACTTCAAGTCTGCATACACTCCAGTGATGGTTGCTTTGCATGTCCCACATCTGGTTTTCTGATGGGGCCAGCAGTGAACCGTGTCTGTGCAATGTGCATCAGTGTGGCCAATTGTAGTCTCCACCTAGAGAGCTTGCAAGCAGATGCAATTTAGCCTTCATTCAGTAGGTGGTGCTATGCCACTCTACAGATGGAGCTGAATATTTAGAGGAAATTTGTGTCTTGAGAGATTCCGTAGATGTCACAGAGGTTGCAGCTATCTGCTTGGATGTTGCAACTTTAGATGACCTCAGGCTGCCATCTTTGGTGTGGGACTCTATAAATTAGGGTGTTTGCACCATTCAGGCATTCCTGAAGGGACCCAGAGCAGCAAACTGGGGAGCTTCTTTAGCAAAATAGAGTGCTGCGATTTTTTACTCCAGTTTGCCACCCATCCAGGAGAGGTTAAGCCTGGACCACTGCCACTCTGCAAAACTGCATTACTGAGTAATCTGCTACTGCAATACTGTGCCATTGCCGAGTACTGTGCCATTGCTGAATAATATACTCCTGACATACTGTGCCATTGCTGAATAATATACTCCTGACATACTGTGCCATTGCTGAATAATATACTCCTGACATACTGTGCCATTGCTGAATAATATACTCCTGACATACTGTGCCATTGCTGAATAATATACTCCTGACATACTTTGCCATTGCCGAGTAATATACTCCTGAAATACTGTGCCATTGCCGAGTACTGTGCCATTGCTGAATAATATATTCCTGAAATACTGTGCCATTGCTGAATAATATACTCCTGACATACTTTGCCATTGCCGAGTAATATACTCCTGAAATACTGTGCCATTGCCGAGTACTGTGCCATTGCTGAATAATATATTCCTGAAATACTGTGCCATTGCTGAATAATATACTCCTGACATACTGTGCCATTGCCGAGTACTGTGCCATTGTCGAGCAATATACTCCTGAAATACTGTGCCATTGCTGAATAATATACTCCTGACATACTGTGCCATTGCCGAGTAATATTCTCCTGAAATACTGTGCCATTGCCGAGTAATATACTCCGGAAATACTGTGCCATTGCCGAGTAATATACTCCTGAAATACTGTGCCATTGATGAATAATATACTCTTGACATACTGTGCCATTGCCGAGTAATTTACTCCTGAAATACTGTGCCATTGCGGAATAATATACTCCTGAAATACTGTGCCATTGCCGAGTAATATTCTCCTGAAATACTGTGCCATTGCCGAGTAATATACTCTTGAAATACTGTGCCATTGCCGAGTAATATACTCCTGAAATACTGTGCCATTGCCGAGTAATATACTCCTGAAATACTGTGCCATTGCCGAGTAATATACTCCTGAAATACTGTGCCATTGCTGAATAATATACTCCTGACATACTGTGCCATTGCCGAGTAATATACTCCTGACATACTGTGCCATTGCCGAGTAATATTCTCCTGAAATACTGTATTATTGCCGAGTAATATACTCCTGAAATACTTTGCCATTGCCAAGTAATATACTCCTGAAATACTGTGCCATTGCCGAGTAATATATTCCTGAAGTACTATGCCATTGCCGAGTAATATACTCCTGAAATACTGTGCCATTGCCAAGTAATATACTCCTGAAATACTGTATCATTGCCGAGTATTATACTCCTGACGTACTGTGCCATTGCCGAGTAATATACTCCTGAATTAGTGTGCCATTGCCGAATAATATATCCTGAAATACTGTGCAATTTCCGAGTAATATACTCCTGAAATTCTGTGCCATTGCCGAGTAATATACTCCTGACATACTGTGCCATTGCCGAGTAATATACTCCTGAAATACTGTGCCATTGAAGAGTAATATACTCCTGAAATATCGTATCATTACCAAGTGATATACTCCTGAAATACTGTGCCAATGCCGAGTAATATACTCCTGAAATACTGTATCACTGCCGAGTAATATACTCCTGAAATACTGTATCATTGCCGAGTAATATACTCCTGAAATACTGTGCAATTGCCGAGTAATATACTGCTGGAAAACTGTGCCTTTGCCACTAATTGACCGGGAACTATTCTTGATCATGTGGTCACCGCAACAGCCAGTGATGGTAACCACAGGCAGACTGGAGGTACATTCAAATTAAACTTTTAACCTTCAAATTCCTCTGCAGCCTGAGGATGGCAGTGTGCCTCTGATTAATACTGCAAATGTCAGTACAATTACAATATTAAATAAATATAGACATTTGCAAAAAAAAAAAAATTAGCTTTTTTTTTCTTTATTTTTGTCCATTTTTCTAACTATAGCCAAAACTCAAACTCTAAACTTTAAGCAGAGTATTAATTAAAGGAGTAGTACTGCTGACATACTGTGCCTTTGCCGAGTAATATATTGCTGAAATAATGTGCTTTTACAAGTGTATATTGTAAGTGTGTGAGCATCCTATAGTATTTTACTTAAATAACAGTGTCTACAGTTACTGTCTGGAAATACCTCTGCTAATCTTGTTACAATATACAAGATATTATGCAATTGCCCTGACTGTGTGTGTGATCTCTCCCAGATTAGGTACCCCAGCCTCAGGCCCCGCCTACAAGCGTGTGGCAAGGTGACAATGTAGGAGCACAATTGGGAGGTAGGGTTGGTACACTACTTTTAATAAATACTCTGCTTAGAGTTTAGAGTTTCAGTTCTGCCTCTGTTTATTTCATATTGAAATTGTACTAACAATTACGGTATTAATCAGAGGCACACTACCTACCATTCTCAGGCATTTGCAGGTTGAAGGTTTACTTTAATGAATGTACTTCAAGCCTGCCTGCGATGTTACCATCACTGGCTGTTGTGCTGACCACATGATCAGGATCCTTGCTGATTGGTTGTCGGTCATTAGTGGAGACCCAAAGCTGTCAATGACAAGTCTAATAACTGGAAACATGCAGTGCTGCGCTCTCTTAGCTGTCAACAATACATTTTATATTAAAGTGGCTGTTAACCCTTACACATACAGTTGTGTTCAAAGTAGCAGTGTGTTGAAAAAAGTGAATAAAGCTCAAAATCCTTCTAATAGCTTTTATTTCCATACACACAAATGCATTGGGAACACTACACATTCTATTCCAAATCAAAACGTGAAGAAAAATATATCAAATTTGTGTTGTTCCTCTAAAACAATTGAAGAAAAGTGAATATTAGACTGTTCAAAAAAATAGCAGTGTTTGTATTCTTCTTTACAAACTCAAACATTCACTATATAAACTGAAAAATGTTTGAAGATTTTGCTTTCCTTTGAATCACTTAATGAATATTTGGTTGTAGTCGCACTGTTTCTGAGAACTGCTGTACATCTGTGTTGCATGGAGTCAACCAACTTCTGGCACCTGAGAACAAGTATTCCAGCCCAGGATGATTGGACTACATTCCACAGTTCTTCTCTATTTCTTGGTTTTGTCTCAGAAACTGCATTTTTGATGTCACCCCACAAGTTTTCTATTGGATTAAGATCCGGGGATTGGGCTGGCCACTCCATAACGTCAATCTTGTTGGTCTGGAACCAAGATGTTGCACGTTTACTGGTGTGTTTGGGGTCGTTGTCTTGTTGGAACACCCATTTCAAGGGCATTTCCTCTTCAGCATAAGGCAGCATGACCTCTTCAAGTATTCTGATGTATTCAAACTGATCCATGATCCCTGGTATGCGATAAATAGGCCCAACACCGTAGTATGAGAAACATCCCCATATCATGATCCTTGCGCAACCATGCTTCACTGTCTTCACAGTGTACTGTGGCTTGAATTCAGTGTTTGGGGGTCGTCTGACAAACTGTCTCCGGCCACTAGACCCAAAAAGAACAATCTTACTTTCATCAGTCCACAAAATGTTGCACCATTTCTCTTTAGGCCAGTCAATGTGCTCTTTGGCAAATTGTAACCTCTTCAGCACATGTCTTTTTTTCAACAGTGGGACTTTGCGGGGGCTTCTTGCAGATAGCTTGACTTCACTTAGGCGTCTTCTAATTGTAACAGTACTCACAGGGAACTTTACACCTTCTTTGATCTTCCTGGAGCTGATTGTTGGCTGAGTCCTTGCCATTTTGGCTATTCTTCTATCCATTTGAATGTTCGTTTTCCGCTTTCTTCCACGTCTTTCAGGTTTTGGTTGCCATTTTAAAGCATTTGCGATCATTTTAGCTGAGCAGCCTATCATTTTCTGCACTTCTTTCTATGTTTTCCCCTCTCCAATCAACTTTTTAATCAAGGTACGCTGTTCTTCTGAACAATGTCTGGAACAACCAATTTTCCTCAGAATTTCAGAGAGAAATGCACTGTAACCAGCATGTACAACATTTGCTGCCTTCCTTCCTTAAATAAGGGCAATAATTGCCACCTGTTTTTCAAAGAATGAATGACCTCACTAATAGAACTCCACACTGCTATTATTTCTGAACATGCCCCTTTCAATTAGTGATTCAATTACACAGAATCAGCAGCATGCATGTCATGACTGTGGGGTCTGTTGGATTTCTATTACTCTACTACACCTGCTAGTAAATTATTTGCCATGTAGAAATATCATTTCTACCAAAAACAGTGATTGATCAGGTTAGTGATGTCTGACTGCTATTATTTTGAACACAACTGTACCTAGTGAAGTGACTGGTCAGGTGATACACAGAGATGAAACAATTCCTCCTACATAAGTTGTACCTGTTTATTTGGAGCCATTTACCCTGTAAATCCTTGTAAAACTCAGAGATGAAAAAGATTTTTCACAGACTCACAAAACAGGGGGCAGGTAGTTGCCTTACACACTGTAGAAGAGCTTTGAGAGCTAATTGGAGGGAAGGGACACCCCCCCCCCCTTTCACACAGAGCTGAGGCTGTCAACAATAGGCTGTGTGCTGGAGCTCCCTCCCCTGTTGCAATTTTAGCTATTGGTGTCAGGAAAACATGTCAGAATTGACTCATGCTGATAACAAAGGATTGAGACAGCAGAGAGAAATGACGCTTAGCCCTGGTTCACACTGGATCCGACTTTGAGTTGCACAATTTCAAAGCCGCATGTCAGTGCGATGTCTGTTGTGACTTGGCAGACATCTGTACAACTTCATGCACAGATGTCTATGCAAGTCACACTTGAAATCGCAAACAATAGTGCAAGAACCTTTTATTCAAATCGATGCAGCACCATAAAGTCAAAGTTGCACCGATTTGAATGGTTTCATTGTTGACAGTAGGGTGCAACTTGTCATGGAACTTGAAACTGTCAAATCACACGACAAATTGCACTGGTGTGAACCAGGCCTTAGTGCCTTGGAAAGAGACAAGTACACAAATACAGTATATGCTTTGCTTACATTTCATGTCAGAGGTTTACAACCACTTTAATTATCCCTTTGCAGGAGATATTGTTCAATAAAACTTAAAGCGGAGTTCCACTCACCCTGTCAAAAAATAAAAGTCAGCAGCTACAAAAACTGTAGCTGCTGACTGTTAACAAAACAGCCACTTACCTGTCCCTCGGTCCCGTGGTGTGTCCCTTGCAGCCCATTTCACTGGCCGTCCTGTATTCCAGGAGGCCGGCATCTTCAGTGTAGGCACCCAGCTGTGACAGCTTGCAGCTTCACAGCCGGGTACCCACTGCGCATGCGCGAGCAGCGCTGCACTTCATGAATGGTCCTGTAGTCTTCTGGGACCTTTCACATGTCCCAAAAGACTACAGGGAGGTGGGGGGGAGGACACCTTCCGTTTCTGATCGCCTAGGCGATCGGAAGTGGGAGCGGGTACCTGTCAAATTTGGGTACCTGCTCCCCCCCCCACCCCCCAAAGGTGCCAATCCTTAATGGGGAGCGGGGGAGCAGTCCTTAAAGTGGAATTTCCCCTTTTGAGTGGAGCTCCGCTTTAACGCCCAACTCTGGAATAAAAAATATCCCTTGGATTGCAAGGCTTAATTGCTTGTTTATGCCTAGAAGAAAAATACAATTAGATTTACTTTACCCGATCCCCCGCTTCTCCCCCCTGCGCGACTGTTCTCCACAACGTCTTCACTCCCACGTTGCAGCGGTCTAGGGTTCTGACGTCATCGGGACCAGAGCAGGGTCTATAGCCCTGCACTAGTTTTGGGCTTCATGTTCGAGTCGAACATAAGTCCGGCTCGAACATGGGCCCTTACACGAACGGTAAGGGCGTTCAGCAGGCTGTTTGCAAGTCAGATCCCAAGTCATGGCAGTGGGAATTGAGCCTAGCAATTATTTATTACAATTACTTATATAGCGCTGCCAATTTACGCAGTGCTTTACACGTGTGTGTGTGTGTGTGTGTGTGTGTGTGTGTGTGTATATATATATATATCAGGGTGGATTTGATTTAAATCAAACTGATTTAAATCACAATTTAAATTACAATTTAAATCACTAGTCAGTAAGGCTTGATTTAAATCCTAGTTTTCTACATAAAGACTAATTCTGGCTGGTATAACTTTAATATGCAAGTAGATGAAGATTTTTAGAATAACTTTTCACATTAGTTTTTTTATCCCCAGTTTAATGGGTTAATCATTCATATTTGGACAACGTTTCTGTTGTACTTAGGAAGGAGAAAAATAATCATTACCTTAATAATAACAATTTAAATAGATTTATTCAACTGAAACAATAACATTCCAGCATATGTGATTTGCTTAAACAAACATCCATGTTTGGTAACTAATTTGGCTAAACAAAATATATATATTTTAAGAAACGTAGACTGTCAGCCCCTTCCTCCTCACACTTAGTTTCACTTTGTTCTTGTGCAGATCTATTCCACTCCAAACAATCAGAAAAATATTGTTTCTATTCTGTTCACGGAACTTCTTGAAACTCGGCACTGAAGGGGTTGATTCTGTATTCATAGGTTTGTAGAAGTTAGGATGAAGGTCTTTTTCTTAACTCTGTTCATGTTATAACATTTTTGCTGTGAAGAAGAGGCATGTGATCTCCGCTGAGTCAAATTCAAACACCAAGAATCTGTGATAATATCTTGTAGGCAGAGAAACTGCCCAATAATCTTACAAAAACCTCTGGAAGAGCATGACATTGTGAATGGATTCATGGAATTTATTTACCAAAACAATTAAACATATACAGCCTTATTCTACAATAACTAATCTTTATTTCATGATGGAATAACCTTTGGATGGTAATATATTTTCCTCAAAAAGCATTTTATTCAAAAAAATCCGATTTAAATAAAAAAAATCCGATTTTTTTTTGATTTTTTAAAAAAAAATCATTGATTTTTATCCACCCTGATATATATACATATATAACATTCACATCAGTCCCTAACCCTCAAAGGGTGTACTTAACTCCCTAACTCACATTCATACATACACATACTAGGGCCAATTTAGACAGGATGCAATTAACCTTCCAGCATGACTTAGGAGTGTGGGAGGAAACCAAAGTAACCAAACAAAGTGCAGCGCTAAAAAAATAATAAAATGATAATATATGTATAATAAATATATCTCCAAAAGGTGAATAGTTCGTATAGTATATAATTGTGATGATGACCTCTGGACCCAGCAGATTTCCACAATTTCCCAAGACTTGATGACCAACCCATAGAAGGGAGCTCACCCATTCATTCCGCCTACTTAAGAGATCCTGGTGGTTATTGATTATATGCGCTTTATCCATGCGCTTCCGGTGAGTGCGCAATTCTATTACTGGTTCCTGTCACAAGCCTGTTTTTGAAATCTGCTGCTGAAGTGGATCATCACAATGATATACTATACGAACTATTCACCTTTTGGAGATATATTTATTATATATTTATTATACATATATTATCATTTTATTATTTTTTTTAGCACTGCACTTTATTTATTTGGTTATATTTGAAGGTTTACTGTGATTGCCTTTTAGTGTTTCAGCTGCTGACATAAGAGCGCTCACTTTTATTTATTATATTGAGGAAACCAGAGTACCCGGAGGAAACCCACACAGACACATGGAGAACATGCAAACTCCATGCAGGTGGTGCCGTGCTTGGGATTCGAACCAACGAATGCCAGGCAGAAGTGCTAACCATTTAGCCGCTGTACTGCCCCCAATTGACGGTAATGTAACAGTTGCCCGTTTGTAGCCCCTCTATTGTCAGGCAATAAAATAAACTCTGGTTAGGCTTGCATAGAGATTTAAACCAAAAAAAAAAAAAAAAAAATCCTGTTTCAGATTGGATATCCCATTACTGAATACAATTCAGACACTGACATTAGTTAAAGATGTGCCATTTCTCAACGGAGGAGCGGAGTAATTTGACAGGTTACTGGTTACTGTAAAAGCTATTTAACAAAGTGACATGTCTGGCAGGCACATTGCGCTGTACCGCGTGTCACGACCTATAAGGGAAGAATGTAGTCAAAGTTTTATCTTATAAATGGAGCGATACTTCATGTCACTTTGCCTTATAAATGACGGTATGCACACATGAATATGTATGACATGGAGGAGGCTGGGGTCGGGGAATCTGCATACCGTGCTTGTAATGCTCAGCCACATGTGCCTAATTGTGCCGTCGCTGAACTCTGAAGAAGCGGTGTGTGTGCGCGCGTGCGTGTGTGTGGAGAGTTATAATTGTTTTTTGTACAATTACAGCAATTTTGGCATTATGATTATTATCTTGTACAGGAAGCTTAGAAGGATGTTATTTCTGCCGGATAAAATTGCAGCAACTATTTTTTTCTTTAGAGTGGCACACCAGGCATAAAAAGTCAATTACTATGGCTGCTTCACAGTGAAGTCTGGGATCCCCATTCTGTGAGCTGGGAGAGGCTAAAGTCCACCCTTTAAGGCGACGTTCACATTAATTATTTATTTATTTATTACAGGTATTTGTATAGCGCCGTCAATTTACGCAGTGCTTTACATACCGTATATATCGTACATTCACATCAGTCCCTAACTCTCAAGGGGCGTACAATCTAAGGTCCCTAAGGGCTCATATACACTGCAGCTGATAAACTGACATTCAGGAGCTGTTCAGCATTTTTTTCAGCAGCCCCTGAACTCTCCCTTATGTTTTCCTATGTATCCATGTACACTATGTTGTTTACAGTAAGTTATTATTATTATTATTATACAGGATTTATATAGCGCCAACAGTTTGCTCAGCGCTGTACAATATAACGGGAGACAATACAGTTCAGTGCAAGAGGGTTAGGAGGGCCTGATCCTGGGAGCTTACAGTCTAGTTGAGTTTACAGTAGTTTGTTTGAACGCACCAAACTTGCATTCAGGAGTAGATTTTACCGGCGTTTCACGCGTGTAAACACTTGTAAACGCAGTTAACCGCATTTATAAGCGTTTGCGTTTAGAAGCGTTTTTTAACTGTTCCATATCCAGATGCTGTCCAGAGCCTTTTTTCATCATCAGAAATGCATGCAAAGCATTTTCCATGTATTCCAATGGACCCGGTACACCTGTGCAGTCAGTTCCAGGTTTCGCGTGAAGGAAAACATTGTAGAACGTGTCGCATTATGCTCATGATGGGATCCATAGTGAATACAACCAGAAAAGACAGGTAATCTCAACAAATACTGCTCTCTCTGCTTTTGCTCTCTCTATTTCTCTCAAAATGTCTGAAATAGTTAATTATTTACTATTTTTCAGTGCATTCTGGGCATTTTGGAAGGTCTCCTGAGGTTATCTTTTAAAAATGCTTCTAAACGCAAACGCACATAAACCCGATATGCAAACGCAGCTAAACTGATGTTTTTTAACCTACGTTTTCCAGTAGTCAGTTTCCATCGTTTAGAAGAGTTTTTCAAACGCCCCGGTACATGAGCCCTAACTCACATTCATACCTACACATACTAGGGCCAATGAAGACAGGAGTCAGTTAACCTACTGGCATGTCTTTGGAGTATTGGAGGAAACCGGAGTACCCAGAGGAAACCCACGCAGGCACAGGGAGAACATGCAAACATCTATGCAAGTTGCAGTTGATGTGTTTTTCTCACATTCATACATACACATACTAGGGCCAATGAAGACAGGAGTCAGTTAACCTACTGGCATGTCTTTGGAGTATGGGAGGAAACCGGAGTACCCAGAGGAAACCCACGCAGACACAGGGAGAACATGCAAACATCTATGCAAGTTGCAGTTGATGCGTTTTTCTGGTGCGTTCTGCATTTTAGAACATGTGGTTTTGTCATGTTTAGCATTTTTTTTTTCATTGCTAATAGGAAATTATGATGGTTCTGTTCATGTAGTGCGACTTTGATGCAACTTTACACTCTCTCTGTAAAATGGTTGTAAAGGCTTGAGGCTTTTTACCTTAAAGGATAAGTTCACCTTTTGAACTTTTTGCAGATAAAAAAAATGTGCATTTTTTATTTTTGTCCAAAGGAGCCTGTAAAGCATTGCACCAGTGATCAGTAGATGTCTGATGCCATGCAGGTCTCCTGCAGACCTGTCAGTATATCTGCTTGCCGTACGGGATGTATGACCAAGCAGATATTCTGACAGGAAGCTTCAATCAACTACCATGGTGCTCCGCAGCGCCGTACTATTTCATTGAACACTACAAGCCCGCAGCCGCTAAGGCTGCTGGGACTTGTAGGCTCTCATTCACAGTGAATGAGTGACGCGGCCATGCGGGTGGAGCCCCGCACAGCCATTCTGTTTTCAAATCTGACAGCTAGTACAGCGAACTTCTCCCCATATTATCTGTCAGAGGGAAGGGGGGGGGGCATCAGGCGCAGCTGCAGCTATGGGAGCATGTTACATGTTTCACCCTATAAACATGAAGAACATGTAACATGTTCCAAAGGTGAACTTATCCTTTCGAACCAATCCCCAGGAGTCCGAGAGGAATGTGATGTAGTAGGATTGCTTCAGCCGTCACTCTGGTCACACCCACTGTCACGTTTCACCAAGACCAAGCCCCCTACAGGCGGGTGAAATGTGTCAGTGGGCGTGGCCAGAGTGACGGCTGAGGCCATCCTACTACATCTTGTTCCTCTCTGACTCCTGGGGATCTGTTCGAGTGGTGTCCAACCCAGGGGCGGACTGCCAACTCATGGGGCTCCCGGGCAATAGGGGATCATGGTGTCCTTGCCCAAACTCAAAAAAGCCTATGAAAAAGGTACCAGGGGCATCTCATGGGGCCCCCTACTGACCCCGGGCCCTCGGGCAGTGCCGGGGTTTCCAAATGGTCAGTCCGCCCCTGGTCCAACCTCATCTTATGCTGCTAAGGTTCTGGAGTTACTTGGGACTCTGCTCCCATCTTCTTTTCTCTGCTGGTGGGGTGATGTTTGTTTGCTATCAGCCTTGAGCGGTGCCAGAAGTACACCCATGGTTCTGAACTTATCCTTTAACGCATTCTATGCATGAAGGTAAAAACCTTGTGTGTGCAGCAGTGCCCCCAGCCCCCTCAATACTTATCTGAGCTCCATCAAGATCCAGCGATGTGCAGTACAGCCTCGGCTGTCCCGGGTCTCTGCCTCCTCATTGGATGAGACAGCAAGCTGGAGCCATTGGCTCGCACTGTTGTCAATTACAGCCAGTCAGCCAATAAACATTGGTGGGGGGGGCGGACCAGGCCGCTGCACAGAGCAGCTGGTGCCCCCATAGCAAGCTGCTTGCTTTGGGGGCACCTGACAGAAAGAAGGAGCCAGGAGAACTTGCTGAGGATCCAGGCTGCTCTGTACAAAACCACTGCAAACAGCAGGAAAGTATAGACATGTTTGTTATTTTACAAAAAAAAAAAAATGAGCACTTAGTATCGCTTTAAAGTAGCATTAAAGTAGTGCAGGAACCTTTATGTGACCAAAGTTGTGCGAAGTATGGCAATCTGCATTGCAATACATTCAGTGGAGCACAGAGGAGACATGCAGGATCTTTTAGACCCTGCATGTCTCATTAAAGAGCACCTGTCACCTAAAAACCATCGCGTAGGGGACTTTTTGTTCCCTATGTGATGCAAAAAAGCATTTTTGAAATTGCAAAGAATTTAAGTTATACCCAAGCACATAAAATCTCCCCCCTCCCCGCAAAATTTTTTTTAGAGGCCCCCATCCCCACATATATGCACTTACATATGTAAACCCATGCGTTGGGGGATTCCTACACATGAAAACGTCGATTGTGATACACATGTTACATATCACCGCACACGCTGAAGTGCAATAATTTTAGTACAAGAGCTCCTCCATAATGCTAAACTGGTGACCTATAGGGGGTTTTTGAAGCATCACCTATAGAAAATATGGGGTACTGAAGATTGTTGCTACAGTGCCTTGAAAAAGTATTCATACCCCTTGAAATTTTCCACATTTTGTCATGTGACAACCAAAAACATAAATGTATTTTGTTGGGAGTTTATATGATAGATGATGGAAGGAAAATGAGAAATCTGAAAAGTGTGGCGTGCATTTGTATTCAGCCCCCTTTACTCTGATACCCCTAACTAAAATCTAGTGGAACCAACTGCCTTCAAAAATCACCTAATTAGTACATAGAGTCCTCCTGGGTATAATTTAATCTCAGTATGTACAACTTTTCAAGGGGTAGGAATACTTTTTCAGGCACTGTATTTAACGGGTGCACACAAATTTAAGGTTTGGCATGTTGGGCATCAATTTACTCGGTGCAATCTCATCTTTTATATTTTACCAAAAATCTGGGTAATTTATTGCTTTTGTTTGCCCTGAAGCTGCTTGCTCTGGGGGCACTCTTGCATGCCCGCTCCGGAGCCAAGCTCGTTGTGTCCGTAAGACATTCTCACCCCTTTCCTTATATAGCTATTGACAGCTTGGGGAGCTGTTGTTTGGGTAGTGTGTGTCCATAAGACACATAGAGCGTGGCTCATCCCTGCCCCCTGCTAACCTCCTCGCTGGCTGTGATTGACAGCAGTGGTAGCCACTGCCGTGTCTGAGCCAATGGGGGGATAGACCCGGAAGAGCCTCTGCTCCCGTGCACAACACTGGATCGAGTTGGGGCTCAGGTAGGTATACGGGGGGGAACTGCACACTGAAGGTTTTTTTGTATTTGCATGACGGTAAAAAAAATGTGAGCCTCTAGAACCACTTAAACTCAAAAAGTCCCTTCTATTGCTCTCAGTCTCCTCTAAATCTCCAAATTCCTTATTTCTTTTGCTGCTGTGATCCAGTTTTCTGTTAGAGGGTGACTCCATTTGTTCTTTATGGCCCCACTCTCAGTAGGAACATAGCCACCCTCTCTTGCTAGCTGCCCAAAATTTACAAGGGACAATGGGCTTTGTAGTGTGCATAGAGCAGTGCATATGGCCACAGCTAACACGCACAGCTCATTCCAAACAAATGAAAGTGAGGGGGAAAAGGAGAGGTTTGGGAGCTCATGGAGGATGTTGCAAACAAACCACAGTGAGAAACTGTTTAATGAAAAATATTACAGGACCATTTGTGTATGGATTATTTTGGAGAATAAAGATATCTTTTAGTGTTGCTTTATATCGCCTTTATATTGTGTGCCTTTTCTGCCATTCCAGTTTTTCTCGTTTTGATATTAAAGCAGAGCTCCAGTTGATTAAAAAAAAAAAGTCCGCAGCTGACTTTTAAAATACAGCCACTTACTGTACCTGTCCTTCAGTCCAGCGGTGTCCTCACCACCGCTGGTTTCACCAACCATCCTCTCCTGGCGTCGGCATCTTCAGTGTGGGCACCCGGCTGTGACAGCTTGCGGCTTCACAGCCGGGTGTCCACTGCCCATGAGCGAGAAGCGCTGTGCTTTGTGAATGGCCCTGTAGTCTTCTGGGACCTGTCACGTGTCCCAGAAGACTACAGGGGGGAGGAAAACTTCCGCTTCCGATCACCTTAGGCGATCGCAGTGGAAGTGGGAGCGGGTAATTGTCAAATTCAGGTTCCCGTTCCCCAAAGGTGCCAATCCTTAACCCCTTTGCGCCAGCGCCTCCCGGCCCTTTCAGAGGTTTCAGAAACCGGGAGGTGATGTGGGGTTTTAGGGTCATATGACCGCCGTGATTCACTGTCACGGCGGACACATAATCAGAAAAGGTCCCGATCGCAAGGGAAGATCGGGACCTTTCCATGAGACACAGACATATATGCTGGGAGCATGCAGGGCGCGCTCTCTCAGCACATATGTATTTTTAAATGGTACATAAATATGCGGCCACTCAACATCAAGGCCCAGACGCCGAGAGGCTGCATATTTGTGTGTGCTCAGCATCTAGGGGTTAACGGGGAACTGGGGACAATGCATTAAAGTGGAACTTCCCCTTTTGGGTGGAGCTCCGCTTTAAAGTGTTACTAAACCCACAACAGGAAAATCAGTCTGTATATGCAGTAAAGCATGCTTGTTACACCCACTGTGGAACCTAAGGGGTTAATCCTCTGCATTGTGTAAAAAGGCTGTTTGATCCTGACTTCTCTGATCCTCCCACTCTTTATTTGTCCCCAATCCATCTGCTGAAAGCACAGAGCTCTAAGAGGCATTCTGCACTTGCTCAGTTTAGTATGTATTGCTAGAGAGGTTTTTTTTTTTCTTTTTTTCTGGAAGGGTGCATGTGATCAGCACAGGGCCAATTAATGCTGTCCAGACTGAGGGTCAGGGGTCATGCAGCCTCATAGGACAGTCAAAGGAGAATGAAAATTCATCCTACAGAGTTAACCAGTGCTCAGTGATTGAAGTCACAAGACTGCTCTAACTGCTGATGAGAAAAGGTATTTAGCAGTTTATATTTACTAAAAATAATTGCATTTCCATGTTTTGTGTACTGTGGGAGAGCAGATATAGTGAATGCAGGGTCCTGGGTTTAGTGGCTAATTTTAGAGTCTTACATCTCCTGTGTATTTCACAGCTGTGCTTTGCTCCAGTTCTCCTACTTTTATGTATATTTAGCTCTTCTATATATGAGCTGAAAAGGCTGTCCATTCAGGAGAAAAAAATAGCATGCTTAATCCGTCAAACATGTTCTTCTGCGAACGCTGATTATATATATCTAAGGGCCACTTGTTACTGGCTTCTCTTTTCACAGGCCAACAGTTGTCCTTTTGCTTGTCCAGATTTGCATATTTTTGCAGAAGATGGATAAAAGACACGTGGCCTAGGCAGAAATAATAGATATAGACCTAGCATGACAACAATATACGGTAGGGGCAGTTTTGGTGTGAAATGTTGGCCAATTGGTATCTTAAAAGCTAACTCCACTTTCAAAGAAAAAATATGGCACATATAAAAACAATAATATAGCATAAACAATTGCTACACAATTGTACTAAATGTTATTAAAAATGACCTTTCCTCTTCAATCTGCAGCTGCTCTAATTTTTTGTAAAATTGCAATATGGCAACCTGGAGGGGTTCTATACACTGGTGTACGGAACACCCCCAGAAATGTAATTTCCTGCTTGTGTGATTAGCTCACTGATATTCCCTAAAGTCTGCACCAAGATAAAAGTCAGGTTTTAGGGCATCCCCTGGGGGCCAAATCTAGCCTGACTCGTGGGTTTCAGTTAAAAAAAAAAAAAAAAGTGAGGGGGGCAGGGGATGGGAGGTCAGCAGGGCGGAGGACAGGGGTCCGTGCTGGCAGGGCGGAGGACAGGGGTCCGTGCTGGCAGGGCGGAGGACAGGGGTCCGTGCTGGCAGGGCGGAGGACAGGGGTCCGTGCTGGCAGGGCGGAGGACAGGGGTCCGTGCTGGCAGGGCGGAGGACAGGGGTCTCTGCTGGCAGGGCGGAGGACAGGGGTCTCTGCTGGCAGGGCGGAGGACAGGGGTCTCTGCTGGCAGGGCGGAGGACAGGGGTCTCTGCTGGCAGGGCGGAGGACAGGGGTCTCTGCTGGCAGGGCGGAGGACAGGGGTCTCTGCTGGCAGGGCGGAGGACAGGGGTCTCTGCTGGCAGGGCAGAGGACAGGGGCTGGCAGGGCGGAGGACAGGGGCTGGCAGGGCGGAGGACAGGGGCTGGCAGGGCGGAGGACAGGGGTCTGTGCCGGCAGGGCATAGGACAGGGGTCTGTGCCGGCAGGGCAGAGGACAGTGGTCAGTGCCGGCAGGGCAGAGGACAGTGGTCAGTGCCGGCAGGGCAGAGGACAGTGGTCAGTGCCGGCAGGGCAGAGGACAGTGGTCAGTGCCGGCAGGGCAGAGGACAGGGGCTGGCAGGGCAGAGTACAGTGGTCAGTGCTGGCAGGGCGGAGGACAGGGGCTGGCAGGGCGGAGGACAGGGGTCAGTGCTGGCAGGGCGGAGGACAGGGGCTGGCAGGGCAGAGGACAGGGGTCAGTGTCGGCAGAGCAAAGGACAGGGGTCAGTGTCGGCAGGGCAGAGGACAGTGGTCCGTGTCGGCAGGGCAGAGGACAGGGGTCAGTGCCAGCAGGGCAGAGGACAGGGGTCCGTGCCGGCAGGGCAGAGGACAGGGGTCCGTGCCGGCAGGGCAGAGGACAGGGGTCAGTGCCGGCAGGGCAGAGGACAGGGGTCAGTGCCGGCAGGGCAGAGGACAGGGGTCAGTGCCGGCAGGGCAGAGGACAGTGGTCAGTGCCGGCAGGGCAGAGGACAGTGGTCAGTGCCGGCAGGGCAGAGGACAGTGGTCAGTGCCGGCAGGGCAGAGGACAGTGGTCAGTGCCGGCAGGGCAGAGGACAGTGATCAGTGCCGGCAGGGCAGAGGACAGGGGCTGGCAGGGCAGAGTACAGTGGTCAGTGCTGGCAGGGCAGAGGACAGGGGCTGGCAGGGCGGAGGACAGGGGTCAGTGCTGGCAGGGCGGAGGACAGGGGTCAGTGCTGGCAGGGCGGAGGACAGGGGTCTCTGCTGGCAGGGCGGAGGACAGGGGTCTCTGCTGGCAGGGCAGAGGACAGGGGTCTCTGCTGGCAGGGCAGAGGACAGGAGTCTCTGCTGGCAGGGCAGAGGACAGGGGTCTCTGCTGGCAGGGCGGAGGACAGGGGTCAGTGCTGGCAGGGCGGAGGACAGGGGCTGGCAGGGCGGAGGACAGGGGCTGGCAGGGCGGAGGACAGGGGCTGGCAGGGCGGAGGACAGGGGCTGGCAGGGCGGAGGACAGGGGTCTGTGCTGGCAGGGCAGAGGACAGGGGTCTGTGCTGGCAGGCTAGAGGACAGGGGTCTGTGCCGGCAGGGCAGAGGACAGGGGTCTGTGCCGGCAGGGCAGAGGACAGGGGTCTGTGCCGGCAGGGCAGAGGACAGGGGTCTGTGCCGGCAGGGCAGAGGACAGGGGTCTGTGCCGGCAGGGCAGAGGACAGGGGTCTGTGCCGGCAGGGCAGAGGACAGGGGTCTGTGCCGGCAGGGCAGAGGACAGGGGTCAGTGCCGGCAGGGAAGAGGACAGGGGTCAGTGCCGGCAGGGCAGAGGACAGGGGTCAGTGCCGGCAGGGCAGAGGACAGGGGTCAGTGCCGGCAGGGCAGAGGACAGGGGTCAGTGCCGGCAGGGCAGAGGACAGGGGTCAGTGCCGGCAGGGCAGAGGACAGTGGTCAGTGCCGGCAGGGCAGAGGACAGGGGCTGGCAGGGCAGAGTACAGTGGTCAGTGCCGGCAGGGCGGAGGACAGGGGCTGGCAGGGCGGAGGACAGGGGTCAGTGCTGGCAGGGCGGAGGACAGGGGCTGGCAGGGCAGAGGACAGGGGTCAGTGTCGGCAGAGCAAAGGACAGGGGTCAGTGTCGGCAGGGCAGAGGACAGTGGTCCGTGTCGGCAGGGCAGAGGACAGGGGTCAGTGCCGGCAGGGCAGAGGACAAGGGTCTGTGCCGGCAGGGCAGAGGACAGGGGTCCGTGCCGGCAGGGCAGAGGACAGGGGTCCGTGCCGGCAGGGCAGAGGACAGGGGTCCGTGCCGGCAGGGCAGAGGACAGGGGTCCGTGCCGGCAGGGCAGAGGACAGGGGTCCGTGCCGGCAGGGCAGAGGACAGGGGTCCGTGCCGGCAGGGCAGAGGACAGGGGTCCGTGCCGGCAGGGCAGAGGACAGGGGTCAGTGCCGGCAGGGCAGAGGACAGGGGTCAGTGCCGGCAGGGCAGAGGACAGGGGTCAGTGCCGGCAGGGCAGAGGACAGTGGTCAGTGCCGGCAGGGCAGAGGACAGTGGTCAGTGCCGGCAGGGCAGAGGACAGTGCCGGCAGGGCAGAGGACAGTGGTCAGTGCCGGCAGGGCAGAGGACAGGGGCTGGCAGGGCAGAGTACAGTGGTCAGTGCTGGCAGGGCGGAGGACAGAGGCTGGCAGGGCGGAGGACAGGGGTCAGTGCTGGCAGGGCGGAGGACAGGGGTCTCTGCTGGCAGGGCAGAGGACAGGGGTCTCTGCTGGCAGGGCAGAGGACAGGGGTCTCTGCTGGCAGGGCAGAGGACAGGAGTCTCTGCTGGCAGGGCAGAGGACAGGGGTCTCTGCTGGAAGGGCGGAGGACAGGGGTCTCTGCTGGAAGGGCGGAGGACAGGGGTCAGTGCTGGCAGGGCGGAGGACAGGGGCTGGCAGGGCGGAGGACAGGGGCTGGCAGGGCGGAGGACAGGGGTCTGTGCCGGCAGGGCAGAGGACAGGGGTCTGTGCCGGCAGGGCAGAGGACAGGGGTCTGTGCCGGCAGGGCAGAGGACAGGGGTCTGTGCCGGCAGGGCAGAGGACAGGGGTCTGTGCCGGCAGGGCAGAGGACAGGGGTCTGTGCCGGCAGGGCAGAGGACAGGGGTCGGTGCCGGCAGGGCAGAGGACAGGGGTCGGTGCCGGCAGGGCAGAGGACAGTGGTCAGTGCCGGCAGGGCAGAGGACAGTGGTCAGTGCCGGCAGGGCAGAGGACAGGGGTCAGTGCCGGCAGGGCAGAGGACAGGGGTCAGTGCCGGCAGGGCAGAGGACAGTGGTCAGTGCCGGCAGGGCAGAGGACAGTGGTCAGTGCCGGCAGGGCAGAGGACAGGGGCTGGCAGGGCAGAGTACAGTGGTCAGTGCTGGCAGGGCAGAGGACAGGGGCTGGCAGGGCGGAGGACAGGGGTCAGTGCTGGCAGGGCGGAGGACAGGGGCTGGCAGGGCAGAGGACAGGGGTCAGTGTCGGCAGGGCAGAGGACAGGGGTCAGTGTCGGCAGGGCGGAGGACAGGGGTCAGTGTCGGCAGGGCGGAGGACAGGGGTCAGTGTCGGCAGGGCGGAGGACAGGGGTCCGTGTCGGCAGGGCGGAGGACAGGGGTCCGTGTCGGCAGGGCGGAGGACAGGGGTCCGTGTCGGCAGGGCGGAGGACAGGGGTCCGTGTCGGCAGGGCGGAGGACAGGGGTCCGTGTCGGCAGGGCGGAGGACAGGGGTCCGTGTCGGCAGGGCGGAGGACAGGGGTCAGTGCTGGCAGGGCGGAGGACAAGGGTCAGTGCTGGCAGGGCAGAGGACAGGGGTCAGTGCTGGCAGGGCAGAGGACAGGGGTCAGTGCTGGCAGGGCAGAGGACAGGGGCTGGCAGGGCGGAGCACGGCTCCTGCACAGTGGTGAAAGCATACGTAGGCCACGCCCACAGATGTACACACTGTTCAAACCACACGTGAGGTATCGCCGCGAATGTCAGCACAAGAGCAATAATTCTTGTACTAGACATCCTCTGTAGCTTTGAACTGGTAACCTGTGCAAATTTTTAAAGCGTCACCCATGGAGATATTTAAGTACCATAGTTTGGCGCCATTCCACGAGCACACAGCAATTTGAAAGAATGACATGTTGAGTATCTTACAAAAAAATGGGGTATGTATTGTGTGTTTTTTGTTTTGTTTTTTTAATTCATTAAAGTGTATTTTTGCCAAAAAAAATTGCATTTGAAAAATATATTCATTTTTAAAAACTGTCCATTTCAGTTTCAATTTCGGTTTCTGGCCAAGTGCATCCTGAATTTTCATTTTTGGCACCAGAATTTTCACTTTGGTGCCCCACTACAGATTAGGGTGGTATGGTTTCAGATTGGGGCAGCGTAGTGGCAAGTTAGGGTTGGCTTTAGGGGGGCACAACTAAAATCTGGGGGGGATAGCCCACCCCAGCACCCCCTAGATCCGACCTGCACCCCCTGTAATTAGAATTTAGGTTTGTTGAGATACTCAAGGGTTAAATACTTTCCTCATTAGATCACCAAGAGTGTCCTGGGTGATTATAGTGAACCAGACCAGTCTGAAAAGGAGGGAGTGAAACAAAAAGCTATGTTTTTCAATGCAACAAAAGGTAGGAATTTGCTACATTTGTTAAAATTCTGGCAGTGTACATTGTTCCCCCGGAGGACATTGAGGACATTGTTTGTTTTTCCCCAACAAAAGCAGAGTTACTCTTTAAGGGCCGGTTCACACCATAGAAACGCAGTCAAGATGCGGTCTGAATGCGCGTTTTTGGCGCATTACGGTGCATTTTTTATGTGTTTTGACATGTTTTGGTGCGCTTTTGATGCGTTCTGGTAAATGTTTTCCCCCTCTTTTTCTTCAATCTAAATAGGGACATGTGCATTCCAGTGCTTTTTTTGGTGCATTCCGGTGCGTTTTTGATGCGTTTTACCACGTTCCAGTACAGTTCTCTGCAGGAAAAATGCAGCCCGTTCTACTTTTTTCTGCAAATGAAAATCACTGAAACTGCAAGCGCTGATGTGAACTGGGACATTGACAACCATATAACCTACTTCTGATGCAGAAAAACTAGCACTTCAGGCTAGTTCACACCACGTGCGTTCCAGTGCTTTTTTTTCCCTGTATCCAACATGCATAGGAAGTAGGTTACATGGTTTTCAATGTCATAGTTCACACCAGTGCTTGCAGTTTCAGTGCGTTTGGGTTCCAGAAAAAAAAAGTAGCACATGCTGCATTTTTCCTTCACAGAACTGTACTGGAAAGCTGTGCAAAACATTAAAAATGCACCGGACCCAGGTAAAGTGAAAAAAAAAGAAAAAATCAGCTGAAATGCATCCCAAAATGTATAAAAAATGCAACAGAAATGCACCGGAACTAATCCAAAACACAACAAAAATGAGCATGCAGAAATTCATCTGGAGCGGATTTTGTGGTGTGAACTACTCCTGAAGCTGTACTGATTTTAAATACTAATATGTTGTCGGCTGTGTTGCTCTGAATTTACAATGCATTGTCACTGCTTGTGACTGAAGGCTCCGTTCACACTTGTGCGATTTGTCATGCGACTTTGGACATCGAAGTTGCATGACAAGTCATGGCTCCTGTTCAAATTGGTGTGACTTTGAAAAGGTGCTTTCAATGCTTTGATGCAACTTTGACCAAATTTGATCCAGAGAGCGTAAGTCTGATCAAAGTCACTTCAAAGTTGCACTCCGAGGTCTGGACATCATGTGACTTTGGAGTTGCTCAAGTGTGAATGGAGTCTTCATGTGGAACTTGAGCACCATCATTTTTAAAGAATATGTAAACCTAATATTTTATATTTCTGATGTGCGCCTGCTGTACCATGTACTTGTATGAAAAAGTATCCTGTACTTTGTATTGCTATTGCTTCCTTTGTGTGAAATCCCTGGTCTTCCTGCCAGTTTCTTTGATTTCCTATTAGAAACTGACCACCCTAGGCATGAGAGCACAGCTTAGCCAGTTGCTGGCTGTGCTGGGAACTAAGTTTTTCTCTCCTCCAATGATCAGACTTCTGCACAGCCATTCACTGGTAAGATCTGTGTACTGCAGTTTCTCCTCCACCAACTCTCAATGCAGCTGAGAGTATGTGGTCACTTATAAAAAAGGGAAACAAAAAGCATTTATTGTATTGTTATATATATACAGTGGGGATCGAAAGTTTGGACACCCCAGCTAAAAATTTGTATTAATGTGCATAAAGAAGCCAAGGAAAGATGGAAAAATCTCCAAAAGGCATCAAATTACAGATTAGACATTCTTATAATATGTCAACAAAAGTTATATTTTATTTCCATCATTTACACTTTCAAAATAACAGAAAACAAAAAAATGGCGTCTGCAAAAGTTTGGGCACCCTGCTGAGTTAATATCTTGTACTGCCCCCTTTGCAAAGCTGAGACCTGCCAGTGTCATGGATTGTTCTCAATTGTTCTCAAGAAGATTTTTGTTGTCAACAAAAATCTAACTTTTGTTGACATATTATAAGAATGTCTAATCTGTAATTTGATGCCTCTTGGAGATTTTTCCATCTTTCCTTGGCTTCTTTATGCACATTAGTACAAATTTTTAGCTGGGGTGCCCAAACTTTCGATCCCCACTGTGTATATATATATATATATATATATATATATATATATATATATACATATATATATATATATATATATAATCTCAAATGTTTTACCTTTCATTTCCATTTGAACCCGTAAACTGAATGGGAGGTGTAAAGCTGACCTTCAGGTCATCCTTCTGCTATCTCTTTATTTCAGCATGCTCCTTGTTAACACGTATGAATGCAAGACACCTGATTGGATCCTAGTGTTGCCCCTGCCTCACTCAGTCCTTACATGGGATTACAAGAAACTGGAATTACGTCAAATTCAGGTACTTTATTTACATTATTTGCATTTGAATGATATTTATTGATATTTTAATAAATGCACAACCACATTCGTTGGGGAGGATCTGAACGGTGGAAGCTGTTCCCAAAAATAACACGCAGAGGGCAAATAATTATTCACCAGTATTGATGTGGGCTCTCTGTAGCTGATCTTTTCCCTTTTACTGACTCACCGTGCCTTGAACTGAACTGTGTCTCTGTGTAGAGGCGGCCATCTTGGTAGAGGTAGAGCTTTGCTTCATTATGTCACAGCTGTCCCCCTGATGACTGAGAAGTGGTATGAACATGAAGCAACAGGAGAAGTGCACAGATCACAATTCCATAGAATGAATGAAGCAAAAGCAGGGAGATCTTTCCACTGCAGATCCTCAAGTGCAGCTGTCTCTCCATCAAAGAGAACAACGAGCAGCACAGCAGTGACATCACCAAATTTCACTCCAAATTTGGTGAGACTAGCAATCGGAGGTAGCAGTGCCTTAGATATAACGCTCAGGATGTAGACACTCACCTAGTAGGCAGTGCAATTATGTTTTTCAAGAGGAATTCATGGTAAAAGGTAACATTTCATGTTTAACATCTCAAGATTTTTCATTTAAAGTGTTTGTAAACCCTTACCTATACCCAGTGAAGTGCCTGGCCTCAGGTGATACAAAGAGATGAAACAAATCCTCCACATAAGTTGTACCTGTTTATCTATAGCCATCTCTTTATAGCAGTTCAAGTGCAGAGTTTACACAGCTTTCAGAAAGCAGGGGTCAGGGAACTGAAGTTACACTGTGCAGAGCTTAGTGAAAACTGATTGGAGGAAAGGGACACACACCCCTCACGCAGCACAAAGGAACAGAGCTGAGGCTGTCAATCACAGGCTGTGTGCTGGATCTAAAGCCCTGATACAGCTGAGCTGGGTGTGGTGTGATTGCTGGAATTGGCTGGATGTACAGTAAACCATGTGATTGAACATGGTAGGAGAATAACAGCAGACCAGTGCTTTCCTCTGGGTGGTGGAAGGCACAGGTGCAACATCCAGCCTTGTGCACCAGGGACAAATGCTCAAAATGCAAGTCCCTGGGCGCACACTGCCGTAGATGTTGATACTACTCCATGCACCATCCAGCACTACCCAGCCACAGCAACTGTCAGTCTCTCATGGAGTTTAACAGGCTACTGGCAGGGGCTTGGAAGATTACACCTGTGCCTTCCACCCACACCGAAACACCTAAACCTCATGTATCAGGACTAAACACCCAGTGCATGGGACCTTAGAGTGTGCCTCTCTGTGCCCTGTCAGTTCCTATCCTTGTGACACACTGTTAACCTCCCTAGCGGTCTGATTATGTCCATATTTCTGTGCTCAAAGCGGTACATTTTTTTGCATGGAAATACGTAGTTTTTTTATTGTAGGCCTGTAATTTTTAGGAATAACTCACTGAAATCTGTCCGAACAAGAGTCTAGTAAACATCCCGGGTAGGATAAAATTTGAAACACGAAATCATAAATTATAATTTAATAAATAATCATAAAAAATAATATAATAATGTTAAATGTAATTCAATAATATAATCAAACCAAAAACACTGAAATTTGAAATATAGCGCCAAGTTCACACAACACTGAGCAAAGTCGCAAAATCGTTTCCAGTGTCTGATGAGGAATTTCCCCACAAATCATTATCACTCAATTCTGCAAGTGGTTCTAATTTACTATCGCTGTTCTCTAGCCGGTCTACAACCGCTTTTAACCTAAAGGGACGCTTTTTGGACGCCAGTTTCCAGGCAGAAAGAACAGTAAAAATGCAGGCAGGGCACAGGACAAAGCACTCGGGACAAAATGTATGTGAAATGGTTTGATACAGTAATGTTTTACTATGTGAATTTAGTGAATGTCACTTTTTGTCATTTTCACATTTCCTGCCAGTTCCATCCCCCGTACGTCCTGACGCTTGCAGGGGACGGAACTCAGAAGACAGATGCCGGCATCCGCTGGAGGACATTACAGGGGACACTGCAGGAGGGACATCGCGGGAGCGCAGGACAAGGTAAGAGAAGAACAGATCCCGGAGCAACGCCGCATGGTAAGCCGGAGTGTAGCTCGGGGTTACCGCTTGTGGTACTGAAACTTTACCCCGAGCTACACTCGGGAATACTGCCAAAGAGGTTAATGGAAAACAAGGGCTGCAATAAAAATGTCACAGAAGTTCCAATCCTTCCCTCAGACTTTGGAGTGTAACGTTTTCGGTTAAAAATTAGGATAAGTAGTTATCTTTGAACTAGTATTAAACCATCAGCATTTTTCACTTAACATATGGAACACAATAAAATAAATATTCCCTAGTAAACTGTTCAAGTCATACCCCTGCACCTACAGTACAACTAGCAACACTGCTGGCTCCTGCTCCTCTCAGTACAGCTTCCCCGAACGTCTGGTCTTCACAGGAAATAGTTATAGGTAATACTAAGGCTGATTTCACACTGATCCGTGTTTTTTTTTTTTTTGCTGTTGCATGATAAAAAAGCGGGAAAAAATGCATAACCATTAAATGCTATGGAACTCTTCAAACTGATCCATTGCGGGTCCGCTGTGTTTTGTATATTCCTGTTTTCTGCATTTATGGTGCAGGTTTAGTGTGGTTAAAAAAAAATGCACCAAAATGCACCTCCCTATTGAAATGTATGGAAAGTTCTTCAAAAACTCGTTAAAAAATGCATCCACAGTTGAGTTTTCTTATGTGGGTTATGAGTCACATGTCCTGTGAAAAATGCACCACATATGCGTTTTTACTATGTTTTTGCTACAGATCCGTGTGAAAGTAACATAAAGGTACACATTAAATATATACATAACAAACATGTTATACTTACCTGCTCTGTGCAGTGGTTTTGCAGAGAGCAGCCTGATCCTCTTTTTCTCCAGTCCCTCGCTGAGTGCCCCTATATAAAGCCACTTGCTGAGGGGGCATTCGTGTATGCTCATTCTTGAGCCTGCTATGTGTGCACATAAGACACACAGAGTGCGGTTCGGCTCTACCTCTTGCTCTCTCCTCACTGGCTGAGAGGAGCCAGAGCAGGAGCCAATGAGGAGGGAGAGAACCCAAAAGAGCCCCTGCTCTTGTGCACATCACTTAATCAGATTGGGCTCAGGTAAGTTATGGGGGGGGGGCTGCACACAGAAGGTTTTTTACTGCCTTCACCCTCAGTCTTTAGAAATACTTTAACAGTGGGCAGTGCAGTCTGCAGCCAATCTTTTGGCTTGGAGAAGGGAGGGAAAAGGAGATGGAGGGAGATGGGGAGTACCTTGCTATCCTAGGCTGTGGAGCTGTGTGTTTCTATTGATGCACACAGTGTAAGGAGGCACAGCTCTAGTCCCTGCATGTAAGGGTGGCTCCATAGGATGCTGCAGGAGATAGGAGCCAACGTGAAACAGGAAACCTAGAGCAGCGGTCTTGGCACCAGCTTAAACTGGAACATAGACAAGGATTACAAGATAAAGAAGCTGCATACTCAGTAAGTGTTTAAATCAGCTGCTGAAAATGTTTAAAAATCGGAGGGTTTAATATTACTTTAAAGTTTAAGAAGTCTGCATGAATACATTTCTCACATCACAATATACAGCACAAGAACGGACCAAAAACAGACATACAGCATTTTTCTATTTAACACACCCACAGTGTATGGTGGCGATATACTAGGCATTGTGTTGTAATGCATGTGCATCAGGGCTGGGTTGCCTTCAGGGCCGTGGATAAGGGGGTACCACCAGTCCTCCTGTACAGGGCCCAGGCCAGCAGGGGGGCCCATGCAGCTGGGTGAATCGGATGTGCGTAGGGAGGGTGATTGGCATGGTGGGAGTGCAATTACTGGAACCGATCCCCTGTATGCTTCTCTCTGCAGCAGCTGAAGACTGGCTTCTTCTCCTCCTCTCTCTCCCACTGGTGTTCAGCTGCTGCACAGAGAACCATACACACCTCTGTTCAGTGGCGGACTGACAACTCATGGGCCCCCGGGCAATAGGGGATTATGGGGCCCCTGTGTCTTTGCCCTCACTCAAAACACACCAAAAAAAGCCTATAAAAAGGTACCAGGGGCATTTCATGGGGCCCCCTACTGACCCCGGGCCCTCCGGCAGTGCCCGAGTGCTCAAATGGTCAGTCCGCCCCTGCTTCTGTTGCACCCATCATCCTCCCTGTGCACCATACAGTTCCCCATGTTGCCCAAGCCCCTTTGTGTGTGCCCACTCCCCCACAATGCTCCTGGGTTCCCTCCTCTCCCTTCCATCGGTAACTGCAAGCACATAATAGGATCCTTCAGGATGATGAACACAATACGTGATCAGTACCGATTAGGCACTGTGTTCATTCATAACAGAAGCATAGTAAACAGTTTTTTTTTGGGGGGGGGTTTTGGGGGGGAGGGGTGCTGTCAAATTTGCTGTATGGGGCCCCATGGTTTCTAACAGCAGCCCTGGTTGCCTTAGTGTACTGGGGTGAAACGCTGCTGTTAGAAACCACGGGGTTCCATACAGCCAACCTGACAGCCCCCCCCCTGCAAAAAAAAAAAACCCACAGCTTGCTACACTGCAGTTATGAAAGAATGCAGCGAGTGATTGGTACTGATCGCTCCTTGTGTTCATTCAAGAAAGGAGGGGCTGGTATATTGGACATATTTACTGGAAACTCTCCACCCTGAAGGATCCTATTGTCCTAGTTCCTGCAGCTGACGGTGGAAAGGAGGGAAGCTGGCAGCACTGTGGGGGTGGGGGCACATAGGAGGGCCTGGGCAGCAGGGGGAAACATATGGTGCACAAGGAGGGTGATGTGGGGCAATTACTGGAACCAATCTCCTGTATGGCTCTTGATGGGAGGGAGAGAAGAAGTCAGCAAAAAGAGCCATACAGGGGATCGGTTCCACTAATCGCCCTTCCACTGTTCCGATCAACCTTCCTACATACATCTGATTCACTCAGCTGCCTGGGCACCCCTGCTGGCCTGGGCCCCCTACAGGAGAACTGATGGTACCCCCTTATCCACGACCCTGGTTCCAGCCCTAAAGGTAACCTGGCGCCAATGAAAATGAGATGGGTTCCTATAGATGACGTCTGGAGTTCCACTCTGTAGCATCAGATCTCAGAACAAACCTTTTCCTTTGAACCTTTCTTGCCATCCTCCAAGTACTCCGCAGTATGTAGAACACACCGCTTTGCTATTAATGTAGATTGTGATTTTTTTCATAAATCTTATCTAGTTGCCATGGTAGTTTTATTTCACCTATCTTTTAAGCACAGAAAAATGTACAATTACAAATCTGCCGTTTTGGAGCATGAATAAAAAGTTCCGGAGAAGAAAAGTGATGGAATTACCTATCTTTTCTTCGTGTAAAAGAAATAATGTGATGAATAGGTAGGAGCACAATGGGGGTAATTAAATCACAGTTGCAGGATTGCTCTTCTAATTTACCTGCCATTAACAAGCAGTTGCAGTAATATCCGAGAGCGCGGTTATCCATGACGACCAGCCGCGATTAATCTTTCAAGAATATCTCTAGCGAAAAGTCAATTGATTTGTTGCTATGGGTTACAACATTTTGTACATCACCACTAATTATGTCACTGATTTATTGGGTAAGATTTTATGTGCAGCAGCCCGTTTAAAGGTATAAATAAATTCAGTAATATGTCTTGTTGTTATTATTATTAGAGATGAGCGAATTATTCAAAAATTCGATTCGGCTGATTTGCAGAATTTGAGGAAGAAATTCGATTCGATGCGAATTTATTCGCTACGAATTTAACTTATAAAAAGGGTTTCTAGGCTTCAGAGAGCCTTTAAATTAGTGCAGAACACTGTACCTTTAATTTAAATGCCCTTGGAGATGAGGAAGGAGAAGGAGAAGGATGAGAAGAAGGAGAAGGATGAGAAGAAGGAGAAGGAGAAGGATGAGAAGAAGGAGAAGGAGAAGGATGAGAAGAAGGAGAAGGATGAGAAGAAGGAGAAGGATGAGAAGAAGGAGAAGGATGAGAAGAAGGAGAAGGATGAGAAGAAGGAGAAGGATGAGAAGAAGGAGAAGGATGAGAAGAAGGAGAAGGATGAGAAGAAGGAGAAGGAGAAGGATGAGAAGAAGGAGAAGGATGAGAAGAAGGAGAAGGATGAGAAGAAGGAGAAGGATGAGAAGAAGGAGAAGGATGAGAAGAAGGAGAAGGATGAGAAGAAGGATGAGAAGAAAGAGAAGGATGAGAAGAAGGAGAAGGATGAGAAGAAGGAGAAGGAGAAGGATGAGAAGAAGGAGAAGGATGAGAAGAAGGAGAAGGATGAGAAGAAGGAGAAGGATGAGAAGAAGGATGAGAAGAAAGAGAAGGATGAGAAGAAGGATGAGAAGAAGGAGAAGGATGAGAAGAAGGAGAAGGATGAGAAGAAGAAGAAGGATGAGAAGAAGAAGAAGGATGAGAAGAAGGAGAAGGATGAGAAGAAGAAGAAGGATGAGAAGAAGAAGAAGGATGAGAAGAAGGAGAAGGATGAGAAGAAGAAGAAGGATGAGAAGAAGAAGAAGGATGAGAAGAAGGAGAATTCCAAGCCGGCAAAAAGTGTATCTGCAGAGCTCCGCTATTTCTTAGCGGAGCTCTGCAGATACACTTAGCGGAGCTCTGCAGATACACTTTTTGCCGGCTTGGAATTCTTCTTATTTTTATCCTACTTCTTCTTCTTCTTCATCCTCATCCTCTTCTTCTTCTTCTGAGGATGAGGATGAGGATGAAGAAGAAGAAGAAGTAGGATGAAAATAAGAATTCCAAGCCGGCAAAAAGTGTATCTGCAGAGCTCCGCTAAGTGTATCTGCAGAGCTCCTCTATTTCTGACAGTTCTCTGACATTCACATTTACAGCGGTTGAAACATTGTATCTATTTGTTTCCATAAATGGAAACAAATAGATACAATGTTTCAACCGCTGAGCTCTGCAGATACACTTAGCGGAGCTCTGCAGATACACTTAGCGGAGCTCTGCAGATACATTTTTGCCGGCTTGGAATTCTTCTTATTTTCATCCTACTTCTTCTTCTTTTTCTTCTTCTTCTTCATCCTCATCCTCAGAAGAAGAGGATGAGGATGAAGAAGAAGAAGAAGTAGGATGAAAATAAGAAGAATTCCAAGCCGGCAAAAAGTGTATCTTCAGAGCTCCACTAAGTGTATCTGCAGAGCTCCGCTATTTCTGACAGTTCTCTGACATTCACTCCATACAGCGGTTGAAACATTGTATCTATTTGTTTCCATTTATGGAAACAAATAGATACAATGTTTCAACCGCTGTATGGAGTGAATGTCAGAGAACTGTCAGAAATAGGCTATTTCTGACAGTTCTCTGACATTCACTCCTCAACCGCTGTATGGAGTGAATGTCAGAGAACTGTCAGAAATAGCCTATTTCTGACAGTTCTCTGACATTCACTCCATACAGCGGTTGAAACATTGTATCTATTTGTTTCCATAAATGGAAACAAATAGATACAATGTTTCAACCGCTGAGCTCTGCAGATACACTTAGCGGAGCTCTGCAGATACACTTAGCGGAGCTCTGCAGATACACTTTTTGCCGGCTTGGAATTCTTCTTATTTTCATCCTACTTCTTCTTCTTCATCCTCATCCTCATCCTCAGAAGAAGAAGAAGAATGAAAAGAAGAAGAAGAAGAATGAAAAGAAGAATGAAAAGAAGAAGAAGAATGAAAAGAAGAATGAGAAGAATGAAAAGATTCTTCTTCTTCTTTTCATTCTTCTTTTCATTCTTCTTCTTCTTTTCATTCTTCTTCTTCTTCTTTTCATTCTTCTTTTCATTCTTCTCATTCTTCTTCTCATTCTTCTTTTCATTCTTCTTCTCATTCTTCTTTTCATTCTTCTTCTTCTTTTCATTCTTCTTTTCATTCTTCTTCTCATTCTTCTTTTCATGAAGAAGAAAAGAAGAATGAGAAGAATGAAAATAAGAATGAAAAGAAGAAGAATGAAAAGAAGAATGAGAAGAAGAATGAAAAGAAGAATGAAAAGAAGAATGAGAAGAATGAAAAGAAGAATGAGAAGAAGAAGAAGAAGAATGAAAAGAAGAAGAAGAATGAAAAGAAGAATGAAAAGAAGAAGAAGAAGAATGAAAAGAAGAATGAAAAGAAGAAGAAGAATGAAAAGAAGAAGAAGAATGAAAAGAAGAATGAGAAGAATGAAAAGAAGAAGAATGAAAAGAAGAAGAATGAAAAGAAGAAGAAGAATGAAAAGAAGAAGAAGAAGAATGAAAAGAAGAATGAGAAGAATGAAAAGATTCTTCTTCTTCTTCTTTACATTCTTCTTTTCATTCTTCTTCTTCTTTTCATTCTTCTTCTTCTTTTCATTCTTCTTTTCATTCTTCTCTTTCTTCTTTTCATTCTTCTCATTCTTCTTCTCATTCTTCTTTTCATTCTTCTTCTCATTCTTCTTTTCATTCTTCTTCTTCTTTTCATTCTTCTCATTCTTCTTTTCATTCTTCTTCTCATTCTTCTTTTCATGAAGAAGAAAAGAAGAATGAGAAGAATGAAAAGAAGAATGAAAAGAAGAATAAGAATGAAAAGAAGAATGAGAAGAAGAATAAAAAGAAGAATGAGAAGAATGAAAAGAAGAATGAAAAGAAGTATTCCAGTACAGCAAAAAGTGTATCTGCAGAGAGCTCCGCTATTTCTGACAGTTCTCTGACAGTTCCTTCACATTTACAGCGGTTGAAACATTGTATCTGTTTCCGAATAAAAACATCTGTATCCTAAATGGAAACAAATAGATACAATGTTTCAACCGCTGTACATGTGAAGGAACTGTCAGAGAACTGTCAGAAATAGCGGAGCTCTCTGCAGGGACACTTTTGCCGGCTGATCGGGAAAAATCCAATTCGCGCACCCGAATTATGCTAATATTCGGATTCGACGCGAATCAAATTTTTCCTGAAATTCGAAACGAATTCCACTTCGCCTGGTTCGATTCGCTCATCTCTAATTATTATTATTATTATACAGTATTTATAAAGCGCCAATGGTTCGCTCAGCGCTGTACATTACAAAGGGGGACAGAACATGTGACAGAACAATACCAATACAATGCAAAACATGAGGGGATTGAGGGCCCTGCTCTTTCCAGCTTACAATCTAGGAGGGAGGGGATGGTGGCACAGGAGGAGATAGCTGTGGGGGATGGAGTGGTAGGAAGAGTGGAGGAGGTCGGCAAGTTAGCAGGGGGTGGGGTAGGCTTCCCTGAAGAGATGGGTTTTCAGGGTGCGCCTAAAGGAGAGGAGAGTAGGTGATAATCTGATGGGTTGGGGAAGGGAGTTCTAGAGGATGGGTGACACCCTGGAGAAGTCCTGGAGGCGGGCATGGGAGGAGGAGACCAGGGAACTAGAGAGAAGGAGGTCTTGTGAGGAGCGGAGTGTGCGTGCTGGGCGGTACTTGGATATTAGGTCAGTGATGTAGTACGGGGCAGTATGGTGGACAACTTTGTACGTCAGTGTTAGGATTTTGAATTTGATCCGTTGCGCAATCGGAAGCCAGTGGAGGGATTGGCAGAGGGGGGTGGCGGAGACAGAGCGGTTGGAAAGGTGAATGAGTCTGGCTGCCATATTCAGGATGGACTGAAGCGGGGATAGCCAGCGGCGAGGCAGGCCAGTGAGGAGGGAGTTGCAGTAGTCGAGTCGTGATACGATGAGGGAGTGGATGAGCTGTTTAGTGGTTTCTGGGGTTAGGAACGTGCGGATTTTCGCGATGTTGCGGAGGTGGAGTCTGCACGAATTTGTTAAAGATTGGACTTGGGGCTGGAAGGATAGGTTGGAGTCCAGAATGACACCAAGTACTCTGGCCTGCGGGGCGGGTTTCATGGTGGCGTTGTTGGAATCTTGTTTGTTAAGCCCCTTCCACATGGGAGGACCCGTCAGCGGATCCGCTTGCTCAGCAGGAGATCAATCTGCTGATCCCTGTTGAGCAAGCGGATGATAGGTCAATGTCTGCTCTATATGTGCAGAGCGGACATGGACATAGCCCGCTGTCCTCTATGGGCATTCGGATGGAAACGGACTACCTGTCCATTTCCATCCGATCCACTGAAGGGGAACGGATCCCCATCCATCTTTTTGGCAGATCGGATTGGCTGTAGGTGTAAACGGACATGTGTACCGCTCCATAGAGGAGAATGGAGGTTCCAATCGGGTCTGCCTGAGAAACAGGAAGGCTGACTCGATCGGAACTTCCATGTGAACAAGGCCTAACAGATCCACATTTAGGGCCAAGTTGAGTTTTGGAAAGATTTTTTGGCCGCCTGACAGTTCTTCCATTTGTGTCTAAGGGCTTGTTCACATTTGACAGGCGATGAAGAGGTGTTGTATTGCCTGCTCACTGTCCGCTTTAACCCCTTGATCCCTACAATTGCGTGCTGCAACCACATGCATTGCATGCAGTTACAAGGAGCTTGCAAAGTGGCCCCATTCACTTGATGAGTTGTGTTCAGCAGTCTCTTCATCCACCCAAAGCAACAGGGGGTCATTTTTGGCATGGCTGCAAAGCTTCGCGGCCATGGCATGTGTATGCTCCAAGTCACTGCCTCTGCAACTAAAGAAGGTAGCGGTTGGATGGTAGAAAAAGCATTGCTCAACTGCAGGGATTTACTGATCCCCAACCTCATGTGTGAATGATCCCTCCAAGGACTTGTGGGTTGACAGTCTCTTCAATGGCCAATAAAAACTTGAGAGAGGTTCTAAAGTCTGCCATACACAGTTCAATTCAATCAATCAATCAATCAATCAATCGTATCCGCACTAAATTTTGTTGATCAAATGAATAAACGTACATAAATTTCATTTGGGTGCAGCGTTGCATGACCGCGCAATTGTCAGTTAAAGTAACGTAGCGCTGTATCGCAAAAAAATGTCCTGGTCAGGAAGGGGGGTAAATCCTCTGGAGGGCAAGTGGTTAAAGCCCATCTTCAGGGAAAGTAAAATCCTCCCTTGCAGCAGAGTTTTATACTTGTTTAGGTCTAGGGGAGCGAGAACAGCACGTTATTTACCCAATCCACCGCTCCCCTGGCATCTGGGGCTCTCTTCTACTCCCGTACGCTCTGGCAGTGGACTTTGCATTAGGGCCAGTTCACACCAAATGCAGTCCAGTGCGTTTTTCTTCCTGCATGAAAAACGCATTGATTGTTGGTTACATGGTTTCCAATGGCATAGCTCACACCAGTGCAGTCAATTCCAGTGCGTTCTGGTTCTAGAAAAAAAGTAGAACATGCTGCATTTTTTCTGCACTGAACTGTACTGGAACGCAGTAAACTGCATCAAAAACGCACCAGAACGCGTCAAAAACATACTGGAACACACATGTCCCTATTTAAATGGAAGAAAAAGGCGGAAATATGAACTGGAACGCATCAAAAATGCACTGGAACACACATCTCTATTTCAAATTGAAGAAAAGAAGAATGGGGAAAAAATGAACCAGAACGCATCAAAGATGCACTGGGACACACATGTCCCTATTTCAAATTGAAGAAAAAGAGAGGTAGAAAAATGAACGGCAATGCATCAAAGACGCACTGGAACACATGTCCCTATTTCAATTTAAGAAAAAGAGGGGGGAAAAATGAACCGGAACGCATCAAAGACGCACTGGAACACACATGTCCCTATTTCAAATTGAAGAAAAAGAGAGGGGGGAAAAATGAACTGGAACGCATCAAAGACGCACTGGAACACACATGTCCCTATATAAATTGAAGAAAAAAGAGAGGGGGGAAAAATGAACTGGAACGCATCAAAGACTCACTGGAACACACATGTCCCTATTTCAAATTGAAGAAACAGAGAGGGGAGAAAAAATGAACTGGAACGCATCAAAGACGCACTGGAACACACATGTCCCTATTTAAATTGAAGAGAGAGCTGGGAAAAAATGAACCGGAACGCATCAAAGACGCACTGGAACACACATGTCCCTATTTCAAATTGAAGAAAAGAGAGAGGGGAAAAAATGAACCGGAATGCATCAAAGACGCACTGGAACACACATGTCCCTATTTCATATTGAACAAAAAGAGGGGGGGGAAAAATGAACCGGAACGCATAAAAAACGCAGTGGAACACACATGTCCCTATATAAATTGAAGAAAAAGAGAGGCGGGAAATAATGAACCGGAATGCATCAAAGACGCACTGGAACACACATGTCCCTATTTCAAATTGAAGAAAAAGAGAGGTGGGAAAAAATGAACCGGAACGCATCAAAGACGCACTGGAACACACATGTCCCTATTTAAATTGAAGAAAAAGAGAGGCGGGAAAAAATGAACCGGAACGCATCAAAGACGCACTGGAACACACATGTCCCTATTTAAATTGAAGAAAAAGAGAGGCGGGAAAAAATGAACCGGAACGCATCAAAGACGCACTGGAACACACATGTCCCTATTTCAAATTGAAGAAAAAGAGAGGGGAAAAAAATGAACCGGAACGCGCCAAAAAACATGCATGAAGAAACGCATCTGGACTGCGTTTCTATAGTGTGAACCAGCCCTTAGACTTGATGACGCCATAGGACCTGCAGAGACCAGTCTTACAGCCTGGAGATTGCCTGTGGGATTGGAGGATCGGGTAAGTAAAACTACTTTTTTTTGTAGCCCCTCTCAAACCTTAACCTCTTCTCGCCGGCCGAGCACAAATGTGCGACATCCCAGCGTCTGGGCCTAGACGCCGATCGGCCGCACATTTGCGTTCTATTAAAAAAGGACATGTGCCGAGAGAGCGCACCCTGCGCGCTCCCAGCACACATGTCCAGTACTCACGGAAAGGTCCCGATCTCCTCTATCGATCGAGACCTTTCCCGATCATGTGACGGTGCGTCACGGCGGTCACATGACCCTAAACCTCGCCCCGCTTCCCGGTTTCTGAAACTCTTAAAGGGCCGGGGGGCGCCGGTGCGAAGGGGTTAAGGAGCAATTAACCCTTGCAGTGTGATGGCAGCTCCATTGCAAAGAAGGATTTTGACTTTCCCTGGAGTTGAGCTTTAACCCTTTGCTGTAAGCAAAAAAGACACCCGCATTTATTATTGTATATACAGACTGATTGCATCCCAGTCAAAAAATTAGAAGGTTCAACTCAACTTAACAACACTGAGTCCAGCGTTAATTGTAAGCGTCCACGCACATATAGATTTCATGGTCATTTACCTCTGACACCAGACATTCCTGGCTTCTCCACAAATACTAAGTTCACGTTTAAATCAATGGCTCTGAAATTCCCAACGTCAGTTTTCTATTAACGTTACACATATAATCAGTGAGTCACAGTCTGGCAGAAGCTGAGCGTTGTGTGTATTTTCTGTTCTGCTCATCAGTTCCCATAAACCGCATTGTGCTCGGGGTATAAATTTCACACCGGCTTGCATTTCTAAATATAAAATATACTATTTTCATGCTACTTTTCCCAAACAAAGGATGAAAACAAGTGTGATGAGACAGAGAGGGTGAGACTTCTAACCGGATCCAGTAAAAGGTTTTATTGAACTTTCACACTGTAAAACAAAAGGAAGGTAAGGTTCAGTATTTTATCAGCTCTTCCAAAAAAGAAATATACAGTCTGAAAATATTAAAGCACAGCATTTAAATTTATTAAAATGGAACTACTCTGATGTAAAAGATACAAATGCGAGTCTGTAATCGTCGTTAGCTGTGTAAGTACTTGAATGTGACCCGGTATCAGCCTCTTGCCGTACCTGTACAGTAGTATTGGTTCTTGAACCGCTTCTCCGCCGCCCTATAGTAGAAGCATTGCTACAGGGCAGCAGGGCTGTGCAAAATCACATATATGTACATGGTTTGCATTTCCAGGTAGGGATTGCGTGCCATTGGCGGCTAGGGATGTCAATCATCGGGCCTCGGCCAGATATTCCCCGGCACCCAGCGATCGTCGGGCAAAGCTGACGGGAGAATCCTGTGTGTAAACGCAGGCCTCTCTCCTGCCAGCAAAGACATGCTGCTTTGTATTTCTCTGCACAGCAGAGAAATACAAAGCAACAGGGGAAGAGACCTGTGTGTAAACGCAGGCCTCTCTCCTGCCAGCAAAAACATGCTGCTTTGTATTTCTCTGCACAGCAGAGAAATACAAAGCAACAGGGGAAGAGACCTGTGTGTAAACGCAGGCCTCTCTCCTGCCAGCAAAGACATGCCGCTTTGTATTTCTCTAGTAAAATGCACACAGCACAAGGTAATGCAGCACAGTTAACCCTTTGATTGCACCAGAGTGTTAACCCCTTCCTGCCCAGTGTCATTACTACAGTGACTGTGGTTTTTATTAGCACTGATCATTGTATTAGTGTCATTGGGATATCAGGGGCAGTTAGTCAGTTTCCACCCAGTGTCAGAATGCCAGCCACAGTCCCGCTATAAGTTGCTGATCGCCGCCACTACTAGTATAAAAACATTTAAAAAAATTCCAGTATCTATACCGCCATTTGTAGATGCTATAATTTTCACGTAAACCAATTAATTTACACATATTCAGATTTTTTTTTTTTAGCAAAGACATGTAGCAGAATACATTTTGTCCTAAATTTATGAAGAAATCTGATTTTTAACATTTTTTTACTGGATGTTTTATAACAAAAAGTCAGAAATATTGTTTGTTTTTTCAAAATTGTTGTTTTTTTTTATTTTATAGCGCAAAAAATAAAAACCGCAGAGGTGATCAAATACCACCGAAAGCAATCTGTATTTGCGGGGAAAAGTTTTCACGTAAACCAATTCATTTACACGTGGTGGGATTTTTTTTTTTAGCAATTACAAGTAGCAGAATAAATTTTTTCCTAAATTTATGAAAAAATTTGATTTTTAAAAATTTTTTACTGGATGTTTTAGAACAAAAAGATATATATGTGTGTGTGTCTGTCTCTCTATCTATCTATCTATCTGTCTATATATATGTGTGTGTGTATATATATATATATATATATATATATATATATATATATATATAATTTTTTTCAAAATTGTTGGGGTTTTGATTTTTGTTTATAGTGCAAAAAAAATATAAAAAAGGAAGAGGTGATCGAATACCACCAAAAGAAATCTCTATTTGTGGGGAAAAAAGGACGTATATTTCATTTATTTACAGCGTTGCATGACCGTGCAATTGTTAGTTAAAATAATGCAGCACCGTACCACAAAAAATGGCCTGGTCAGGAAGGGGGGTAAATCTGGAGGGCAGGTGGTTAAACATGTGCAATAAACAAACAAATTCTCTACAATGCTCAAATAAAAATTAAACATGATTCAATAGTGTCCTTTGTGCTTCAATAATGTCTCTCTGTGCATATAAAGTGTTCAAGCGTTTTCAGTTATTCACTGAATATGTTGCACAGCAGGAAGTCCTCATCCCCTTCTTTAAATTCTGCGCTGTTAACCATATTTAATGAAGGGGATGAGCACTTCCTGCTGTGCCTCTTGAGAACGTCTGGAAGACGAAACGCTGTGTCGTGGCGTAGCAGGAAGGGACGTCATCGCACACAGCGACACCGGAAGTGGTTAATACAGGAGAAGGTGCCGGTGAGAGAGTCCAGAGCCAGATCCGTGTTATCCCTATGCTTATGATGTAACATGCGTTTTTATCCTGGTGAAAGGGTATGCACCTAACAATGTGTGTGGGCATTGTGACTTGGTGTCACTGACATCTCCAGTGACACCAATACTGTGATCAGTGCTAATAAAAAGCACTAACACTGTATTAATGGCACTGGGCAGGAAGGGGTTAACGTGGGGCGATCAAAGGGTTAGCTGTGTGTTGTGTGCTGTTTCACATTATGTGCTGTGTGTGTGCTTCACTTTGTATGGCTCTGCTATGCAGAGCCATACAAAGCAGTGTGCAGGAGCTGACAGGGGAGAGATCTGTATTGTTTATTACTTTGTATTCGGTATTGCTTTGGCGATCACTGGGTGCCGGCGATCACTGGGTGCCGGCGATTAATCACCAGCCAGGACCCGGTGATTGACAGCTGATGCCGTCATTTGCGGCATGGGTAAGGTGCGCACGTGCCCCCTACCCAGAACTGCAAAATCACGTGTATATATACGTGACAATGCACACCCGTGCCGCCCTGTAGCAGTATTTCTGCTATAAGGTGGACAAAAGTGGTTAATAATTAAAAGGTTTTAAAGATTTCACACTAAGTTGTCTCCCTCCATCTCTCCCTATGTGTTGGGTGAGACATTGAAAAGGAAAGAGTGCTGCTGGCCCAAGAAGAAGGCTGATGGTGGTTATCCAGGATACGAAGCGCTGTATGACTCGCCTGTGATAGGTAGTCCTATAAATCTGGTGAGTGCTCTGTGTCTATCTTGGAGGATTTCGGGAATACTATGGCACTGATTGTTGGAAATGGAGCACTTTTTTGAGCACGGACACTTTAATAAGTTTGAAGGTGAATAACTGAACACACTTGAACACTTTATATGTACAGAGAGACTTTATTGAAGCACAAAGGACACTTTATCGAATCATGTTTAATGTTTATTTGAGGATATGAGCATTGTAGGGAATATGCTTGTTTAATGCACATGTTTAAACAAAAACCAACAGCGCTGAATAAAAGATAGGGTATACATAAGGGCTGATACGGATAGTATAGCACTTGGTACAGCAGCTGTGTTGAATTAAGGGATCACATCCAAAGCACTGGTTCACATTATTTAAATTACCTGTACAGTTGGGTTGGAATGTGAGAGGAAGAAGCAGTACAAGCAGCTAATCATTTCATGTGCTGACATGAAGCATGCTGATAGGAGAAGAGAGCAGAGAGACAGACAGACAGGAGAGCTCATCACTGTGCTGCTTCTCCTTTCACTGTTCATTCACAGGCTGGGAGTGGATTCAGGACAACCTGGGCCCAGAGGAAATGGGTTAAATGGTTCTGGCCATTAGATTGAGGCCATCTAGTAGGAGAAAAAAGTACTGCAGCGGTAGTGTCTGAATTGAAATATTGCAACAAAAGCTGATTTTGTTTTATTTTTTAATGGGCTATATTCCTTTTTTTTAATTTATTTATTTTCTTTTTACATTTTTTTTGTTTGTTTTGGATACAGGGAAAGATTTAAATCCCTGTCGGTTTATTTTTTGTGTCTATTTGGTAGATTTTCCTTCACTTCCTGTGCTGAAGACCCAAAAGAAAGTAAAGGGAAATGTTGACAGTGTAAAGGAAAATTCCCTCTGACCCTAGGTTCACACCTATGCAGGTTACGTTTGATGTGTTTCTGTATTGCGTTTTGCATTTTTGCACTTGTGTTTTTGCCAAGTTTTTGATGCATTTTGTGTTTTTTTGTCTGTTTTTTTTGTTGTTAGGCAGAAATGCAGCAAAAACGCAATACATGCTTTTCTCCAGCGTTCCCATTGAAGTCTATAGAACCAAAAACGCAATGTTTTGCATTCAAAAAAGTCCCTGACCCTTTCCAAAAACGCACCGGGTGAAAACGCGGAGATGTGAACATGTCTCATAGGAAATCATGTTATATGGACTGTAAAGCATTTCTGCAAAACGCTGCAGAAAACGCATAGGTGTATACCTAGGGTGAGACCAGGGGCGGACTGACAACTCATGGGGCCCCCGGGCAATAGGGGATCATGGGGCCCCTGTGTCCTTGCCCACACTCAAAAAAGCCTATGAAAAAGGTACCAGGGGCATCTCATGGGGCCCCCTACTGACCCCGGGCCCTCGGGCAGCGCCCGAGTTTCCAAATGGTCAGTCCACCACTGGGTGAGATAGATGTCACTGGAGCAGGTGTTCCTAATAAAAGATTTATACTCACTTCTTGTTCTGACATTTAAAAACTATTGGATGTCTCATCACTTTCTGTCTTGGAGACAATAAACAACAAAATAAATAGAGAGGCAGCACATTTGTGGGTATTTTGTATCTAACCTCATCTTTTTTTCTGTTTTTCTGTTTTTCTTATACTTCTCTGTATTGTTATGTACTACTGTAGTACTTTTTTTTTTTTTTTTTTTTTAAATAATCACAAAAATGAAATAGAAAACTTAACAAAGGTTCTAATCCTCCTTTACTCTTTAATTCCAAAATTGTTTTTCTTTGCTGGAGTAGGGAAGACTAGAACCCCTATTATGGTTTTCAGTGGAACTGAAGTAAAGGGCAAATCTTCCAGTGGGGGCAGCTGTCCCAGTAGCAATTGTCATTTAATCTGATTTTGAGAAATTTCCACTTACCTAAAGTGTCACTAAACCCACATCATAAAAAAACTATCAATAAATGCTGTATTGCATGCTGTTCATGCTCACTCAGTCACGGAGATTTGTTTTCTGTATACTGCAAAAAAAGCCTGGTTTATCCTGCTGTTCTCTGTCTCCACCTTCTGTTCATGTCTTGGCTTGGGCAGCACAGTGGCTAAATGGTTAGCACTTCTGCCTGGTAATACTAGGGTCGCTGGTTCAAAACCCACCACAGCACCACCTGCCTGGAGTTTGCATGTTCTCCCCGTGCCTGCGTGGGTTTCCTCTGGGTACTCCGGTTTCCTCCCACACTCCAAAGACATGCTGGTAGGTTAATTGGATCCTGTCTAAACTGGCCCATGTATGTATGAATGTAAGTTAGGGACCTTAGATTGTACACTCCTTGAGGGTTAGGGACTGATGGGAATGTACAATATATATGTAAAGCGCTGTGTAAATTAACGGCGCTATATAAGTACCATAAATAAATAAATAATAAATAAATGTCCCCAATTTAGATAGGACCTTTGTAGCTGTGGAGGCAACTCTGCACATGCTTAGTTTTCAGTGAGTTTCTATGCTGAGCATTTCCTCCCAGTTACATCTGAGTAGTCTATGTGACTATAGAGTCACACATATGGGCGTATACACAGTGGTAAATGACAGCCCACTCCCTCTCTCCTCCTCCATGCCCACGAGCTAGCTATACACAATGGGGATGGGATATTGCATCTTGATTGATGGAGACTTCACCTCTAAGACACATGTTGGAGGGGTGTGACACAGCCTGTGACTGGCAGAAATCCACCCACACCATATTATTGCCAAAAAATAATAAAGATTTGATTTCAAATATCTATTTGTATGCCAATTTAAAACAGTTTATTGATATTATTTATTTTTACCCAGTATTCCAAAGGCTGTCTTTTTATATTTTGAACATGTGATAGCAGCAGAGGACTAGAAGCTTCTCCTGCTTATGTTTCCATGCAGAAAGGATGGGAAAGAGCTGGGTCATGTGACAGCTGTGTACCGATTAGGAAAAGGGTACTTTATTTATTTATCTCAGGTACTTATATAGAACCATCAATTTACACAGCGCTTTACATTTATATTGTACATTCACATCAGTCCCTAACCCTCAAGGGGTGTACAATCTAAGGTCCCTAACTCACATTACTAGTATAATTTTTTTTAAATTAAAATCCATTATCTATAACGCCATTTCTGGCGCTATAACTTCCATGTAGCAAAGACATGTAGCAGAATACATTTTGGGCTAAATTTATGACAAAATTAATTTTTAACATTTTTTTTACTGGATATGTTTAATAGCAAAAAGCCAAAAATATAGTTTTTTTCTCAAAATTGTCTGTCTTTTTTTGTTTACATTGCAAAAATTAGAAACCGCACAGGCAATCAAATACCACAGAAAGAAAGCTCCACTTGTGGGGAAAAAGGACATACATTTAATTTGGGTGCAGCATTGCATGACCGCGCAATTGTCAGTTAAAGTAACGCAGCGCTGTATCGCAAAAAATGGCCTGGTCAGGAAGGGGGGTAAATCCTCTGGAGGGCAAGTGGTTACAATAATTACTGTGCTCTTATCCATATACAGAAAGAGAAGAGATAATGTAAATTAAACATTGTAGATCTAATATCACTTTAAGCAGGCCATACACTAGTAAAATTGTAAATAAAATGTTTGGTTTTATTATTATTATTATTATTATTATTATTATACAGGATTTATATAGCGCCAATAGTTTTCTCAGCGCTTTACAATATAACGGGAGACAATACAGCAACAATACAGTTCAATACAAGAGGGATAGGAGGGCCTGATCCTTGGAGCTTACAATCTAGGAGATAAGAATGCTCATTCAATTTTCTAATTGTTTGTGGGGTCAAATTAAAAACGAAATTCAAATCAAAATTAAAAATGTGTCTTTAACCACAGTGAACAGAAAATTGGAAGGAACAGGGTGATATTTTTTTCTCTAACCCTTTCCACTCTATTCAAATAAAAAAAAAAGTTTTGGATGGCTATACATTTCATTTGTCTATAAATATTAACAATCCACTATGTTTATTTATGAATGTGTAGTCTAGAAGGTCGCTTACCCTGAGGACCTGTATAACAGAATGTTCAATGTATTTAGCTCTGAGCGTTCAGATCCTTTTACAGCATGGAGTATTCTGGGCTTGAAGAAGAGTCTGGTTGGTTACAATTGTATATGTACTTTGCACTTTAACTTGCCATGTGTTCTGTTCTTTAATAAAGAGATAGCAGATTGAATATTCTGATTTGTTATCTATTAGTTGCTGAAACGCTTAACTCTTCTGATGGCTTAACTGGATGCAGAAACCATTAGGGATGCAAGGAGTAATTTTGGCAAAATTGACTTCACCACAAAATTACTGGTTCTGCAGTTGGCAAAATTTAATTGCAGAAGAAACTCTTAATTTCACTCAATGAGCTGCTTAGTCAAAGTTGCTTGAAGGAAAAAAAATCTATGTTTTTTTATCACCTCTATGCCGACGACACACAAATCTATCTCTCAACCCCCCACCTCACCCCCTCGGTCTCTGTCCTAATCACACACCTACTGAGCGACATATCAGACTGGATGTCACTCCACTTCCTTAAACTGAACCTCTCCAAAACCGAGTTTCTTGTCTTCCCCCCAGCCCGGACACCACCCCCCATTGACTTCTCCGTCACATCCAACAACGCCACCATCAAACCCGCCCCGCAGGCCAGAGTACTTTGGTGTCATTCTGGACTCCAGCCTATTCTTCCAGCCCCAAGTCCAATCTTTAACAAACTCGTGCAGACTCCACCTCCGCAACATCGCCAAAATCCGCACGTTCCTAACCCCAGAAACCACTAAACAGCTCATCCACTCCCTCATCATATCACGACTCGACTACTGCAACTCCCTCCTCACTGGCCTGCCTCGCCGCTGGCTATCCCCGCTTCAGTCGATCCTGAATACGGCTGCCAGACTCATTCACCTTTCCAACCGCTCCATCTCCGCCACCCCCCTCTGCCAATCCCTCCACTGGCTTCCGATTGCGCAACGGATCAAATTTAAAATCCTAACGCTGACGTAAAAAAGCCGTCCACCATACTGCCCCGAACTACATCACTGACCTAATATCCAAGTACCACCCAGCACGCACACTCCGCTCCTCACAAGACCTCCTTCTCTCTAGTTCCCTGGTCTCCTCCTCCCATGCCCGCCTCCAGGACTTCTCCAGGGTGTCACCCATCCTCTGGAACTCCCTGCCCCAACCCATCAGATTATCACCTACTCTCCTCTCCTTTAGTCGCACCCTGAAAACCCATCTCTTCAGGGAAGCCTACCCCACCCCCTGCTAACTTGCCGACCTCCTCCACTCTTCCTACCACTCCATCCCCCACAGCTATCTCCTCCTGTACCACTATCCCCTCCCTCCTAGATTGTTAGCTCGAAAGAGCAGGGCCCTCGATCCCCTCATGTTTTGCATTGTATTGCTATTGTTCTGTCACATGTTCTGTCCCGCTTTGTAATGTACAGCGCTGAGCGAACCATTGGCGCTTTATAAATACTGTATAATAATAATAATGTTTTCCGTTTAGATTTATTATACATATTTACTGTATTTCATTCGGTGCTCTTTACATTTTTTTCTCCATTTTTTTGTATGTTTGATTGGTATTTGTGTATGGTTACCATTTTCTTTTTCTTTTTTTTTTTTTTAACTTTCTATTTTTTTGTCTGATTTTGTCTTTTCTGTAAAATAAATACAAACTAAAATTAAAACATCAAGAAAAATGAGGGGCCTTATTGGCCCAAGAACAGGTCCAGGTTGAAATGAGCTTTAGTAGAATATAGGAGCCATTTAAAGTCAATTGCATTTGATTCCAATGCTTTTTACAAAATGATGGCATTTTGTGGTTGTGGCCAAATTTCTAGGAAATAACTTTTTGGTTTGTTTTCATTTGTTTTGCATATTGTTGTACTGTCAGCAGCGGTGTATTTACTGCTAGGCAAGAAAGGTGTTTGCCTTGGGCAGCAATTTTCAGGGGGGCAACGCCACCCCTGGAAGAAAGGACACACTTGGCAGGGATGGGGACCTGGTGAGGTACTGTCTGTGCTCCAAAATGGAGTCCAAGGAGACTGCACACTGCTGGAGGGTGTAAGCACAAGGAAGACACTGGGCTTGGCTCCAGGGATGGCCGGCTGCCTTCCAAACAGGTTAAGGTGAGTGCTTAAATAACTTTCTCTCTGTGGGCGTGGTGGTTGGCGGCGGGTGGCGGGGGCCGGAGGGAGGGGAATGGTGGTGGTGGTGGTGGGGTGCCCAATTTTAGTGTTGCCTAGGGCAGCACAAGAACTAAATAAACCACTGACTGTCAGTTCAGAAAGAACAGCTCTTTGCCAGAGCTTACCACCGCCTGCCTATCAGAGGAAATTATCTGATCTTTTTTCTGCCGCAGCTTCACTTTCATTTACAGGTGTCTTTTCTCCCTTCTTTCCACCTTTTCCCCCCTGACCTGACAGTGCAGGGAGAACCAGCACACTGATGAGCTCCTCTTTCTATCACTTTGCTCCCTTTACTTATCATCATTCTCCTTTCACTGTAGCACACTAGCACACCCTTCAGATATCTGGGCTGGGAGTCAGTGAGTATGAAAATTCGTGTATAGTCCACCAGGCAAAGGAACAGAGCTTCCCCACCCCTGGTTGCAAAAAGAGGTTTGTGAGCGGTAAAAAAAAGGGACTGGCGTTTGATGGAGTGCCAAACTGTGTTCCATGCTTTTCAGCTATGAAGTATCAGGTGGACTCAGCAAGAGGGACAGAGACTGGAACAGGATCAAAGTTCGGGACCCCCAGAAAAACCCATAGGGAGCAACCTGGAGTCTAGAGTATTGTCAAGAGTGGGGCAATTTGGGCCGCCTTGTGATATTTGTTGGCATTAACTATACTAAGACCCAACTGGAATTTATGTACTATATGTAGAGAGTACTGCAAGCCAGTTCTAGGAAATGTATGCAAGTATATACTGTACATGAGAGGATTTGGTGTTTGAGCAATCGTAGGTACCGGGTGGGACCCATATGGTAAGGGCTCAAAAGTGATAAAAAATCTTAGACAGTAGAGTCATTTTCATCTCATTTATAGCCTAGCCATAGCCATGACAGGTAAGGTAAGTTCCAATTTTTGCAAGAAGGTGGCTAGGGTAGGAAGTAAAAGATAGTAGTTTAAGACAAACTAGGTGGCGTAAGCTTCGCTCCCAAATAGTCAAGCGTCTTGGACTTGGCATGGTTGACCCTAAGCCCAGAGAACTGGATAAATTGATCCTGATTGGTAGCATGAGAAGCCTGTCATTCATGAATAGACATAGTTTATGGTCAAGACTCACATAAACATTCCCCCCAGTGTCTGGGTATTCCCTAATGATAAGCGCCAGGGTCAATAAAGACAAAATGAACAAGATTCAGGATAACGGACATCCCTGGCACATGCAGTGGTAAATGGCTGTGAATGATACCCTGCATATCACACAACCGCAGTGCTGAATCGCAGAATGGACTCCCCGAAGATGGGCTCTCAGAACATGAGGTAGGCCTAGGATAAAGAGTCAGGTCTTTTAAATGTCAATAGATAAAGGAATGCCAGGGATTTTATGCTGTTATGTAGTATATGAATGACATGTACTGCCCTCCTGACACTGTCTCCAACTTGTCACCTTGGGACAAACTCATAATTTGTGTCTCTTTTGTCTGCTCGGAGTACAGCTTCAGCCAACTGGAAGCTAGAGTTTCCCCCAGAACCCTGATATTACTACATTGTAGAGCTTTAGTTTTTTGTTGTTGGGTGAACTGTAAATCAGTTAAGGTTGTAAAAATAATTGCTACATGCATAAACAGAGCTTCTGTCATTCTTAAGAGTTCCGCTGTGCATCAACAATCCCGGAGCCATAGCTACAACATAGACATAACACCTCCAGCTTCTCTGTAGACCAACATGGGGGAACACAATCTACTTATGTTTTGGCTGTGACAGCTGTACCAGTTATGCAAACCAATTCTGAACAGTAACGATTATGATCAGCACAGCTAAAGAAGGAATTGTGACAATCCAATGACTGCATTTTTTTCTCCAGATCTAGACAGTTACATAGCCAATATACTTTGTTGCTGGGGAACACAAAATTAAATATACATATGGAAATTGTTACCCGCCAAGCGATTTCTATTACTGTGAAAGCTAAACTCCAGGAAAGGCAAAACTGTCTGTCTTAAGTACAAGAGCCGTGCATATTCTTACTTCAGTCTTGGTGCTTTGTGTGTTTCTTTTTAGATGTGTGCAGTAATCCAGATTGAAACTTTTCCTCTGTGCAGGAACTTCCTGTAATAAAGACCAGGCAGTGCTGCTCTTTCTCCTTGTGTAGGGTGACTGGTCTTGTCACTGCCCCCTCCTGTAGTTTTCTGCAGGCAGCCTGTAGTGGGTGGACCTGCTGGGCCCCTCTCACAGCTCTGCTCTCTGTACAGCACAGTGATTATGTCAACACTACCTTTATATAATAATATCTGGGTTAACAAAGGCATTGGTGCACACAAAGTGGACTATAGTCAACATGGTTATTGAGAAATATCTACAAATTAATATTTTTGTGCCTGTAGATCAGCTTTGAAGTATAAATGTAACCACAATACACACCTGTCACCTACATCTGCCATACTTGACAACCTGGAATTTGACAACCCTTACTTCCTGTGTTACCCCCTCACATGCAGTCTGATTGTTGTACCATTAATCTGCATGGTCACATTTCTGACTCATTGGCCAAAAAGCACGGGGGTGACACACGTAACTGTAAAGCTGGACCTGGAAATGGATATTTACTATCTGGCTGTACAGTGTGAATTACAAATGCAGTTGAACAGAATGACAAAACATTTTCTTCTATGCTATGCCTGCAAGAAAATACAAAAGAGGAATTGCCTTTAATTTGTAAATAAGGAAACTGAAGGATATTAAGACCAACTTTATGTTGGCGTACAGAGACAGGCCAGAGGGCTCAAAGTTGGGATGAAGCGTGCATACGTCTTTGTGTGCCAACCCTCCCACCTGTCAGTGGTTGCTAGGAGGCTGTAAGCTACACAGTATCACAGGTTGCTAGGATGCTGTTTGCTACACAGCTGACAGCATACTAGCAACCAGTGACACTGTGTAGCCGACAGCATCCTAGCAACCAGTGGCACAAGGCGGCCCTGCACTGAGAATGGAGTGATTTCAGTATAAACACTCTGGCCTCAGTTTAGCTCCCAGAATGCCTCCATGTGATAAATTCATGCTTCTTTTTCCCAAGGCTGTCAGAGTTTATATGCATATGCTTCTGAGTGTATTATACCAATAAACACGCATAGTTATGTGTCAAAATTAACATTTCAATGATGAATGTTTCTGACGCTCCTAGTCCAACGTAAATAGGATTATTTTAATATGCTTGTGTGCATGAAGCTTAAAGCTGAAGTTTATATACAGCCATTTTTATATATTTACAATGATTCCGGGTCCCAAGCGGCTGTCCTGCTGTTTACTGAAATTTTTTTTTCCATTGGTCTGCTAAGTGTCTGTGCACTGCTCCTATGCCTGTCAGACACCCTCTTCATTCAGATGCTGCTCTGGTAACATTAAGTTACCTGTGTTATTAAGACTTAGAAGCCCACTGTCGGCTGATGTCACTCAGCCGGTCCAGGCTGGGGAAGGATCCCGACTTTACGGTCAGAATCCACCCCAGAGTCGGGAGTGGCACCTGGCTCAGCCCCTCAGCGATCTGCTGAGAGCCTGAGCCAGCTGCTCCCTCCCCCTCTACAGCGTAGGACTCCTGTGAGCGCTTGGGGGGCAGAGCAGAGAGCGGTGACTGACAGTCACCACTCTCTGCTCACAGCAGCAGTGAGAATTCAGTGTTCAGTGGTCGTGTGATCACCGAGTTCTCACCCTTAGAGCCGGCGGGGGACAGATGCAGCATCGGACCAATGCTGCATTCACCTAGGTAAGTATGATTTGGAAAAAAAAAAAAAAAACCATACTTCTCTTTTAAGTAAGCACCTTGCCACTGCCCTCCTCATCCTATTTGTTGCTTCTAAATAAAGTGGAGTTTCAGTGAAATTGTAAAAAAATAAGTCAGCAGCTACAAAAACAGCCACTTACCTGTCCCTCGATTCCACGGTGTCTTCCCCACAACCTTTCACTGGCCGTCCTGTGTCCCCAGCACTGGCATCTTCAGTATGGGCACCCGGCTGTTACAGCTTCACAGCTGGGTGCCCCCTGCTCATGCAGGAGAAGCGCTGCGCTTTCTGAATGGTCCCGTAGTTTTCTGGGACCTGTCACATGTCTCAGAAGACTACGAGGGGGTTGGAGACAACATCCACTTCCAATTGCCTAGGCGAGCGGATACCTGTCAGTTTTGGGTACCCATTCCCCCCTGCTCCCTAAAGGTGCCAATCCTTAATGGGTAGCAGAGGACCAGTCCTTAAAGTGGAACTTCCCTTTTTGGGTGGAGCTCCCCTTTAACCAATTAATAATGGTGCCACAAGACCCAGGAGCTAGCAGAGATTACTGTGCAAGGGGTTTCTACTACAGTGATTTCCAGCTTCCAAGGGCATCAGCCAGGTACGGCATATACATACTTCTATGGTCCAACTGCAGAAAAACCCTTCCATTGGTCCAACTGCAGAAAAACCCTTCCATTGGTCCAACTGCAGAAAAACCCTTCCATTGGTCCAACTGCAGAAAAACCCTTCCATTGGTCCAACTGCAAAAAAACCCTTCCATTGGTCCAACTGTAGAAAAACCCTTCCATTGGTCCAACTGCAAAAAAACCCTTCCATTGGTCCAACTGCAGAAAAACCCTTCCATTGGTCCAACTGCAGAAAAACCCTTCCATTGGTCCAACTGCAAAAAAACCCTTCCATTGGTCCAACTGCAGAAAAACCCTTCCATTGGTCTAAGCATGTAACTATGTAAAAATTGCCCTATCTAAACTTCAGCTTTACACCCCGGTCACATCGAGTGTGACTTGGAATGCGATTTTTATGCTATGTGACTTGCAAATCGTATGCCAAGTTGCACCCTATTGTCCACTATTAGAGCGGTCATATTGGTGAGGTTCCGATTTCTAAAGGAGTGCATGCACTACTTTTGGTGCGATTTACATAGACATCTGTGTCAGATGTCTTGCAAATCGCACCTAAAATCGGTAAGTCACCCGACTTTGAAATCATACGACTTCACTGTAAGTCGCACGCAGGGGCGGACTGACCATTTGGGAACTCTGGGTCAGTAGGGGGCCACATGAGATGCCCCTGGTACCTTTCATAGGCTTTTTTGGGTGTGGTTTGAGTGTGGGTGAGGACACAGGGGCCCCATGATCCCCTATTGCCCGGGGGCCCCATGAGTTGTCAGTCCGCCCTTGATGTTGTACATTCACATCAGTCCCTAACCCTCAAGGGGTGTACAATCTAAGATCGCACGATTTCAAAATTGGGCTTGATGTGACTGAGGGGCTTGATTGTAGGTCACCTCCCTAAATGCTGCCATCTTGAAGGGTTGTGTAAGTCCCATGTCCAAGTGAACAGAAAAAAGTTCCTTTGGCAGGTGAAACAACTGCTGTGTGCGTCAGCTGTGTACAGTATTTAGCTTTTTACTGGAGTTCCTCTTTAAGTTAATTGGATAATCGTTTTCTTTCTGATTTTAGCACGGCTGGATTGTTTCCTGGGAAACACTCACAGCTCTGATTGATTTCACTTGTTGGCTGGAATCTCTCTTTAAACACACAGGCATTGTTTAATCTTATCTTGTAAATGCTAAAGAGCATCAGCTTCAACAAGCATTTGGAAAGCATTTAGAAGCTTGGTGAGAGCATTGTAAATGCTTGGTGTAATAATACTTGTCTGACTAGTGTTTTACATGCTGCGGCATGAACTAGGTTTCCACCTTTTGCAAAAAATTAATAAATGCACCCATATTTTTTCTTCTACAAAAAGTGTGTATTTAATAATATTTATCAGTGGAGCCAACAAAGCATTGCAACTGTGATCAATGGATGGCAGGAGCAAAGCTCAGGCTCCCAAAGACTATGGAGGAACTCTCACAGGACTAAAAGTGTGGTCATTGTGCTTGTGTTCCATTGAGAACCATGGTCCCTCTGCTGCAGTGGAAGATGGGACTTGTAGTTTCCTCATTCACAAATCCTTGTAAATGGTTTATGCACTGAATTAAAGAAAATAACAGGAATCTGCAGAGAGAAGAACCCCAGGATTCAGCTGGGGGTGGCGGGGAGTGCAGATTATGACTGTTTCATGTTACACCCAAAATATGGGCCATGGCCAGAAAGGTGGACTTTAAAATCATTGGGCACCACTGTAAACAATGTAGATTGTCAGCCTATCTGTGTCCCCAAAACGTTGATGTTGCCTCATTTGATGACTTTACAATAAAGTCAGATTACATAATGTGATGTGGTGATGATATGCGATTTTTTCCATATTAATGGTGCCATCCATTGTTGTTATTATTATTATTATATTTATTATTTCAGGTACTTATATAGCACCGTCAGTTTACGCAGTGCTTTACATATATATTGTACATTCACATTAGGATTTGTAATGCACCACTTTATAGCAGGTTTGCTCTTGTCAACTGCTAACATTTATTCACATTCACATCAGTCCCTAATCCTCAAGGGGTGTACAACCTATGGTCCCTAACTTACATTTATACATACACATACTAGGGCCAATATGTAAAGCTTCATTGAAAAAAAAAAATAAAAATTAACAAGCATGTCTATATTTACCCATCTTGCACAGAGTAGCCCCGATGCTCTTCTTTTCAGCTCCACCCCAGCACTCCTGGCTCCTCCCCCTTGAGCAGTGCCCCCAGGGAAAACTGCTTGCCCTGGGGGCACGCTGCCTGCTCCTCCCTGAGCCACTGCTCTATGCGTCCATAAGACACATAAAGCCGTGGCTTGGCCCCGCCCCCCACTCTCTCCTCATTGGCTCACGGACTGTGATTGACAGCAGTAGGAGCCTGTGGGCTCCCTCTACTGTCTCATCCAATGAGGAAGAGTCCCCAGACAGCAGAGGCTGTCAAGAACGTTGCCGAATCGGAGGGGTCTCAAGTAAGGATTGGGAGGGGGCTGCACACAGAAGGTTTTTTACTTTCGTGCATAGAATACATAAAGGTAAAAAACCTTGAGCCTTTAGAACCACTTTAATTTTTATCGTAATAACTTAACCTCCTTAGCGGTGTTCCCGAGTGTAGCTCGGGGTAAAATTTCTATACCAAAAGCGGTAACCCCGAGCTACACTCGGGCTTACCATGCGACGCTGTTCTGGGGGTCCCTGCAGCACTTTCCTTGTCCTTCGCTCCCACGATGTGTCCCCTCCAGTGTCCCTGGCCATCTCCTCCGGCCGTTGCCGGCATCCGGCTCCTGTGTTCCGGTCCCTGTGACGTCGGGACGTACGGGCGCCGGAACCGGCAGGAAATTTGAATTTTTTAAAAAATTTCATTTTTGCTGTCGTTGCTATTTCAATGCATTTCACATACATTTTGTCCCTACTGCTTTGTCCTGTGCCCTGCCTGCATTTTTACTGTTCTTTCTGCCTGGAAACTTAAAAAAGTCCATGGCGTCCAAAAAGCGTCCCTTTACGTCAAAAGCGGTTTTAGAACAGCGATAGTAAATCAGAACCACTTGCAGAATTGAGTGATAATGATTTGTGGGGAAATTCGTCATCAGACACTGAAAACGATTTTGCGACTTTGCTCAGCGATGTGCGAATTTGCCTCTGTATTTTCAAATTTCAGTGTCTTTGGTTTGATTATATTATTGAATTAAATTTATTATTATATTATTAATTTTTATGATTATTTATTAAATTATAATTTATGATTTCGTGTTTCAAATGTTATCATATCCGGAATGTTTAATAGACTCTTGTTCGGACAGATTTCAGTGAGTTATTCCTAAAAATTACAGCCTATAATAAAAAACTACATATTTCCATAAAAAAATGGTACCGCTTTCAGCACAAAAAATCGGAAAGAATCATACTGCCAGGGAGGTTAAAGTGTTACTAAACCCACAACAGTAAAATCAGTCTGTATATACAGTAAAGTATGCTTGTTATACTCACTGTGGAACCTAAGGGGTTAATCATCTGCATTGTGTAAATTTGATCCTTTCTTCTCTGCCCCTCCTCTTGTTCAAATGTCCATGCTGATAAGACAGACTGAATCCGTAGATCTTCTGCACATACTCACTTTAGTGTGCATTGCTAGAGAGGCTTTTTTTTCTTGGGAGAGTGCATGTGCTCAGCACAGGGCCTATCAGCACTGTCCACACAGAGGTCAGCGGTTTTGCATCTTCCTGGGGAAAACTCCTCCTACAATATTTAACCAGTGCTCAGGTGAAGTCACAAGACTACTATATACTGCTGATGAGAAAAGGTATTTAGCAGTTTATATTTACTAAAATAATTGCAGTTCCATGTTCTGTGTACTGTGGGAGACCAGATATAGTGAACGCAGGGTCCGGGGTTTAGTAACACTTTAACTGTCCTGGAAGATCTCGGTATCAGTTGTAAGCTGGATGTGCGCACTGTCTGCCCTAGCACAGGGTTAAAGTTCTTAACGCTTGGGTGACATATATATTACAGTGCAAGTAAAGTCCACTTTTTAACTTGTACCTACAGGTAAGCCAATAATAAGGCTTACCTGTAGGTACAGTGAATATCCCTGGTCTCCTCCTCCCCGTCTCCAGGACTTCTCCAGGGCTTCCCCCATCCTCTGGAACTCCCTACCCCAATCCATCAGACTATCACCTACTCTGCTCTCCTTTAGGCGCACCCTGAAAACCCATCTCTTCAGGGAAGCCTACCCCGCCCTCAGCTAATTGCCGACCTCCTCCACTCTTCCTACCACTCCATCCCCCACAGCTATTTCCTCCTGTACCACTATCCCCTCCCTCCTAGATTGTAAGCTGCAAGGAGCAGGGCCCTCGAACCTCTCATGTATCGAATTGTATTGTTACTGTACTGTCTCGTGTACTGTCTCCCATTGTAATGTACAGCGCTGCGCAAACTGGCGCTATATAAATACTGTATAAAAGTAATAAAATAATAATAATAATATCCCCTAAACTTGCACTTTTCTATGAGAGATTCGCACAGCAAGCAGCCAGAGACATCATCGGCACATGCGCTCTGAAAAGACTGCATACGTGTTCTGTACCTTCAGAGCTTGGGGTCTGGGGCTCCTGTGCTCATACATGGGAGTGAAGTTATCGTGGCCCTGGCCATTGATACAGCCGGGGTCAGCGAATGTGGAAGCAAGCCAGAGTAAAAATGGATGCGCCCGGGAGCCGTGACAGCGCTGTGCTGTCATGATGTGCTAGTATGTGGTGCATATATTATTTGAACCTGCAGGGGCACAACTTTTTTTTTGTTTTTTGTTTTTCTGTGGTGGTTTACTATTTCTTTATTGAACTTTAAAAATAGCTGTCCCTAAATCTGTTCTCTAGTTGGACATTGACACGTTTCTTATGGGGTCCTATGTATAAGCCTTCTCCAAAGAAACAACAAGTTTTCCACATGTGTAAGACTTTTAGGTTCACACTATGACGTGTTGAAGTAACGTGCCGCAGAGCAATTAATTCAATAATTACCGCGCTCTAATACTAATTAAAAAAGTGCTCGGTGCTTGAAAAATAATATAAATAAATCAACAATTGATGAAAATTGTAAATACTCCTATATTTGTGCCAATTAATAAATCAAATAATAATTCATGATAAAAGTAATATATAAAGTCCAAAAAATCCAAAAGGTATAAATAAAAAGTCCCAAGTGCAAAAAGAAAGTGCTATAGTGTTCAAGTCAACTTTATGATTTTGAATTGGCCCCAGCACAAGGAAGCTCGCTCCTTCTTTTCACTGCAGCAGACAACACACATCATGTATTGTGGTGCACTGCAGTGTGCTGTAGCACGGGTGTGTTCTAAATATACCTTCAATTTGAATGGCACTGTAATACATTGTGCTATGCTTGATACAGTAGTATATGTTGCTTTAATGTGCGTTTTATCACATGCTAACACATAAAGATGGTATAAATGGGCCTTAGGAGCTGTAGTGACTATATCAACAGCAACTCTTGATCATGCAATGCTTAGTGGATTCTTTCACCTTTAACATTTTATATTCTATCAGCCAGTAATGATCACATGAATATCGACATTTGTACATCATATTCATAGTCATGAAATCTGCCCTGCAGGAAAGGGAAGGCTTTTGACATTCTACAGATAAGAAAAAAAGAAGATACACTCAGTAGTTAAAAGGTACATTCAGACCTTGGCACCCTGGTGAGTTGCCTTAAAGGCTAACTTCACCTTTTGAAAAAAAAAAATAAAATAAATGCACATATTTTTGCAGGTAAATGTGCATTTATTATTTTTTTTTTTTTGTAAGGAGCCTGCAGAGCATTGCATCCACAATCAGCAGACCATGGGTGCATTGTCAGGCTCCTGCAGACTCTAAGGATAGCTGTCTGCCCATTTTTTTCTACAGCCAGTAACCCCCCCTAGCATGTTATCCTATGTGTCCATGCACACATAGACTGTAATCAATGTTTTTTGGCAGGGACATTTTTTGGCTGGAAAAAAAACCCAGAACTAGTGGGTTTCTAGAGGAGTTTTTAGCTGTAAAAACGCTCTAACGTTGAAAAACGTAGTAAAACGCTACAAACCAGCATTTTTGGACTTTTGTTGACAAAAAAGATTGCTTTTTTAGTAAAAAAAAGCTAAAAAAACGCAAACACGGGAAAACGCTGCTAAACGCTAATGCAAAAACGCTAAAAAAAGCTGAAAACCTCAAATTTTTAACGTGAATTTACAAAGCTAATGTTACCAGCGTTCTCAAAACACCCCGTGTGCATGGAGCCTTCCTTGCATTGGGCAGGCAGTTACCTGACATCAGGAAGATCAATGGACTATGAAAGTGCTCACCAGTGCCCCCCCGCAGTACATTGAGAATTACAAGCCACCAGCTGCAATTTCTGATGGTAACTGTAGTAGGGATTCATTCACAGAACTCTGTGAATGAATGACATGGTTGTGTGAGCAGAGCCCTGCACAGCCACAATATTTTCAAATTGTCAAATTGCGGGTGCAGGAAGATCACCCGATTGGCAGGGAGAGGCTGCAGATGCTGGATCATGTTACATGTTCCACGATAAAAAAGGGGTGTAACATGTAACATGTTCCGAAGATGATCGTATCCTTTAACACAGATACGTTATCATGTGCTGGGTAGCCAAATGAAGGCTTGACAATGCTCCAAAATAGATACTTACCCTAACAAATGAACCGTTTTTGGCAATGCAACTATGTTGCATTACTTTGCATTGCGGTACGTTGCAAGAAGTGTGCGATGGAGCTGTATTGCCTTGGTGTAGGGCTCTCCAAACTTTCCAAACAAAGGGCTAGTTTACTGTCCCTCAGACGTTAGGGGACCAGTGGGAGAATAAAATAACCCTGCATCAGTGGGAGTAGACAGTGTCTCAGGCTTGGTGGTCAGTGGGAATAAAAAGAGTTAAATGTGCCTGTGGTCAATAGGAGGAGAAATAGTGCCCCATCATTGGAATCAGTGGGAGGAATAGTGCCCCATATTTGGTACTAGTGGGATGAATATTGCCCCATGATTGGTATTAGTGGGATAAATGGTGCCCATCATTGGTATTAGTGGGATAAATGGTGCCCGTCATTGGTATTAGTGGGATAAATGGTGCCCATCATTGGTATTAGTGGGATAAATGGTGCCCATTATTGGTATTAGTGGAATAAATAGTTCCCCATCACTGGTATTAGTGGGATGAATAGTGCCACATCATTGGTAATAGCGCCCCATCATTGGTATCAATGGGATGAATAGCTCCCCATCATTGGTATTAATGGGATGAATAATGCCCCATCATTGGTATTAATGGGATGAATAGTCATTGGACCATCATTGGTGTCAGTGGGAGAACTAGTGACTCTTATCAGTAGAAGGAACAGTGTCCCAAGCACCGGATTAAAGCAAGCAAAGGGCTGCAGTTTGGAGACTACTTATTGCATCAAAATAAAGGGCACTGTAACATGTTTTGGAAGAATGCATGCATTCTTCCAAAATACCACAAAGTAACAGCGCAGTTTCGCTCAAAGGTTTTACAGGTCCAGTGACCAATAATAAAGAATGTATGTTTTGAGGTTGAAGCCCCCCATGTTTTGACATTGCTCTTCACACATTTTCTGGAAGAGGAACTATTTTTGAACAGCTAGGAACAATTACAGTTTTAAAACTGGCATTTTTCACTGCAGGAATTAAACGTGTCCCACAAACAGACTGAACTGAGGATGGATAGAAAATTAGCTTTCAGGCAGGTTATTGATTATCGGAGTCCAGAGCAGTTCATTCATGACCGCCGGCTTTAAATACCAATTCTATTTCCTTGTCCCGTAAACTGCTGCCGAGTAGGATGTTAAGAACTAAATTCACAGCAAAACCGCAATAGATGAAAAAACATTGCTGCAAGAGATAAAAAAAATAAAAGATAAGGACTCTGGAGAAAAAAAGATGGGCTGTTCTTATTCTGGCATCACTTTAAAAACAAGCTAAAGGCAAATTAGAGTACTATTCAGGTTTCTTATATACTGCATTCTTCAAAATGTAGGAAATAATGGTTCAACTAGGCTAATTAAAGTGCATGTAAAGTCTATTTTTTTTTGGGGGGGGGGGGGTAGTCAAGAAGGGTTAAATCCCTTGGCATTTTATTACCTGTAATTGTCCTGTTACCTTAGTTTGCTGGGGTGCCATTCAAAATGAATAGCACTGTAACACATGTTGTGGTACTGCTTGTGTCACGGCAGTACAGCACATTAGAACAGTGTGCTTCATCCCAAAAAATTATTCCAGTTCCTTGACTTTGGCCAATGATAAATAATGTATAGTTCGAAATTGTGTTGGAAAAGAGAGAGACTGTGGAGGGTGCGATGTTTGTTGTGATGTTCATGAATTGTCCAAATAGCTGGCATAGAGTGGAGAAGACTGAACTGTAGGCACTGAAACTTGTTTTCCAAATTCCTTAGACTACTTATAGACTCTACCATTTGGTTAAAAAAAAATAATTGTTGGCTTCATACCCCAGAATATCACCGATATATATATTCCTCTAAATCTAACCTATACTGGAGATGTAAAGAAGATGTGGTTAGCCTATTCCATCTGTTTTGGATTTGCCCCAAAATTACACCATTCTGCCATCTTGCAATAACTCCAAAATCATAGACGATTTGCTACTCCCAGACCCATTACGTTGTCTTCTATGGATACCCCTTCCATAAGTGACACCAACCAAACCAACTTACCTTCCATTTGCAAAATGTCTGATAGCACTACATTGGAAACAAACCTCCCCTCCCTCAAAACAAGATCTCCTTGAGCGTATTAAGGAAGTATAATCAATGGAGCTTCTGCTGGCCAAACTACATTGCACCCTAGAACTCTACGACACCATATGGGAATCCTGGAACATCATTTTATTGTGTGCCATTATGTGGACTTGCTATACATTTTGCTGCTGGACATTTGTCTCCTGCTTTCCTTTCTAGCCTTACTCTCTCCTTTTACCAACCATAAATTCCCCAACCATACCTACACCTCACCATTTTTTAAATGTCTAACAACTAGCAGTTTTGATAAGTGAATTTGTATATGTATTTTCTTTGGGTAAACATCCAAGGTCTGGTTCCACAGAAGGACCTTTAGTCTTGTAGTATTACCCACCTTCTGGACATGTGGTTATTTTCTGCCATTGGACCTCTAGGGCCTTGATTCCCAAACAGCAAAACCAAGAGCATGATGACCCCATGGTGTCCTTACCTCTCCCCTGTCTCATTTCCTTTTCCTTTTTTTTTTATTTTGTATGTCAACATGTAGAACATTGTGTGACCTTGCTATGTTTGATTTGATATTTCTATTTATGTATATTACCAAAAATGTCTTAAACAATTATTTAAAAACATTTAAAAAATGTTTTCTAGCATGTGTTAAAATAGTGATGCTTTTGCTACAGTGCTCACCTTCTCTTTGAGTTCACCCTTGGTGAACTCAACACTACTTCTCTTACTAGTTTAATAACACCCTAATCATTCAACTAATCATTCATCCACTACTCATGCATTCACTTCAGGGGATCATGGACACATAATACTGGCCTGGGTTTATAGCATTAACACACAAAATGATGCTCACAGGTCATTGCATGAGGTCCCTTTTGTGCAAAAGTAAGGACCACCCAACACTGAAGTTGAAAAAGATTGTGAAAAGAAATCATGTGACTGGACAAAAAAAACTGCTGGATTTAAGGAAATTTATTTTTTTCAAAATAGGTTTGGGATAAGGGGTGAAGTTCTTCTGGGTTTGGTGGTTATTGCTGAAATATGACTCAGAGACAGACAACACAGGATTTGGTGAACAATGAAGTCATCTTGTCCAGCCAGCCTTCATACTATAATGTTTGCTGTAAAAATCTATGAGAACATGACAGTCTTTCTTTAAGTTTTAAAAAAACATATTCAGAGTACCTTTCTTTGATAGTATTGTTGACTGAAAGCTACTGCAACAGAATCATAGCTATGGCAGATATTACATAAATGAAAAGAGGGTTTTCAAGCCTTGATGGGCTGTGTGGAAGTGTTTGAAGACCAGCATGATGTTTAAATCTCTTATGTAGCTCTTCATTCACGTTTGCCATCCTTTTGTGTCTATTTTCAGCTTTAACATTCTCTGTTATTTCTGTTGGGAAGGTTCTCCGCACGCTCCTCTCAACAAGTCTGTGAAAAGAGATGCAACCTTTTCAGTGACGGCTGGAGCAGTCTGCTCTGTATTGTGTGTGGTGGGGATGGAGCACTCTGGGATTTATACAAAAGATATAGCATAAGGCTCTTATCTATAATGAAGAGGTTCTGTAGTGTATGGCAAGCCATGTTGGACATAGGATATAGGCCATGTATACACATATGCTGGGGGGAGGGGAGATTCTGCTGTCAAAAGAAGACAAAATAGAGCTATCCTTTCCATTACTGCAACAAGTCTATAAACACTACATCATGGAGTAGAATTATCCATAGATCAACAAGCTGGATGAATGAATACTGATATAGACTGGAGAGAGTGGAAAAACGGTGGTGCCATATTTGCCGGTACTGTATGTATGGCTCAGCTTTCTCTCTGCTATGTGCAGGTTGGAAATACTACTTAGTTTTTGTCTTCTAAAAATCAACTTCTTTATCTTATGAGTTTTTATGACAAGAAAATTGGGCACTCAATTTTTTGACACAGATTACTTTTATTATGTGTTATACAATAATAATACTTTTTGGAATAAATGGCTTTATAATATTAGCCTATATTTGTACTATATTGTACAACAGCAGCTCTGGATACATAGTTTGATTATAACTAAGGCTCCAGAGTGTGTGGGGCTAAAATGTGTCAATCATTTATTGTGTGAATTATTTTTATGTGTTGATCGAGATTACGAATCGAGAATAAAGAATTATAATTTTATTTCATACTGTGTCAGTGCTGGACTCTTACTTATGCTATGGCTTTCTAGGGTATGTACAACACTGACCTGGCATAGACTGCTTTTTTGCCTCTTCATCCCATAGCTAGTACAGTCTAGGGTTTGTAGCACCATAATTTTTCTGTTTGGACATAGTTGGCCCAGTGGCAGAAAGCAATGGTTTTCATGACACCCATATAGACAGGTGACATACACCTGTCTATATGGTGTATACGTGTGGAAGACACCTTCCCAAGTTTACGACCAGGACTGTCTTGTGCCAATGGTAAAGCATGGTGGCAGTACAATCATGGTTTGAGCAGCCATATCTTAGTATTCTGCAGGCCCCATCATCACCTTGAAAGGTCGCAACCAGTGACTATGTACCAATTTTGGCTGACCATGTGCACCCCACAGTGCAGACATTGTTTCCCGAAGACAGCACCATTTAGCAAGACAATAGTTCTCCCATTCACACAGCTGATGTTGTGGAATTGTGGTTTGATGAGCATTTAGATGAAGTCTCACACCTACCCTGGGCACCGCAGTTGCCGGAGCTCAATATCACAGAGCCACCATAGTCAATTTTGGAGAACAAGGTTCAGCCTAGTTTTCTACCTCCAGCATCTCTGCAAGAACTGGAATGATTTTTGCATGAAGAGTGGTATCAGATTCCATTATCCACCATCCAAGACTTATATTTGTCAATTCCCAGCAGAATTCAAGCTGTCTTGGATGCCAAAGGCTTAAAAGCAGAGTAGGAATTTAACAGGAGTGGACAGGGCCAGAAATAAAATAACGCGGACATGAGCCACTAGTGTAGCACAGGGCTTTTTTGGATCCTTCTTTAAGTGTACCTCTTTATTATTATAATTATTATTATTATAAAACATGATTTATATAGTGCAGCGCTCTCCAACATAAACTGTTTGGTTATACTTTCCTTTTTATGGCACCTGAAATATTAATTAACTGCTCTTGTAAAAGTAATAGTGACTTACTCCAGACAGGTCTACATAACCCTAAAACTCACACCAATGCTTCAGGTTTTTATATTTCTAAATAGAAGTGCTTTTCAGACCATTTCAAAGCATTCTTGTTTATGTATTTTACAGGACAAGAGAGTACCTGTGTCTATTAGTGCAAAAAAATGAATTTGTGGCTTTTATACATTTTTTCAAAGGGGTTCAGTTGATCACTATTGTAGATCGCCTTGGTCAAAATGCAGCATAAATGTTGCTTGCAGGACTTTTGGACTTAACTAAATGGTATAGATGTTGAAAGCGGTGTTGACTACCAGTAAATGGGGCATCACTCATAATCTTAAAGATCCACACATACACTTTTTTTCTTAAAATATTCCTGTATACATAGTTTTTTTCCCTGGTCTTAACCTGGCCAAGTGGCGTTACAGGTTCTCTTTCACATCTTCTGTCCTCAACAGTGGGTATTTGAGAATCATGTAAAGAGTGGCACTTACGTAATGGCACTGGCCATCATGACAACTTGGAATACAGACCTGGCTGCAGGACAGGAAGGAGAGTGTTACAGGGACATTGCTGGAGAGAGAAGGGTTTTGCAGCAAAAGCTGCATCTTTCTTAGCTCACTTTGGGTGATTAATGTTAATTAATCAACAGTTACAATACTAGTGGTATAATTACTATTAATTAAACTTAGCTGAGTATAACTAAAGGCAAAGACCTTTTTTTCTAGTTTTGGATAGAGTGGAGAGGAATTAGAACCCCTGTCAGTTTTTATTGATGTCTGTGCCCAAGTTATTTGTTCTTTTTACCATTATCATTGAAAGTAAGCAAAATCCCAAATTTTTGCTAAGTAAAAGGGGGGAAATCTTCCAATGGGGACACTAGTTCTTGTGACCTGGGTATCCCTGAGGAATTCCCTTAATGTGCAGGGATTTCCTCTCACTTAGTGTATAACTATGGGACAGAAAGTGAAGGGAAATCTCCGAAATGGGATACAGATGGCAAAACAAAAATCTGATAGGGGTTATAACCAGGGGAGGACTGACCATTTGGAAACTCGGGCACTGCCCGATGGCCCAGGGTCAGTAGGGGGCCCCATGAGATGCCCCTGGTACCTTTTTTCATAGGCTTTTTTGAGTTTGGGCAAGGACACAGGGGCTCCATGATCCCCTATTGCCCAGGGGGCCCCTTGAGTTGTCAGTCTGCCCGTAGTTATAACCCTCCCTTGCTCTAGCGAAAATGAAAAAAGTTTTGCCTATAGTTCTATTTTAAGTGTAGCTAAAATAAAAAAACACAAAATTTAACACAAGGAACATAACATACAGTATGTAGGTTGTGTCCCTTGTATTGATGCCTATTTTAGGTGAAATCCTTCTCAGTCCATCCCCTTCTCTCACTGCCATAATTTTCAGGTGTGGCAGGGGTTAAAAGAACTAAGGTGTTGTCACAGGTTCACAACAAGAGAGCCTAATTATGCTCACTGTTTATGCCCAGCTGCTTCAATCCTAGGAACTATACTAGAACTTCTATGAATGAAACAGGATCTATGAATGGAGGGGGTAGACCTTTTAATCATCCATTGTTAGATCATTTTCCATTCATAGAAACTGTAGTACATTTTCTTTGAATGACAGAGCTGGGTTGAAAGGGCAGCGAAGTTGGACTTTCTTGATGAGAGCCTGTGACAGCCCTTTAGTTCTATTAACCCTTGGCACATTGGAAGTTTAGGGTGGTAGAGGTGCTCAAAAACAGGTGTCAGGACCAGGATCACCTGCTGGTGGCACGGTGGTTCCCGGGGAAGAGAGTTGTAATTCCAGTGTCCACCAGCAGATGTCTCCCATCAGCTAGCAGACCCCATTAATCAGGTTGCAGCTGATTCTGACTGCTGGGAGGTAGTTTAGGTTCTCCCCTATGAAGTGCCACTTGGTCCAGTGTTTCGCTGACGCCTGATTCAGTTTGCCATAGATCCTGATCTTACTCCTGCCCTGCATCCTGTTCCCTGCACCCTCTTTCCTGCTCCTCTTGTATCTTATTCCTCATCTGGTTCCCCCTTCCAATCTGTTCCCTGCATCTTCAGTTTACCGTTTATCCACGTTCCACATTTTTGTATATATTTAGTGTTAGTTAGGCTCCTGTTTGTTAGCTATCAGTCAAGTATTCTGTCACTGGGTTTTTTTAGTTCACTTATATTTTCATGTTTGGTGTGTTGGTGTTTCAAAGGATTTTGGTCCCAGTTTCCTGAGTGTAGCCACGCTGGTCTGGCCATCCCTGCTGCTGATTTATGACAAGAGGATGATTGCACCTAAAAGAAGAGGCATCAGCACATGCGACATAGGGACACATCCTACTGACTGCAAGTTATGTCCCTTGTGCTGATTTTGTTTTTTTCTTTGTTTTTTTTTTTTTTTTTACTTTAATTTTACTTACACTTAGGTTTTACTGCTTTGGCACTCAGTTTAAAATACTCCACTCCACTAAACAGCTTCATAATAACCACAAGCAGAAAGTTTATTCCAAGCACTGGGTTAAAAGAAATGATACTGTCAAGTGTATTTTCTTTTTTTTTTTATTATGTCCAGGGTTAAAAATAATGATTTTTTTCTTCATTTTCTTAATGTCATTTTTACTTTTGTTCTTTTAGAGATGGCCTATAAATTTCTTTTCAAGTATGTTCCTTCTTAGAGAAAAGCAACACTTTAACTAAGGATATATGAGTAAACTCTTTGTAACACATAGTGAGCTCTTTGTATAGATGGCTACACATTATGAAATTTGTTTATACACTTTCCTTTAGACTTACCAAAGCCATATAATATGATGCCAAACCTAAACACTTTCAAATTGTATGTAGTCAGACAGGCCCTTGCACTACATAGTTAAAGGTAAATCTAATTGAGCAAGAATATTGTATAAAGTGTAGCCAGCTTTAGTTTTGCTTGTGTTCTCTGAGATCTATTTCTATTTCTCAAAGAATTGGTTATACTGTGTGTTGAATTTTTCAGTAAATGTATATTCCTCATTACAGTATATGTTTGTAACTTGCAGCTGCATTTGGATGGCAAATTACTCTTTTGACAGGAATAGGCTGCATTTGACCTGCTTTGCCTGCAGTTATAATGCATTCTGAAGGCTACATTCACACTTGAGCATTGGCATCTTTGGGTGTTTTTTGTTTTTTATTTTGTGCCCGTATTTTTTGTGCATTAGCAGGCTGGAGCGGTTTTGTTTTAGCCAATCGAAAAGTAGTATCAGAAGGATGAAACAGTTGTTAGGCATGATATCAGACAAAAAACAAGCATTCAACATCTTTCACACGGGCCAGAATCTGTTTACATTCACTGCTCCATAGAAGAGAATGGAGGGTCCAGTCGGGTCCGGACACGATCAGACCTCTAGTGTGAAAGGGACCTTACGTACATTTTTCAGGCATTCCATATGAAGCCTACTGAGATAAAAAATGTGTGACTATGCCCCATAGTAGCATATAGTTCAAATGCAGTGGTTCTCAACCTTCCTAATGCCGTGACCCTTTAATACAGTTCCTCATGTTGTGGGGACCCCCAACCATAAAATTATTTTCGTTGCTACTTCATAACTACAGCAGCTCTTCTCATTCCCGCCATACAAGGCGTCACATCTCCCCCATCCCCACCACACAGAGCAGCCAGCTCTCTTCACACACGGCCCGCTCTCACCTCCACCCCGCCACCATCATGGATCCGCTCTCCCCCCTCTTTCACCCAGTCCCCAGCTAAGCCAGCTCCCTGACAGAGGCCACGCCCAATCTGAGGACATCAAAACTTTTTCACTGGCGCTTCCCGTTGACACATCACCTCGTCTGGTTGTTCAAGTTCAATCCCGATAAGCCCTGCCCTGCATTTAGAGCTGGGGATGATGTTGCCGCTCAGCGATGATTGGGTGAGCAGTGCAGACAATGGGCGTGGCGGATGTTGTGGGAGATGATAGGCTGGGGCAGAGGGGTCATGTGTCATCACTGCTGACTGTTCTCCTACTAATATGTGGGCGTATCTGCATGTGGGTGGACCCGCCTGGAGACTGATAGAGGAGCGGTGTCTCGGTTCCTAAGACCAATCGGAAATATGTGTTTTCCGATGATCTTAGGCGACCCCTGTGAAAGTGTTGTTCGACTCCCAAAGGGGTCGCGACCCACAGGTTGAGAACCGCTGTTCAAATGTGACCTGGCACAATAGAATAACATGGAAATCTTATTGTCGAGAATTGAAGCACTTCTGGAAATGCACTTCAAGTAGTTTAGGTGTGAATGGGGGTTAATATGTCATAGTGCGTCCAAAGAAAGTGAAGCGCAGCCTTTGAACTGGGCTAATGCACTCAAAGTCCTTATGTTGTGGAATACATGGATATATTTGCACTATACACCAATGGTTATGGATGAGCATCTGTCCATTGGGGTGTAAAGCAATAATTTTCATGGCTCTGACCACTGTCCTATATTGAGGAATAATCCTCTTACTTTTGGGATATGTGATAGAATGAGACATTTGAATACCTTCTGTTTTAGGAAGGCTTTACTGATTAGAGTAAGGAATTCCTTGAGTCCCTTCTCATCATATTCTGTATGGCTATATTGTCCCTTTGGGTCTTAAGCCCTACTCCACAGAAGTCATGGTTTCCATACTCTGCACTGATAATGGCCAAATATCCTGAAACATTGGTTTGTCAGGCTGAAATAAAAGTCTCTATAATAAGCTATACTTGCTGTATATACCAGTTTTAGTTGTGCATTTGCCCAATGGACCAATGAGTCTTATTTTTGGAATAAGTGTATGTGAATACCTTCTGGTTTAAGAAAGCTTTACTGAGCTATGGGATAACGTTTTAAAATGTATATATGAATTTTTTGCTTTTGTCCAAAGTTGCAATTTAAATGTGGTTTTTTCTTTAATCCATCTAGTGTAGCCACCTAATTTTGACTTCATATCAGCCTCTTGCAACCCCAGATTTGTTGATAAGGACCATGCTGATTGGAGGGGTGAGCAGATAACCTCATCAGTCTTAAAATGTATATATGAATTTTTTGCTTTTGTCCAAAGTTGCAATTTAAATGTGTTTTTTTTAAATCCTTCTAGTGTAGCCACCTAATTTTGACTTCATATCAGCCTTTTGCAACCCCAGATTTGTTGATAAGGACCATGCTGATTGGAGGGGTGAGCAGATAACCTCATCAGTCTTCTGCTCCTCTTCTACTGTCTATTCGGGTTAGAGGTAGAAAGAGAATATTCATATAATGCTTTACTATAACTGGTGTCATCCATTTGGCTATGCTGTTTAAGGTGGCTGTGCAAATCTTAGGATTGAATGGACAGAAATACAAATGCAGGTAAAAAGATCCCCCTATATGTATTGTATCCATGTATTTATCTGATTACCCAGAGTTCAGTTTTAATAATGTATAAGTATATTAAAACAATGTATTTTATTCATGTAAACATGAAATGTTATATTAGTAGGAGATGGAGCACTGGGCCCCTTTTTCTTAAGTTTACCATGCAGGTCTATAGAAAATACATTTCTCTATCTAGCTAGAAAACAGGGACCACCACTGGGCATAAGATCTGGTACAGAGCCAGACCACCACTGTAGACACAGCCATACTTTTCATTTGACACATGGACATGCCATGGTGGGACACCTGGATTGGCTACCACTGGGCTATCAATTCACCTAGGGATTCACAACTACTTGTCCCAAGCGCTGAGACCACCTACTACAAACTGGGACTGAGGACCATTACAGGGATTGTTGTCCACTAGACACAAGGGATAACAATTATCAAAGCCTAGAAATCGACACAATACTCAGGATGTATCCATCGCTAGGCACAGGTACTGACCACTTCTACAGCCAGAGGCTGACCACTACCAAAAAGAGTCTACAGCTAGAACTAGGGATGGGCACTATCCATGCCCTTTTAGGCCACACTGACACATTTTAGACCTTATTCCAGTTTATTTAGCTGACTGCTAAATTCCTATGGCTTAGTCTTCCTTTTCCTAAACTTTTTCCCTTGAAAATTTCTTCGTACTGATGTCTACTATAAGAGGATTTGTGGCAGTAAATCAAATATAGAACTCATAAATAAGCTACGTGACAAACCTGTTACAGTGTGTATTCTTGGGGCTGTGCAGGTCTGACAGCTGCCATTGAGAGATGCTGAGATGTAGTTTGTATGCAGGGAGCTGGAACAGTCAGTGAACGCTCTAGTTATGATCAGAGTTCAAGTCTGTTACCATATAAAAGAAAAGGGAGAGAGCTCATTTTATAGTCATACAATGGAAGAGACCTTTCTGACAACAGCCTGGGGGCATTCTCTAAATTTCGGGAACTTGTGACCTCCCCTCTGATTCAGCCCTCTGCCCTTATGGCCAGTAAAAGTATCTCAGCAAGTCCATGCTTGAATTTGTGCAAGATTTTAGTGTGTTGATTTACTGTTAAAACTGTAAAGATCTTATTTAAAGGTTTGCTGTAGTCAGACATAAAAATCTTGCATTTGAACCCTATCAGGGACACAGTTTAACTGCTGTGTGCCTCTTATTTTCCTCCTAGACTCATGTCTCACTTTTTTATACCTTGTGGCTTCTGGTACGCTATCTTTGAATAAAATATAAAAACGGCACAGCACGACAAAGTTTCGATCAATTAACAAATTACAAAATGTATAAATGTACAAAATACATTTCAATTATATTGTAAAATGATAACCTCATCAAGTGAGGTTGTCAGGCCTCCCTGAGAGTTGTCTCCCTGTGCACACTTGCAACACTACAGGAAGACTTGCAAATTGAGGATGTTTACATAGCATGCAAGTGTGAATACAACATATGTCACGCTTGTTGGCAGGCGCAGTGCCCCTTAATTTGTAGCCCCTCCTGTGGTGTAGTGGGTAAATTTAGTGCCCCTTTATATGCCAGTTGTAAGTGGGACCCAGTGGAGTTGGGGAATGGGAGCAGGACACCCTTGAATAGCAGGATGTAGTGCTGTGCTGAGATAGAATATCCTCTGTGGTCATGTTTCCACAGCTAGTGATCAGGTGTCTAGTAAATGTGATCTGGGTGGCTTTACAGCCACCTGATCACTTTTATTGAAGTGAGAAGGGCCACAGACCCCCCCCCCAACTGCAGCCCGCGGTGGTTCCTAGGTTCTCCCAGGGGCGCATTATATAGCTGGGATAGCTAAACACAGAGGAGATGGGGGAACATCTGTTCTCCCATCTCCTTTGTGACTAATGAAGCTTGAAGGATTCCAGTTTCAGAGCTGTCATTCCTTGACTGCTACATCCAGAGAAGCAACTAATCAAGCACGAACTAATAGAGCCCTAATGTCTACCTATCACCTGCCCAGAGCTATCACATAGGGGTCTTGTTAGCAATAAAGTTAAAGGCTATTCTATTAAAATTTTAATAGAATAAATAAAAATTATTTTAAAAATGTAAAAGCACCCGCACCCCCCCCCCCTCACATTCAGTACATGCAACTGCAAACAATCATGTAGATTCTATGTAAACAGTTATTGCACCACACATGCGAGGTATCTCCATGAGTGAAAGCAATAATTCTAGGGTCATCTTTCATGGTTAACTCTACAATATAACCTGTAAAGTCTTTTAAGGTGTCACAGATGACGAGTTTTAGGTAGCATAGTTTGTCACCATTTCATGGGCACAAGCAATTATGAGTCTTGACATGATTTATATCTTTTTACTTGATGTAACATCATCTTTTATATTTTGCCAGAAAAATGGGTATTGTATTTGTGTGCACTAAATTTCCTTTTAGTGTAATTTTTTTCCTGAAAATTTGTATTTGATAAAGGGATGTGCAAATATTGCGTGACAGAGAGAATTGCAACAGCCAACATTTTATTCTCCAGGGCCTTTGCTTTCAGGAAGTATATAATTTGTAGGGTACAAAGTAATTTTCTGGAAAACAATGCTGATTTCCATATGTGTCATAAAAAATTACCCAGGAGAGTAAGTGGTTAACAGTAAGCACTTTACTGGAATAATTTCTTAGGTGATAAATGTGTGATAAATTATGACATGCAGTATATATTTTAATGCTACTTATTTATGGGGGAAAAATACATTCATGCATTTTTTTTAGTGCTTAAAATTCATGTCATGAACCTTTTAGCACCCATTTTTCTGCTCCAAAAAAAACCGCTCCAATTTTCAAAAGTTGGAAAACAACATTATGCGTAAACCATGGGGCTTTAGCTAGTAGGGTAGCCGGGTGTTGAAGCTATATGCGTGGATAAAAATTACTGCCACTCAGCAGTTAGTCTCTGTCCCCTGAGTTAGTTGAAATGCAAAACTTTCATGTTCAAGCGGAGTGTACCTGATAGTGTTACAGACCGGAACACTTCTGTAAGCCCAGGGCTATCTGTACTGTAACATACTGTAGCTCATAGATTTTTTTTTTTCTGTTTTCTGATTCCAGCAAATGTACTTCAGGTTTATCTGACAGAGTAAGAAAAATGACTTTGCCGAGCATCTCCCGAGATTGACAGATTGTCACATGAATGTATTTCCCTACAGAAAGCTCGTGATTGTCCCCCTCCCTTTATTCGCACCTTATCAGAATCATAACTACATCTTGTATTCATGCAGGCGGGATTTGGAAACTTACTAATGCATTGTAAATTCATGTTAATTTGCGTGCTGTGAAATGCACATATGAGACGAGCCGCGCACGCAGGCGTCATCATCATAAACGTATTACCAGGGGACGTTGGGAATAACACACAGCATTTTCTATCCACGGTGGCGGAAAAACAGCTTAGCTGGCTCACAGCTCCTTTTGCTAATAATTGTTTGGATAATTTGTTGGTGCAGAAGTAAAAGATTGGTATCCACTGTAAATAACTGCAAAAAGCAATGATAAAATTTAGAGTAACATTTTTGGAGAGGGTCAGGCATCAATTTGGTTGGCTTTTAGTTTACTTCAAGAGTATAAATACACTTTTTTTTATTAAAGAAGCCTCAGCCAGTTGCTAAAAATAAATAGTCTTCTGATAATGGTAGAACCCACATGGCCACCCTACTTTGTACAATCCACTACTACTCAGCTATTGTCCTGGGAATATATTTTTAAAAGGCTAGCATATGAGTAGGTGCAGCAGGATGCGGCAGCAGTAGATACACAGAGTCCACTTGCAGATAACAAAAAAAAAACTTGTATTTCAGAGAATGTTCTTCTACAAGCAACCCAGCGGTAGAGCATCACACCATGTATCACTTACAGTTTTGTGCAATGCAGAGATGTAGCAGGGGAAGATGCACCGACGGCGTCTGTCTCAGAAGGCAGAGTGCAGCCTGGCTGGTTTGATCCATAAGGGGAGGCTTTCCGAACAACGATGTCATGTCCCTTCTCCTCAGGAACATTTCCCCAGCGACTAGTCACTTTCCCTAACAGGTGCTCTTTCCCTACAATACCCACTTTGCATATTTCTCTCCAAAACCTGGGGGCAAGGACTTAAAAAGACTCTGCTGACCCAAGATGGCCACCAGGGTTCACCTGGTGCAGCGTAGCCAAATGTAACACTGCTTCCGGAGACCAGGAAATCATAGCAAAACCAGGTTTCTCCTGACTTCCTCTCCAACTGCAGTACCGCACCGGTTTATTGCCACCAACAGTGGAGGAAGCAGACTGCACTACACACATTCTGCAGGCAAGCGATTCTCATCTCCGCCTATAAAATAATAATTTCAGGTGTGGCATATTTTTACAGTTAAGTATATACCATACCTAGCTGATGCCCTTGGAAGCTGGAAATCACTGGTCATTGTGATGTCACCATACCACTTCTCCATCTCATCCAATCAAAGAGCACTGTACATTTACTGAGAAATGCAAAGCATTCTCTGAATGATGCCTGTGCCAAGCAGCTGTCCTTTTGTGTTCAGAATGCATCAGCTTGATACAGGACCCTGAACAAGCGGAGATCACTGGAGTAGCTGTGCCTATTTCACTGATTTCCAGCTTCAAGGGACATCGGCCAGGTGTGGTATGTGCTTAGTTACATAGTTATATTGGTCAGCTTGGATCTATGTAAAAATATTCCATGCCTGAAATGAATCTTTAAAGTTTTAACCCCCCCAAGTAATATTTTAGTTATATGTGGGCTGAATTGGCTCCCAGCTCTTTGTGAACCTTGGGTTCTCCAACAGTAAGATCTCCCTACCATAGTTTCTATCCATCTGGGATTTTGTGTGTTCCAGCTCTTTTTGTTACATTGACCAAATATGCTCTTACCGGCCACTTGATTAGGTACACCTTGCTAGTGCTGAGTTGGACCCCCTTTTGTCTTCAGAACTGCCTTAATTCGTCATGGCATAGATTCAACAAGGTGTTGCAAACATTCCCCAGATTTTGGTCCATATTGACATGCTAGCATCACGCAGTTGCTGGAGATTTGCCGGCTGCACATCCATGATGCAAATTTTCCGTTCCACCACATCCCAAAGGTGCTCTATTGGATTGAGATCTGGTGACTGTGGAGGCCATTGGAGTACAATGAATTAATTGTCATGTTCAAGAAAACAGTTTGAGATGATTTGAGCTTTGTGATATGGTGCATTATCCTGCTGGAAGTAGACGGCAGAAGATGGGTACACTGTAGTCATACAGGGGTTGACATGGTTGGAGCAATACTCAGGTAGGTCGTGGCGTTTAAATGATGCTCAATTGGTTCTAAGGGGCTCAAAATGTGTCAAGAAAATGTCCCTCACACCACTACACCACCAGCCTGAACTGTTGATACAAGGCAGGATGGCTCCATGCTTTCATGTTGTTTGCGCCAAATACTGTCCCTACCATCTAAATTTCGCAGCTGAAATCAAGACTCCTGAGACCAGGCAAAGTTTTTCCAGTCTTCTGTTGTCCAATTTTGGTGAGCCTGTGTGAGTTGTAGCCTCTGTTTCCTGTTCTTAGCTGACAGTAGTGGCACCCTATGTTGTCTTCTGCTGCTGTAGCCCATCTGCTTCAAAGTTCAACGTGTTGTGCGAGATGGTATTATGCATACCTTGACTGTAATGAGTGGGTATTTGAGTTACTGTTGCCTTTCTATCATCTTGAACCAGTCTGCCCATTCTCCTCTGACCTCTGATATCAACAAGGCATTTTCATCACACAGCTGCAGCTCACTGGATATTCACTTTTTTGGACCATTCTCTGTAAACCCTAGACATGTTGTGCGTGAATACCACAGTAGATCAGTTTTTGAAATACTCAGACCAGCCTGTTTGGCACCAAAAACCATGCCATATTCAAAGTCACTTAAATACCCTTTCTTGCCCATTCTGATGCTCGGTCTGAACTTCAGCAAGTCATCTTCGCCACGTCTAGATCCCTAAATGCATTGAGCTGCTGCCATGTGATTGGCTGTTTAGCAATTTGTGTTACCAAGCAGTTGAACAAGTGTACCTAAAAAAGAAGCTGGTAAGTGTATACTAAATGAAAAATACATCCAATGATGGTGGGAGTCCCTCATAATGGCCGCAGCAAGTGTGTAGATTTGAGTGCAAAGATAGCATATTGTATAACATCATTGTGATATAGAAGAAATGTTCTGGCAGTTTTAAGTAGATCCAACACTCTCAATTTTTTTTTTTTTAATTATTATTTTTGGTACAGTAAGGAATGGAGAGAACTGTGGAAAAAATGCTGTCACCAAAGAAAGGACAATAGACTTCTGCAATATTAAGTTATGTTCACTAATTAGACATCTTTGATTCTGAGCAGAAGTAATTCCTACATTGGAAGTACCTCTAAGTCAATTATTTTTTGATGACGGGTCCACGTTAATTAATAAGTCTCTAACTACCTCACAGCCTGAATCTATTTTTAGTGAATTTTTGATTATATTATATTATCTGACTTAGTTGGACTTAGGTATAGGGCCATATTATCTTCACCCTACCTTTCACGATTAAATTATCCTCCATCTCTTTTAGTGAGAGCTTGTTCCAGCTGTGAAACACGTATGTCTCCATGTAATTCATTACTGCATATTTATATCTTTAGGGCTTCGGGCTTTTCTATAAAAGGTGTCTGCATGGGTGCAGGTGCTTGCTAGTAAATTGTGTTCTAGGGGAATTATAGTATCTATTAAAAAGAAGAACACTCAATAAATTATATTATATTATTTGCCTTTTTTCATTAGATCCATTTAAAAAAAAAAAAGATGTAGACCTTGGAATAGTTTTGATAATGGTGTTTCTTTGAAGTGTTTTCTTTTTTCTTTTTAAAGTAAAGTGAAAGAATAGCTAATGCAGGGGAGAACACATTTACGTATGTAGGCAGGTGCAGTCTACTTTCTCCACTGCAGGTGGCACTCAACCACAGTGGCATAGCAGAGGGAGAGGAATGTAAGAGGAACAGTTTTCCTCTATGGTTTCCTGAGTCACTGGGGAAGCCATCCAGTTGGATGCTGCCACCCCATGTGACTTTGCTAGCTTGGGTCAGGCAGAGTCTATTTAAGCCCTAACTCCTGGGTTTGGCACACATTTTCAAAGGGGGTAGTGTAGGGACAGGTCACCTGTCTGTCAGAAAACATGAATAGCGGTACGGAAAAGTTCCAGATGAGTAACAACCAGATAGTGACACGCCATACTTCCTGGAATCCTCCCATTTGGGTACAGACTGGCCAGGCTGCATTCTGCCTTCTGAGACAGACGCTGTCAGTACGTCTAAGACCTGCTCGGTTTCACATTGCCATTATAACCTGTGAGTGTTTCCGGTCAGGTGCCTCCCTGCTGGGCTGTTTGTAATGTTGAACTTTGACTTTAATACAAAATCTGTTTCTGCAACTGGACTCTGTGTATTTACTGCCTCCTCACCACGCTGCACCTCCCCACACATAGACTTTGAGACACCAGTACTTTGCCCGAAATCTGTTTCCAGTTGTGTTGGATGATGTCTCCTTCGGTGCATGGAGTGCTTCATCCTACCAGCCGCTGCATCACTACAGGACACAGCAAGTGGTAGCAGATCTGAAATGACAATAATATATTCCTCATTAAATTATCTGTAATTTATTTTTGTTTTGGATAGGGTAAAGATTGCTTAAAACCCTTCCCATTTTTTTGTTGTTGTCCATGTGCCATTGGGTTGATTTTCCCACCATTCCCTGTTCAAATTGCAACAGCAAATCTTAGAAAATAAGTGAGGGGTTGAACTCCTGATAGATAGTTGTCACTGGTATCCTATTTGATAGACAGTGGGCAACTAGTGTCCCATTGGAAAAGTATCCCCTTATTTCTGTTCTGGTATCAACTGAACAATTTTGGATTTCACATCATTTCTGTTCTCCAAAAGTGGTCACTAGGGAAAAATAGAGAGGATAAATCTCTCCAACAGGGATACAGACGTCAATAAAAATGGAACAACATTTCTTAATTTTTTCCAAAACTAAATTTAAGTTATTCCTTAAATGATTACAGTAAAGTCAACAAAAGACTGACCTGTGCCTCGGAAGACATCTATGACGAAACGTTTCGTGCGGAGCTTATTGTGATGTCATCGCTCCTGCTGGAAATGAGCTGATAGCGCAATTTCTGTGGGAATTTGATTGTTTTAAACAGTGTTGAATGTTTTTTTTCTTTCCTTGTGAGTGCAATTGTAGTATTCTAATTAAAACCTTTCACATTTAATGTGAAACATGTGAATCTCTTTTTTGGGTACTTACCTGAATGCACGGATCCTCTAATTGACGAGTGCTACGGTGGAGTTTCCTGGTGGAGAGTGATCGGTTCCCAGTAAAATCTTTACTTAAGCTTGGTGATGATAGCCTGCATGGAGATTGACTCTTGTTTATCTGACCATCATTTTGGTCTGGTAAGCAGATTTAAAGGGTTAGTTAACCTTTACCAAAAAACTTCCTATGCAGATAAGGGGTGTCTGTAGGTAAAAACAAACTGTGCAGCTCTGACTAAGCTGAATAATGCCCTTGCTATAGGTATAGGTCATTTAGGCACCTCATGAAGCCTGACTGAAATACTCCCAGGACGCTACTAGGTTGTTGCTAAGTGAGGCCTAGTTATTACTGCTCACCTCCACCATCACAGGAGTGAGCTCTCAGCTGAGAGCTACTACATCAGGGGAGAGAGAGAGAGCATGTGAGGGGGTCTTAATCAGAGAAAAATCTCACTCCTGTGATGGTGGGGGTGATCAGTAATATCTGGGATTCACTTAGCAACATCCTGGGAGTATTGCAGTCAGGCTTCATGAGGTACGTAAATGGCCTACACCTATAGCAAGGACATTATTCAACCTTAGTCAGAGCCACAGAGCCACAGTTTGTTTTTACCTGCAGATGCGCCTTACCTGCATAGGCAGCTCTTTGGTGAGGGTGAACTAGCCCTTTAAGTCTCTTCTTGGTGATGGAACACTGCGGAGGAGGTGTCTTTGAAGAATTTTCTTTTGAACTTTTCACAAGAGATTTTTTTCTATTTACTATTGGGACTTCTAGTTATACCATGTATTGGATTGGGTGAAATAGTAGCGCAGCACCTTCTATATTATGACCTGTGTATTTGCCTTAATGGTTTATTTATGATCGTTTTAATGTCAAGGATGATGTTTCCCTTTTTGTGTTCTAAAACTAAAACTCAGGCCGTTGAGTTTGCTGACACTGGAGGTATTGATTGGTGGCTATGGTTAGTACTGCTGGTTGTATATTTAATTTTAGGGATTGACAGTTTGTTCTCCGTGATTCCTTGCTACCTTTTGAGAGCGAGGATATATGGGATTTATATTTATTTTATATATTTTTATTTTTTGTTCTCCGCGATTCCTTGCTACCTTTTGAGAGCGAGGATATATGGGATTTATATTTATTTTATATATTTTTATTTCTATCTTGGATCTTTATTGCCACTCAGATCTCCAGTTTGTATCTTTAACTAATTTTTTTTACCATTTGTGATTGTGCTAACCTAGGATATTTATCGAATGGTAAGATTTTGTTGGCTGTCAGTTGTATAGCAGAAACAACTCTATATACACGGATAGGCTGTTTTTTATGAGGGATTGTCTTTTTACATAAATATTTATTGAGTTGGCTCAATTTCACATCGGTCTACAGTTTGGAGGCTGATTCTCCATTACTGATTCAGGCATTCCTTGCTATTATACTTATACACATTTATTCCCTCTTCTCTCTTTTTTTCTTAGTTTATCATAATTCCCCTGGTGGTGGTCTTCCCATGGGCCGGCAAGACATACCAGGCTAAGGTTTTCTATTGACTCACGAATATAATATTTATTTCTAAGTGCTATTGAATCTGGTTCGTACAAGGTACTTATGGGGCACATATATACAGTTTAATAATATTTATCAACACATATAATTTCATTATGTCTCCCTTTCTCTTCCCTTTGTTTTTTGTTTTGTTTTTCTTTCTTTCTTCTGGGATTACTAAGTGAGAGTTATTGTAATTTTTGAAATAGTCTAATTTTTACATATTTAAGGTTCTGAGGAAGCGGGTCACCCCGCAAAAAGCGTCAACCTACAGTGTAGGATCTCTATAGGATTTTAGTGTTGCAGTCCCTCCATCGTTGTATGTGGGAAACAAGAGGCAGAATCAACATCCTACTTTATCAATGTTTTTAATGGAAACTATGTTTTTAAACTATATATATATAATATTGGCTGTTGAGAGAAAAGCAGCACAAAGTATAAAAATAATTCACCAAGAGCAGTTTTCAGCACTTTTGAGTTGAGTCCATCATAAACGAGCTTCAATGGAGCAAACAAAACTAAGACCGAATTAAGTGTGCCCATTTATATAAGTGCCTGAGTGGATTAGGCTCCATGTACACTGGACGTTTGGAAAACACTTCTGAACGATGCAAACTGACTGCTGGAAAACGTAGGTTAAAAAACGTTTGTTTTGCCGCGTTTGCATACCACGTTTATGCGCGTTTGCGTTTAGAAGCGTTTTTTAAAGATAACATCAGGAGACCTTCCAAAATGCCCAGAATGCACTGAAAAACAGTAAAAAGTTAACTATTTCAGACATTTAGAGAGAGCAGAAGCAGAGAGAGCAGTATGTGTTGAGATGACCTGTCTTTTCTGGTTGTATTCACTATGGATCCCATCATGAGCATAATGCGGCACGTTCTACCATTTTTTCCTTCACGCAAAACCTGGAACTGACTGCGCTGGTGTGCTAAGTCCATTTGAATACACGGAAAACGCTTTGCATGCATTTCTGATGATAAAAAAAGGCTCTGGACAGCGTTTGGATATGGAACAGCTAAAAAATGCTTCTAAACGCAAACGTTTATAAATGCGGTTAGCCTCGTTTACATGTGTTCACAAGTATTTGGCTTTTGAAACGCTGATAAAATCTACTCCTGAACGCAAGTTTGGTGCATTAAAAAAACGACTGTAAACTCAACTACCTGTAAACTACGATGTGTACATGGACACATAGGAAAACATTAGGGAGAGTTCAGGGGCTGCTGGAAAAAAAGCAGAAAAGCTCGTGAATGCGAGTTTATCAGCTGCAGTGTACATGAGCCCTAAATGTCACTGTCTGCTGATATTGTGTTATCAAGAAATGTGAAGCAGCAGTGAGAAAGGGAATTGTTCTTGTTGTATGTGAGGTGAGATAGGATTTTGCAGGTTCAAAAAGTGAATTAGCATGAGCCACCTGAAAGAATTCTGCAGGTGGCTTTTTGGTGCCAGGTGGTTCTTGAGGTGTGGGATTTGGTGGCCAAAACCAGAGGAAACCTCACCCCTAATCTTAACTTGACCTTAACAGTCACCGCACTTTTCGTTTAAGGGCTCAATTCACAAAGTGTTATTTTCCTATTAAAATATGAGATAAAATAACTCATAGCTTTTTTAAACTTTTTTTGCAATTCACAAAAAAAAAAAAAAACACTACTAAAATGAAGCACAGGCTATTTAATCAGTGAAGTATTTACTCAAGAAACCATGCTGTATTTATTATCATGACATGATATCCAGTGGAATGGACACCGTGGAGAAGGATTAGAACCCCTGACAGCCTGTTGGAGGTCCAGTGCTCCCATGTGGATGACCACACCATGCAGACTGGACAATGCTGTTCTTTATGATGAGCTTGTATACGTTTGTCTTTTGTGAGTATATTACCTATCATTTTTATCAATAAATGTTATTTCAGGTAATGCACTAGGCTGGTGCGCCCTCTCTTTGTTTTCTTGGTATCCAGTATTCGGACTTCCCCAGTCTTTTGAGGACAGCAAGGCGTGCACCATCCAGGATTTCCACAATGGATCCATAACTATATCGAGTTCACCCCCAAGCGCAGTAGCATTTGTGTCAATTACTTTAGTGCTAATAAAGAGGTAAAATGGTTTAAACTGTAGAAATATGCCAACTCACTAAGGCTAGGTTCACGGTAGTGCTGGCCATATGGCCCGCGTTTACGTGGACACGGCAGCCCATTCATTTGAATGGGCTGCTGTGCCCATGTTTCACTAAAAAAAAAGGTGTATGCACCTTTTCAAAACACAACCCCTGGGAAACCGCATGGTCTTTTTGACCATGAAGTTTCCCTGCGGTTCCCGCACCAGTGATCGCACTGCGGGCTGAGATGCATGGGGGTGCCATTCAGAATGAATGTCTGCCCCGCACGTCTCGCAACAGCAGCTCGATTAGGCTGCGATTGGTTGCAGGTGCGATTCCTGTACCCGCAACCAACTCACAGCCTGTGGACTAGTGTGAGCCAGGGCTAAGTCTGTGTGGTTCCTGCAGCATATGTATTAATGCAAAAGAAAAAAGGTGACTGGAAGCTGTTTTCACAGGACACACACATGGAGTATCAAGAACAACTAAGTTAAAGTGTTACTAAACCCAGGACCCCACATTCACTCTATCTGGTCTCCCACAGTACACACAACATGGAAATGCAACTATTTTAATAAATATAAACTGCTAAATACATTTTCTCATCAGCAGTTAGAGCAGTCTTGTGATTTCAGCAGAGCACTGGTTAAAGCTTGTAGGAGTTTTTGTTCTGCTCTAGGAGGATGCAGAACCCCTGACCTCTATCTGGACAGTGCGTCTTGGCCCTGTGCTGATCACATGCACTCTCCCAAGAAAAAAAAAACCTCTCTAGCAATACGCACAAAACTGAGCATGTGCAGAGTGACTCCACACAATATGTCTTATCCGGAGATAAAAGGGGGGGGGGGGGCACTGGAAGAAGTGGAGGGTAAGAGAAGACAGGATCAAAAAGCCTTTTACACAATGCAGAGGATTAACCCCATAGGTTCCACAGTGAGTATAACAAGCATCAAAAATTGCACACACACACATATAATATATATATATATATATATATATATATATATATATATACAGTTGTGTTCAAAATAATAGCAGTCAGACATCACTAACCTGATCAATCACTGTTTTTGGTAGAAATGATATTTCTGTAGAGTAATAGAAATCCAACAGACCCAACAGTCATGACATGCATGCTGCTGATTCTGTGTAATTGAATCACTCATTGAAAGGGGCATGTTCAAAATAATAGCAGTGTGAAGTTCTATTAGTGAGGTCATTCATTCTTTGAAAAGCAGGTGGCAATTATTGCCCTTATTTAAGGAAGGAAGGCAGCAAATGTTGTACATGCTGGTTACAGTGCATTTCTCTCTGAAATTCTGAGGAAAATGGGTCGTTCCAGATATTGTTCAGAAGAACAGCGTACCTTGATTAAAAAGTTGATCGGAGAGGGGAAAACATATAAAGAAGTGCAGAAAATGATAGACTGCTCAGCTAAAATGATCGCAAATGCTTTAAAATGGCAACCAAAACCTGAAAGACGTGGAAGAAAGCAAAAAACTACCATTCAAATGGATAGAAGAATAGCCAAAATGGCAAGGACTCAGCCAACAATGAGCTCCAGGAAGATGAAAGAAGGTGTAAAGTTCCCTGTGAGTACTGTTACAATTAGAAGACACCTATGTGAAGCCAAGCTATCTGCAAGAAGCCCCCGCAAAGTCCCACTGTTGAAAAAAAGACGTGCTGAAGAGGTTACAATTTGCCAAAGAGCACATTGAATGGCCTAAAGAGAAATGGTGCAACATTTTGTGGACTGATGAAAGTAAGATTGTTCTTTTTGGGTCTAGTGGCCGGAGACAGTTTGTCAGACGACCTTCAAACACTGAATTCAAGCCACAGTACACTGTGAAGACAGTGAAGCATGGTGGTGCAAGCATCATGATATGGGGATGTTTCTCATACTGCGGTGTTGGGCCTATTTATCGCATACCAGGGATCATGGATCAGTTTGAATACATCAGAATACGTGAAGAGGTCATGCTGCCTTATGCTGAAGAGGAAATGCCCTTGAAATGGGTGTTCCAACAAGACAACGACCCCAAACACACCAGTAAACATGCAACATCTTGGTTCCAGACCAACAAGATTGACGTTATGGAGTGGCCAGCCCAATCCCCGGATCTTAATCCAATAGAAAACTTGTGGGGTGACATCAAAAATGCAGTTTCTGAGGCAAAACCAAGAAATAGAGAAGAACTGTGGAATGTAGTCCAATCATCCTGGGCTGGAATATCTGTTCACAGGTGCCAGAAGTTGGGTGACTCCATACAACACAGATGTACAGCAGTTCTCAGAAACAGTGCGACTACAACTAAATATTCAATAAGTGATTCAAAGGAAAGCAAAATCTTCAAACATTTGCAGTTTATATAGTGAATGTTTGAGTTTGTAAAGAATACAAACACTGCTATTTTTTTGAACAGTCTAATATTCACTTTTCTTCAATTTTTTTAGAGGAACAACACAAATTTGATATATTTTTCTTCATGTTTTGATTTGGAATAGAATGTGTAGTGTTCCCAATGCATTTGTGTGGATGGAAATAAAAGCTATTAGAAGGATTTTGAGCGTTATTCACTTTTTTCAACACACTGCTATTATTTTGAACACAACTGTGTATATATACACCCTTCTTCCACCAATACAAAAGGACAACATTGTAATTGGAGAGATTTATCTTCACTTCTGTCCCATAGCCAAAACAGGAAATGAGAGGAAATCCATACAAATGAAATGAATTTCAGGTCACCAGAACCCATTGGACGATTTCCCCTTTATTACTTTTCTCTTACTTTCAATGATAATGGTAAACAGGACAAATACAGACAGCAATAAAAACCTAACAGGGGGTCTATTCCCATCACATGGTACAGATGGCTGTGATTGGCCCTGTCTGTACCATGTTATACCTGTAACCAATTATAGCTAGCAACACAACTGTACACAATGAATGCATGAATCAAAATCATTAACTGTTTACAATTGTCATGCGATCTGCTGTGATTGGTCACAGCGATTGCTTGGTACCAGCAGCGGCCTGGTACAGTGCTCTGTCACCAGCAGTGCCCAGTGGACACAGCTGGTGACAGATCACACTGCAACGCACCCTCGTTGGGGGAGAATGTCATATGATGTGCACCTGAAAGTCCCTCCCGGACGTCATTGTACAATAGGCTGGGTGGGAAGAGGTTAACCATTTCAATACCGTGCAATTTTACACCTTCCTGCCCAGGCCATTTTTCACGTTTCAGCACTCTCACACTTTGAATGACAATTGCGCGGTCATACAACATTGTACCCAAACTAAAATTTTAGCATTTTCTTCACACAACTAGAGCTTTCTTTTGGTGGTATTTAATCACCGCTGGGGTTTTTATTTTTTGCTAAATTAACAAAAAAAGACCAACAATTTTGAAAAAAAAACACTTTTTTCTTTGTTTCTGTTATAAAAGTTTACAACTAAATAATTGTTCTTCATAAATTTAGGCCGAGATGTATTCTGCTACATGTCTTTGGTGAAAATAACCCAAATTAGGATGTATTTTTTAGTTTGTAGGAAAGTTATAGAGTTTACAAACTATGGTATAGATCTGAAAATTGATCAATCCTGAAGTACTGACAGCCAATCTAATTTCTTGAGGTCCAAGAATGTCAGAACAGTACAGATATCCCCAAATGACCCCTTTTTGCAGAGTAGACAGTCCGACGTACTTCATAAGAGGCATGGCGAGTTTTTTGAAGTTGTATTTTTTTTGTCATAATTTTTCGGAAAATGAAAAAATTAAAAAAATTATTTTCACTATTTTTTTTTTTTACATACTGTCACCAGTGCAGTACAGCGTCATCATATAACTGGCATGGCGGTGAACAGGGACACTGACTGGTGACAGTATGAAAAAAAAATATATATATATTTTTTATTTTTTTTATTATTTTTAATTTTTTATTACATTTTTTTAATTTTTTTTTAAGATTTTTTTTTTCATATTTTACTATGACCAAAGTAGTACAATGTTACTTTTTTTTTTTTTTTACACAATTTGCTTATAGCAAAGAATCACTTTGCTATAAGCAAGCATTTACCTGAATGAAATCGATTCATTCAGGTTTTTTTTTTGTTTTTTTTGTGCTTAGCTGTGATTTGGTCACAGCTAATCACATGACATGTGCATGTGATTAGCTGTGACCATTCACAGCTAGGCAGTAGTATACAATGGATGGCATGAATGAAGCCATCCATTGTATACAACTGCCATGTACCGGCAACGGGGCCGATACTCAGATCTGTCATCGGTCCTGTCCAAGGTACACGGCCGGTGACAGATTGCACCGCTCTGCAGGAGCGCAATCTGCGCATGTGTGGGAGGACGCCATCCATTGTATACATTGTATACATGTAGGACGGCATGAATGAAGCCATCCATTGTATACAACTGTCATGTGACCTGCTGTGATTGGTCACAGCAGGTCACATGGTACGAGCAACGGGGGCCGGTACTCAGATCTGTCATCGGCCGTGTCCGAGGTACACGGCCGGTGACAGATTGCGCTGCTGCGCGGCTCTGCATTAGCGCAAACTGCGCATGTGCGGGAGCACGCCAGATGGCGTGCACCCGGAATGCCGAAGCACTTTTGAAGCCGCCAAACGGCCATTGGCCAGGCGGCTAATGGTTAAAGAATATGTAAACCCAACATTTTTTTATTCCTGATATGTGACTGCTGTACCATGTACTTGTATGAAAAAGTATCCTGTTCTCTTTGTATTGCTTCCTTTGTGTGAAATCCCTGGTGTTCCTGCCAGTCTCTCTGCTTTCCTATTAAAACTGACCACACTAGGCATGAGAGCGCAGTGTAGTCAGTTCTCTAGCTGTGCTGGGGACTCAGCCTGCTTTCCTTCAATGATCAGACTTGTCCTGACATCCTCCCCCCCCCCCCCCCGGCACCACACAGCCATTCACTGGGAAGATCAGTGTGCTGCTCATTCTCCTCCCCCAGCTCCATATGCAGCTGCAAACAGAGAGAATGTGATTACTTCTATGAAAAGGGAAACACAGGTATTTATAATGGTTTTATATCTGTACACAAATGTTTTACCTTTCGTTTCTGTTTTAAGCTGAATGGGTTGTTTTACAAGGTGAGGGTTTACATATACTTTGTTAGTCTGTCGCTTGCATGGGCAGAGGACATATTTACTTTACAATTCGCCGTTAGACTTTTTATATGGAGGTAGAAGGCCTTTGCACTCTGTCTTTGATCATCTCTTGCGTAAGCTTTGAAATGATGGGATATGTGCTAGAAAGTCATTTTGTTTTATTCCATTGTCTGTAGCTGAGTCTATCTGATACTGCCCTAGATATTGCTCTGTGTTTTGATGGAGAATCTGTACGGCTGTGATATTAAATGGAATACAAGGTATTTTTTTTTTTAAACCCACGGTTTGCTTCAAAAAACAATCTTTAAAACCAATTTCAGCTGAAGTGTGTGCCACTTTTGTGCAAAGTATTTTCAGTCTATGATTTTTGCTGTGCATTGATTTTTTTTGCCTTTTGTGATTGTGTGAAAATAATATAAGGACTGGCCTTGCTGTGTCAAATCAGCTTCTTGATAGATACTTGAAGCGCTTAAAGTGTCAACGCGGTTAGATGGCGGTTTGGGAAGAGAGTGAGTTGCTCTATATTGGACGATTGTATTACTGCTTACTTGTTATCTACAGTCATTTTCGCAAGCAAATATATTTTACAGCCAAAGGAATATAAAGTCTTGTTTTAGCATATATATGAATGTGATCATGCTTAATACAATACATTGATCTCGAAACAAGGGCCCGTGGGTCATCTCAGGCCAGAAAAAACAAACTGAACACAGACATGCAATCTCCAGGGAGTTAATCTGATATTGGATTCAATCCATTTGTTCATAAGGAATGCCGGTTATATCTGACCTAAAGATAGTTGGGTACCTAAGTCCTCATGCACACGGGGCGTTTTAACCACTTCCAGACCGGACACTTTTACCCCCTTCCTAACCAGGGCAATTTTCACCTTTGAGCACTATCACACAATTGCGCGGTCATGCAACACTGAAATGAATTTTTTTAGACAGATAAAGCTTTATTTTGGTGGTATTTATCCACCGCTGGGATTTTTTTTTTTTTTGCTATGTAAATGAAAAAGTCCACAAATTTTGAAAAAAGTGTTTTTTTTAATAGAATTTTGGAAATAAATAATATTTCATCATAAATCTTGGCCAAAATTTATTCCATTATCTTTTTAGTAAAAAAAAAAAATCCAAATTAGTTTATAACCAAAAATTATAATTTTTAAACATTTTTTTTTACATTTTTATTTTATTTTTTTATATTATTATTTATTATTTTTTTTTTACATACTGTCACCCTAGCAGTACAGTGTCACCATGGTGACACTGTACTACTTGTGGGGGTGATGAAGATTTTTTTTTTTTTTCTTTTTACACTGATTGCTTTTACACCCATATAGGATGTAAAAGCAATCATTTCTCTTTCTCTCTGTCTGCATTCTTGCAGTCATTGAGAAGTACTGAGTGAGCTGTGATTGGTCACAGCTTGTCACATGGTACAAGGCTGTTGTGAATAGCCTTGTACCATGTGACCTCTGTGATCATTCACAGATTTCACACGTAGTAAGCAATGATGTCACAAGTGACATCTTGCTTACTACTTTGCATGTGATCACTGATTGGCCAATCAGCGATCACATGACCGTGACCTCGTACAGAGGTCCCGTCCAACGATCGGTGTTCCACTGTGTCCGGAGGGCACAGCGGGCACCGGATCGCGGTGCTGCACGCTCCCAGGGAGCACGCACAAGCAGGGTGACCCTGCAGTGCCACCGTCTGGCCATTTATATACAACGGCCGGTCGGGAAGTGGTTAATAAGGCTGGTAACCTTAGCTGAGTAAAGTCGTGTTAAAAACGTCAGTTTTTTAGGGTTTTTAAGCGTATTTGCATTAGCGCTTAGTGGCGTTTTGTGTTTTTTTGCGTTTTCGTTTTTTAGCATTTTTTTTGCTCAAAAAAATGTCCAAAAACGCCAGTTTGGCACGTTGCATGAATGATTGCCTACTACAGTTACCATCAGAAATTGCAGCTGGCAGCTTGTAATTCTCAATGTATTGCGGGGGGCGCTGGTGAGCACTTTCATAGTCCATTGATCTTCCTGCTGTCAGGTAACTGCCTGCCCAGTGCAAGGAAGGTTCCATGCACACGGGGTGTTTTTTAACGCTGGTAACGTTAGCTGTGTAAAGTCACAATAAAATCTTGATTTTTTTTAGCATGTTTGCATTAGCGTTTAGCGTTTTTTAGCTTTTTTTTTACTAAAAAAACCTATTTTTTATGTAAAAAAGTCCAAAAATGCCGGTTTGCCAGAGTTTACCAAATTTGACCACGTTTTGCAGTGTTTTCAGCATTTTTACAGCTAAAAAACTCCTCTAGAAACCCACTAGTTCTGGATTTTCTTTCCGGCCAAAAAATGTTGATTACAGTCTATGTGTGCATGGACACATAGGATAACATGCTGGGGAGTTTACTGTCTGTAGAAAAAAACACCAAAAGCCAAAAACAGTTGCTGTAAAAACAGCCAGTGTGCATGAGGACTAAGCCTGGGTTCACACTGATGCGTTTGGAATTTTCAGCGTTTTTGTGCGAATTCCGCACCGCATCAGAATCGCACCCTGTTCATGCAAACCGCTGCGGATGTGTATGTTAAGTTAACACCACCCTGAAATTGGTCCACAAAACGCGGTGCGATGTGCAGAATCGGATCGTATAGGTGTGAATACCCATGCATTCCAATTCTAGTGTGGACCAAAAAAAGGGTGCTGCATCTTTTTGGTGCAGATGCGGTGCAAATTAGAGCCATACAAAATGTATGGCTCCAGTCACACTGCACACAAATCGCATTTGATTTGCACAGGAATGCAGTGCGGTTCCTGTGCGAATCACATGTGATGTACTGAACCGCATATATGTGAACCCGGGCTAAAGGTATCTGTTCACTTTAGGACCACAAAATAATTGTTTGCAGTGATATAGTTTATATTTAAGGCTTGGTTCACATTTTGTGCAAGTTGGGAATGCGTGCAAAAGTGCACACTTTCCCGATGCTCACAGAAACGTGCTGCCCTTTAGCAGATGTGCAACAGTGCCATTAATACTTAAAAGCGGACTTCCGGCCCCCACCACCTCCCAAAAATAATACTGTAGCTGCTGACTTTTAGGGCACTTACCTATCCATGTATCCAGTGGTGTCCTCACCTCCAATTCTTCAGTAGGCTGTCAGATGCTGGCGCCGACATCTTGACTATGGGAAACTGGCAGTGAAGCCAGTTTCCTACATCGCATGCGTACGGCGTGCTGCACTTTTTTAATGGGCAGCAGTCCTCTGGGACCTTGGAATTGTCCCAGAGGGTTGCCGAGGGGGCAGCAAACTTCCGTCTCAATACAAAACCAGGTACCTGTCCCCCCCCCCCCCAAAAAAAGGGCAAATGTGTCAGCAGAGGGGGGGGGGGGTGAGGAAGATAAACGGAGGTTTCATTTTTGGGTGGAATTCTGCTTTAATGGCATTCCCATGCATCTACTAAAGCGCTCGCCAAAATGCAATGTGCCGCAGCATGGTGGACACATCCAGTGACAGATCGCGTCGCAGTGTGCCTGCGTTGCGGGAGGATGTCATATGTCTGCACCTGGAATGACGAAAGTCCTGCCCTGATGTCATTTTAAGATAGGCCGAGCGGGAAGTGGTTAAAGGATATGTAAACCCAACACTTCGTATTCCTGATATGTGCTTGCTATACCATGGAAAGCGGTTTCACCACTGGTTTCCTACTGTGCATGCGCAAAGCCTGCTGCGCTTTGTGAGTGGGCCGCAGTCCCCTGGTACCTTGGAAGTGTCCCAGAAGACTGCGAAGGGAGGGAGGGCACGAGCTTGCGTCTCAGTTTGCCACAGCAAAAACAAGGTACCTGCTCCCCTCCGAAAGGGGCCAAATGTGGCAGCAGAGGGGGGTAGGAGGAAGAAAAGCACAGCTTCCACTTTTGGGTGGAACTCCGCTTTAATGGCATTCCCATGCATCTACTAAAGAGTGCGTCAAAACGCAACGTGCCGCAGCAACATGTGATTTTTTTGCAGCAGAATTTTGCATACAGAATCAGGGACTTCTTTTACATGTGTCTCATGCATAGGGAAGCCTATTTAAATGAATTGGCTGGTCTACATGGGATGCAAAAAAAAGCGTGCATGCTCTGTCGCACATGCATGGTGTGAACTGAGCCTTGTTCGGTAAGATTTCTCTCAGAATTTAAGATTTTATTTTATTTTTACATTAAATTTTATTACATGTAAAAAGCAGTATTTTTTGCTAGAAAAAAACAGAACCCCCAAACATATATATATTTTTTTTAAGTGGAGGCATTTAAAAATACTTTTAAATGGTGGGTTTTGCAATTTTTTAAGTCACACGGTATTTGAGCAGTGGTTTTTCAAACACAATTTTTTTTTTGGAAAAATAAACTTTTTGGAATTTTAATGGATAACCTAATTTTTTGTAAAATATAAAAGATGATGTTATGCCGAGCAAATAGATACCAAACATGATGCGATTTAAAACTATGCACACTCATGCAACAGCTACAGACTACATAAATGTTACTATCCATAGGCGATGCTTTAACCACTTGCCCTCCAGAGGATTTACCCCCCTTTCTGACCAGGCCATTTTTTGCTTTACTTTAACTGACAATTGCGCGGTCATGCAACGCTGCACCCAAATTAAATTTACATCCTTTTTTTCCCACGAATAGAGCTTTCTTTCGGTGGTATTTGATCACCTCTGTGTTTTTATTTTATAAAAAAAAGGCCGACAATTTTGAGAAAAAAAACATAATTTTTGACTTTTTGCTATTAAACATGTCTGGTAAATAAATGTAACAAATCTAATTTTGTCATAAATTTAGGCCAAAATGTATTCTGCTCCATGTCTTTGCTAAAAAAAATCCCAATACATGTAAATTTATTGGTTTACTTGAAAGTTATAGTGTTGACAAATGGCAGTATATATACTGGGATTTTATTTCTTAATGGCGGAAATCATCGATTTCTAACGGGACTGCGGCGGGCATTCTGACACTGGGGGGAACTGACTTGGTATCACTGACATCCACAGTGACACCAATACAGTGATCAGTGCTAATAAAAAGCACTGACTTTGTACTAATGGCACTGGGCAAGAAGAGGTTAATGTGTGGTGATCAAAGGGTTAGCTGTGTGCTGTGTTAGTGCTTTCAAATGTAAGCACACTGCTTTTTATGGCTCTGCTATGCAGAGTCATACAAAGCAGTTAGCAGAACCTGACGGGAGAGAACTATATTGTTTACATACAGTTCTCTCCTTCCTTTGGTAATGCTCGGCGATCACTGGGTGCCGGCGAGTAATCACTGGCTTGGATCTGGTGATCGACAGCCGAGGCCGCGAAAAGTGACATGGAGAGGGTGCGCATGGGGCTCGCGCGCACCCCCTACCCAGAAATGCAAAATGACGTATATATATGTGATTTTGCGCATCCCTGCTGCCCTGTAGCAGATTATCTGACACCACCATCTGTAGCAGATTATCTTCTATAGGGCAGCGGGAAAGCGGTTTTACAGGTTACCACTTTAGATTTACAGAGGAGATCTGGTGCAAGAATTACTGCCCATGATCTGATGTTCACAGCAATGCCTCACATGTATGGGACGATCAATTTTTCGGGCGTTCGGGCCCGACACGTGCATTCACAGGGGGATGGGGCACTTTAGTTTTTTCAATTATTATTTATCTATTTATTTTTACATTGTCGCTTTAAATTTTTTGTTTTTTGCTGTCACAAGGAACGAACTAGAGGATTCCTTTTGCAGTTTTTTATGTCACAAGGTAATTGTTTTTCAAACGCAATTTTTAAAACAAAAATACACTTTAATGAATTTTAATGCACAAAAACACAATATAATACCTTATTGTTTAACAAAATATAAAAGATGATGTTACGCCGAGTAATTAGATACCTATATGACACCCTTTTGCGCACGCTTGTTGAATGGCACCAAACTATGATACATAAAAATCTCCATATTTGACGCTCTTAAAGCCTTTACAGATTACCACTTTAGATTTACATACCTTACATGTGTGGTGTGATAGCTGTTTACCTACAGATGCGGGACTGACTCGTGCCTTCGCCATTTGCATGCAAACACAGGAAGAATGGGGGGAGAAAGTGCTTTAAAATATTTATTTATTTTTATTTTTACACTATCATTTTTTTATCACTTTTATTGTCACAAGGAAAGTAGGAGGCTGGGATTGCTTTTACAAAAAAGTTCAGTTGCAGGCATCATCCCGTTATAACCAGAAGTGTATTTAGATTTTGTGCTGCCCTAGGCAACACAAAATTTTGCGCCCCCCTCCCCAATGTGAGAGCGAGAGAGTTCAGTAAGTGTGTGTATGTATATATTATTCTCTGTCTCTCTCTCTCTCTTTCTTTCTCTTCTCTCTCACTCTCTCTTCTCCCCTTCCCCCTCTCCCCTCCTTCCCTCTCTCTCTCCCCTCCTTCCCTCTCTCTCCCTTTCTCTCTCTCTCTCTTCCTCTTTCCCCCCTCTCTCTTTCTTTCTCTCTCGCGCGCACTCTCTCTCCCCCATCGCTCTCTCCCCCTCTCTTCCCTCCCCCCTCTCTCTCCCCCCTCTCTTTCTCCCCCTCTCTCTCCCCCCCTCTCTCTCCCCCCCTCTCTCCCTCTCTTTGTCCCTTTCTTTCTCCCGCCCTCTGCCCCCCCTCTCTCTCTCTTCACCCCCTCTCTTCTCCCCCCCTCTCTCCTCCCCCCTCTCTCTTTCTCCCTCTCCCTTTCCCCCCTCTCTCTCTCTCCCTCCTCTCTCTTCCCTCTCCCCCCCCTCTCTCTCCCCTCTCTCTCTCCCCTCTCCCCTCTCGCTTCTCTCTCCCCCTCTCCCCCTCTCTCTGTCTCTCTCCCTCTCTCTTCACCTCTCTCTCTCTTCCCTCCCCCTCTTGTCCTTACCTCTCTCTCTTCCCTTTCTCTCTCTCTCTTCCCTTTCTCTTCTATCACTCTCTCTTCCCTTTCTCTCTCTCTTCATCTCTCTCTCTCTTCCTTATCCCTCTTGTCTTTCTCTCTCCCTCTTGTTCTTCCCTCTCTCTCTCTTCCCTTTCTCTCTCTTCTATCACTCTCTCTTCCCTTTCTCTCTCTCTTCATCTCTCTCTCTCTTCCTTATCCCTCTTGTCTTTCTCTCTCCCTCTTGTTCTTCCCTCTCTCTCTCTTCCCTTTCTCTCTCTTCTATCACTCTCTCTTCCCTTTTCTCTCTCGCTTCCTCCTCTCTCTCTTTCCCTCCCTCCATCCATCCCTCTCTATTCACTCTCTCTTCCTTTTCTCTCTCTTCCTTCTGCCTCTCTCTCTTCTCTTTCTTTGTCTTCCCTCTCACAGAAACACGCACATGCTCAGTCGTACCTGATAAGATTTCCATCTGAATTAAAGATTTTATTTTATTATGTTTTTAAGTGGAACTAAACCACTGAATTACCTTCATGCTAAAAAAAAGCTCAAGTTAGAAATGTAAAAAAAAAGTGAATAAATCCTTTAAACTTAACTCCTGTCTTAAGCGAGAGGAAAAAAAAATCCTTGCAGTGGGGTTCCCCACATTGCAATGTACTAAATGCTCGTTATTTCCTAGGGGTTTGAGGAACAGGCTGTGCCATCAGGCTCCAACTCTCTCCTCTTTTCCCTGAAGCTTTCAAACCCTGATGAAGGAGGTGTTCTCTGACCTCTGAAACGCATTGGCTTTGTGATAAATTGTTTAACCTTGGAATAAATTTGGGTGATTACATTTTGGTGTGGCTCTTCAGTCTCAAATTCCTGTAAAAGGAGGCTCTATATACTTACCTTTCCTACTGTGGGGCCACCCACCACCACTATGAAGCTGTGAATTCAGCCTCAGTTTTTATTGGTTGCTCCTATTGACCACCACGCGTTTTTAGATGGAGCAAAGATGTGGAAGTCAGGAGGAGGAACCAGTGAGAGCTACAGAGAACCAGGAGATTGACACTCCTGGAAGTGTTGGTTTCCCAGTACTCTTCCAAGAAAGATTTCGGAGCAGTGGTTGGCAGTGAGGGCAGTGGGAAAGGTATGTTTTTACTTTCTTGTTTTATAGGAATATCTTTCCTGGATGTTTGTCATATGGTGACAGGGTCACTTTAAAGTTGTTGTATATTGGAGGCTTGTATTACTTGTTTACCTGTTACCTACAGTTGTTAACCGTTCTATTGTAGGCCCTCTCAGCTAGGCTTGTGCATATGCTCTTTATTTTCCTAACACGAGCAATAGAAATAAATGGGGGTGCCCAATTCATGTACAAGGCTGGTCTGATTTTGGCAAGCAGTACTGCAACAAGTCAGTGGGACAGGTCCATAAAAGACTGGTGCTGGGACGCCTACGATATAAGTGCACCAAAGTACAGTCATATTTTAAAGATAGCTGGCCACAGTATAAAATATGTTCATTTTAATAAGATTAAATTACAAAATAGCTTTTATATATACAGTAGGTATGTGTGTATAATATATGTATGTACACACTGATCAGCCATGACATTATAACCACCCACCATAACCCTTCGAGGCATGGACTCCACTAGACCTCTGAAGGTGTGCTATGGTATCTGGCACCAAACTGTCAGTAGCAGATCCTTTTAATTCCAGTATGTTGCATGGATTTGGCCTCCATGGATCAAGCTTGTTTTTCCAGCACATTTCACAAATGCTCAATTGGATTGAGCTCTGTAGAATTTGGAGGCCAAATCAACACCTCAAACTCGTTGTGTTCCTCAAACCATTCTTGCATTCAACAGACCAGGCCACCTTCTTCCATTGCTCTGTGGTCCAGTTCTGATGTTCATGTACCCATTACAGGTGCTTTTTGGCTGTAGACAACCTGACTAGTCTATGGCTACACAGCTGCATATACAATAAACTGCAATGCACTGTGTGTTCTGACACCTTTCTATTGGAACCAGCACAAACTTTTTCATTAATTTAAACTACAATTATAAAAGGCCTCCCCGCCCCTACTTGTGCACACTACCTGGGAGCACGCAGCACCACGATCCAGTGCCCGCTGTGTCCTCTGGACACAGTGGAACATCGATCGTTGTAAGGGACCTCTGTGCGAGGTCCCAATCATGTGATCACTGATTGGCCAATCCGTGATCACATGCAGAGTAGTAAGCAAGATGTCACATCATTGCTTACTACGTGTGAAATCTGTGAATGATCACAGAGGTCACATGGTACAAGGCTATTCACAACAGCCTTGTACCATGTGACAAGCTGTGACCAATCACAGCTCACAAAGTAATTCTCAATGGCTGCAAGAATATAAACTAATTTGGGTTTTTTTTTTTTTTACTAAAAAGATAACGGAATACATTTTGGCCAAGAATTAGGATGAAATATTATTTATATGCTAAATTTTATAAGAAAAACACTTTTTTTCAAATTTTTGGACTTTTTAATTTACATAGCAAAAAGATAAAAATCCCCGTGGTGAATAAATACCACCAAAATAAAGCTTTATCTGTCTCAAAAAAATGCTAAATTCATATGAGTACAGTGTTGCATGACCGCGCAATTGTCATTCAAAGTGTGATAGCACTGAAAGCTGAAAATTGGCCTGGACAGGAGGAGGGTAAAAGTGTCCGGACTGGAAGTGGTTAAATATATATTGCTTTTTGTACGCTATATGCTTCTTTAAATATTTATTCTTTAATAGGCTGTTTTTATTGCACTTTTTAAATAGAAATAATTAAACCATTTTGAGTGAATTGATAATCACTTGCCTGTATGTTCTCTTTCCTTATATCACTCGCTTGAGAATCACTGAGAGGATGGTTTCCTTGACAGCATTTCTCCAATCTATTTTAAACATTTCACGTAACGTCATTAACAGTTACACTTTGACCAACGCAGAATAAATTTATACTTCTTTTCTTCTGGATGAATCACACTTCTCTGCACTGTATTCCGAGCATGTCTAATCTGAAAGTTTATTATAAATGTGATATTTTGTTTGCTTATTTCAATGCTGGGAATAACCAAAAACAAAATGTTGCAGAAAATTGTTGCAATTACAAATGTTTCAGCTTTTTTATGTTTATTTCTTTTGTTTGTATTGGTATGACACAAAATAAGTGGAGAAATAAAAAGCCAAATCTGACACATTCCACACAAAACATCAAAAATGGACTGGACAAAATTATTGGCACCCTCAATTTAATATTTGGCAGCACACCCCTTGGAAAAAATAACTGAAATCAATGGCTTCCTGTAACCATCAGTGAGTTTCTTACACCTCTCTACTGGAATTTTGGACCACTTGTCTTTCTCCAACTGCTCCAGGTCTCTCAGATTGGAAGGGTTCCTTTTCCCAACTGCTGTTTTGAGATCTCTCCAAAGGTGCCCTATGGGATTGAGATGTGGACTCATTGCTGGCCAGTTCAGGATTCTCCTGTGCTTTGTTTGAAACCATTTCTGGGTTCTTTTTTACATTTGCTTTGGTCATTGTCCTACTGTAAGACCCATGACCTCTGATGGAGACCCAATTTTCTGACACTGGGCCCTACATTGCACCCCAGAATTCTTTGGCAGTCTTCAGATTTCATAATTTCATGCACACGCTCAGGACATCCAGTGCCTGAAGAAGCAAAGCAACTCCAAAACATCAGTGATCTGCCACCCAGTTTGACTGTAGGGACTGTATTGTTTCCATTAAAGGCCATTAAAGGCCTTGTTGCTTTTTCTGAAAACAGTAGAATGATGGGCTTTACCAAAAAGCTGTACTGTTGTTTTATCTGTCCATAGCACATTCTCCCAAAAGGATTTTGGCTTCCTCAGGTCAGTTTTAGCAAATTCCAATCTTTTTTTTATGTTTCTGTGTCAGCAATGAGGTCCTCCTGGGTCTCCTATCATAGCTTCCCTTTTCATTCAGATGGCGATGTATAGTGCGAGCTGACACAGTTGTACCCTGTGCCTGAAGATCAGCTTGAATTTGTGTGGAAGTTCATTGAGGTTCTTTAGCCACCATTCGAAATATCCTTTGTTACAATCTTTGATCAATTTTTCTCTATCATCCACGTCCATTAGCTACAGTGTCGTGGGCTGTAAACTTCTTGACAATGTGGCGCACGGTGGACACAGGAACATTAAGAGCTGTTAATTGATACAGGTGAGTTTAATTACAAATTACAGGAGCATCACAAACTTGGAATGCAGTTTTTTCTTTCAATTTTGAGAAGGTGCCAGTAACTGTGTCTAGTTTATTTTTAAGGAATTTGCGTGAAATGTGTCAGATTTGGCTTTTTGTTTCTCTGCTTTTTTTGTGTCATACCAATACAAACAAAAGAAATAAACATGTGAATGCTGAAACATTTGTAATAGTAAGTTTTCTGGGCGAAGTGGTGCATTATCTGACAGAAATGCAGGGGTGCCAATATTTTTGGCCATGACTGTATATATGCACCCACTTATATACACACACGCATACATTTTTGAGTGGGAATGAATGGCAAACATTTATCTATGTATCTATCCTTCATCTCCTCATTCCTGTCTGTCTATGAATTGGAAACATATCCATGTTTTTGTCTGTCTATCATCTGTCTTTTTCCTGTCTCTGTACTGTGAAGATCAGTTTTGTGCCATAACCCTCTGCAGTCAGCAGCTCCCATTAAGGGGCACATAGACATAGAAGGATGAATGGTCATGTAGAAAAAGTCTGAACACCTTCGGGCATCTTTGACATCTGGAGCTAGAGTCAATCTGGGCCTCGGGCGGTTTAACAACTTTGAACCCTTGCTTCAATCTCCATTACTAAAAACTGCCTAAAGTAAGTCATGTTTTTAGACAAGTATATGGAAGGCGACCTCTCCTTTGGTATAGATTATTATCTAACTGGTTATCTACTGCACACTTTCCCCTAACTTTTGACAGATACACAATCAGATGAATTCAATAATCTGTCCGCAAAGCTGACGGTACATGGATTGAAATTCAGCCAGACCAGGTGCTCAACTACATGTTCAGAATCACATCCATACAGGTCTGTAAGGATCCCTGGATATGTTTATTCAGGCATGACAAACCGTGTTCCTCCTCATCCTCTTCTCCAACCAGATGGCTGCCACAATAGATATACTTGTGCCTGCTTACGGCCCAGCGTATCATTTTAAAATCTTGGACTTCCTAGGCTGTCCCTACCATTTTGGCCATTAAGAAAGAATTGAAATCACTCCTATATCTGGAAAAATTGGACACCATTGTTCAAAACTATGGGCCAGTTGAGCACTTTTTCACCTGGTGGAGATGATTTATAGAGCCCACTCTTTCACCCCTGGATATTACCCAGCTTATTCAAACTTTCCAATTCAATGAATGGTACCTAAAGGATGCTTTCACTAACTCTTTAGGTAAACTTAGGATAACTGATGCTGTCTAGCTACTAGATTAAGATTTTCCTACTCTGAGAAAGATACTATGGTTCTATGTTAGTAAATGTCTATTGCATTATTCCTTCCCCATATGGGAATACATTACTTTGCTGACCTCTATCCATACTATAGGTTTTGTAGTAAAGATCCTTACCCTCATCCACGCTTCTTGTAAGTCACATTGACCCACCTTGCTGTGGCTATGTATGGTGGGGAACGTATATAAACACTTATTTCTTTGGTATTGTTTTGAATATTTGCTTCTTTTTATGCTTCTACTATATTGTGTCCTTTACGGTGATTATCACCTCACTTTCAACCACAAACCGTCATGAGCTAGTGTATACATGATGGCCTATTTATCTTTTGTGTGCTCTGTACAATAATAATTCAACTCTGACAATAATTCAATAAACATTATTAAAAAAAAAGTTCAGCCAGTTCAGCAGGGACCAGCCAAATTTTGATCCATGTTTTGGCACCCTGGTTGTACAGAAGTCGATCTATCGATTGACTTCTGTACAACCCCACTGTTTTTTTTTCTTAATGATCAGAACTTAAACGTGTTTAACAACAAAAATATATAAAGTATGTCCTGCCTTACCCTCTAAATCTCATAGCAGTGTAACCCAGCGTTTCTCAACCTTTTTAACATGGAAGAACCCTTGAAATAACCTAAAGTGATACTAAACAATATATTTTTTCTCCAAAAATGATCAATTCCACGTACATAAACTCTAAAACTCACTTCTGTTTGCTTGGCATGAACAGTTAGCAGCGCATTAGTTGCAGTCATATGCACTGTTCTTTGCACACTACAAATCCCATAGTCTGTAGTCCATCTCCGGAGCAGCAAGAGAGGGTGGCTACATTTCTACATACAGTAGGAACATGGAGAATTAATGTAGCCTTCCTCTAACAGGAAATCAGATCACAGGAGCGAAAAAAAAAAGGAATTTGGAGGAGACTGAGAGCAATATAAGGGAATTTTCTGACTTAAAGTGGTTCTAAAGCCTTAAGGTTTTGCAACTTAATGCATTCTATGTACTAAGGTGAAACACCTTCTATGCACCCCCCCAGGCCCCTCTTATACTTACCTGAGCCCAGTTGATACTGCGATGTGCACAAGATTGGCGGCTCTCGTCGTGGTCTTCCTCCTCCTGCTGTCAATCAAATGCTGTGCCGAGCGAGCGGGGGCAGGACCGAGCCACCTGTGTCAGTAGACGCAGGCAGAGCAGCTTGGGAGCGAGCATACACAGGTGCCCCCATGGAAAGTGGCTTTCCATGGGGGCACTTGCCAAAGAGGAGGTGTCTGGAGTGCCAACGGGGTGTCAGGGCAGGAGCTGGGAAACGGACAGGCAGGCCTAATAACAATGTAATGCACAGGCTGACGACAACCACCACCCACAGACCGAAGTCCCTCAGGGCGCGGAGTCTAAGTCTCAGGCTGCCCTTAACCAAGGCCCCTGATGGTGGGGATGGACTTGACGCAGCCAGGAACCAGGTCGCGGCCCCCGAGGCACCCCAGCTGTGGTAATGGCCGCCGCCAATGGCGTGTAGCTAGTGGTAAAGACAATAGAGTAGTCGGGCAGGCTGGGTCAACAACAACGAGACAAAACGGTACAGGACAGCAGACGAGAATCACAGGTCACAAGCCGGGTTCAGCAACGGAGGGTCAGATCACAGGCAAACACAAAGAATGGTCAGGTCACAAGCCGAGTCAGATTCCAGGAGAGTCATAACAGCAACACCAAGACACAAGTGCAAAGAGCATGTGCGGAACACAGGCTTATATGTCATCAGCCACACCCCTCTGGGGGATGGACCTCAGAGACCTGAAGGCATAAAAGATTCCCACCATGCTCTGCAGAAATCTAAGATGGATGTCAGCACATGGAGTAACATAACCTCTGGTAAAAAGGTAGGACCTTGACACGGGACCCCAGAAGAAGAGGATCAGGGCTGTTCTGTGCAAAACCATTGCGCAGAGCAGGTAAGTATAACATGTTTGTTATTTTAATTTAAAAAAAAAACAAGCTTTAATGTCGCTTTAAGAGGGCATACTTGAATATAATTGTTTTAATGAATTTAGTGTCACTTTAACAGTGTCAGGAAATAATTACTATAATTAATAATTACTATATCCACAGCTACATTAACCTGATGGTCAGTGAGATGAATGTTACTTACAATGTTACAATGGTTGTCAGTGCAAGAAATTGCCCCCCTCCCGTAAACCATACAGATCGCTATAATGATTATTGGTGTTAGTGGGTGCTTATTTAAGAGACAGAAACTAATGATTGCTCAAGGAACCCTTGGCAAACTCAGAAGGAGCTCTGGTGGAGAAAGACTGGTTTAACCACTTGCAGACTATAACTATTTTCCCTTCGCACACATTGCTGCAAGTATGGCTCATCAATAGAGGGTGCTGTAGCGACTACCAGCTGGGACTGGAAATATCATAGGCAAACATACATATTCGCCAGCACACCACGGATCTCGATATGGTCCAAAAAGTTTTTATTCCAAAAAGATCGCAACGCAAAGAAAAGTGCAACGTTTCGAAGCCGCGCAGGACCCCTTCGTCAGGCATGTGATGGTTTAACCACTTGCCTACCGGGCTCTTTTACCCCCTTCCTGCCCAGGCCAATTTCCAGCTTTCAGTTCTGTCGCACTTTGAAGGACAATTGCGCAATACCCATATTAAATTTTAATAATTTTTTTCACACAAATAGAGCTTTTCTTTTGGTGGTATTTAATCACCACTGGGAGTTTTATTTTTTGCACTATAAACGAAAAATGGCTGAAAATTTAGAAAAAACGTTTTCCTTTGTTTCTGTTATAAAATTTTGCAAACAGATAATTTTTCACCTTCACTGATGGGCACTGATAGGCATCACTGATGGGCACTGATAGACTGCACTGATTAGGCTACACTGATATGCGGTACTCATGTGTACTGATAGACGACAATGATGGACACTGACAGGCGGATCTGATGGGCACTAATAGGCAACACTGAAGGACACTGACCCATGGCACTGACTGATGGGCACATTTAGGGCTGCACTGATAATCAGGGCACGGGTGATTAGTGCCCTGATTATCAGTGTAGATGAATCCTTTCTTAGTTGCCGGTTAGTGTCCGTACTTTCCTGTGACTGGACACACCTGATCACGTGGTAAAAGTTCGACGTGATTGGCCCTTTACTGCATCATGTGATCAACTGTATCGAAAGGACACAGCGATCACAGACAGCGCGGGGTGTGCATCACTGGAGGCGTATGGGGGGGTTGGGGGCGCTTTCTGGGAGGATGCCATATGACACCCTCCCAGAACTGGATGACCGCGCTGTAGCCGTCATTTGGCTGTAGCGCGGTCGAGAAGATGTTAAACAGTTATTGCTGAGTTGGGCTTTAAGTACTCCTGTGCCCAGTCTATGGGAAATGAAGTGTTAACATATTCTTAGCATGCAGTAGCAGAGTAATAAAATAAGTCACACACACACCTCTCTAGTTGCTTGCACTGTGAGTCATTAATTTTCCCTCAAAGATTACAACAATAACTTATAAAGTTGGGTTTCTGATTTAATTAACAAACAGCACAGCATTTATTCACAAAAACCGTCCCCCTAGACAGGTATGGTCTACATTACAAGTCCCAGTAGAAAATGATATTACGTAAACAAATAAACAATCAAACACAAAAAAACAATGGATTCCTTCCTGACACTTAGCAATCTGGGCTCTGGAGGTGATTAAACAAAGTGAGAGCTTATCACCTAAACCTAATTACAGCAAACAGTTGATGCCAGGAAACCAGTAACAGAAAATGTATTTATTACAGGTACTTATATAGTGCTGTCAATTTACGCAGCGCTTTACATATATATATATATTGTACATTCACATCAGTCCCTAACCCTCAAGTAGTGTACAATCTAAAGTCTCTAACTCACATTCATACATATACATACTAGGGACAATTTAGACAGGAGCCAATTAACCTACCAGCATGTCTTTGGAGGATGGGAGGAAACCGGAGTACCCGGAGGAAACCCGCACAGGGAGAACATGAAAACTCTAGGCAGGTGGTGCAGTGGTTGGGATTCGAACTGACAACCCTAGTACTGCCAGGCGTAAGTGCTAACCATTTAGCCACTGTGCTTCCCATAAAAACAAAGTTTATTAACCCCACATATGCTGGAATTCCCCCCCTGCACATCGCTCCACTATGCACAGTAAGCAGGGGTCCCAGAAACGGTCTCTCCAGCCTTAATCACATGGGAAGGGTAGCTGGTGTAATGCGCGGCCAGCCAGATACCCAAGGAAGTGATATAATCCTCTTGGGGAAAGGTCTCCATGTAACCCCAACAGGTGTGGTCTCCTTAGTCTTGGGTCCATAGTCGGTGGGAAGGAAGCTGGCCCCTAGGCCCCTCCAGGAGCCCAAGTCATGGTGGATTCCGTGACAATAAGTATGGGACAATGACATAACAGCATACATGGAATATGGTGTTGAACATCGCAGTAACTGCTAATAGTATTCTGGTAGTATGCAGCTTGTGCAGCAGACAAATTATGTAACTGTAAGGCCCCATGTACATGCATTTAGGCCCAGCTCTCCTAAACGCCTTTCCTCCTGGTAGCAGCGTTTTGGCAGAAAAAACGCTTGCCAAGTGTAAATGCATATAGAGGAATGTAGGTGCGTGTAGGAGCACCAAGTGCTTGGGTGTTCATTAAATTCTTTGGCCACAATAATAGCTTATTCTGGCCATTGAAAATAATTAACATTTAAGTGCCAAACGTTAATGTGCACTTAGACACGTTTACACGCATCAAGTTTTTTTCTGCCAAAACGCTGCTGCTCCTGGATGCGCTGGCAGTGGCAGCTTCTTTTTCTGCCTGTAAATGCCTCTAAACGCCTGTGTGTGCATAGGCTAGCATGCAGGGGCATTTAGAGGCAGAAAAAAGTTTGCCAGATCCCCCTAAAAGTAGCATTTTTTTGAACAATCAGTGTGCCAGAATTGTAACCAGTAAGAAACAAAGTGCCAAATGAAAAGGGAGAAATAAGTAAGGAAAGTATCTTCACCCCAGTAATCGAGAAAGAGGGGTGATGGAAAAGGGAAGATATGGGGAAAAGGACGACTAATTCCAGCATATACGTATATAATGGGGTTAGTCTTGTGAGTGCCAAAGTTCACCCAGGGTTCCTATATTTAACTACTTTTTAACAGCCTTTTTTTTAAATTATAATAATGAAAGTATTTTTTTTTATTAATAACCATTGAATAGCCAGGGACCAGAAACTTTTTATTTTCATAAGGTGGCTGGCTGAGGGCTCTTGACAGGAGTACTGAGACAGGGTGCTGTGATGTTTTCAGAAAGCTATGTACAGCACAGGGGCGGACTGACAACTCATGGGGCCCCCGGGCAATAGGGGATCATGGGGCTCCTGTGTCCTTGCCCAAACTCAAAAAAAAGCCTATGAAAAAGGTACCAGGGGCATCTCATGGGGCCCCCTACTAGCCCCGGGTACTCGGGCAGAGCCCGAGTTCCCAAATGGTCAGTCCGCCCCTAGGACAGCACTATGCCAGCCCTTCCACCAGCCATGATCTGTCTGCATTGCATAGAGAAGCACAAAGACCCAGTGATGATGTCACTTGGTCTAAAATAATGTCACTAATCCCCAAGAGATTAAAACAAAAAAAAAATGTCATGAGCGCATTGATGAGGGGAGTAGGAAAGAACCAGGGAAGGCAAAATATAAGAAGACTATTGGGGGGATTTACTAAAACTGGTGCACTCAGAATCTGGGTCAGCTGTGCATGGTAGCCAATCAGCTTCTAACATCAGCTTGTTAAATTAAGCTTTGACAGTAAAACCTGGAAGCTGATTGGTTTCTGTGCAGAACTGCACTAGATTTTGTGCTCTCCCTTTTTAGTAAATCTTCCCCTAAATGTCAGCTTTAACTCTTCTTCTATTTGACAGGGCTGTGGAAGGCTAGGTCTTCTGATTAAAACTGAATAGCAATTTTCATGTGCAATTGATGGCCCCTGTGTGGGTGAGTCTTGTTGCTCCTGTTTTTTTAACCACTAGCCTACAGGGCACTTATACCCCCTTCCTGCCCAGGCAAATTTCCAGCTTTCAGCACTGTCACACTTTGAATGGCAATTGCACGGTCATGCAACACTGTACCCATATGAAATTTTTATCATTTTTTTGTGACAGATAGAGCTTTATTTTGGTGGTATTTAATCACCTCTGGGGGTTTTTATTTTTTCTTAAACAAACCAAAAACCACTTAAAATTTAGAAAAAAAAAGTTTTTTTCTTAGTTTTTGTTATGAAATGTTGTAAATAAGTGATTTTTGTCCTTTACTGATGTGCGCTAATGAGGCTGCACTGATGGGCACTGATAGGCTGCACTGATAGGTGGCACTGATGGGCACTGATGAGGAGGCACTGGTAGGTGGCACTGATGGGCATTGACAGGCATCACTGATGGGCACTGAAAGGAGGCACCGATATATGGCACTGTTAGGCGGCACTGACTGGCACTGTTAGGCGGCACTGACTGGCACTGTTAGGCGGCACTGACATGCACTGATATGCGGCACTGATGCGCACTGATAGGCAGCACTGACTGGCACTGATAGGTGGCACTGATTGGCAGCACTGATAGGTGGCACTGATTGGCATTGATAGGTGGCACTGACTGGCACTGGTGGGTGACACTGAAAGGCAGCTCAGATGGGCTCTGATATGATATGTGGCATTGATGTGCACTGGTAGGCACTGATATGTGGCACTGATGTGGCACTGGTGGGCACTGGCACGAGGCATTTATGAGCACTGACAGCTGGCACTGATGGACACTGACAGGGGGCACTGCTGGGGCTACACTGATCATCAGGGCACACTGATTATCAGTGCCCTGATGATCAGTGTACATGTCCACTCCGCGGAAAGCCGATTACCGGCTCTAGTCACCTCAGTGTGACAGCTCGAGAGGAGAGAAATGCCAATAACTGGCATTTCCCTGTTTACATGTGATCAGCTGTGATTGGACACAGCTGATCACATGACCGAGCCGAAATCTTCGGCTCTTTCCGTGATTGGTGATCCTCTGTGTCCGAGGGACACAGCGCGCCACTGATCGCCACGCTGCTCGCTCCCTAAGCAGCACATGCGCAGTGAGAATGGGAGGACGTCATATGACGTCCTATCAGAACGAGAGAACCACCTTGTGCCCGTCATTGTACTATATGGTGGGCGGGAGGCGGTTAAATGTTTATAAATATTAAAAATCATTGAAATACAAAACTGGCAAATGGCTCAAAATACATTGGAAATACATTCTACATACCAATGCAGGCCGTAGATGGGTCAAATTCTAAACAAATTTTCTTTTGAAAATCAGAAATTGTGTGCATTTTGTAATCCAATGCTGCCACCATTGATTTCGGAATTCGACCAACCAATCCTTCAACTTCACCTCATCTTGGTTCAAAAAATTTCCAACATGGGCGATCACTCAAATTTGATAGCCGCACGATAATCGTCCAATGTTGCAGCTTACTAATGGTGAGAAATTTGAAGGATGATTATTTTATGGATTTTCGAAAGATTTGTATTTGTATTTCTGTCCTAGTCCTGATCATTGCTTTAACCGCTTCCACGCCGCCCTATAGCAGAAATACTGCTACAGGGCAGCACGGGTGCGCAAAATATAAGAAGGCTATTGGGGAGATTTACTAAAACTGGTGCACTCAGAATCTGGTGTAGCTGTGCATGGTAGCCAATCAAATTCTAACTTCAGCCTGTTCAATTAACCACTTCAAGTTTGGACACTTATACCCCCTTCCTGTCCAGGCCAATTTTCAGATTTCAGCGCTATCACACTTTAAATGACAATTGCGCGGTCATGCAACACTGTACCCATATGAATTTTTTCGCATTTTTTTAGACAGTTAATACTTTATTTTGGTGTTATTTATTTACTACTGGGATTTTTTTTCTATATATAAATGAAATAGTCCAAACATTTTGAAAAAAAAAGTGTTTTTCTTATAAAAGTTTGCAAATAAATAATCTTTATTCATAAATCTTGGCCAAAATGTATTCAGCTATCTTTTTAGTAAAAAAAAAAATTACCAAAATTAGTTTATAACCAAAAATCATAATTTTTCAAAATTTACTTTTACATTTTTATTTTATTTTTTTATATTATTATTTTTTTTTTTTAACGGACCATCACCCTAGCAGTACAATGTCACCATAGTGACACTGTACTACTTGTAGGGGGTGATGAAGATTTTGTTTTCTTTTTTTACACTGATTGCTTTTATACCCGTAAAAGCAATAATTGCTCCTTCTCTCTGGCTGCATTCTTGCAGCCATTGAGAAATACTGTGTGAGCTGTGATTGGTCACAGCTTGTCACATGGTACAATGCTGTTGTGAATAGCCTTGTACCATGCGACCTCTGTGATCATTCACAGATTTCACTAGTAGTAAGCAATGATGTCAGGAAGTGACATCTTGCTTACTACTATTCATATGATCGCTGATTGGCCATTGGTGTTCCGCTGTGTCCTCTGGATACAGTGGGCACCAGATTGAGGTGCCGCACGCTCCCAGGGAGCGTGCACAGGCAGTGAATGCGGAGCCCGTTTATAAAGGGCCACCCGCTTCAGGCACTGCTCCCGTCCGGCCGTTTATGTACATGGGCTGGACGGGAAGTGGTTAAGCTTTGACAATAAAACCTGGAAGCTGATTGGTTTCTATGCGGAGTTGCACCAGATTTTGCGCTCTCCGGTTTTAGTAAATCTCTCCCTAAATGTCAGCTTTAACTCTTCTTCTATTTGACAGAGCTGTGTAAGGCTAGGTAATCCCTCTGCTGGGGATACTAAGGAAACCAGTTACAGTTCGTTGTTCCCCCATCATCCTTCTATATTCTCAAGGTGGCTTTGTGAATGATCATGACAGGAGAGATAATATACTGCTTGAACAGTAATATATCCCGAGTCTGGGTTACAGTGAAGGGACACAATGATTGGTATTAGATTCCACACATTCACTTGGAAGTTCCATGGGAGTTGGGTGCAGGAGGTTAGGTTAGGTACATTGCTGAAAATGTCACCAGCGAGCCCGTCACGGGACCAATTAAGCTGATTTAATGTCAATTTTTCACTAGTCATGTGTGGGAACGATGAACACATTGTATAGTGTGCATAGATTTTTCAGTGTCCCTTGTCTTCTTGTTTCTCCCCCCCACCATCTTATTACTTATATTTTCTTGTGGATCCCTTGGGTATATTACACAGTTCTTTAACAACTGACATTGAATTCACAGTCGGCACTCAGGCATCAATGTATGCGCCAAAATGATGGGAACACGCTGTGGATCTGACAGCTGAAACAGACCAACTGGTCCATCTACCAGGAGGATTATACCATCATGTTTACAGTGACCTTCAGCCTGCTCTGAAAGTCTTCATAAGGAGCTCCACACTCCTGACACGGCAGCGATATAATCAGCTATGGAAGTAGGACTGGCTACCCGTCTTGTGCTAGCACTGATTAAAACTGAATAGCAGGCAAACAGCTCAATATACATTGGAAACACATTCTACACACTAATGCAGGCCATACATGGGTCGAATTCTAAACAAATTTTGTTTCGAAAATCAGAAACTTCACGCATCTTGTAATCCAATAGTACCACCATTGATTTCGAAATTCAACCAATCCTTCAACTTCAGCTCATATTGGTACAGGAAAGAATTTTTGTAGCCTGGAATCTTCTTTTCTTTCCATGTCACAGCTCATGATCATTTATTTTTCAATTAAATTTCTTGTATGATTGGAAATCATTGATTAGAAATTCACACACTTTTAAAAAAATTTCCAACATGGCCGATCACTCAAATTTGATGGCTGCTCAAAATCGCAAATGTTGGTGAGAAATTCGAAGGAAAATTTTAGGTTTTGCGAAAGTAAATTCTTTCAGCATTCAACCCATGTACAGCCTGCCTATATGATTTGTATTTCAGTCCTAGTCCTGATGTTTGCTTTAGCTGCTTTCTGTCCACCCTATAGCAGAAATACTCCTACAGGGCGGCACGGGTGCGCAAAATCATATATATACTGTATCTGTAATTTTGCAGTTATGGGTAGGGGGCGTGCGTGCGCCCTACCCGCGCTGCCATTCGCAGCCACGGCTTTCAATCACCGGGTCCCAGCTGGTGATTACCCACCGATGCCTGGTGATTGCCGACCATCTCCAACGGGGGGGGGGGGAGAACTGTTTGTAAACAGTACAGTTCTCTCCCCTGTCAGCTCCTGCACACTGCTTTGCATTGCAAAAAATAAAAACCACACAGGTGATAAAATACCACAGAAAGAAAGCTCTATTCGTAGTAAGTAACGCAACGCCATAACACAAAAAATGGCCTGGTCAGGAAGGGGGGTAAATCCTCTAGAAGGCACGTAGTTAAAGTCCAACTCCGGGCAAATAAAAAATGATTATTTGCAGTGAGAATGGGGCTAGCTATTCATTTTTGTCTAGGGAACATTAAAAGGAGATATACTTACCTGATCTTCTGCTCCTCACCGTAGCTAGGCTGCTTCTGCACCCAGTGTAGGGTCCTGACATCATCAAGACCAGAACAGGGTCCGTAGCCTTGCACTGGATGTAAGAACTCCGCTGCCAGATTGTGGGGGTGCACCTGCTGCTGGGGGAGTTGGGAGTCATACAGGTAAAACAGTATCTCCTCTTCCCTGGACAAAAAGAGCAATTCAAGTGGAAGTTAAGGCAAAACCTATCTAAGGATTGGTTCACACTTATGCTGGTTGCATTTGAGCCATTTCTGCATTGCGTTTTGTATTTTGCACCTGCGTTTTTGATGCGTACTGCGGGGGGAGGGGGGTTCATTTTTTTTTTTTTGCTGTTCTGCAGCATTTCTGCACTGAATCCGCACCGCCTATGCACCGACATATGTGAACAGGCACCATAGGAAGCAATGTTATTTCACATCATGCAGATTGGATGCGGTTCAAGCCGTATCTAATCCGCATATATGTGAATGGGCACTCACACATATTTTTTACATGCACATCAGTTCCTACCCTAGGGTCCCTAACTCACATTCATACATACTAGGATCAATTTGGACAGCACCCAATTAACTTACCAGCATGTCTTTGGTGCTTGGGAGGAAACCCACGCAGGCACACGGAGAACATGCAAACTCCAGGCCAGGGGCGGACTGACCATTTGGAAACTCGGGCACTGCCCGAGGGCCTGGAGTCAGTAGGGGGCCCCATGAGATGCCCCTGGTACCTTTTTCATAGGCTTTTTGAGTTTGGGCAAGGACACAGGGGCCCCATGATCCCCTATTGCCCGGGGGCCCCATGAGTAGTCAGTCCGCCCCTGCTCCAGGCAGGTAGTGCCTTGGTTGGGGTTCGAGCCGACGAACCTAGCGCTGCTAGTGCTAACCACTTAATCACTACGATGCCCACATTGTTTAGCAAAATCTTGAGTTTGCCATCCATTTCTGGTCACCAATCCTCAGGAAGGATGTGCTAGAACGGGAGAGAGCCCAGAGAAGGATAACAAAGCTAATAAGGGGACAGGAAGACCTCAATTGTGAGGAACGACTACAGGCATTAAACTTATGCTCCCTATAGAAGGGATGCTTGATCAGAGATATGATTGCAATACAAAAATATCTTATCAGGGATTCTAGCGTAGGAAAAAAACTATCCAGTCTCTTAAGAGGAATCATGGCCACTCAATGAAGTTGGATGAAAAGTGGTTTAATCTTAAACTGTGTAAAGATCTCTTTACTGCTAGAGCGGTAAGGACGTAGAACTCCCTTCCACATTTGGTGGTGTCAGAGAGGAGTGTTGATCTTTAAAAAATTTTTTTAGATGGACATCTTAGCAAACACAATATACAGGGATATGGGAAATGGTAGAGGCATAAACACACACACACTCAGGTTGAACTGGATAGACGGGTGTCTTTATTCAACCTTACCAACTCTCTATCTATGTAAAAACCTAGAAGCTCACTGGTCACTATGTATAGCTGCACCAGATTCTGTTTGCTCCAGTTTTAGTAAATACCCCAAATATGTCTTCATATCAGCCTCCGGTAATAACCTATACAGCAGTTTGATGGATGGTCAGAACTCAAAGACAATTCCTATATAAATAAGAAGATATCTGAGATACAACAAAGAATATGTCCAATTAAAATAAATAGTGTAGCGCTAATAATACTAACAATTACGTGTTAAAATGCACAAACTCTATATACATCCCCTACATATATATATCCAAGGTGATGAATCAATACATAAATAGTAAAATAGTTGTGTCATATGTGAATTCCCTCATGGGGAATATTTAGTGAAAAAAGTGATAAACACACTCCTATTTGCACATTGTGAAACAATATGTATACTGGTGCACAAAATTAGTGAACAAATAATCAATTCAAGAAAGTCCAAAATTATATAATAATAATAATAATAATATGATAATTTGTGGTGATCCTCACACTTCACTCTTCATGCAAGAATATATAATGTGCCGTATACGTGGTACACACGTGCCAATCCTTTACCAGCCAAAATACCCCCTCACCTCCTTCATTAGACCCCACAGGGTCTAAGAATATGTACTATGTAGTGTAACTCACAACGTGCAAAATATCAAAGAAGAAGGATAAAGGATTGTACAGAAACAATGGCGTGACAGAGAACACCTACTTCAGGCCAAACACAAGATTGATGATAAACCAAGATGGATCGAAGAAAGATAAAAATGCAGCAGAAAGGATAAAGAAGACTGCGTATCCAATTGAAGAAGAGAGGGAGGATTTGCTTATCTATATACTAGCGGCTATGATCACCTTCCAAGTAGTCCATTTGTGAAGTAATGCACTTTTCCAGACATCTGTGCCATTGCCAGAAACATTCTTGGAATTAGTTTTCCAGAATGCTGCACAGTATCTTTGTTGCGGTGCTCCGAATATCTAGAATGGCATCAAATCTGTGTCATTTTGAGGCATTTTTAAATTTTGGAAACTGCCAAAAGTCTCAGGGTGCTAAGTCAGGGGAATAAGGTGGTTGGTCAAGTTTGGGAACAGATTTCTGGGTGAGGAACTCGCAAACAATTAAGGCATTATGTACAGAAGCATTGTCATGGTGGAGAAACCACTTGTCAGGCTAAAGTTCCAATCTTTTCCTCTGAACAGATTCCTGTAAACTTTTCCGAAATTCCAAGTAACAATGTTGGGTAACCATTGGTACCACGTCTTTCGTCATTGTGGACATCTTACTGTCCTTCCTTAAACTGCCTATGCCATCCAAAAACATTTGATTTCTTCATGGAATGTTAACCATAAGCCTGTTGTAACAGAGCTAAAGTTTCACGCACACTTTTGCCTATTTTTGCTCAAAATTTGATGTCAATTCACTGCTACAGGTTCCTGACACTCATTTTTCACTAACAACACAAAGCATACACATGTTATTTCTTCTGCTACTCTGTAAAGACTAAGTCAACTGGTCTGCCACCCAGGCGAGTGTAAGTTAGAACAAATCAGAAAGTGCGAAAGTCTGTGTGAATCATCACCGCTATGTAGCGAACGTTCCCGGAATTAAATTGTCACACCTCGTACAAGCTCTACACTTGGCATAGGACCCCTTCCTCTGGAGAAAGGGCAGAGCAAATGGCCATTTTCCCATTGCCCTTATGTAGACTTATTGGACTGTCTGAGTTTAGCACAGTTTTAGTGTCTACATGCTGACTGGACTCCATCTTGGATGCTGACTTCTGCTGAGCGCTGTGATCTGTTTTTGCCTGGTCATCAGCCCGTTTTCACCATTGCAGGTTGTCTGTGGAAAATCTGACAGAGTACACATTCATGGACTTACAGTGGATACATTCTGGTGGACATCATCATCAATACACTTTTTTTTCTCTTTTTTTCCTTTGTATTGACCATACCAGGTTTATATATTGTTTCTAGTGCACGAGTGATCTGATTGTTTAGGCTGGACTTTAGAGGCTATAGCCCTTCATATTTGTTCTTTCCTTTCAGGTCTGCATTGGTTATCATATTGTCTATGTATTTAGGCTGGCCCATTGACTGCAGTATACTATTATCCATAGGAACTATATATTGCTCTGTTATTTAGTGTGTTGGTGGCTGGATATTTCATCTAGTGGGGTCTGTTGGGTAGGGGGGCTATAGTGGGCGAGTGCTACACCTCAGCTCCCTTCTTTCCCTTTCTGGCAGGAGGGTGGTTGGGTGGGTTTAGGAGGGTCATTGTGGGAGAAGCACTGGGGTTCCTTGGGAGACATTCTCGGGGGGTGGGGGGGTTGTTGTTTTGATTTGGTGGGTTGGGGGGACTGTTGAGGTGTGGTTGTGGTGTTGGGGAAGGTGGGTTGGGTCCTTTTGGGGAGGTGCGGGTGCTGTGTACACACAGGGGACACTCTTTGGTACCATCGGTGAGTATCCACTGTGGGAGGTCTCCTCCATATTAGGAGTGGGGGTTTTTTACAACTGTGGGTGACTACCAGGTCCCATGATGCAATGTTTTACTTTGTATGTTTTTTCTATGAATAAATATGTTTTTGAGGTTAGCCTTTTAGGTGTGCAGCCTATTTTCTTTTTCTTTTTTTCTCATATGCTTTAGGTTATGCATTCCTTCCAGATTGTTCTGTAGGCACCTCATCTTTACTCTGTATCCCAATGGACTCCCCGGCTTCCCTTTATCCCTTTTTTTCCCCTCTTTTTGCACAGTTTTACCCCTGGTCCACATATATGGGACCATGCGGGCCATGTCCATTCATGGACTCCCGTGCCCCGTAACATGCAGGGAAGAAGTCCCTGCACTTCTTCTGAAAAAGCAGAACATTGGTTCCCAGTACAGTTGCATTTTCTAGTGCCATTAGAAGTAATGACACCCACCCGCGGGTCCACATTCCTCTGTGCGGGTGGTGCGGCTGCACGGATTTGTGTGCGGATCTGCAGCAACACCACCTGCACAGATGTGAACCTAGTCTTAGTGTTGCATGGATTGATTCCACTTTTCACCTGAACTTTCTTGTTAACACAAAGTGATACTTTTTACCGACAACAGAAAAGCATTTCCTTTATAGACATGGATAATTCCGATTTTTCTTTCCTTCAAATGTTTTGTTTTGTTTTTGGTGGACGGGGTCATATACGTCAGTTCCACTAATTTTAAGTGCTCAACTTCAGCAGAATTTTTTTTTCCGAATCCGGCCATCTCATTTATAATATCCTCCATCAAGTCTACATTTTGCTACTTGTTTCTTTTATTAAGAGTTTTCCAATAATTGGTTATTTTGCTGTGGCCTTGGGTCTAAGCTGCGCGATCTCTGTCACAATGTCTGAGACTTTCTCCTTGCTCAATATTTCAAAGTGTCACTTGAGAAGAAAAAAAAAGCCACTTTTTTCCCCTCCACTTTAAATTGAATAGAAACGCTGCCAACTTCAGAGCCTAGACAGATTCCTTTGCGTCTAAAATATTTTTAAAATAGATTTATTTGGTTTGTGAAGTCTGGGCTGCTTTGTGATGGAAAATGTTACACTTGGTCACCTTGTTCCCAAAATTCTGCACTGCTTCATTTCCCGTGATGTAGATTGGATTGGAAAGCTGCAGGTCTGTATGTACTGGATGTTTGATCACAAGACAGCCATTGATCCTATACATCATCCTACTGCTGTCAGATGGATCTTCATTTTAAATTTTAAACCAACCTTTAAAGGGACCCTATTCTTTGGCCGTTCATGACAATGGAAAAGGATCACTTAAAGTTGTTTGTAGAGGCTCAAGGGTTTAACCTTCATGCATTGTATGCATGAAGGTAAAGAAAAAAATCTGTGTGCAGCAGCCCCCCAGCCTCCCTAATATTTACCTCGGCCCCCTCAGCTCTCCTGGTTCTCCCCCTCCTCAATGGCTGAGACAGCAGTGGGAGCCATTAGCTGTGTGAATAGACAGACAGAGCAGTACTCCCATACCAAGCTGCTTGCTCTAGGGACCCTTGGCAGGAAAGAGGGGCCAGGAGCACCAGCGGGGGACCTGAGAAGAGGAGGATTGGTGCTGCTCTGTGCAAAACCACTGCACAAAGCAGGTAAGTAATTTTTTTTTTTTTTTTTTTTTTTTAATCTGCCTTTAACCATTTGCCTACTGGGCACTTATCCCCCCTTTCTGCCCAAGCCAATTTTCAGCTTTCAGTGCTGTCACAATTTGAATGACAATTGCGCGGTCATGCAACACTGTACCCATATGACATTTTCATCTTTTTTTTCACACACATAGAGCTTTCTTTTGGTGGTATTTAATCGTTGCTGGGTGTTTTATTTTATTGCGCTATAAACAAAAAAAGAGCAAAACATTTTAAAAATAAAAAGTTTTTCTTTGTTTCTTTTATAAACTTTTGCAAACAGGTAATTTTTCTCCTTCACTGATGTGCATTGATGAGGCTGCACTGATGGGCAGCACAGATGGGCACTGATAGGCAGCACAGATGGGCACTGATAGGCAGCACTGATGGGCACTGATATGCTGCACTGATGAGGTGGCACTGATGAGGTGGCACTGGTGGGCATGGGTGAGGAGGTACTGATGCTGCACTGATGGGCGGCACTGACTGATGGCACTGACTGATGACCTTGATGGGCACTGTTGAGTGGCACTGATGGGTGGCACTACTGGGGGCACTGATGGGTGGCACTGCTGGACACGGGGGGGGGGGGGGGGTGGCACGGCTGGTCACTGATGGGAGGCACTTCTAGGTGGTGCTGCAGGGCACTGATCTCAGGGCATTGATCATCAGTGCACTGATGATCAGTGGCAATCTCCTCTGCGACAGCTACCGGTTATCGGCAGTACTTTCCTCACGCTGTGATAGCTGCTGATAACCGGCAACTGTATTTACTCTGTGACCTGCTGTGTCATTGGACATAGCTGATCACGTGGTAAAAGGCCACTGTGATTGGCCTTTTGCCTTATCACGTGATCAGCTGTGTCTGTAGGATACATCAATTACAGAAATCGCCGGGTGCGCACCCCTGGGGGTACACTGGAGGGCGCGTTCTGGGATGATGATGTATGACACCCTCATAGAACTAGATAACTGCGCAAAAGCCGTCATTCGGCTATAGCACGGTTAGCAAGTGGTTAAAGTGTTAATAAACCCACAACAGTAAAATCAGTCTTTATATGCAGTAAAACATGCTTGCTATACTTACTGTGGAACCTAAGGGGCTGTTTGATCCTGACATCTCTGATCCTACCCGTAATCCAGTGTAGCTCAGTTTGGTGTGTATTGCTAGAGAGGTTTTTTTTTTTCTCTTGGTTGAGTGTATTTGATCATCACAGGGCCAATCAGCACTGTTCAGGCAGAGGTCAGGGGTTCTGCATCCTCCTAGAGCATTAAGAAAACACCTTCTACAAGCTTTAACATATGCTCTGCTGGACACTGACAGAAGTCACAATACTGCTCTAACTGCTGATGAGAAAAGGTATTTAGCAGTTTATATTTACTAAAATATTTTCATATCCATGTAGTGTGTACTGTGGGAGACCAGATAGTGAATGCAGGGTCCTGGGTTTAGTAACACTTTAATAGCACTTTAAACTATAACTAAAGGTGTTCTGCATTCACATCATTGTGTTGCGTAGAAAGCCATCTATTGGGAATTCACTGCAACTGTACCCTTTCTGCATTTTTATCAATAAATAACAGGAAGTTTCTAATGTTTGTTAAAAATAAAGATTTCCCATCCACCACTGCACTTCCACTTTAGCCTCCAGAAGGACACACCAGTGAAGGCCTCCTTTCTCCATTTTGATACACAAATGCCTGTCAGTTCATTCACTAAGTTTGTTAAAGTCACACATATCTCTAGATTGCATTTAAATGTATTTCATGTGATTTGTAGATAGCTGTTTGCAAGAAATGTGTTCATTGCATGCATTTGTGGGAGACATGTATACAAGCATATTGTAACACAGTTTATGTGACTGTATTTCAGTTTTACAGAACTATTCACTGAAGTATATTGAGTTTTGGAATGAAACACAGCGCTTCTATCAGTTTTGTTAGCTAGCTCTCAGTTAATCGTAGGACAGCATAAAAAGGCAAAACTTTTTTTTAGTTTTAGATAGAGTTGAGAAGGATTAAAACACCTGTCATTTTTTTATTGATGTCTGTGTCCCCATTACGGAGATTCGCCCTCTCCGTAATGGGGACAAGATGTGGGGTGGGGTGGGGGTGTTTTAAGTGGCCCTTGTAAAGGGATGGTGAATATATGCTATTGCAGAGGGGAGGATTAAAGTATTACTAAAGGCAAAACTTTTTTTTTTTACTTTTGAACAGAGTGGAGATGCATTAAAACTCCTACTAGGTCTTTACAGCTGTCTGTGCCCCAGTTAGGGAGATTCTCCCTCTCTATTTGTCCTGTTTATCATCTTCATAAAAAGTAAAACAAAACCCCAAATTTTAGGTTGTCCCCAGAAAAGTAATAGAGGGAAATCTTCCAATGGGGCCACTAGTTCTGGTAACATGTGGGTCTACAGGGAATTCCCTTAATTTGCAGGGATTTCCTCTAACTTCCTGTTTGGCTATGGGACAGGAAGTAAAGGAAAATTTCCCCAATGGGACAAAGATGGCAAAGATCAACCTTACAGGGATCATAACCCTCCGTTACTCTATCCAAAGTGAAAAAACATTCTGCCTACAGTTCTACTGGTTAAAGTAACCCTTTCTCTTTGCCCATGCCACAGAAAGTGAAAAGATCACTTAACCACCCCAGCAGTATTTACTTACCTTTCCATACATCCCGTCAGTGCTATTCAGCTAAAAAATCCTTCTGGCAGAAAAATTCAACAATGGTAGGGTTCCATTCAGCTGCCAGGAGTACTATTTAGCCACTGGGAGGATATTCATTTATTCTTACTACCGGTATTTACATGGATTCCGACAGTACATATTGTACATTCACATCAGCCCCTGTCCTACAATCTAAGGTCCCTATCTCACATGCATACATACACATACTAGGGCCAATTTGGCAAGAGCCAATTAATCTTCCAGCATGTCACCAGAGTAACCCACACAGGCACAGGGAGAACATGCAAACTCCAAGCAGGTAGTGTCCTGGTTGGAATTCAAACTGAGGATGTTAGTACTGCAAGACAATAGTTACTTATTTGTAAGATCCACTTTTTACGCTTTTTTTTAATCATATTGCATACTTTCCCTTATAAACTCTCTTTTTGTGCAGGGGTTTAATGTGTAATAGTTAAACCGACCATACATGGATCGAAAGTCAGAAGGTTCAGCAGGACCTGGATGAATTTTGATCCATCTATGGTCAGGCTGGTTATGCTGAAGTCGATCTATTGATCAACTTCAATATGACTAGCTTTTCGGGTTTCTTTTGTGCAATTACTGTCTGCAGGTATAGCCACCAGTAGTGATCATTGTATTCTGCCTGTGGAGAAGGCTCCCCGCGCTCCTTGCTGGCAGAACACAATAGCATTGTGGGAGGGATTCCCCCATCAGCATTGACTGCATTGCTGCGGAAATCAACTAATTTTCTTTCAACCCATGGTTGAAGGAAAGAAAATTGCATATTGTATGGCTAGCCTTATGGTGCCCATACACTAGACAAAAAGGTGTTAGAAAATCTGTCAATTGGGCAGTTCATTCGTTTTTCGTCCAGTTAATGGGCACAAATAGAAAGTCAGTTGACTTTTCGGAGCCAAAAAATCTAAGGAACAGGTAGGAAAACTTCTGCCGAACAAACAATAAATTGAAAGGTTAATGTGTTTCTCACCCATTAAAATTTAAGTTGTTGGTTCTGCGCATATGTGACAAAACAAATGAAAAACTAATTCATGTATGTACATTGAACGATTTATCTTTCGAAATTCAGTCATTACACGATGGTGCTATCGTTCACTCTCACGAATGATTTTTTGACTAGTGTATGGTTAGCATTAGTGTGAGGGAAAGTAAGTAATTGATGAGAACTTGTGATCTATATTCACACAATCAACTACTCCTAAAACCACAAGGGGACTGAACACCATTTTCAGTAGCAGGCCTTGGAATATGCAGTTTGTTATTCAGGCTGTAGGGTGGGGAACATTTTCCCCCTAGGCCAGCCCTTGATCAGGCCAGCCACCGGGCTGGTTTTCCTGAGTGAAAAAACATTACAATTCAGACATCGATCTGAGTGGGCTTTTTCAGCACAAACTTTCCTTCCAAGATGTCCTGTGATTGAATGCCACAATCTGCAAATGGCCAGTTGGTTGTGTTTGCCCTACAGGCCAAAAGCTCCCAGTCACCTCTGATGTGTGCTCAAATACATCCCATTTTTAAAGCCTAGAATTTTGGATGGCATGGGCACGCTTAAAGGGAATTACCACTTTAGGTAAATCTTATGGAATGGCATATCTTGCCAAGGTCTAGTTAGTTATTTTTGCCCCCAGGCCAAAGGTTTCCAGTCTTTTCTACATGTGTGGTCACATACAGGGTGTGTGGTCAAATACATCCCATTTTACAAGTCTAGAATTTCAGATGGTATGGGCACACCTAAAGGGTCTTACCACTTTAGACAAATTTTATGGATCAGCATATATTGCTAAAGTAATTGCTAAGGTTCAGTTGGTTATCCTTGCCCCCAGACCAAGGGTTCCCAGTCTTTTCTATGTGTGTGGCCACATACACGGTGTGTGATCAAATACATCCCAATTTCCAAACTTAGAATTTTGGATAGCATGGACACTGTTAAAGACAAAAACTACTTCAAGCAAATTTTATGAAATTACATTTCTTACTAAAAGTAATCACTAATGATGAGGGTCTTCCTTTTCTCAGGACTCCACATGTCATATTCTTTTTAGTCTGCTCATACCAATGCAATGAATTATTTTTAATTCTATTCTGTAGAATGAGATCTCCTTTCTCTATATATTAACTCCCGAAAAAAGTAGAGCCGTTGTTAAATTGCAATTGACTCTATGGCCTTTCATGTATTGAGGTATGGATAAGCTAAAGTCACTGCAAGCCATTTGATCACTTGCAAGTGTTTCAGCATTGGATTTAGTAGGGCGTGTCATTTGCTTGTAGTGAAGGCCCTCCAGCTTTGTGACAGGAACCTTGACTGCTGAACTCAAGAAAATAGCTAGGCTCATTCTCTAAGTGATTCATGCTGTTTAAATGCGAAGCTAAGTATTGAATATAACTGCTTGCAAGGACTTTTCACTAACTGTATACTTACCGTCATAGCTGCCTGAACTGTGGGACCCAAACAGGACATGTAAGAAAAGGGAGGATAAAAATGGCACAGGGATAGGTGTTTCCATTGGATGATTTTCATTCACCTTCTGTTCCAGCGACAGCTGCAACATTTAGGATTTCCTAAGGGCCAGATTTTGACAATGGTTCCCAAGACAAATAGGATGAATCTCCCCACTAATTCTAACTAAAAAATAAGAACTTAATAAGACTAGAAATACGCTTCATTCCAGCTTTAGTACCCATATCCTGTTGGGTGTCACAGAGGCAACAGGTCAACTCAAACATGTCTTTACTTGGACATGAGAGTGTCCACCGCAAACCTGGGCCAACTTCTTACCTCCAGTGAGTGGAATTTCCCAGCATAAGCACCAAATCTATGCCCTAGTAAGTCTGAAAGACAAATGAGCCCCACAAAGGTTGTTGTGTTCTGAACTGTATGACATTAAGAGTAATAAGTGCAATATTCCTTCAGAGACCATGGTGACAAAGAACAGGTACACTGCCTATGTCATGCCCAAAACAACCTTGATTAATGATGCTGCAAAGCAAAAAGCCTTCAGACAACTGCAAGAGCCCAGAGAAGTGAGGCGGAACTGAATATTTAGTCAATGGCAATTACGAAGTTGTCAATGTGAAGAGTTTTCAGCTTAATTAATCAGACCACGGCTCCTGGAAAACTTCAATACGTACATTAAGTTTCCATTTTTTGAGCTTTGTTTTACATGGTATGATTACTAGTTATTGAACCCAATCTTCTCAAGCTTAAATAGATATTTAATGTTTAGGTATATACAAGAAATTTCTACCACAGTTGCAATTTGTGTTAGGTTTGTATTAAAAGTGCTGAATCACAGTAGACCTTGAGCTAAAACATTTTGGATTGAGTGGAGAAGGGTTGGAAGCACAGAATTTCTTCTCACTTCCTGTTTAAGTGATGGACATTGAGACAAGAATTGAGTGGAAATCTCTCAAGTGGGTACATACAGCAATGCAAAATTGTATTTTATGTTTAAACTCATTCATTAAAAGTTTGCAAGTATTGGAGATAATAAAGGTTATTACAAATTATATCCAAGTAAGCATACCATTGTTCATACATCACATGAGCATTAAACATAAGGTACATAACTGAGCACAACAAAAGGTTCTGTAACGGAACCAGTCAAAGGTTTGAGGAAGTAACACGCCTTAGGCATTCAGTTTATATAAGAACAGAAGAACAGTAGTGGAAATACAGAAGCAAGCAGGCCATGCAGAGATGGCCGTCCATTTAGCATGTGTGGATAACTGAATTACATAAGAAATAGGGAAAAAGGAAGACAAGAGAGTCAAAGGGGGGGGGGCAGCAAGACACCTATGACTGGGCCCTCACAGTAGTGTAGAGACAAATGAGTCAAAATTTGAAGAAAATCGGAAATAGGACCAAGCCGTCCACATGCAGTTTTACTATTCAGATTTGTCCTCCTCCCATGCGATCATACGTTCTACTTGATCAGTACTGTCCATTTCACAATCCCATTTGGCCAATGATGGAACCTCTGTACATCACCAGTGTCTAGCTATCACAGGGCTGGCCAGGTTAATAAAAGGTCTGCTGAAACTTCTTTTGATTGATTTTTAGGATCCTGGCAGCATGGACATTACAGCAATCATGGGTTCTTTCGGAAGTTTGATTCTGGCAAGTGTATCATATAATTGCAGCATTTTGTCCCAGAATGGGAGAATTTTCGGACAGGTGCCCCACATGTGGTCATGGTTCCAGGAGCCTGCAAACAACTACAGCATGTATCATGAAGAGAGGAGTCAATTTTGTGTAAAATTGTAGGACAGCAATACCACCTAGATAGATAGGATACGATAATTATGCTCTTGAGCATGGGAAGAGATTGACATTTTGTAAGAGACTGTCAGTATTTTGCACCAGTTCATATCCTCTGTTGACACTTGTAGCTCTTCCTCCCATTGTAAATGAAATGGAGGTGAGTCACAATATTAAAATTTTATTTTAGTAGAGCAGGGAAAGGTTTAAAACTTTTCCAGGCTCTGTTCTTGGACCCCTTCTCTTCTCTATCTACACCTCCTCTCTTGGTCACTTGATAACCTCCCACGGCTTCCAATACCACTTCTATGCTGATGACACCCAAATTTATGTCTCAACTCCTCACCTTACTTCTTCAGTCTCCTCTCACATTACTAACTTACTAGCTGACATATTAGCATGGATGTCACACCACTTCCTTAAACTAAATCTCTCTAAAACTGAACTGATAATCTTCCCCTCCTCTCGTGCCCTCCATGACTTTTCCATCAAGGTCATTAATGCAACTATCATTTCCTCCCCTCAAGCCAGGTTACTAGTTGTAATCCTAGACTCTGACCTGTCCTTTTGGCCCCAAATCCAATCATTATCAAAAGTTTGTAGACCTCACCTCCATAACATCTCTAAAATTCACCCTATTTTAACTAATGAAACCACCAAGCTACACATTCATTCCCTTGTTATCTCTCGCTTGGCTATTGCAACTCCCTTCTCATAGACCTACCTCTCTGTAGGGTATCCCCTCTTCAGTATATCATGAATGTTGCTACCAGGATCATCTACCTTACCGACCACTCAGTGTCTGTCACCCCTCTCTGCCAGTCTCTCCACTGGCTTCCAATTGCCCAGCGAATTAAATTAAACAAAAACAACATACAAAGCTATTCACAACTGTCCCCCGAGCTACATCACCATTCTGGTCCCCAAATATCACCCACACTGTGCTCTCCGCTCCTCTCATGACCTCCTGCTCTCAAGCTCCCTTGTCTCCTCCCATGCTCATCTCCAGGACTTCTCCAGAGCCTCTCTCATTCTCTGGAACTCTCTATCTCAATGTGTCCGACACTCCCCTACTCTTGCTGCCTTTAGGCAATCCTTGAAAACCCATCTCTTCAGGGAGCACAGACACATTTTTTTCATCTGTTAAGAGATCTGTCCATGTAAGGGCAACTGCCTATATAACAGAGCATAGCCTAGATCAGGGGTGGGCAACTGTGGCCCTCCAACTGTTGTAGAACTACAAGTCCCATGAGGCATTGCAAAACTGACAATTACAAGTATGACTCCCAAAGGCAGAGGCATGATGGGACTTGTAGTTCACCAACAGCTGGAGGGCCACAGTTGCCCACCCCTGGCCTAGATGAAAGTATTGCAGTTTATTTACTAAAGGCAAATAGGCTGTTCACTCTGTAGGAGAATTTTCTCTTACCTTAGTGAATAGAGTTAAGCTCTACTGATATCCATCATTCAATCATATTTTAAGCAGAAATACAATTTTTTGTTTTTAACTTTCTTTGCACATAATTGAATATTATTTGCAAAGAGCATTTTTACCACATTCCCTAAGCCAAGGAAAAATTTCCTTGAAACCTGAACAGCCTATCTGCCTTTAGGAAATCGGCCACATTATGTTGGTAATGGGCCATCATTATTCCGTGTTCTTCGCACCAATCACAGTAAGGTTGATTTACTGAATGCAAATAGGCCATTCACTTTGCAAAGGAAAGTGCTTAGTGAATGAGGTGACGCTCTGATGACTTTCATCATCCAACTGTGCAAGCAAAAATGGCGTTTTGTTTAATTTTCCGTGCATGTGATTGAGTATTTGTATCAAGTAAAATTTCACCTCATTCACTATATTCTGGGGAAAATGCCCATGGAAAGAGCAACTTCCCTTGCAAAATTGACAGCCTACCTTCCTTTAGTAAATCAATCCCAGTGTATTATCTAGCAACAGGAGAAAGATATGGATCACGTAGATCTCACTTAACACAGAGACCTGCCCTACTTAATAATTCTATATTTATGTAAAACATGTGTAGTTGCCCTTGATGTGGATAGCATGTTAGAGAGCATTTTGTTTCCCACTAGTAAAGCCATACACTAGTAGATTTTCATACAAATGTTTGTACGAAAATACCTATAAAAATTCTTAATACATTCGACTGCTTGACAAATGTTGTTTAACCTCCCTGGCGGTTTTCCCGAGTGTAGCTCGGGGTAAAATTTCAGTACCAAGAGCGGTAACCCCGAGCTACACTCGGGCTTACCATGCGGCGTTGCTCAGGGAGTCCCTGCAGCACTTACCTTGTCCTTCGCTCCCGCGATGTGTCCCCTGCAGCGTCCCCGGCCATCTCCTCCGGCCGATGCCGGCATCCGGCTTCCATGTTCCGGTCCCTGTGATGTCAGGACGTACAGGCGCCGGAACCGGCGGGAAATTTGAAATTTTTTAAAAATTTCATTTTTGCTGTCATTGGTGTTTCAATGCATTTCATATATATTTTGTCCCTACTGCTTTTTCCTGTGCCCTGCCTGCATTTTGACTGTTCTTTCTGCCTGGAAACTTAGAAAAGTCCATGGCGTCCAAAAAACATCCCTTTACGTCAAAAGTGGTTTTAGAACAGCTAGAGAACAGCGATAGTAAATCAGAACCACTTGCAGAATTGAGTGATAATGATTCGTGGGGGAAATTCGTCATCAGACACTGAAAACGATTTTGCGACTTTGCTCAGCAATGTGCGAATTTGCCTCTGTATTTCAAATTTCAGTGTTTTTGGTTTGATTATAATATTGAATTAAATTTATTATTATTATATTATTATTTTTTCTGATTATTTATTAAATTATAATTTATGATTTCGTGTTTCAAGTTTTATCATATCCGGAATGTTTACTAGACTCTTGTTCGGACAGATTTCAGTGAGTTATTCCTAAGAATTACAGCCTACAATAAAAAACTACATATCTCCATGCAAAAAAACGGTACCGCTTTCAGCACAAAAAATCGGAAAGAATCATACTGCCAGGGAGGTTAAAAGTACAAAATGTTGTTTGCCTTTAACTTTCATTTTGGAGTGAATGGACTTTACTGAACAAAATACCACATACACTGAAAATGTATGATCTTTTTCTAGTTGAAGAATTTAAAATGAAATTCTATCATGGTATGGCCAGCTTAAAACGGTATTAAACCCAAAATCAATAATGTAATATATTGCAGCTTACCACTCATTAGATGTGGTGGCTGCATTAGTTTTCTTTTCTTTTAGGCATTTTTCCCTCTGCCTGTATTAGAGTGCCCCCACTCTGGTTGAAGGAGCACAGGGGGCACCTTTGGAAAGCAGCATTGCCAGTCTAGGGGGAGAAGAGTGTTAGATGTACTAGCGGATTTTGATATACTAATAAATTGAAGCCAAGCTCCAACACTTTATAAGCAGCTACAGCAGTTTTTTTTTACCTTTTGGGATGAAGGTTTTAGATAAATATATACAATCTGATCATTGTAAGAATAAAAACCCATGTCAGTGATAAATGGTTTGTCTCATTCCTCTAACTGCTACATCTGAAAGAGAGCTTGATCTTTTGAAACACAGGGTTCTTGGCCAGATCACCAGGTGAATATAAGGGAAAGAAAGCCTAAAAAAAGAAAACAAATGCACATCCAAGAATTGCTAACATACAATATAATTATTTATTTACTATAGGTACTTATATAGTGCCGTCAATTTAAACAGCGCTTTACATATATATGCTACATTCACATCAGTCCCTAACCCTCAAGGGGTGTACAATCTAAGGTCCCTAACTCACATTCATACATACACATACTAGGGCCAATTTAAACAGGAGCCAATTAACCTACCAGCATGTCTCTGGAGTGTGGGAGCAAACCAGAGTACCTGGACGAAACCCACGCAGGCACAGGGGGAACTTGCAAACTCCAGGTAGGTGGTGCCATGGCTGGGATTTGATCCAATGACCATAGTGCCCATAACAATAATAGTTTGCTTTTGGGTTTAAAACTACTTTAAAAAAAAAAGTTTGTGCTTTTGGAGGTGGAAACCCTACTTTTGACTATTAAAGATTGCCCTGACCCCCCCAGCACATACACTCCCATTTCTTTCCCCCTCCCCCCTTGACACCTTGATTTTAAAATACATTTTATATGTCTATTTTTTTCTTGGGTCCAGTCATGTGCATTCACAAATCCTCTTCCTTTTTTGGCAGTGTGCTGTCCCAATAGCTACAGAGAATGGTGCTCCCCTAATGAGTGAGTGCTGCCGTCTATAGGATTCTCCTGTGAGCCCAAGACAACAGGATAAGGAACCCCTCGGGGGCGGGTCTTTGCCTCCCAGGGCTCACAATAGGTGGGTTGAATAGTGGCAGAGGAGGTACTTCATTTGGAATGGTTATTTTCAGTACAATAGTGCCAGAAAGAAAATAAGTATTGCAGTGAAAGCTGTTGTTTTGAAATTTTAATAATTGTTGGACAATAGATTTTTTTCCCAATCTTAAACAAGAATTGGGATTTAGAGTCAAGGGAAAACAGACACTGCTTTAACCTCCCCGATGAATCAAGTGTTGGCTTCAGCCGCCCTTCCAGCCACGCCCACTGATGCAACTCACCCCACCCATCGGGGGCTTGTAACCAAGCCCAGATGGGCGGGGCAAAACGAGTCAGTGCGTGGCTGGAGCTAGGCTAACTTCTGCATCATCTGGGAGGTTCATGCAGCGTCTGATTTTCCTTTGACTCCATTGTGTCTGAATCAATGACAGGATGCCAGCTCTCGTTTCTACTGGTACCGGTGGGGTTACTATCAGACATCTGAATTTGAATGGCGCTAAAAGTTCATATCAGCTGCTGGAATTGGGCTTTAATTACTGATTTTTTTTATGTCAGTGCAAAGAGCAATGACTACATAGAAAGTACACAAGACCATAGTAACCTCGTTTCAATTTATTGCCACCAAGTGAGAAAAACTAAGCAAACCAATCAGTTGCCTTTGTTTCTATAGTCACTATACTCTCCGTGGCCTCATTAAATAATCCCATTGTAAGTACCATGCATCTTTGTGACATGACATTACTTAAATAGGTTTACTTCCCCCCATTAGAGCATACATTTATATTCTGGGGTTATAAGTAGCAGATTTTGCCGTATGTCCTTTCACAAAACACCGTGTATGTTGCCGAATTATGTCTCTTTGTTTAAAGCGTAATTGCTGAAATTGAACGGTTTGTTTTATGTCTTAAGATAATTGCCTGAGTGTGTTTAATTAGTCTACTTAGATCTGGTTTTCAAGGCTCTTGTTTATGTACCGGCAGTCGACGGATGGATAATCAAGTTCTCGTAATCTGAGAAGAGAGCGGTTTAACGGATCTAGGATGTGGCTGGTTGAAGAGGTGGATACAAACCGCTGTTCCTTTTTCCTGGAAGGATCTGCAAAGAAAAATCTGAACTTAAAGAGAATGCTAGGCAGATGTAAAATACCTACTTTTAATCCTGTTATGTATATTAACCACTTGCCATCCTGAGGATTTACCCCCCTTCCTGAGCAGGCCTCTTTTTGATATTCGGCACTGCACTATTTCAACTGATAATTGCGCGGTCATGCAATGCTGTATCCAAACAATTTACGTCCTTTTTTTCACACAAATAGAGCTTTCTTTTGGTGGTATTTGATCACCTGTGCGCTTTTTATTTTTTGCGCCATAAACAAAAAAAGACCGAAAATTTTGAAAGAAAAACTATATTTTTTACTTTAGGCTATAAAAAATATATAGTAAATTCAAAGTTAGTCATAAATTTAGGCCAAAATTTATTCTGCTACATGTTTTTGGTAAAAAAAAATCCCACTACGTGTATATTGATTGTTTTGTGTGAAAGTTACAGTGTCTACAAACTATGGTATAGATAATGAAATTTACACAGCTTTTACTTTGAACCCCCAAACATTATATATTTTTTAAAGCAGACACTCTAATGTATAAAATGGTGGGTGCTGCAATTTTTTAGGTCACATAGTACTCACGCAGCGATTTTTCAAACGTATATTTTTTTATAAAAATGCACTTTTTTTACTTTTACTGCACAAAAGCACAATATATCAGCTAATTATTTGGTAAAATATAAAACATGATGGTATACCAAGTAAATAGATACCAAACATGACATGCTTTAAAACTGTGCATGCCCCATGCAATGGCAACAAACTGCATAAATTTTTAATATCCATAGGCAACGCTTTAAAAGCCTTTACAAGCTACCATTTTAGATTTACAGAGGAGGTCTAGTGCTAGAATTACTGCCCTTGATCTGTGGTTTGTGGCGATACCTCACATGCATGGTGCAACCGCTGTTTACATATTGGCACAGGGTCCACGCTTGTGTGCAGGGGGCGAGGGTGCTTTTTTTTTTAAGTTATTTTGATTTTTTTTTAATTATTTTTACACCGTCCCTTTCATCTCCTATAACTTCAATGGGCATTGTCATATATTTTTTTTAAATCTGGGGTCTAGCAGACTCTAGATATCTCCTCTGCCCTTACATTATCTAATCTCTCCAAAATCGGTGTGATCAGATTCTTTCCCAATTTACAAATGGTGCTGTTTATATCCTGTGAAACCGATTTCTTAGACTATAGAGATGATTGGCACCATTCCGGACTCTAATCAGCTCTATGGTCAACTGGCAGAAACACCGGCTGCAAGAAGGCCGTGGAAGGCAGCAGGGGAGGGGGGCATCTTCTCCTGCTGCTTGTAAAAGCAATCCTGCAGCTAATTAGCCACTAGGATTGCTTTTACATGAAAGCTGATTGCCGGCTGAAAAAAACGATACCAGCAGCTGCAGGCATCATCCTGGTATAACCACTCAAAGTCCAGTGATGTACCAGTACGTTGCTGGTCCTTGTTGGGTGTATATGCTATGTTCTTTTTTTTTTTTATGTGAGCTGAATGAAAAAAAGAGAAGAAATCTCTGCGAGAAAAAGTGTGGTATGCCCACCACTAGAATATACCGCCCTGCATCCACCCACTTCTAATGGTGCCAGTCCAGTGATGTACCAGTATGTCACAGATCCTTGTTGGGTGTATATGCTATGTTCTTTTTTTTTATGTTATCTGAATTAAAAAGAGACAAGAAATCTCTGCCAGAAAAAGTGTGTGATATGCCCACCACTAGAATATACCGCCCTGCATCCACCCACTTCTAATGTGCCAAAAATATTATAAAATATATATGCCGAAGCATCGGGGCCATCCACCCACTGGTCACCCCAGGCCCCCATGCTTCGGCATATATGCTCTTTTTTTTAAGTGTAGATTAAAAATCTCATCCAAAAGCACTGCCAACACTGACTTATGTATATTCTGAGAGCAAGACCCTGTTGCTGTCAGAATAAACAAGTCGGTGCTCCAGCTGAATGACATCCTCCTTTCTCAAGCAGGCTTTTTCCCCCTTTCTAAGACGGGTATTTACAAGCCGTTGGGGGAAGCCCCGGCGATTAGGTTGCACGGTGCCACATGCGCCAATTCCAAGATTGTACAAATATCTAAATTGTGGCACGCTTGAATAAAAATTGTCCACGTATAAGTGGTACCCCATATGGAAAAGGGATGGCATCAAGTCCCAAACTATCTTGCCACTGCTCCCCATGTAGTCTGTTCATCCGGGGGGCTCCATGTGACTATTTTTTCCCTCGTAAATCCGAAACCTATATGTATAACCTGTTGCCCTCTCACAGGTCACATCGTGACCCCATATCTGGCATGCTTGCTGGGGCAAAATTGTTTGAATAGAAGGCAGCGAGAAAAATTAATGAGGGACTGCTCAACGCAGATGTTTTGCTGGGAAGTATAGACATCTGCAAATTTTTGGTTAAGGTGATTTATGAGGAGCCAAATTTTGTGGAGCCGGTCAAATTCAGGGTCACCTCAAGGACAACAGAATGTATTGTCATTGAAATGCATAAAACACATTATACTCTCATATCTATGCCTGGCCATGGCAGCAGAGAACACGGGCATATGATGAATCGGGTCTGTGGATCAATACAACCACAATTCATTTTTTTTAGTAATGCCCATGTTGAGGGTTAGGCCCAAAAAAACTTTAAATTCTGAAACCGTACTGTAATGGGTTTCCATGTGAATGGTCTGGCAAGGTTTGAATTTGGGTTGGCGGTAATAAATTGTTGTGCATATAATCTGTTTTGATCCGCAATCAATGCATACAGATCTTCCATGAAAAACAGCTCCAAAATATCAAGGGGAGTATTTAAATTTGCTGTTTCCACCTGGGCAGTGAATGGGGGAAGTACGGGTGCTGCAGAATTTGTGGGCTGCCATTCGGGATTTGTAAGCACATCCCGAAGGATACTAGGGGCTCTACGAGCCTGTGTGCAAATTCTTGGTGGCTGCGAGACAATACTTGTGCTTGCCACCGCACCAGCTTGTACTGCACTTATGGGACTCACCACGGAGCACCTGGCTGTCAGGGACTGCTGGAACCGCTACAAAAAAATGTACCAGCTAACAGAGGTCAGGCCTGATTCTACAAACACTGTGGTTTTGTGTGCAATGTATCAAGTAACAGTGACCTACTGACACTGCACTTGCTAGGGAAGAATGGGGGGGTAAGCGTAGGGGCTAAATGCAGGTGCTGGCAGGTGCCAGGGCTGATCCTGCTAACGCTGCATTTTTGGGGACACTATACTAATGTGAATGCTGGTATAGTGCTGATCTGATCAAAGATATTGATCCGTTCAGACACTATACTAGCAATGGAGGTCTGTTGTGTATGAGCGTGTTCCTGGTAATCAAGGGGTTAAATGTGATTACTGGTGTACTTATGGGCAACCTGATGCTATATGGGAGGAGTGCGAAAACCGTGGGAGAGCGAATCACGTATTTTGTGCACCCATGCCGCCCTGTAGCAGTATTTTTACTATAGGGCAGTGCGGAAGCGGTTAAATATGTCCAGTTAAAAAAAATGTAAAAAATCAAATATTGTCATAAATTTAGGCCAAAATGTATTCTGTGAAATGTCTTTGCTTGGTATCAATGACATCCCCAGTGACACCAATACAGTGATCAGTGCTAAAAAAAAAAACACTGACACTGTACTAATGGCACTGGGCAGGAAGGGGTTAACAATGATGGGTGATCAAATTGTTAACTCTATGCTGGGAGTGTTTTACTAGGAGGCGGGGTGTGTGTGCTTCACTGTAAAGCACACTGCTCTGAATGGTTCTGCTCAGCTATCCAGAGCAGTGTGCCCAAGCTGATAGGGAGGAGGACTGTTGGTAAACAAAGCAGCCCGCCTCCCCGTCGGTGATCCTCGGCAATCACCGGGCACTGGCGGGCAATCACCGGGGCCGAGATCGGCGGCGCAGGTAGGGTGCGTGTGCAACTCACACACGCCCCCTACTCGAAAATGCAAAATCACGTATATACATCTATGCCACCCTATAGCAGTATTTCTGCTATAGGGCAGACGGTAAGTGGTTAAAGATGATGTATCCCCAACATTTCATATCCATGATATGTGCCTGCTGTACCATCTACTTCTATGAAAAAGTATCCTGTTCTCTTTGTATTGCTTCCTTTGTGTGAAATCCCTGGTGTTCTTGCCAGTCCCTCTGCTTTCCTATTAAAAACTGACCACACTAGGCAGACGTTTGCCAGTTGTCTAGCTGTGCTGTCCTGACACAGCCATTCACTGGTAAGATCAGTGTGCTTCTCTTCCTCCACCTTCATCTCACTATGCAGCTGAAAAAAAGGGAATGTGATCACTTATTGAAAAAAAGGGAAAAAACGTTTTTCTGAATATTTTTTTTTTATCCATACACAAATGTTTCACCTTCATTTCTATTTTAACCACTTGCCCTCCTGAGGATTTACCCCCCTTCCTGACCAGGCCATTTTGGCGATACGATGCTAACTTCCATTTGCTCGGTCATACAATGCTGCACCCAAATGAAATTTACATCTTTTTTTTTCCAACAAATGGAGCTTTCTTTCGGATTGTATTTGATCGCCTGTGCGTTTTTATTTTTTGTGCTATAAACAAAAAAAGACTGCCAATTTTGAAAAAAAAACAATATTTTTGACGTTTGACTATTAAACATGTCATGTAAAAAATTTTAGAAAAGATTGTAAGCTCGAAAGAGTAGGGCCCTCTTACCCCTTGTACGTTGTTTGTTGTTGTTGTACTGTGCCATGTATTGTCCCCCCTATTGTACAGCGCTGAGCAAACCCTTTGGCGCTATATAAACTCGTAGTAATAATAATAATAATAATTTAGGCCAAAATGTATTCTGCTACATGTCTTTGCTAAAAAACACAGAGACCTACCCTACCTAATAATTCTATATTTATGTAAAATATATGTAGTTGCCCTTGATGTTTATAGCATGTTAGAGAGCAATTTGTTTCCCATTAGTCTACTTGTATAGCCGTTCTCTAGTAGATTATCAAACAAATGTTTGTACGAAAATGCAAATTAAATTCTCAATACATTCGACCGTTTGACAAATTTTATTTAAAAGTACACAATTTTGTTTGCCTTTAACATTTGATTTTGGAGTGAATGGACTTTACTGAACCAAAAAACACATACACTGTTAGATATTTGTTTGTAAAAGAAAAAAATCTCCGTCCTGCTCCTTCAAATTTTCTTGCCACTACGGTTGAAAACGAATGCCGATTTGACCCCACTTAAGATTCGAAAATTTAATGAATGTTTTTTAATTTTAAAAAATTTAGAATGAAATTCTATTATGGTCTGGCCAGTTTAACCCCTTGCCCTCCTGAGGATTTACCCCCCTTCCTGACCAGGCAAGTTTTTGCGATACGACGCTGCAATACTTTAACTGACAAATGCGCAGTCATGCAATGCTGCACCCAAATTAAATTTATGTCCTTATTTTCCCACAAATAGAGCTTTCTTTTGGTGGTATTTGATCGTCTGTGTGTTTTTTATTTTTTGCGCTATTGACAAAAAAAGAGACCAACAATTTTGAGAAACAAAAACAATATTTTTTAATTTTTTGCTAAACATGTCCTGTAAAAAAATGTAACAAATCAAATTTCATCCTAAATTTACACCAAAGTGTATGTCTTTGCTAAATAAAAATCCCAATACGTGTAAATTAATTGGTTTACATTAAGTTATAGCGTCTACAAATGGTGGTATATATACTGGAATGGATTTTTTTTTTAATACTAGTAATGGTGGCGATCAGCGACTTATAGCAGGACTGCGGCGGGCATTTTGACACTGGGGGGAACTGACTGTCACTGACATCCCCAGTGACACTACTACAGTGATCAGTGCTAATAAAAAGCACTGACACTGTACTAATAGCACTGGGCAGGAAGGGGTTAACGTGGGGCAATCAAAGGGTTAACTTTGTGCTGTGTGTGTCTTTCACTGTGTCAGCACATTGCTCTGCAATGCAGAACAATACAAAGCAATATGCAGGAGCTGACAGGGGAGAGATCTGTATTATTTACATATAGGTCTCTCCCCCATCAGTGATACTTGGCAATCACCGGGTGCCAGCGGGGAATCACCTTCCGGGACCCAGTGATCGACAGCTGAGGCCGCCAATGGCGGCGTGGGTAGAGCACATGCTCCCCCTACCTGAAAATGCAAAATCATGTATATATATATATATGTGATTTTGCACGGCCCTGTTGCCCTGTAGCAGGAGCTCAGCTATAGGGTGGCGGGAAAGCGGTTAAACTGAATGGTGCTGTTATATAAGGTGAGGGTTTACATATACAATATTTTTAAGCCTTGTTTAGACTAACGGATGGAGGGCAGCCAAAATGTGCGGTTTAACCCGCCCCCCCTTAAGGCTGGGGATGTTTTCATGCAAAGCATCATGGCCACGGCAAAGTTGTCCCGATGTGAGGTACAGGCAAACTCCTATACAGAAAGTCTGCAGGAGACTGAGATTGCATTCACGATCTGCTGAAGGCTCCAGAAAAAAAATATAAATCCACATTTTTGTACCTGCCAAAAAAGTGCATTTATTATTATTTTTTTTTTTTTTGGAAAAGGTGAACTTATCCTTGAATTAAAGTTTAGCTAAAGCCAAATTATTTTGTTGTTTTGGCTTTCTGTTGGGGTCTGTCCAAAATTGTCCAGAGTCACCAGAAAACGAATAGACGGGAAAACCTTCAATTGGAGGCACTTACTCCAGAGGCAATCGTTTCAGGGTCTCTTCACATATGTGGTAAAACTTGCATGTTACTAAATGCATTGTACATGCTTGATGCACTACGGTGAAGTTTATCTCTGAATGGGCTGCCTAAAACACAACAAAACCATGTGCAATGAGGCACATGGCAATGTGAACGTGCCCTAAGAGGGCATCTCCCTTAAATGTGAGAGATTTGCTGCAGTGCCTGGTGACAGGAAATCTCCTCAATGAGATAGAAATAATTAAAAAAAAACCTCTCTATTTCCAAAAGTGGCTTAGATACCATTTAAAAATATCTCTTGGACAGCGCTTTGTGCTGGAAAAGTCCCGGGCCTGAGTAAACATACAAATGAACTCAATACCATTTGTGTGTCTGCAGGAGGTATTATTGCCGAAACTTGGAAAATCCCTTCTATTTTCGAGCAGCATCAGTTGATGAAAATAAATGGATTTACAAATGGAATATATCTCTTAGACCTTGCAATACATTAGGTTTGATGCCCCTTTTATAAGATATGGCCGTCATGCATCAGCAAGTATTACCAGAACTACAGGGACTAATAGGTCTACTAGCACCATTCTAGGAAAAGAGACTACAACAATAGTATCCTCTAGTATATATTTCAAAACATGGAGGTTTCCTTCTATTCCTTGTTTCCTGTTCCCATACAATACAATAATGAAAAACTCAAACAAGCAAGAACATCTGGCTCACTCAGCCCTGAACACAAGTTTGTATGAACACCATTCTCACACTGTGAAACAACATCAATCCATTAACCAATTGCTTGTATGGTCTTTAATAGACTATGTGGCTGTCAAAACAAATGTGAAAAAGAAGCTTCCTGCAAAAAAAGACTCTTAAAGTGTTACAACTGATACTGAGATCTTCCAGGACAGTTAAAGTGTTACTAAACCCCGGACCCTGCATTCACTATATCTGGTCTCCCACAGTACACACAACATGAAAATGCAATTATTTTAGTAAATATAAACTGCTAAATACCTTTTCTCATCAGCAGTTAGATCGGTCCAGGGGCAGACTGACCATTCGAGGGCCCGGGGTCAGTAGGGGGCCCCATGAAATGCCCCTGTTACCTTTTTATAGGTTTCTTTGTGTGTGCTTTGAGAGTGGGAAGGACACAGGGGCCCCATGATCCCCTATTGCCCGGGGGCCCCATGAGTTGTCAGTCCGCCCCTGGATCAGTCTTCTGACTTCTATCAGTGTCCAGCTGAGCACATGTTAAAGCTTGAAGAAGCCGTGTTCATTCTGTTTTAGGAGGATGCAGGACTCCTGACCTCCTTCTGGACAGTTCTGATTGGCCCTGTGCTGATCACCTGCACTCTTCCAAGTAAAAAAAAAAAAATAATAACCTCTGTAGCAATACACACCAAACTAAGCATGTGCAGTGTGACTCCACACGATATGTCTTATCAGTAGATAAGAGGGGGGACACTGGAAGAAGGGAATGATCAGAGAAGTCAGGATCAAACAGAGTTGTTACTCAATGCAGAGGATTGACCCATTAGGTTCCACAGTGAGTATAATAATCATGCTTTACTGCATATACAGACTGATTTTACTGTTGTGGGTTTAGTAACACTCTAATACTTACCTCATTGGTAGGCGCTAGTTTGTTCTATAGCCATGTGGGTCTGCTGGACTGAAACACAGCATGTGGTGGGGACCCTTCTTTACCGTACCCTACCAAAAATAAAATTAGTTTTGGATGAAGTTTGGCTTTATCATCTGCTGATAATGAACCACACAGTGCATTATTCTCAGCTGACCTATAAACTTGCATTGTGAGAAGGAGCTATAAAGGCCAAACACTGAGTAGTAAGCAACAGAAAGTAGGAAAGAGAGCCTGGACATATAGCAGGTATGGTCACCCATATTTATAATTACAAACTATACAGAAAAAAAGTATTTTACAACATGACCACATATTGATGTACAGTGCTTCCAGAAAATATTCACAGCGCTTAACTTTTGCCACATTTTGTTATGTTACAGCCTTGTTCCAAAATAGATTAAATTCATTTTTTTCCTCAACATTTTACAAACAATACTCCATAATGACAACGTGAAAGAAGTTTGTTTTGAAATCTTTGCAATTTATTAAAAAAAAAAAAACACATGTTCATAAGTATTCATAGCTTTTGCCATGGCACTCAAAATGGAGCTCTGGTGCATCCTGTTCCCACTGATCATCCTTGAGATGTTTCCACAACTTGGAGTCCACTTGTGGGAAATTCAGTTGATTGGACATGATTAGGAAAGGCATAAACTTGTCTATATACAGTAAGGTCCCACATTTAACAGTGCAATTCAGAGCACAAACCAAACCATTAAGTCCAACAAATTGTCCGTAGACTTCCAAGACAGGATTGTATCAAGGCACGTACAGAAAATTTCTGCAGCATTAAAGGTCCCAACGAGTGCAGTGGCCTCCATCATCCATAAATGGAAGAAGTTTGGAACCACCAGGAATTTTCCTAGAGCGGGCCGCCCAGCCAAAATGAGCGATCGAGGGCAAAGGGCCTTAGCCAGGGAGGTATCCAAGCACCCCATGGTCACTCTGAAAGATCTCTAGCGTTTCTCTGTAGAGAGAGGAGAACCTTCCAGAAGAACAACCATCTCTGCAGCACTCCACCAATCAGGCCTGTATGGTAGAGTGGCCAGACGGAAGCCACTCCTCAGTAAAAGGCAAATTGCAGCCCCTCTGGAGTTTGCCAAAAGGCACCTGAGGGACTCTCAGACCATGAGAAACAAAATTCTCTGGTCTGATGAAACAAAGATTGATCTCTTTGGCCTGAATGCCAAACGTCATGTCTGGAAGAAACCAGGCGCAGCTCACCACCTAGCCAATACCATCCCTACAGTGAAGCATGGTGGTGGCAGCATCATGCTGTGGGGATGTTTTTCAGCGGCAGGAACTGGGAGACTAGTCAGGATCGAAGGAAAGATGAATACAGCAATGTACAGAGACATCCTTGATGAAAACCTGTTCCAGAGCGTTCTGGACCTTAGACTGGGTTGACGGTTCATCTTTCAACAGGACAACGACCCTAAGCACACAGTCCACATAACAAAGGAGTGCCTTTGGGCCAACTCTGTGAATGTCCTAGAGTGGCCCAGCTAGAGCCCAGACTTGAACCCGATTGAACATCTCTGGAGAGATCTGAAAATGGCTGTGCACCTGATGGAGCTTGAGAGGTACTGCAAAGAAGAATGGGAGAAATTGCCAAAAAATAGGTGTGCCAAGCTTATAGCATCATACTCCAAATGACTTGAGACTGTAATTGGTGCTAAAGGTGCTTCAACAAAGGGGTCGTCTACTGAAGATCTGGTATCATGGAGGAACGCTGCCATCTGCTCTTGGGCCTTGTGAGTACCGACACCCCTAAAGGATTATAGAGTGCTACGTAACCTCCTCTGGTTCTAGGAAGTCAGCTGTGGGTCTTGGCTAAAAGGGACACCATCTGGTGTTCCGAAGAGCTTTGCCAATTTAACCTCTTGCCAAAAAGGAATCTGCTCAAGCTTGCTACTACTTTTTATTACTGCGGCCTTAAAGCTGTAGTCTATTGTTTGCCTCAAGCACGGACCAAGAGCTTATCCAAGAGATTACTTAAAGTCCTCAACTGTACATAGTTCCTATTTCTGGAGTATCCCACCTAATTTCTCATACATATCACATAAACAATACCCCAAGACTGGTTTTAGAAGAAAAGTGTCAATAAGTCTATGTGCCTGGCTGCATGGCAAAGTATTTGGGGGGGGAGGACCTGGACAGTATTTCTGCAGCTCCTACAGGAAAAGCACTACATCTATATATTTGCTTCAAGGAAATACCCTAAGCACTCTTCACATGTCTTGCTATCATTGTGTAATCCCAGTGTAAGCAATACCACTAGTTTCAGGGACAGACGGAAGCTACAGGATCATACCCATACATCGGTGTATTTTTTGGATTTGGAGCACTCATGCAAATTTAAAAAAAAATTTTACTATGTTTTTTTAGCAAAAAGTAAAAAAAAATAGATTTTTTTCAAAACTGTTGGTCTTTTTTTGTTTATAGCTCAAAACATAAAAAAAGATGAAGAAGTGATCAAATACCACCAAAAGAAAGCTCTATCTGTGAGAAAAAAAAAATGATATAAACTTAATTTATGTACAGCTGACCACGCAATTGTCAGTTAAAGTAATGCAGTGCTGTATCGCAAAAAATGGCCTGGTAAGGAAGGGGGGGGTAAATCTTTTGGAGGGCAAGTGGTTAAAAAAAGATAAGCTCTCTGTCTAACGTTAGGTGAGTGCAGGGGGGAAGGCATCTAGCAGCCATGTTGTTTCAACTTCTGTTTGGCAGCTGTTGACATGAATAGTTAACTGGTCTGAACATTGAAGGGAATTGGTTTGTGGAAGTTGAAAATGTCTGCCAAGAGCTCATTATTAACATTGGTGTGAACTTATTCACTCCCTGGTTATCTCTCGCCTTGACTATTGTAACTCCCTCCTCATTAGCCTACCTCATCGCAGGCTATCCTCTCTTCAGTCTATCATGAATGCTGCTTCCAGACTCATCCACCTTACTAACCGTTCCATGTCTGCCATCCTTCTCTGCCAATCCCTCCACTGGCTTCCCATTGCCCAATGGATAAAATTCAAAACATCAACAATAACATATGAAGCCATTTATAACTGCCCCAAATTACATCACCAATCTTGTCTCCAAATATCACCCAAACCGTGCTCTCCGCTCCTCACATGACCTCCTGCTCTCTAGCTTCCTTGTCTCCTCCTCCCATGCTCATCTCCAGGACTTCTCCAGAGCTTCCCCCATCCTCTGGAACTCTCTATCCCAATTTATCAGACTATTGCCTACTCTGCTCACTTTTAGGCAATTTCTGAAATCTCTTCAGGGAAGCCTATCCTGCCCTCAGCGAATAATGGAATCTTCTATTCCTCCTACCAGTCCATCCCCCACAGTTATTAACTTTTGTACCACTAGCCCCTCCCTCTTAGATTGTAAGCTCCAAGGAGCCTCCTAACCCTCTTATATTGAACTGTATTGTTGCTGTATTGTCTCCCGTTATATTGTAAAGTGCTTAGCAAACTGTTGGCGCTATATAAATCCTGTATGATAATAATAACTGAGAAATGATAACTAAAGTTATTTTTTTTCTAAATTGGGTAAAGTAGTGAATGGGTAGAATTCTTTGCATTTTTTTTTTTTTGCTATCTACTGTATGTGCCATTGGGGAGATTTCCCTTCACCTGCAGCCTGCTACATCCAGTTGACTACCAATGTTGTGCAAATCTTCAATAATACATTTATTACTGAATCTGTATTGTTTTTTAAGCTCCAATGAAGGAGTTAGAGCTACAGCCCCCAAAACACAGTGGAATAAATTTTAATATAGATCAGAATTCTATTCTATTTTAGATTCACTCTTCCCTATCACAACTATAACCAATTGTGGGAATCCTTTGGTGTGCAGAAGCTACCAGCCCATTATTCATATTCTCTGTGTCTACAACACTGCTGTACTACTGGATTATAACAACAATATGAAATATATTAAAAAGCCTATACTACTTTTAATCCACTTTTCTAAGCAACAAAAACATAACAGAGGTTTTAACTCTTCCCTACTTTAACCAAAAAGGAAAATAAATGTCTTTAAATACTCTACAAGATTTATGAGGTCCTCATGCCTTTAGTTTTTTTTTTTTCTTTTAAAAAAAGAACGCAGCTCCTTCTGTGTTGTGCTAATAATAGTCTTGGCCAGGGACCATATTTTGATCCCAAAAAACTATAAGTAAATCCATTCACCAAAAATCTCATGCAAGTTTTAACATTTTTGCTGGTGACTGACGCTACAGCTGCCGGGAGTTTGCAATGAGCTGTTAGCTTTGTAATAGAAGTGATTTGGGTGGTTGTAAAGTTTCCCAGTCCCTTCTAAATCTGTGTGTCAACAAATGTGCACTTGTTCTGGAGCAGCTCTGAAATTTGGGATTTCCCCTCACTTTTTGTCTTGGTGACAATGGTCATAAATCCATGTAAAGGGGTGAATCTCCATAAAGGAGACAAAGACAGCAGTAAAAATTGACAAGAGGGTCGAACCCCTCCCAAATCTATGAACATTTTTTTTGCCTAGAGGTAAAAAGTAATTTTCAAGATAATACAAGCTACAGCTTTCATTACAGTTATACCTGATTATCCTGCTATTAAGGTTCTTGTTAAACTGGAGTAAAAGCATATAAATGTCCCTCCATTTTACTTTACCTTTCCTGCCTAAGGTGTATAAAATGATGTATGTAATTACCTATTTTCAATCTGCTCTGGTCTGATCATGTGGTTCGCAGCTCTGGTTCAGGGACAACACCTGGGAATTCTGGGAGCCGTGAATTCTCCCTTAGGTTAGTCATTGTCAACGCTCTTTCCTCTCCCCTGAAGCAGGATCACGTGACTGGACCAGAGCAGAATAAAGATAGGTAAGTACATACATTTTTTTTTTTATTATTTTCTACAGCTTAGGCAGGGTAGGTAGGAGGATGGAGGAAATAACTTTTTTACAAATAGTTATAGCCCTGGTGAAAAGTTTTGAGCATGACACAAATATTAATTTGTCTGCAAGGAAACCATTTATCAGATCATCAAGAACTTCAAGGAGAGAGGTTCAATTGTGAAGAAGGCTTCAGGACACCCAAGAAAGTTCAGCAAGCACCAGGGCCTTTTCCTACGGTTGATTCAGCTGCAGGATCAGGGTTCCACCAGTTCCTTGCTCAGGAACGGCAGCGGGCAGGTGTGAGTGCATCTGCACGTACATTGAGGCAAAGACTTTTGGAGGATGGCCTGTTGTAAAGAAGGGTAGCAAAAAAGCCACTTCTCTCCAAGAAAAACATCAGGGATAGACTGATATTCTGCAAAAGGTACAGGGATTGGACTGCTGGGGACTGGGGTAAAGTCATTTTCTGTATTGAATCTTCTTTCCGATTGTTTGAGGAATCTGGAAAAAACCTTGTCCGGAGAAGAAAAAGTGAGCGCTACCATCAATCCTGTGTCGTGCCAACAGTAAAGCATCTGGAGACCATTCATGTGTGGGATTGCTTCTCAGACAAGGGAGTGGGCTCACTCACAATTTTGCCTAAGAACACAAAACATCCTCTGAGAGCAACTTTACCCAACCAACCAAGAATGGGCTGCCACCAGTCAGAATGTGGCCCTGAAGTTGATGGACAGCATGCCAGGGTGAATTTCAGAGGTCAACACTGCAAAATTGCCTCTTTGCATAAACTTAAAATGTAATTGTCAATAAAATCCTTTGACACTTATGAGATGCTTGTATTTATACTTTAGTATACTATAGTAACATCTGACAAAAAGATCTAAAAACACTGAAGCAGCAGACTTTGTGAAAATTAATATTTGGCCAGGGCTGTAGACTTCCGCTTTAAAGCACATCCTGCTATAGGGTGATGGTCTGTCCCTGTCTCCCAATGGTGTCTCCGTGCTGTCATCCCATCAAATGGGTTTCCATTGGAGACTGCAAGTGGCTTTTTCTACACACATCATACAGGCATGGTTCACTGTTCTCACCATCAGGAAACCTGCCCTGAGAAATACCATGCAGTGATTGCTGGAGTGCATGTAGAAAGGAAATGGCTGCAGGAAATCAGAATCCCTGAGATTATTATTATTATACAGGATTTATATAGCGCCAACAGTTTGCACAGCGCTTTACAAAATGAATGAAACAAAGGTTTAAAAAGAAATATTAATTTTTAACAAAAAAAAAAAGGAAAATGGCATTTGTTTATGGTACACAGTGCTATAGCAAAGTAAATGCCATTCGGTTAATGACAGCCCTTCTTTAAATTAGATCTTGTATTAACATTTTGCTGTAGATTCTCCAGACTTAATCTGGGTATACACTGGTAGAATTATGAACAAAAAATTTGTATGAAAATTCTTAGAATATGTAATTCAAAGGATTAATTTGCTTTTAACATTTAATTTTGGAATGAATGGATTTACCGAACAAAAACACATACACAGAAATTCATACACTTGAGAAATATTTTCCATCTTGCTCCTTTAAAATTTTGGTTAAAGGCGTACATCAGTTTGACTCCACTAATGATCAGAAAAACAAATGAATGTTCTTACAATACAAAATGTTGAGGGAAATTCTACTAGTGTATATCCAGCTTTAGGATCATCATGTTATTCTGGATATCCAAGTACATGTAAATATAAGTTTGGCGCCTATCCCATTCACTATATCTGACTTGCTTATTTCTTAGAGGCTCTATCAAGGCAGTCATTACAGTTTTCATTGCAGCAAAAATTCTATCTAGCGAGAATGCCTACAGACCAAGCTGGCCCTGCCTGGATATTCAAAGTCATGGTTCAGATAGACTTTGACAAGAGCATGAAACAGTGGAGGATTGGAATGAGCTTCTTAGCCCAGGTGCGGAAATTGCAATAATGACCTTATTGTTGCTTGTCATATCTTAATAGGATTTGCAAGCTTGAAAAGTTGAAGTTACAGTGCTTCTTTTACAGGTGTTCTAATTGGATGACATGAACGCCTGAAATACCAGAGGGAATCTTGGCTAATTTAATTACGTGCTAGAATGACTTGGATGTAGGAGGCCTTCAAGCTGACATTACATCGGCCATGATGAAATTGTTCATCCAGTGTTTTTGAATCCAAGCACAGCTCTGCTTCTATTCTTGGCTCCAGTTTTAGTTTTAACCCACTCTTTGCTGAAGTAGGATTCATTATATGCCAGTGTAGCACACTCCTAGGCAGCTAGGGGAAGCTAGAGTTCTAATTGTTAGTTAGGCTGAGTAGCAGCCTGGGTGTGATAGCTAGCAGGGTCAAATATGGATCAGAGCTGAGAGGATCTGGGCCTTCCCCATGCACTAGAACTTTGGAGAAAGTTCTAGAAGCAGAGGGAGGGAGTAAGGAGTGGCTGCTCTGCGCACTCAAGTGATCCTGGCCAATCCCCAACAGGAGGCTTGGCTTGTGGCCAGGACAGCCCTTAAGAGTGACAGAGCCTGCTCAGTAGCAGGAGAGTTTGGGTGGAAGATAGAGAAGTGAGGCTGGGAGGGATCCCAGGTGGAGAGGGGCTAACCTAAAGGTAGAGGAGCTTGGAAGGAGGAAAGCTCAGGACTTCACCAGTCCCAAGAGAGATGACCACCTGTGCAAAAGGGAAGGAGCGGCCCAGCTGTAAGGCCTTGTAGCAGCCACCTACCATTCCGCTCCCAGACGTAGCACTGAGTGAATAAACCTGCACCCCCTGGGCCAGTGAGGGAAAGGAGCACTTTAGTTTGAAAATGGATTAGCTTACTACCCGGGACTGCCTTACATTTAAAGTGCCAGGAACTGGATCCCCTGCCCAGGGATTCACCCAGGACAGCTGGATTAGGAGAATCTAGGGTCTGGGGTTATACTACAGAAGATGCTGGCTAGCTGTCCAAGAAAAAAGATTTGTTCTTTTGCTGTAAAGAGACTTATACATAGTTCCTGGAAATTGTCCTCAGTTGCTTTACCCTTGGGCATCCCATACACCCCTACCCTACCCAAGTTCTAATTCCCCTAATTAAAAAAACAAAAAAACTAAGCTCAAGGACTGGTTACTGTCTCCTGATGCAAGCCTGAGTGAAGGAAATGCATGTTGCCTTGCTGTGCAGGACTATAGGGGATCCCAAACATCAGCGACTCATAAGGGAGTAGTGCTGCACCAGTATTTATTTTAGAAAAAATGCTGTATGTACCTGGCGGTGTTAAAATGGTAGTAATCTCTGAAGCCTAACCTGTTAAGCACTACATCAGCCAAAAGTGGTAACATAAAGGTTTAACAGTCACTGCAAACTTGCTGAATTTAGTGTAAACCCAGGGAAATATTCTATAAAAACCACCTTTTGGCACAGCTTTGTTCTCCATCAAAACCATTAAAGGTATTTAAAATGCTGAATATATAACAGACTGAAAACTATCCTAATGTAACTTCAAGATTGTCTAAAATGTGATAGGCAGGGAAATACTTGTCCTGCTTGATTTGTTCCAGTGACATGACCTTCCCTGATGCTCTTCTGGTGCCACCCTTCCTTGATACTTACTTCATGGCAAACTTCCCTGATGGCATCCTTCTCTGATTTTTCCCTGATGACAAATGTCCCTGATATTCCCCTGATGGCACCTTTCCCTGATGCTCCCCTCATAGCACCATTCCCTGATACTTTCTTAATAGCACCCTTCCATGATATTCCCTTATTGGCACCCTTCCCTGACACTCCCCTCATGGCATCCTTATCAAATGCTCTCTTTTTGGCATTCGTCCTTGATATTTCTCTGAAGGCTTCCTTCCATGACACTCCCCTCATAGCACCCTTCCTTGATTCTTCTCTGACACCCTGCCCTGATATTCCTCCACAACATTCTCATTGAACCATATGTTTATGTAGATGACTTTGTGCACAGGGGCACACTCATACTTGAAGAAAGAGAGCCTTGTCAAAATTGTCTAAAAATGTCTTTGTATACTGTAGCATTCACTATAGCCTTCATTGGAAACACCTGAACTCAATAATTTGAAAGGGTGTTGACATACTTGTAGGTACGATAATCAGGTGTCCGCAAACATTTAGTCTTATAATGTATACAAAAAGAAAAAAGGAATATATTGGAACAGAAATGCTGCCCATTCCTCTACTGCATGTAATATGAGCGCAGAGATGGTAAATTAGAAGTAGGTATAAGAGCTCTGCTTGCTTCCTCTGAGCTCATGGGCCTAAAGAAGTTGTAGCCTCTGTATTCAGCGCTTGCAGTATATATGCTCTAAAAACAGTCCTGACACCGCTACAGAAACTGGAGAAAAACATATACATACTATTATCCTTCTATATACCAGACAAATACCATAATAACAGAAGAAAATAGCAGTTACATTCCTTTGAAAAGCAAGACGCCCAGTGAATCCTCTTCCCCTGGTATATTGCGTAGAGCCTCATTTTTCATCCTCTTCAAAACTACACCCATAAACATTCCACGACTGCCTCCGTGAGCCGTAATTCCACTTGTCTCTGGACTTATATCTGACCTCGTGTACACACAGCTGTTTTCTTTATTAACTTTCAACTTAAAGAGTATCAGTGTCTCATTGTGAGAGCTATGTCTCCCCCTTGTAAAATCCTATCTGCTGGCTGCTGAGACAAATAGAGGAAATCTTTTCTGTGTTTATACACAGCTGTGCCATGATATTACAGTATAACGCTGCGGCTTTATAAGAGGCCAAGTTAAATTTTATGAATGTAATTAAATACGCATTGATTTGGGCTAGCTTCCTTTGCTGCTTGTTTTGTGTTCTTTTTTCTGCATATCATTGAACTTGGAATTCCTGATCATGAGTGTGAATTTGCCTACATACTGTACCTCTATGTATTTACAACTAGAGATCCAGTAAATTCACATAACGTTACGTTTTTAAGTGTGGATCAACTAGTTTGATTTTAGGAGGCTAATGGTATTTTTACTTTACCCCTCTGTGCTGTGCTAACATTCACCTCTAGTTGTATTCTGCTACTGTGTCACAGACTTGGCCTCCAATAGCCACTGTGTTAAAGACTTGGCTTCCGATGGCCATTACATCAAAGACTTGGCTTTTGATTGCCACTGTGTTAAAAACTTGATCTCCAATGGCCATTTTGTCAAAGACTTTGCCTCTGATGGCCACTTTGTCAAAAACTTAGCTTCCAAAGGCCACTGCATCAAAGACTTGGCTTTCGATTGCCAATATGTTAAAAACTTGGCCTCCAATGGCCATTTTGTCAAAGACTTGGCCTCTGATGGCCTCTTTGTCAAAGATTTGGCTTCCGAAGGCCATTTTGCCAAAGACTTGGACTTCGATGGCCATTGTGCCAAAGACTTGGCCTCCGATGGCCATTGTGCCAAAGACATAGCCTTCGATGGCCACTGTGTCAAAAACATGACCTCTGATGACATCCGTATCTTCACTTAAAATGCAGGACTGTTGGTCCTGAATTGTATGTGATGCCATCAGAAAACACCCAAAGCATGGAAATCCATGGTGGATCACTTTTCAGAGATATTTGACAGGTTGCTCAGAGGCGATTTGTTGTCATATTTGTTCTTATTCCTTTAGCCATGTGTTTGTCTTGCATTGACAAGTATCACCATTATTATTAAAAGCCCTTATAAAGTAGATAGATAGATAGATAGATAGATAGATAGATAGATAGATAGATAGATAGAATTACATGTGTCCACCTATAATGGAAATATCATTTTTGGGTGGGCTTAGTCTTTAAAGTATAAGAATGTTCATGGTCCTTTTTATAGATCTCATGGTCCTTTTATAGATCTAATGAACATTAATATAAAATCTTACGTGGAAATTTTTTTAACAAGGACATTTTAATGCAGTAGTGTGATCAAATATGCATTAAAAGCATACTTGTGGTATTATTTCTTATCACAATGAATTAATTATTTATGCAGTCCAACCCTTTGTGAATTATGTGGATGGTTGGTGTTAATGTAATGTAGACAATTTTAGAATATTTACCACTGGAAATGTTAAATATTTCTCCAGTTCTGGCTACACAGTGTTCTAGAAAACAGCTTTTTGTTTACTGGCAAACTTAGTATTAAAAGTAAGGCTATGACCTCATATTAAAAAAATATATGCTACGGCACTTAATTATACATATGTCTGCACTTGTAGGCGCCTTCTAGCTACTCCATGTGGCCGAACCCTCCAGCTAATGACCCACAGTAAATGGAGTCACCCAGGGGCCAGATTGTTTAGCCAATTTCCAGCTCAAGCACTCCATGCAGAGCTCCATGTCTACACACAATGAAGGCTGGTTTAAAACCATTTCCCCTTCATCTTCCTGATCTGCACCCTCCTAGACAGGTTAGGTTAAATTTAGTTTGGCTCACTGTCACCAGTGCGGCTGCAATTTTTGGGTTAGGCAAATTTAGTTCTAGCTCACTGTCATCAGTGCAGCTGCATGTGATTAGTTAGGACAGTTCTGTGTTTCATTGGTTGCAGGTTTGAATGATTCTCCCTGCATTTCAGAATCCTCTGGATGGTTCTGGAACATAGGTGTGGAGTAAGGAAATTGAGCAGCTTGATAGTGTCTCAGCCAATCCCTGTGCAGTTTGCACACATGATTGCTGGGAAAGGGTATAAATATTTTGAGACCTGGAACAGAAGTTTCTTGTCCCTGAGGGGGAGATCACAGCCCAAGAAGGGTTGATTGCCCCTTAGGCAATCCTGCCATGTGTTTGGTGTTTGTGAGGCCTTAGCTGGGGGGCCTGGTTGCTGAAAGTTACTGGAAGCTGACTGACAGGCCTGTCATCTGAGCGTCTAGTCTGCTATCACTGGGAGAAAGTGTCTGGATGGTATTAACAGGAGGCAACCAACATCTGAAGACATTAGATGAGCACAGACTAGTGTGAGAGATCTGTGAGACTCTGTTCTGGTGCTGTGTAGTTAAAGTGGACATTCTGGCTGATGTCCTAAAGAGCTCAGTCTATTTAATTTAGTAAAAGGACTTTGCTCAGATTGTTCTAAGAAGAAGATTTTATACCCTTAAGTTGCTACTACAAAGCTCAGTCCATTCTCTACATGTACAAGGACTTTGCTCACAGTTCTACAGAGAGAAGCTTAATGTCATCAAAATTGCTATTAAAGGTTACTGGAGTATCCCATAGTTACCCTACTCCTATTCAAGTTCTTCATTAAAGCACTAGGAAAGCTTACCCCTAGACTGTTCATTGAGCCAAAGGAGTGACTGTGACTGTGCGCATGGCTGCCTGGAAACTACGGGAAAATACCTAAGGAACCTTTAATACTGCTGTCTCCTATGGTGGTACCACTATAGATGTTAACCCCTCTTCACTTCTGGAGCGCACTCTTACACAGGGCCTGGCATTTCATATGTAGTTACAGATTAAAGCCCAGTAGGTCCAACCAAACACCTAGAGCCATGGGTAGACAGGTCAACTGGCATGTGTTCCATTGCGTATTCCCTCTCTCACCGCCAGGAGAATGACTCCCTTCCACCATCACCACCAGCTCCTAGGCTGGTCATGTTCACACTGATTTATTCAGGTTACACTCCATTGGTATTGGCTGTGCTTTATACATAATGCCGCCGACTCCTAGGTTTGTGCATTGATTACCAGTTTAGCATATTATGAGTTTACCTTGATGCAGCAAACATACCCACTTTACATGATAAGACTTTTATGCACATACTTGGAAGCTTTTCTGATTTTCAGGCTGCTTTACTTGGAAATAAACATTAGTTGCAAACACATGGCACATCACTTGAACACCACTTGGTAGGTATAGTCCAATAATATGGCTTAACATAGTTCCAGCTGGATTATTGCTAGTTTGGTAGACAGAGTCCAATTGTAAGGGAAATGAGTGTCCCTGAGAATGGTAAGAACTGGCTAATGCTTAGAGTAAAGTGCCAGATACATACTGGTAAAATGCTTACAATACTGTTCCCATTTTAGGTGTCACAGGAGCTTGGGGTCGTGGAAGGGGGGGATGTGCTTGTAGTACACATATTATTGGTGCACCTCTCAGATAGGTTATCCATAACTACTTTTTTAATTACATTCCTGAGGCCTCCAAACTCGCCTGAAAGAGAAAAGCATACATTTTCATCCCGTGCTACATCCTGTTAATTCCTCCCACATCCCATGCAGAAAAGCCTTCCTGAATGGTTAAGGAATCTGATATATATCATGGCCGTGCCAAAATTACCACCCAAATCTCACATGATTTCAGTGCCAATCATAGGTTCTGGCTTCCACAAGATGGCCACCCGGAGCCCAAAACTGGAGACAACTTAGTCCCCAATAAGTTCCTGCCAGCCTGAAGAAGTAGCACAGTGCCATCTTTCAGTTGGCAGACACACACACGGGAACTTGAGCGATTTTTTTTTTTTGCCACCCTCTTAAGCTGCAAGGGCATCCATACAGGAGTATACACATGCCGCAGCAATGATGCTTTGCATCATGGTGCAGCAAAAAACTGTGCTCCCTGTTGTGGAGCGATGTGGGCTTTTTAGGGGTTAAAAAAGGCAGTGAAGAGGCAACATAACACCTCCTCACTGCCTGTCAAATGTCTTCAGAAAAGCGATCACTCTTCAGGGGGCAATGTTAGAGTAAAGGAGTGCTAAAGCCACTTACATGTCTGTATATACTAGAACAGTGGTCGGCAAGCCGCGGCTCGCGAGCCACATGCGGCTCTTTACCCAGTCTAATGCGGCTCTTCTGTGTGCCGGGCGCCTGCTCCCCTCCCTCCTCTCGGTCGGCCGCTCCCCTGCCTCCTCTCGGTTGGCAGCCCCAAAAGTCCGCGCGGACCTTTTAATCCGGCTTGCGGATGTGGCTGTCAGGATGTGTGTAGGCGGGGCAGCGTGCCGAACGTGAGGGGAGGGGAGCTAGGCTCCTCTCACAGTCCGCCCTGAAGACCCGAACGGCGCGGGAAGACAGCGAGAGGAACGCAAAAGGTAAGTGAATTGACACGGGGGACTTGGCTTACTAGAAGGGGGGGGGGAATAGTACTGTGGGGGATGAAATACTATATGAGGGATGAATTACTTTATGAGGGATGAAATACTATATGGGGGGATGAAATACTATATGGGGGATGAATTACTATATCAGGGATGAATTACTATATGAGGGATGAAATACTATATGGGGGGATGAAATACTATATGGGGGGATGAAATACTATATGGGGGGATGAATTACTATATGAGGGATGAAATACTATATGGGGGGATGAAATACTATATGAGGGATGAAATACTATATGGGGGATGAATTACTATATGAGGGATGAATTACTGTATGAGGGATGAAATACTATATGGGGGGATGAAATACTATATGAGGGATGAAATACTATATGAGGGGATGAAATACTATATGGGGGGATGAAATACTATATGGGGGATGAAATACTATATGAGGGATGAAATACTATATGAGGGATGAAATACTATATGAGGGATGAATTACTATATGAGGGATGAAATACTATATGGGGGGATGAAATACTATATGGGGGGATGAAATACTATATGGGGGGATGAAATACTATATGAGGGATGAATTACTATATGAGGGATGAAATACTATATGGGGGGATGAAATACTATATGGGGGGATGAAATACTATATGAGGGATGAATTACTATATGGGGGGATGAAATACTATATGAGGGATGAATTACTATATGAGGGATGAAATACTATATGAGGGATGAAATACTATATGGGGGGATGAAATACTATATGAGGGATGAAATACTATATGGGGGGATGAAATACTATATGAGGGATGAAATACTATATGAGGGATGAATTACTATATGGGGGATGAAATACTATATGAGGGATGAAATACTATATGGGGGATGAAATACTATATGGGGGATGAAATACTATACGGGGGATGAAATACTATACGGGGGATGAAATACTATACGGGGGATGAAATACTATACGAGGGATGAAATACTATACGGGGGATGAATTGCTATGGGGGATGAATTACTATATGGGGGATGAATTACTATGGGGGATGAATTACTATATGGAGGATGAATTACTATATGGGGGATGAATTACTATATGGGGGATGAATTACTATGGGGGATGAATTACTATGGGGGATGAATTACACTATGGGGGATGAATTACACTATGGGGGATGAATTACTATATGGGGGATGAATTACTATGGGGGATGAATTACTATATGGGAGATGTATTTTCAGTTTTAAAAATGTGGCTCTCAAAATAAATTTCAATCATGGTTTTGGCGAGATTTGGCTCAGTTGAAAAAAAAGGTTGCCCACCACTGTACTAGAATAATGACAGTGCCAAAGAAAAAAATGTATATATAAATATATATCCTGTGCACTGGAAGATTGTTCTTTAAAAAAAGGTTTTTTTTTTGTTATATGCTGCTTTTTATATTGTCTCCTTACTGTGTATATTGTCTTATATTTTTTTTACACATAGATCAGTCTATGAATCAGCAGTGACAATGCTAATAACCATGTCCCTGACAAAGTTTTTTTCATCTCTCTGTAATGCAAGTGGGCACAGTGTACATGGGAGTGCCTACTGTGCTCTGAATTCAGGAGCAGTGCAGCATCATTGCCACCCCATCACAGGAAGCTGCATTAGGTGGACTTCGCTGGCAGGATCAGCAAGTATTTGTGGGACTTTATAAGGGAACTAAAAGAAAAATGTAAATACAGGTGGACTTATGATTGAATGCTGCAGCACATATTTTTAATGGGCAACCAAAGTTCTACTTTAATGTTGCAGTCTCAACTAAACAACAAAATATCAAGTTGAACTAGTAGTAGCTGGCCATACATTTTGTTTGCACACATCCCTGTACTATATACCAACAAATAATGAAATGGGATCTTTTTTTAGGTGCCACTCATACAATTATCAATGACTAACATTAATTATATTTTTACTTCAAATTTTATTTGTACCAAACAATTAACATGTATAATAAAAACATATTTAAAAAGATGTGTTACAAACACATAAACCAGGGTATCAACCCTAGGATAACATTGCGTTTTTCAATCTAGATTTTCAGTTTACAGATATTTTGTTCATCTAACAGTACATTCTTTTATAACATATGATATGCTAGTCCAGCCATGGGCTAGGGACATGTAATTCGTTGACGCAGTTCAAAGGATAATACTTCCTTCATCAGGAAATTGTGGAAATGTACCAATATATATAAGGTTCATGCATGAAAATGTGTATCGTAGTGTAGTGAGGAACTGCAGGACCAACACCCGCTCAATGAGTTGGAGTGCAGCAAAGGATAAAACACTCCTTAGAGTCAAGGAAAGCAGGAAGGATGGTGGGAGCCAATGTTGGGCACCTTTGGGAGTTGAGCTGGATGGCAGTTATTAATGGCCACCAAGGGTCCTCAGACTATCCAACCACCTTGACCCAGGAGTAAAAGGAAATTGATTTCCAAGAGGTATGGTATAGTACATGAAAATTCCTGTTTTGTCTCTCATCTCTGTTGGTAACTACAAAATATCAGTTGTAAATGCTTATCATTAAAAATAAGATTTTTCTATACCTGAATGTGTGTTTGTGTATGTGTGTGTGTATATATATATATATATATATATATACACACTGTATTTTACAATAATTATCTCTTGTATGCTTTCGGTAACATCCTTTTATTATGTGTTATTCCATGCTTTCTAACTGGTGCTTACATGCATTGACCCCATTTTTGTGTGTTAATACATATTAATTGTTCGTGATTATAAAATACATAGTGAGGAGAACAGTTAATATTTTAATGATTGGGTTTTCCACATGAATTGTGTTTTAGTGTGGAACTCTGCATGCATTTTAGTACTGTACATAAACTGGTGGTGATGCCCAACATTGGGTGGTTGATATTGGCCTCAGAATGGTCATGCAAACCTAAGCTTATATATTTTTTGGTTGGGTAATTTCAAAATCATCTTCAGTAAATAGCATAGAGCAGTGGTCGGCAAGCCGCGGCTCGCGAGCCACATGCGGCTCTTTACCCAGTCTAATGCGGCTCTTCTGTGTGCCGGGCGCCTGCTCCCCTCCCTCCTCTCGGTCGGCCGCTCCCCTGCCTCCTCTCGGTTGGCAGCCCCAAAAGTCCGCGCGGACCTTTTAATCCGGCTTGCGGATGTGGCTGTCAGGATGTGTGTAGGCGGGGCAGCGTGCCGAACGTGAGGGGAGGGGAGCTAGGCTCCTCTCACAGTCCGCCCTGAAGACCCGAACGGCGCGGGAAGACAGCGAGAGGAACGCAAAAGGTAAGTGAATTGACACGGGGGACTTGGCTTACTAGAAGGGGGGGGGGGAATAGTACTGTGGGGGATGAAATACTATATGAGGGATGAATTACTTTATGAGGGATGAAATACTATATGGGGGGATGAAATACTATATGGGGGATGAATTACTATATCAGGGATGAATTACTATATGAGGGATGAAATACTATATGGGGGGATGAAATACTATATGGGGGGATGAAATACTATATGGGGGGATGAATTACTATATGAGGGATGAAATACTATATGGGGGGATGAAATACTATATGAGGGATGAAATACTATATGGGGGATGAATTACTATATGAGGGATGAATTACTGTATGAGGGATGAAATACTATATGGGGGGATGAAATACTATATGAGGGATGAAATACTATATGAGGGGATGAAATACTATATGGGGGGATGAAATACTATATGGGGGATGAAATACTATATGAGGGATGAAATACTATATGAGGGATGAAATACTATATGAGGGATGAATTACTATATGAGGGATGAAATACTATATGGGGGGATGAAATACTATATGGGGGGATGAAATACTATATGGGGGGATGAAATACTATATGAGGGATGAATTACTATATGAGGGATGAAATACTATATGGGGGGATGAAATACTATATGGGGGGATGAAATACTATATGAGGGATGAATTACTATATGGGGGGATGAAATACTATATGAGGGATGAATTACTATATGAGGGATGAAATACTATATGAGGGATGAAATACTATATGGGGGGATGAAATACTATATGAGGGATGAAATACTATATGGGGGGATGAAATACTATATGAGGGATGAAATACTATATGAGGGATGAATTACTATATGGGGGATGAAATACTATATGAGGGATGAAATACTATATGGGGGATGAAATACTATATGGGGGATGAAATACTATACGGGGGATGAAATACTATACGGGGGATGAAATACTATACGAGGGATGAAATACTATACGGGGGATGAATTGCTATGGGGGATGAATTACTATATGGGGGATGAATTACTATGGGGGATGAATTACTATATGGAGGATGAATTACTATATGGGGGATGAATTACTATATGGGGGATGAATTACTATGGGGGATGAATTACTATGGGGGATGAATTACACTATGGGGGATGAATTACACTATGGGGGATGAATTACTATATGGGGGATGAATTACTATGGGGGATGAATTACTATATGGGAGATGTATTTTCAGTTTTAAAAATGTGGCTCTCAAAATAAATTTCAATCATGGTTTTGGCGAGATTTGGCTCAGTTGAAAAAAAAGGTTGCCCACCACTGGCATAGAGGCACTTTGTGAGTGATTGCAGCCAATCAGATTTCAATGTCCTACAGTAAAAATGATGTAAGATTTTTCCTGCTTTGTTGCTATGAGTTAGCACACTTTGCTCTTGCAGTAACCCCGTATGTATTTTACAGTCTGCCGCACAACGGTACAAGTGTTCTTTTCAGGCTTTGTTATTTTCAATTCCCAAAAAATGTTCTCACCTCCTTTTACTGACTTCTTCTTATAAAGGGCAAAAGTCAAGTATATTACATTTGTCTCTTTTTCTAACAGATCATTGGGAGAAAAGAATAACTGCATCTTTAATGTGCTGCCATCAGCAAATCTACAACGGTTTTCATTTGCTCAATTGCCATAAACCATTGTGGGGAACTTTTCCTTTTCTTTTTTTTTTAATGGTGTTAAGAAGATTTAGCTTGCTTCCATCTGAAGGGCGAGGCAATAAACACTAAATCAGCGGCTGCTCTCTCTCTTCCCCTAGAGGAGAAATAGTTTTTTGTGGATCGGTATGGGCAGAGATTCTTAAAGGGCTAATCCAGTGTCTGTAGTGGAAGGGTGTGACCATTCAATGTAGAAAATTAGACTATACAACACCCCATCTTTAAAAGCTGCCTCCCCACTATTCCCCATTGTGCTGCATACAATTTTGCATAAAATTCAATTGAAATACCTTTTTTCATTTGTTTTCCTATGAGGTCACATGACTGCAAAGCTCCATTCCTCTGTTTTCATTTGCAGTTGGTGTGAAAGAACTCTCTGCTCCTCCAACAACACCTAGAACAGTGGAGGCTGCTGAGTGATGTCACTGCTCTTTGGAATTCAGTCCTGTTGTCGGCTCTGCACGTTGCAAAAAGGAGCCAAGACATTGTGGTCACATGACCGCATAGAAACATGTGGGAAAAAAAAGATATTTACATTGCAACTTCTTCTAAAATGTACACATAGCAATAGGGAACAGTGGGGATGGAGCATTTAAAAGGTGGGGTATTGTATAGCCTAACCTTCTACAGTAACTGGTACACTGAAAGACAGTGGATTATCCCCTTAAGAATTGCTGTGTAACCTAAACTTCCACAGATTTAAAAGGCAATTGTTACGTATAAAATGTGTATATGTATATATATATATATATATTTCACTCTACATGTAATTCATAAATTATCTATGGTGTGTAAATACAAAATATACACTGTGTATATATGTGTGTGTGTGTGTGTATATATATATATATATATATATATATATATATATATATATATATATTTTTTTTTTTTTTATATGAATACTTTATATTTACCACTTGCAACCAGCGGGGGGCAACCCTATACAAGCAAAGAAGACTCTCTGTACAACTGTTGTGTTAAAAATAGACAGCTGAATGACTAAGAGTAGTCATGAAGCAGATGCCTCCCTTAATCCTGGAAGAGATGGAATTGCCTAAGTTAGTCAGTTTCAGGTGTATCTAAACCCAAAAACAAAAATTTTATATATTGCAATTTACCAGTCCTTCTATGTAGTGGCTGCATTAGTTTTCTTCAGGTAAACTACATTTTCAACAAGTACAGAAAATCCCTGGTTATCTTGCCAGAAATCCAGTGTCCCTGTCACTTCCTATGAGCCAGGGGCGGACTGACCATTTGGAAACTCGGGCACTGCCCGAGGGCCCGGGGTCAGTAGGGGGCCCCATGCGATGCTCCTGGTACCTTTTTCATAGGCTTTTTTGAGTTTGGGCAAGGACACAGGGGCCCCATGATCGCGTATTGCCCGGGGGCCCCATGAGTTGTCAGTCCGCCCCTGCTATGAGCTGAAAAGAAAGTGCAAGCATCCTTATCTTTATTGTGTTACCTTCTAGTTCCATTAATCTACCATGTAATTCAGTTGAACAAAGGTGGACATGTTTGAAGCCCAGTCTGTGTGACAACCATTGCTCCCTCCATAGATACAATGGTAAATTAAATGTAGATACAACATGTTATTCAAAGGATCACCAAGTGAAAATGAAAAAAGCCTTAAAAATGAAAACAAATGCAATCACCACATCCACAGATTGGTAAACTGCAACATATTACATTTTTGTTCTTGGATTTACGTATGCTTAAATAAAAGGGATAGCAGATTTCTCAAGAATTAGAAAAAATGTATGGGCTTCTAACAAAATTAAGTATTTATAAACCCTTATACCAAGTAAAGTTACTGGCCTCAGATGGTAAAGAGATTAAACAAATCCTCCTAAAGAAGTTGAACCTGTCTATCTACAGTCTTCTCTTCTCTCCATACATTCAAAGTCTAGAATTTATAAATCTTGTCTGGGAGTTCAGAAAAAAGGGGCGGAGAGCTGAAGTTACACTCTGCAGAGCTCAGTGAGGAGATTTCTGAGAGCTGATTGGAGGGAAGAGACACACACCCCTCCACACAGGAACAGAGCTGAGGCCGTCAATCTGCTGGAGGTCCCCTCCCCATCACCATTTTTCTCTTGGTGTCAGAAAAACTTGTCAGAAGTGATTCATGCTGATAGCAGAGGAATGAAGCAGCAGATGGAAATTACACTTATTGCACTTAATTGAGACAAGTACACACTATAGAGATATATGCTTTATCCATATTTCATGTTTGAAGTTTACAACCAATTTAATTGACTGAGAGATGGCCTCATCAAATGCTATGACTTTTTTTTTTTTAATTACGTACGGATTGTGTGAACGAAAATTTAACCCTGTATGGCCAGCTTTAGTGTGCACATAAGTGATGGGGTTGCATGTGCACACAGTTCTGAATGATTGCAGTGAATTTGTAGGGGTTAAATGTTGACTTCAGTGGCATTGGGGTAATAAAATGTTAGATGAGGTTTTCCAGTTGTCTCATATGTAGAGAGTACTAGCTACAACCCAGAAATAGTCCATTCAGCTAAACACTAATAAACCTTCACATTAGTGCAGAGAAGTTATTTTCCCATTTTTATATTACAATAATTAGACTTGTGCACTCTATGGTATGCTACAAAACATTCCTGAGCACATTTCTATTACATTCTTATATGAAGTAACTTATCTTCTGCAAGAGGTTCCAGATCTTGTTCTGTTTCATGCTCTATTGTGTCTTTTTTACTTTTGTCATGTTCTTCAATAAAAATATTGTAACAGAATGTGAGATCAGCAAGGGTCATTGTGGCATGTTGGAATAATAAATGTTTAGGCAGGTTAGAAGATGGGGTATAAGTTTTGGGGTGTTATAAGGGGTTGTGCATGGGTGGCAACGGAGGTGGTAGGACTTACAGGGTGCTAGAGGCAGCTGGTGGTTTGAACAGGTTTTTGGGGTAAGAATGTTGTGTTAAAAAACAGCAACATATTTATGATGTGTGACTGTATTGGATTTTGGAGGAGGTTCTGAACTGTTAGATGTATGAGAATGTATGGTAGTTGAGTTTTTGGGAAGGAGGTTCTAGGGTTATGTGAGATGAGTGTTACATATGGGAGCAGGTTGTTGTGTGTTGCATGCAAGGAAATCTAAGAGGTGAAAGTGTTTCCTTCAGGACAATACAGGAATGGGGATTAAATGTTTGAAGGTGAAGATAATAAGGAAGAGTAATGGTCTAAGATGTTAAAGAAAGTGGTAGGTTGAGGGTTTAGGTCTCTGGAGTTCTGGAAGGTGAAAGATTTGGATGCCAGGTGGTTAGCGGTTGGAATTTAGGTCTGGTTGTGGGTCTTCGGCCTGCAGGGTTGTGGATTCTACGGGAGTTGGGTTTATTAGGTAATTATTGGTTGGACTTTTTAGGTGTGCAGTGTTGTGGATACTGAAGGAGGTAAATGTGTTAGGTGATTATTGGTTGGGGGTTTTAGGTCTGCAAGATTGTGTAAGCTGAAAGAGTTGAATGTAGTAGGTGGTTACTGGTAGAGAGTTTTAAATCTGCAGGTTTATGCAAGGTGAAGGAGTTGGATGTGGTAGGTGTTTATTGGTTTGGGAGTTTTAGGTCTGCAGAGCTGTGTGCCATGAAGGAGTGGGATGTGCTAGGTGGTTATTTGTTGGAGGCTTTAGGTCTATTAGGGTTGTGCATGGTAAAGGAGTTGGATGTGGTTGGTGGTTGTTAGTTGGGGGTTCTTAGTCTGCAGGGTTGTGGATAGTAAAGGAGGTGGATGTGGTAGGTAGTTATTGGTTAGGAGATTAAGGTCTGCCGAGTTGTTTGTGCTGTAGGAGTTGGATGTGATAGGTGATTATTGGTTGGGGGCTTTAGGTCTGCAGGGTTGTGGATGACAAAGGAGTTGAATGTGATAGGTGGCTATTGTTTGGGAACTTTAGGTCTGCAGGGTTATGCAAGGTGAAGGAGGTGGAAGTGGTAGGTGTTTATTGGTTTGGGAGATTTAGGTCTGCAGAGCTGTGTGCCATGAAGGAGTGGAATGTGGTAGGTGGTTATTTGTTGGAGGCTTTAGGTCTATTAGGGTTGTGCATGGTAAAGGAGTTGGATGTGGTTGGTGGTTGTTAGTTGGGGGTTCTTAGTCTGCAGGGTTGTGGATAGTAAAGGAGGTGGATGTGGTAGGTAGTTATTGGTTAGGAGATTAAGGTCTGCCGAGTTGTTTGTGCTGTAGGAGTTGGATGTGATAGGTGATTATTAGTTGGGGGCTTTAGGTCTGCAGGGTTGTGGATGACAAAAGAGTTGGATGTGATAGGTGGTTATTGGTTGGGGACTTTAGGTCTGCAGGGTTATGCAAGGTGAAGGAGGTGGATGTGGTAGGTGGTTATTAGTGAAGGGGGTTGCATATGGTATGTAATCATTGGTTGTGGGTGTTAGTTTTACAAGGCTATGTTCTGGAGGTAGTTGTACATAGAGGAAAGAAGGGGAAAGAGGGGTAGGGGGGTGGTGTTGCCACTGGATAGTAGAGAAGTTGCTGAATTTACAGAGAAGATGTTTCATGTGGAAGATGATGGGGTTAGGTTTTAGAGTTACGTGAATGGGAGGACTATGAAGATATGGAAATATAGGTTGAAGAGGAAAGACCAGAAGCACAAGCTGATTTTGTTTCTTTTTTTTTTAATATCACTAGGGCCCACGAACACTGAGCCGGGTGCGAAACACAGCCTGTGGTCTGCCTGTAGTAATAGTATACACAACACACCAGCAGGCAGCTGGTCATCCCACAGTCGTCTTTCCTGCCAGCGCACCTACAAATGTAACAAATACTTTGACATTTGACTGGCTAAGAAAGAATTTTGTCCCAGGGTCATAACTGTGATGACAGGTGGGATAAGGTCAACAATAACAGCCCTGTTTCTCATTAGTCCTGTATTCCAGCACTCCACAAATCAGGAACATATTTCCCTCTCATCAAGCGTTCCCTTGATGTGTCTCTCTCTGATTATTATTCATAAGTTCAAATCTACTACAAGGATTTTTTTTTTAGGTAGAGGCATTATGTTAATTTCTATGTACTTGATTCTTCCTGCCAAACATGAATAACAAATATCCTAATTAGGAGCCGAGTCCCAGTTAATTATAAGATCAGTCTTCTGGCCCAGAGTAATACAAGTATAATGATCAATTATCTACACAATGCAGGATTGACTGCTACTTGTCTTCCTTAAAAAAAATATTTGGCTGAGTTAATTTCTGATAACTGTAATCTGGCTGCTGGAAAAAAAATATATGGAAGGGCCTGTTAAGTATCACTTTGTTGATTTCTGGTTAATATTAATGAGAATTGAATCCAACATTATTTTTCACTTTAAAAAATTGACACGGAGCACTTTTTGGATCACAATTGATTGCATGACATAAGCCCAGTGCTGTTTCCTTATCACATCAATGCTAAAAAGCGAGGAAAAAAGATAGCTTCTGCTTTTTATAATTATCACAATGTGGAAATGTCATTAAAATGTAAACCGATCGCTAAAAATCTCACATAAGCTTTAACATGTTAATGTAATTTAAAAAGCAATTTTCAAAATGTAAATCTGCAGGTTTTATTGAGGGCCCATTTGCTTCTTTGCTGTGGGTTACATTAAGGCAGCCCATTCAAAATGAATAGTCTGCCAACCAGGTCCAGATGTAGGGGGGTGTTAAGGTGAAGGTTGGATTCAAGTTGCTCCTCCTCCAAACTCTAAGAGTGCATCCACAGATCCTTAGCCTGTCTGATGGGGGCAATTGATGTGAGGAGGAACTCTAATGGGGACATTTGATATAAGGGGGCTCTGATGGGGACATTTAATGTAAGGGGGCTCTGATGGGGACATTTGATGTAAGGGGACACTGATGGGAACATTTGATGTAAGGGGACACTGATGGGAACATTTGATGTAAGGGGGCTCTGATGGGAACATGTGATGTAAGGGGGCTCTGATGGGGACATTTGATGTAAGGGGGGCTCTGATAGGGACATTTGATGCAAGGAGACACTATGGGGGAGCAATTGATATAATGGGTCACTCTGATGGGGACGATTGATGTAAGGAACACTCTGATGTGGGCACTTGATGTAAAGGGCAGTCTGATGTGGGCAGTTGATGTAAGGGGGCACTCTGACAAAGACAAATGATGTTAGGGGGCACCTTGGTGGGAACAATTAATGTTAGGGGGTGCTCTGATGGGGGAAATTGATATAAGGGGGCTCTCTGATGAGGACCCTGATGTAAGGGGTCTCTCTGATGGAGACACTTGATGTAAAGTGGCACTGTAATGGGGTCGCCTGATGAAAGGGTACTCATGATGGTGGGGACCTTGATGTAAGGAGGCACTCTGATGGGGACCCTGATGTAAGAGGGCACTCTGATGGGGACCCTGATGTAAGAGGGCACTCTGATGGGGATCCCAATGTAAGGGGGCACTCTGTCGGGGACCCCAATGTAAAGGGGCACTCTGATGGGGATAATTGATGTAAGGGGGCACTCCAATGTGGGCAGTTGATGTAAGGGGCACTCTGACTAGGACAATTAATGTTAGGGGGCACTCTTGTGGGGACAATTGATGTAAGGGTGCACTCTGATTTGGGCAGTTGACGTAAAAGGGCACTCTGATAATGGACAAATGATGTTAGGAGGCATCTTGGTGTGGACAATTAATGTTAGGGGGTACTCTGATGGGGACCCTGATATAAGGGGGCTCTCTGATGGAGACACTTGATGTAAAGTAGCACTGTAATGGGGACACCTGATGAAAGGGTAACTCATGATGGTGGGGACCTTGATATAAGAAGGCACTCTAATGGGAACCCTGATGTAAGAGGGCACTCTGATGGGGACCCCAATGTAAGGGGGCACTCTGATGGGGACTTTGATGTACAGGGGCACTCTGATAGGTATACCTGATATAAAGTAAAGTAAAATAATGACAGTCTAATACATGCTAACATTCCCTGTTCACTCTTGCACTGCCTTTGCACTACCTTCAGGTTTTACTTCTGAAGCATGCCAAGTGAAAAGTACATACTAGTTCCCTGTATCCCTGCCACGCTGTGTGACAGACTATCAGTGACTCACACAGTGCTGACATTATGCCCCTTGACTTTTCTACTGCACTCCCAGATCAGATAGATCCGACCCATCCAACCCATCTATCCTGCCCTGCCAACATACCCTAGCATGCACATGACAATTATTTTCTAAAGAAATGGACCACCATGCTTTATGGCGCACCACAACACAGGTGCACTGCCTTAGTGTGTTGGGGTGCCATTCAAGATACATGGCACCACAATGCAGTATTCCATGTTACATGTGTTCCGGCAAGTGTAAATGGGCCCTGAAATAATAGCTGATGATCCTGCCATGAAAGCCTTTGTTCTGGCACTTCCTGCTAAAGTGACAACTCTGTGTCCATGTCTGTTCAGGCTGCTATCACCATCAGGAAATCTCTGAGAAATGCTATTGATGGAGTGCATGTAGATGGGAAAAAGTTACAGGAGATCAGCAACACTGAGATTCAGCAAAAAAAGAAAAACAAAAGTATTTTATTAAAAAAAAAAAAGCAGTAATTTATAGTACACAGCGGTTCAGCAAACTGAATGTCATTCAGTTAGGATTTACTTTTACTTTACACACACTTTAAAATTAATAAACATTTTTTTTTTTACAATGTCACTGCCAAGGCCCTTGCATACTAGGAGGGGAATTTACTACCCCAAAGCAGCTATGCATGGCAACCAATCAGCTTCTAGCTTTCATTTTGTTTAACTGAACAAACTGACGTTAAAATCTAATTGGTTTTGGTTGCCATGCACAGCTACTCTAGATTCAGCTCCAGTTTTACTAAATTCCTTTTTTAGTGCTTTGGCTCATCTTCCCATCAGATTGGAATTATTGACCATACAGATCATAAAGGAGCAAACTGGAAAGCACCTCTATTGCATTAGGAGGGTTAGATCTTTTCTTTCTTTTTCCTAATTGATGGTATACTAAGACGGAGATTCTAGTTGCAGAAATCAAACGTCCGATAGCTCCTTGTGTGTTTGGTAGAAGGGTACGGAGGTTGGAAATCTTCATACAACAGAAGAGGTTTACTTTATTTGACCATTTAGGTGCAAATAGTACTTAATGGAGTCAGGAAACTGACTTGGTGTTCCCATGGTAACAGGGTAAAGGTTTGGCGCATGGAATAATTACATCATGGTACCTTTAGCTCACAGGTGATTGCATGAGTGCTTCCTAGTGCGATTGCTTTGAAGTAGGCAATGGTCATGTGGTAACTCCACTCTAATCACATGGCTTAGGTTTCCATGGCAACCCAGAGAGTTCTTCTTATTGATACCACTACCCTTCCCCCTTGAGGATTAGAGGAACTACCCCCACTATCAGGTTATATAGATATGAGGCTTTGCTGCTGTACAGATACATGCCAATCTTGTGCAGAAAAAAAATGACCGCTCGATAATTACTATAATTGGAAAAAGCGTAGAAGGGAACATTTTATTTTAATAACAGTGTCTCATTGATACCACTACCCTTCCCCCTTGAGGATTAGAGGAACTACCCCCACTATCAGGATATATATAGCTATGAGACTTTGCTTTTATTTTAATTACAGCATATTGAAAAATAAAAATATTGAATATTTGAATATGGTTTAATATCTGCATAGTCTTAATGAATTGGTGCCTACTTGAAGGAAAATATTTCACATTATTGAAGTCACATCAATAGGTACCTACTGTAGAATTTTGCACTTTACCTAGATTAGGTTTGCGTGTGATTTCTCTTTGGTTATTAAAGGTTAAGTTCACCCTTTACATAAACAAGCCCATGTAGACAAGGGGTCCCAGTATTTTAAAATGTGCTGTGACAGTTGTGAAAAAAAAAAATATATTTAATGCAAATAGTATACCTGTAGGCCTTTTCTGTCATCTGTGAAGCCTGGCTGAAATACAGTACTTCCAATATTTACATTCCTACGTCCTGGCTAATTTTCAAGACATGGTCTACAACAAAATTGCTGCTGGGCCTTCTTCTTTTAAGGACAACTAAAGTGATAATCTATTTAATTGTCTTCAAAGAAGGAGGCTTGATGGCCATTTTGCTGGTTGAAGAACGCCCAAGGACTGTCGAAATAAACCATAATGTAGGAATGTAAACATTGAGAGTATTTCCACCAGGCTTAATGAGTGACAAATAGGGTCTAGATGCCTACAAATGGCATATTGTATTTTAAACTACTGGGCCTCCTTGTCTGCATGGGCCAGTGGAAGGGGCTAAGTTCACCTTTATGTAAAGTTTTGCTCAACCCAGTCCTTATATTACCATTATGGATTGATCTTGTTGAGCTGAATCAGCCACCGCCTGCTATGTTTCGGTAACTTTTGTAGCAAGATCTGATGTGAGAGGTTCCTAGCTCTGCACCCCTCCCTCTTGTTGTGGCAGGACAGTCTCAATGCTCCTGCTGAAATTTCCATAATGTAACATTAGTGAAATGGTCACAGCATTGAAGTAAACGTCTGCAAGCTGCTCTTTAGATTCTGCGGGCAGCCTTAGAACGATGACCTTGTATTTTTATTTCCATTTTCTTGAAAGCAAACTTTAATGGGTTTTTAGATCTCATATTCATTTGTTCATTGCAGGTCCTACTAATGGTGGAGGAGATCAAGGACGGGGAATATTAAGAAAAGACCAGGGCAGCAGGGCTTGACCCTGAAGACGGATATTTGACAGGTAAACACTATGAAGTATATGGCTTGCAAGGGAGCTTAATGGTTGGAAGACGGCCAGGGCGACATCTTTCTGAACTTCACATATCAGGTCTTTTGTATAAAGTATGTGCCTCAACTGCAGTATCAGCACAGTAGTGGGAATGTTTTAGTGTTGTTTGAGTTGCTTTTTGAGCCATATTTTCTTGAAAATGTGCTTTATAGAGTTGGGATGGTTGCCAAGGAAAATCTTTAAAACTGGCTGCCTTTGAAGAACCTTGCAGAAGGAATTCAGGAGGCATTCAGACCTCCAAGGTTGAGCAGACTCATTGTTCAATTAGTAGCCCTGTACTAATATGTAATGCTTATATGAGATTTTATCTACTTTAACTTTAGTGGCGTTTGAAGACTAAATCGGTAGTCTCCAAACAGTGGTCTGCAAGCTGAAGGCTGCACTTTTCTTGCCTTTATCTAGCCCTTGGAGCACTATTCCTCACCCTGATATGAGGGCACTATTTCTCCAACGGATACCAAAGATGAGGCTCTCTTCCTCCCACTACTACCAATGATGGGGCACTATTCCTCCCACTAATACAAATGATGGGACTCTGATGCTCCCACTAATAACAACAATAAGGTACTATTCCTATAAAAGGTAATATAAATAAAAATAAATATAAATATAATCTTGCACGCTTCTATGGATCAACAATGAACTTACTCCTAATGATAACAAAATGTAGTAGTGAAATTATATAAAATATATATATATATAATAAATAGCTGCTTTTGCACGTTACACTTATCCCATATAAGGCAAAACCAACATACACAGTGACTAGGGCAGCGCTACAAAATTGAGTGAAAAACAGAGCATAAATAAAAATAAATAAAATGATTAAATAAAAAGTCCAATAATCTTCATTAAAGTGATTCCATCCTTCTGCGATCACCAAGTGTTTCAAAACATAAAAGTGCCAGATACCACCACCAGATGTCTGCTCACCTCCAGCAGTGTGACCTCACATAATATTATGCTTGGTCTAACTGTGCTTTTGGTCCCAATACGGACTGTCCATCCATAGACATCTGGTGGTGATATCTGGCACTTTTATGTTTTGAAGCACTTAGTGATCGCAGAAGGATGGAAGTTTTTCACTCAATTTTGCAGTGCTGCACTGGTCACTGTCTAAAATGGGGGTACTATTACTCCCACTAGTGCCAATGATGGGGCACTATTCCAGCTACAACCAATGATGGGGCACTATTCCCACCATAATACCAATGATAAGGCACTAGTCTTCCCACTAATACCAATGATGGGGCACTATTCTTCCTACTAATACCAATCATGGGGCACTATTCTTCCTACTAATACCAATGATGGAACACTATTACCACCATAATACCAAAGATAGGACACTAGTCCTCACAGTAATACCAAAAATGGGGCAATATTCTTCCCACTAATACCAATGACGGAGCACTATTCCTCCCACTAATAGCAATGATGGAGCACTATTCCTCCTACTTATACCAATGATGGGACACTATTCCTCCAAATAATACCAATGATGGAGCACTATTCCTCCAACTAATACAAATGATGGAGCAATATTGCTCCCACTGATACCAATTATGGGGGCTCTATTCCTCCCACTAATACCAATGATGGAGCACTATTCCCCCCCAGTAATACTCATAATGGAGCACTATTCCTCCTACTTATACAAATGATGGGGCACTATTCATCCCATTATTACCAACAATGAAGGGCTATTTTTCCCACTGATAGCAATAATGGAGCACTATTGCTCCCAATAATACCAATGATGGGTCACTCTTCCTCCCTCTAATACCAATGATGGGAATCATTCCTCCCACTTATACCAATGATGGGACACTATTTCTTACACTAATACCAATGATGGTGGCACTATTGCTCCCACTAAAACCAGTGAAAGGGCACTATTCCTCCCACTGATGCCAATGCTGAGGGCAGTGTTCCTTCCACTAATACCAGTGATGGGGCACTATTCCTCCCACTGAACCCAGTGATGGGGTACTATTCTTTCCACTAATACCAATGATATGGCACTTTTCCTCCCACTGATACCAGTGACGAGGGCAGTGTTCCTCCCACTAATAACAATGGTGGGTCACTATTCCTTCCACTAATACCAATTATGGGGAACTATTCCTCCCACTGATACCAATGATGGGGCACTATTCCCTCCATGAACACCAATGATGGGGCACTATTCCTTCTACTGATAACAATGACGGGGCACTATTCCTCTCACTGATACCAGTAATAGGGCACTATTCCTTCCACTAATGCCAGTGCCGGGACGCTATTCCTCAGCCCTTTATCATCAGTCTTTAATCTTTAAAGGAAAACTGTGCTAAGTAGTAACTGTCCTGATTCAGTGGCTTTGAGTATTTTAGACACTGATCCAGAACCTGTTTGCAAGTCAGAAGTTAAAACCTTTCATACTTCACTGGCTGCATGCTTGTACTGGGTTCGTAAATCTAAATCAGAAAGTCACTTAAATCTCAGTCTAAGCTTTGACATTTATATAATTTCAAAAACCATTTTCAGTCTTTTTTTTAAATCTGCTGATTTCTGGTGATCCTGCCATGAAGGCCCTTGTTTGAGCACTTCCTGTTTTACAGTGACAGCACTCTGTCCATGTCTCCCAGGCACATAGGCTACCAATAGAGAGACTGCCGGTAGTCGTTTTTACCACAGATTATGCAAGCACAGGTTTAGAAATCCGTCTTGAGCAATGCCATGCAGCCATCTCTGGAATGCATGTAGACAGAAAGTGACTTCAAAGAGGCTGCAGGAGTCATTAAACATTATTATATGTAGTGATACACATTTAGAGTGGCTATTAGTGCACGGGTTCTGAGGTTTATTTAGGACCTCAGTTCACACACTTTTTTGGACACTTTTGTTGGAGCACATTTTGCACTTTATTTATATATGGAGTGTTGTGAGTTTATCACTTTATTATTGTATTGCACATTCATTTGCATGTTTTGATGTATTGGTATATTTAATTTAGCGCTGCACTATATTATTGGTTCTACTTTTTTCACTGTTGAGGAGATCAGCAGTACTGAGATGCAACAAAGAACGAAAAGCAGGCAAAAACATTTTTTTTTTCATTTAATGTAATTAATTTTTTTTTCTCATTTAAATTAGTTTCATTGTCCAGCAAAATTGTTGATGACACAGGAGTTTGTACAACAGTGCAAGGAGTGCTACAGTGGTTAAAATAGCTTGGTCTGCATGTAAATGTGTAGGACGATATAAATACAGCCATGTGAAATAACAAAAGGGGTTAAAATACAGAACACTAGTTACATTAATTATCTGCATACAGTTATCAAAGTTAAAGCTGAACTCCGGGCAAACTAAAAGTCTTTCCTTGAAGTGGGACTGCACTTGCACTGCAAGTTAACTGCTTGTTTAGTCTAGGGGATAGTAAAAGCACTTTACTTGCCCACTCCTCTGCTCTCCCAACAAAAAGTGTTCCCCTCTGTTCCAGTGGTGGACTGTCCCTCGATGCCCTTAGTCCAATGCAGGGCTATGGTCCCTACATTGGTTTTGATGACATTAGAAGACCTTAGGCCACCTGAGTGTGGGGGAGAAGATGCTGCAAAGACTGGTCTGGCAGCTTGAGGAGCCTGTAGGAGCAGGGGATTGGGTAAGTTAAACTGCTGTACCTGGTTCCCTTAGGTGTTAACCCTTGCAGTGCAGGCGCAGTCCCACTGCAATGGCAGACGTTTAGCTTTCTCAGCTTTAACCACTTGTCTACCAAGGTACTTCTATAAACATCATGGTGAACAGGTAGTTAAATCAAGCTCACAACTGCTGCTGCCCCTGCGAGCTTAATACCGGTTCAAGGGGAGACTGAGAACTCATGGGGCCCCCGGGCAATAGGGGATCATAGGGCCCCTGTGTCCTTGCCCAAACTCAAAAAAGTCTATGAAAAAGGTACCAGGGGCATCTCATGGGGCCCCCTACTGACCCAGGGCCCTCGGGCAATGCCCGAGTTTCCAAATGGTCAGTCTGCCCCTGTGCCGGTTTGAAGAAATGGTGGAGGGCTTTCTACCAAACGCAGCACACATTTTCGCATGTAGACACAGCTGTGAGTATGGTCCAATTGATTACTATAGTGTTGCGTTTAGATGTGCACAAAACTATATACTGTGCTAAACAAGGCTAGGCTCACAATTTGGCAGGCTGTTGTGGATGCAGGAATCACAGCTGTCTCCGCATTCGCAACCAACCGCAGCCAAAACGCGCTGCTCTGTTGAGATCTTAATGGTAACCCCATGCATCTCAACCCACAGCGCGTTTGCGGGTGTGGAAACCACAAGGAAATCGCATGGTGCAGCACCTTTTTTTTATGCAGGCACAGCAGCCCATTTAAATGAATGGGCTTCTGAGCCCACGCAAATGGGGGCCTCAAACCTGCTGAAGTGTAAACCTAGCTTTAGGGCTGGTTCACACCTAAATCACACAGGATTGTGTTCCTCATTCCTGTGCGATTCAGTGTGATGCGATTTTCAAACCACTCATTTGAATAGGCTGAAATCACAATGAATTGCGCTACTTTTCAAAAACACAGGCAACCACACTGCGATTACAATCTGCATTTGGGGTGTCAATTAGTATTATACTGACACCTGCAGCACATTGCATACCAAGTGCATTTTGAACATGGTGCAGAAACTTGCACAGAACGAGCGAGTATCCTCTGTGCAGTTGGGATCTGTTAAAAAAAACTTTGTTAAATATGTAGGAGACTGGAGGTGGTCTGTTTTTTAACCAAGTTGGTGTTTCCCTGTAGAGGCTAACAAATAAATATACAGAATGAAATAACAAAAGAAAAATGGAAAATCATAAAACCCTAAAGTGAATTACTTTCTGACAGCATTTCCTGAGTGTTGAATCCTTAGCGGCAGAGGAATCGCTGGTAGCCAGGAACACTTCCGATTCCTCCTGCCATATAGATTAGCAGTTCTTGTGATTCACCTCTTATGTAGTCAAGTGCTATGCAAGTATTCCCCCCCTCCCCTCTCGTACGCCCCAGAGCCACCCTGACATAACGGTATATAAGCTCTTTAATGCTAAAGTAATGTTTTTTTTTAAATCTTCACATTTTCCAGTGTTTGAGGTAATCCGACTCAAGAGCAGTTACATTTTTTCAAGTGTTGCCTATTCACTGACTAATTATAGAGCTGAGCCTTCTCCATAGGAAATATACAGCCAATGGCTGGGATAAATATAGGGGAAAACCTAGAGGTGGAGAAAAAGAAGAGAGCTAAATGGGGCTTTTATAGTGAGTACAAGGACCCCAACAATAGAATGGATGACCTGTGATTAGCCATGGCTTGCATATCGGATGTAGCATTTGATATATGCAAGGAATTTTGAGGATATTCTTTAAAAGCTTTCTTATAGCCATCATTTAAAATCTCAATATGCAATCTAAAAGTGCCAAACCTAGACTGGAAAATAGCATCTGCATAGTGAAAGTTGGTTAGTATGGGCATAGGGCTGTGCCTGTGTGATGGGACCTATGAAAATACTATTAAGGGGCCCCCTCTTCTCTCTGATCTCCATTTCAGAGGCCCATCCTGTAGCAATACAGAATATTAACTCTTTTCATAGATATCGTGAAGAGTAGAGGTGTCCCCAAACGCATTAGTATGAAGGCCACTCCGTATATTTGTGAATATTCATGGGCCAAAAACAGTCCCCATTAGAGTCTGCCTTTACATCAAAGTCCCCATCAGAGTTCCCATTAGAGTCCTCCTTACATCAGGGTCCCTATAAGAGACCTTCTTATATCAGAGTTTCCCTCAAAGTTCCCTGTACATCTGAATCCTTCCTTGCATCAGTGTGCCCATCAGAGTACCCCCTTACATCATTGTCCCCATCAGAGTCCCTTTACATCAGGGTTCCTATTGGAGGTCCCCCTTAAATCAGTGGTCCCATGTGTCACGATCCCAAGATTGCTGCCACCAATATGTCACGATAGCGGCGTCAGACCCCAGACCTTCTCACTCAAACTCGTGACCGAAGAGCTAGCCGATCTAAAACCGCAATGTGACGTGCGTAACAATGCCACACCCAGCTGCACCCTGCACAACGATTTTCCAGCTAATGGATACCGATCGATGTACCGGCAGCCTGAGCGATTGTTACAGGGTCAGGTTAATTATGCAATTAACCCTTCACACTGCCACCACCTCCTTTTTGTACAGAGAAAGAGGAAACTCAGCGTTATCAGCTATAACACTATAATGATTGAGATAATCGTCTGTATAAAACGGTCCGCAGGCCGGTTATACAGAGGTTTAAACAACCACAGTAGCATCTCTTTAGAGGCAGGAATTCGTGAATTGCAATACAAAGCTATAGAAACAGTTCAACATTTTCAGAAAGAAAGATTTATTACTAAAAGGTCAAACAGGAGCAATAAAAATATTTACAGAACAAAGATGTAACTAAGATACATATATAAATATACAAAGAACCATAGTACCGCAAAGAGGTATCAGAGAGAGGTGAAAGGGTTAGAGTACTTGCCAAAGTCCTGGATTACAGATCCAAGTTTCAGAGCAGAAGGGTGCTTTGATCTCCCTATGTTACGATGGAAAAAAATGGGAGAATTCTTCAACTTCCTTCTCTTAGGCCTGACAGCCTGTTTTAAAGTCCCCTGCAGGGGGTGTCTCTGATGCCACGGACCAATACCTCATGTAGGCAAGGAGATCTGGGTGTCGACCTAAACTAGAGCCAAAATCTTGTGTAGTTCATATTTGGGCTCATAACTTTTCCTATGCACAAGTGACATCCCACCTGCGGGTTGATTATTATGCAGACAAGTTTGAGGATTGATTAGATATGAATTATGTAATTCTATACTGAACGGTTCGCAAGATCTATTTTTCTGCTTTCCTGTGTATGCAAGACGAGTCGAGTGACCCATCAAACTGTTCAGCTCCTCCTAGCCAATCTGACGGTATGTCTGGTTTTTATGTAAGTTTCTCATATTCCAAGATATGAGACATAGGATAAAAATGGATTTTGAGGAGTGTTATCTGATTCTGTCACCTACGCTTCATTAGGTTCATTAGGTCAGAATCACTTTCAACTCCTGAGAAAGCTTGTCTTATCTCTTCCGAGGTGGGAAATGGCACAGGTTCTTGGAACAGTGAGGCACCTCCTGGCTCCCTGCTGGGATCTGGCCCATGAAGCTTTTAACACACACATCTGTCACTGTGCCTCTCAGAGTGAGAGGGGGGAAAGCATGAGGGAATAACATGGCTACTCTTAACAAAATGGCAGACTGCGTCAGTCTCTGGTGCACATGTTTGCGACACCATGTAGACAGTCAGTCTCTGCAGACCCTAATCCTCATTGTGTGCACATTGAGAATATGCCACTAACCTTATCTGGGGGCCTGATGAAATCTTGGAGAGGGCCAGATGTGGCCTGAGGGCCATAGTTTGGAGATCCCTGGTATAGAGGTTACCAAACTTCATACATATTGTTTTAGTCCACATGTATTGACAAATGCTATTACCACAGGGGCGGACTGACAACTCATGGGGCCCCTGGACAATAGGGGATCATGGGGCCCCTGTGTCCTCGACCACACTCAAACCACTCCCAAAAAAGCCTATGACAGGTACCAGGAGCATCTCATGGGTCCCCCTACTGACCTCGGAGAGTACCCGAGTGTTCAAATGATCAGTCCACCCCTGCATTACCACATAAATCACTATGTAACAAGACAGCACTGAGCCCCATAGCATATACATGGCCTGCTATAGCTATAGTTCCTCCCTTGTATGGGCAACACAGGCAGAATATATTTTGGACACGTCAAATGAGGTTTCCAATGCTGCACGTAGCAACCTATCAGACTCAATTCATAATTATTGCATAACTTAGAATGTCAAAGGATGAATTTGGTGGTTATGTCTACACAGATGTATGTACTTTTTTATACACCCACATAGCAAGATTATTTTGGACTGCTGAAGTCCACTGAAACAGGATGTGAAGGGAAATTTCCCCAATGGTACAAAGAGAACAAAGGATGCAACAGGTTTGCAGTTTGCTGACTTCTCTTTTTGTAAAGACTACCCTATAAAAGATATATTGCTGTAGGATGAGTTTGCATGCCCCAGGCACGCCACTGTGATTAGTCACAGCAAAAGCTGATCGATGGGTTCCGACCAATGGATGAGCGCAAGCACACATTGATCATGGAGGAGAGTGAATGTAAACAAGGCAAGAGCTGTGTCCTGTCAGCAGCGATCTGCTGGGTTTTCTTTCTCTGCAAAGCATGGAATAAAATCCAGCAAATTTACCAATAATATCACCACACTGTGTACACAAAAAACACTAGTTAGGCACACAGATAACCCTTTGATTGCCCTAGATGTTTAACCCCTTCCCAGCCAGTGTCATTAATTCAGTGACAGTGTATATTTTCAGCACTGATCGCTGTATTAGTGTTACTGGTTCTCCCAAAGTGTCAGTTAGTGTCAGATTGTCTGCCACAATTTCACAATCCTGCTGTAAGTCGCTGATTGCCGCCACTACTGGTATAAAAAAAAATTCCAGTATATATACCATAAATTGTAGATGCTATAACTTTTGCGCAAGCCAATCAATATACGCTTATTGGGATTTGTTTACCAAAAATATGTAGCAGAATACATACTGTATTGGCTTACATTTATGAAGAATTAGACTTTTACATTTTTTTTTATTGGATATGCTTTATAACAGAAAGTAAAACATATATATAATTTTTGTTTTCAAAATTGTGTTTTTTTGTTTATATTGCAAAAAATAAAAAATGCAAAGGTGATCAAATACCACCAAAATAAAACTCTATCTGTGAGAAAAAAATGACAAAAATTGCATTTATTTACAGCGTTGCATGATTGCCCAATTGTCAGTTAATGTAACGCAGTGCTATATAGGAAAAAATTTCAAAAAAGCCCAATAAATTATTTTTAAAAAATCCACCTTTGCAGTGGAGTCCTATTGCACTACAAGTACTAATTGCTGGTTATGTCTTGGGGATTACAGAGCAAGCTGTATCACTTGCTTTAAGCCTGGATTTAGCGGTCTCCTCTACTGCCTGAGGCTGTGGGCAGAGCCTTGGTGTCATCAGGTACAATACTGGGACATTAACCTTGAAGTGTACTTTTTGGAGCCTGGAGTGCAACTGGTGTCAGTCACAGCTTGCAGAGGAGCTGTGGAAGACCACTCACAATGTTGTTAGGACCCTGTTGGAATGAGGAATAAGTTAAGTGTTCTCTCCTTTATTCTCTGCCCCTAGACTGATCAAGCAGTGTGGGAGGGCCCCACCACAAGGGTGGATATTTTTATTTTTATGGAGATGGAGATGGGCTTTAAAGAGAAACTTCACCACACCTAGGTAAAATTAAACTTCACTTTCCTAATACCTGTCCCTGTATGAACATGAATAAATACATTCTTACAAGTCTTTGGGGTCCAGCATTGCCTTCCTTGTAACCAAAGTTCTCCCTTGGGACCTGGCAGAGACCTGTGCATGTCTGTGCACCAGCGAGAGCCCGCACTGAAGACCTGAAATGATGCCTTCTGAGATATGATGCAGACATTCTAGAAGGAAGTGGATGGCTGAACCTATGTTACCCTTGCCTAGCCAAGAATCCATAATGTGTGGGTGATAGAGATGGTCCAATAGAAATAAAAATGGGTTCCAATGGATCTACCTTAACCGCTTGCAGACCGCTCTCCCACAATGTACTGCGGACAGATGGCCTGCACAGGCAAAACGACGTACCTGTATGTCGCTGCCTGTTTCCGGGTTTTGGGCGCACATCCCCACTCACCTGTGATTGTTCGCAGCAGGAGCCTCTCAGCAAGTCCCAGCCCAGAGCTCTGTGTCGACAATTAACACACAGCTCTATACAGAAGGAACAATCTCTCTATTTCTCATCCCTGCAAAGAGATCTTTTAGCAAAAAGCAGTTCACCTTACACATATTACACATAGACACACATTTAACCCCTTGATTGCGCTAGATGTTAACCCCTTCCCAGCCAGTGTCATTAGTACAGTATTACTGGTGATGTCAGTGGCAATTAACCAGTTCCCCCCAGCGTCAGTTAGTGTCAGATTGCCCACCGCACTATCAAAGTCCCATTGTCAGGGCTCCAGGGTATGACCAGAGGTATGTGAACTGACGCAGGGAAACGCAGGCTTCAGATAAGTTATAAACAATATAATTTATTAAAGACTAACAATACAAACATAAACGCAGTGCAATACTAAAACATAACACAGTGCAAACGAACCAAACCACCCACAGATAACAGTACATACAATGCAAGCGTCGTCAGGCAGGCCGGGTCAATAACAATCGGGCAGGTAGGTACAGGGGATCAGGCAGAGAATGGTCGGGGTCACAAGCCAGGGATAAAACAGGAAAAGTCAGCAGAGGACCAGATCAGGCAGGGTCAGCAACGAATCAGACAGGGACAGGAACAGGAACAGGAATGCAGGAACAAGATACAGGGCCCAGGAAAAACACACACAAAGGCAGAGACGGCAGGTCTGGCCATCCCTTAAATACACCTGCATAATCAACTTCAGGAGTTTGGCTGGCTGCAGGGTTGAGTCTCTGATTGCTGGGAGCACCCGCTGGCCAGCCCTGGTACTGCAGCCCACAAGGCAGGTGAGTCCCACCATTACTGGCAAGTCCATTCCTGACACCCATTATAAGTCGTTGGTCACTGCCGTTAGTAGTTTAAGAAAAAAATTACATACCTATAGATCATAGTTTATACTGTAGGTGCTATAATGTTCACACAAACTAATCAATATACACTTATTGGGATTGTTTTTAATCAAAGACATGTAGCAGAATACATTTTGAATACAATATAGTGGCAAAAAAACATACGGTACTCAAAATTGGTGAACCAATATTCAATTGCAAAAAGTCTAAACAATATAATAATAATAATAATGCGATGCTTTATGGTGGTCTTCCCACTCCACTCTTCATGCAAAAATAATGTGCAGTGTGCGTGATTCACACGTGCCAATCCTTTAATGGCCAAAATGCCCCCTCACCTCCTTACTTAGACCCCACAGGGCCAGCACGCTTTGAGGATCAAACGATCCTGTCAGAATGGATTCCTCTCTGGATTTCCCCTTTCACCTCCAGCGTCCACCAGACTAGCAGCCAGCTCCTCCCAGGGTCATAATGAGACACAAGCAGAGACCCTCCATAGTGCAACCAGTTTTATTAGGTAAATAAACAAATATAAAGAGTTCCACTCACATTAGCCACAACTTGTTCCAGCTTCCTACCACATGCTATGGGTGTACACTATGGAGGGTCTCTGCTTGTGTCTCATTATGACCCTGGGAGGAGCTGGCTGCTAGTCTGGTGGACGCTGGAGGTGAAAGGTGAAATCCAGAGAGGAATCCATTCTGATAGGATCGTTTGATCCTCAAAGCGTGCTCGCCCTGTGGGGTCTAAGTAAGGAGGTGAGGGGGCATTTTGGCCGTTAAAGGATTGGCGCGTGTGAATCACGCACACTGCACATTATTTTTGCATGAAGAGTGGAGTGGGAAGACCACCATAAAGCATCGCATTATTATTATTATATTGTTTGGACTTTTTGCAATTGAATATTGGTTCACCAATTTTGAGCACAGTATGTTTTTTTGCCACTATATTGTATTAAGAGTGTATTTGTCACTTTTTGCACTGGATATTCCCCACGAGGGAATTCACGCATGACACTACTACTTATTTCTTTGTTTATCATTCCGACTATATATACCTAGGGTGTATATTGAGTTTGTTTATTGTAATCACTTATTCACTGGATATTCATATATATATATATATTAATTATTAGCGCTACACTGTTTATTTTAATTAAGCTATATTATAAGCTTACACAGGGGCGGACTGACCATCCGGGCACTCGGGCACTGCCCGAGGGCCGGGGTCAGTAGGGGGCCCCATGAGATGCCCCTGGTACCTTTCATAGGCCTTTTTGGGTGTGGTTTGAGTGTGGGCAAGGACACAGAGGCCCCATGATCCCCTATTGCCTGGGGGCCCCATGAGTTGTCAGTCCGCCCTTGAACTTACATGTAGGTAGAAATCACACAATTGAGTTTACTACCACTTTAAAGGCCTTTTTGAAGCATTTACTGGTTAAGCATCAGATATAGCCACCGTGTTTTGGGGAAAAAAGCTTCCACCTTCTTCAGGGTCTGAGCAGTTACTGTTTCTAAAATCACAGCAGACTGCAAGAGGCTTGATGAATGGGAAGGCCTCTCCCAATAGCACTGTAGGCAGCCAGCTGCGTTATAGATGAGGATTCGGACTACATTTGCTTTGCGTTAGCAACTAAGTATAGAATCATGAGTAAATGTCGCACACCAGACAGCTCTAAGTGCTTGAAAGGCAAAGAATGGCCTCAGCCACAGCTCCTCCCGATAGGCCTCCTAGGTTTTTGCAGGTTATAATGACACTGTGGTAAATTACTTATGGCAGTATACAAACTGCTATCGATCAGCTCTTATTTTTTATTACCTGGTTTTTAGGTCCTCTTAGAATGCACTGAATCATTGAAAGGAAAATAGCTGAAAAACAAACACATGCAAGCAATATATAATTTAAATTGGTTAAGTAATCCAGCTCATTAATTCTTTTGTTTCCTGCAACCTACACATTGATGCAAAAACCATGGCTTCCTGAACCAGACCCAAGAGGCTATAATCCTGCACAGTTCTCCTTATATATCATGCAGATACATTAAACGTGACCTTGGTGTAGTATCTTTGATGATGGGAATGTTGCAGACAGTGGATTAAAAAGAGAGATATATATCCGCCTAAGATTAGCATTAGGCTATGGCAATGTTTTGTTTTATTATGAGGTTTAAGGGGTTTTTTATTTTATTATGTGGGAATGTGAAAAATAATACATTGCAGGCTCCGCCTGGCGGTTAAGCGTTTTTCCTGAATAATGAAAAAAACCTACAATTTAGAGCCTTCAAACCACCACTAACACCAAGTTCACCTGTGAAATGTAATTCATTTTCAACATATGAAGGTCAGATGCAGAAAAAATGGCTTCTGGAATCGCTCGAACCTCATTGTACCTGTTAGTCCTAAATCGCGCAGCTCACACCACCCCCGGAAGAGATGCATTTCGTTGTTTTTCCCTTAAACAATAAAGGGAATCTGTCTTGTAGCAAATATTTGTGCTGCAAAGCTTGAATAGAAGCTGTCCATAATTTGAGGCTGCATACTGTTACAGTGAGGCTGAACTTAATAAGATCTAATGCAGTCAATCTAATTGCCATAGAAGCAGAGCCATGAAACCACTAATGAGGTCAGTTGAGTTGGCCACCTCAGGTGATACTGGTGGAGGCATGGTGGGGGAAGCACTGAGGCGAGATGTCCATACTAGGCACTCACAGAAGACAGATGTCCATACTGGGCATTCACCAAGGCCAGGTATCCATACTGGGCACTCACTGAGGCTGGATGTCCATACTGGGCACTCACCAAGGCCAGGTGCCCATACTGGACACTCGCCAGGGCAGGATATATATGCTAGGCACTCACCAGAGCCAGATGTCCATAGTGGACGTTAACTGTGGCTCGGTGTCCATTCTGGGCACTCACCAGTGCTGGGTGTCCATACTGAGCACTCACTGACGCTGAATGTCCACACTGGGCACTCACCAGGGCCAAATATACATACTGGGCACTCACTAAGATCAAATGTCCATACTGAGCACTCACTGTGGCTGGATGTCCATACTGGGCTCTCACCATGGCTGGATGCCCATACTGGGCACTCACTAGGGCTAGATGTCCATACTAGGCACTCACCTGGGCTGGATGTCCATACCAGGCACTCACCAAGGCCGGATATCCATACTGGGCACTCACCAGGGCCAGATGTCGATACTGGTCACTCACCAAGGCCGGATGTTCATACTGGGCACTCACCATGACTGAATGTCCATACTGGGCAATTACCAAGGCCGGATGTCTATACTGGGCACTCACCAAGGCCGGATGTCCATATTGTCCTCAGTGCAGCTCAGTAACACTGAGTGTGATAAATTAAAAAATGGGCAGCTCTGGTGTCATCTGCCCCTGGTACAGGCCTATGCTTGGGAGTTCAGATATGGGCAGCTTTCATCTGAAATATCTCACTCCACTCACGTTGTCACCTGTATGTTTATTGAACAGTTATTTGCAGTGTGATGATATTGATTCATCATCCAAAGAGCAAGCTGAAGTTAGAGAAACTACAAAGCGTAATCAGGAGATAGTGGTGTTACCTGCCTGGCTATGGGGTGTATCGGATTCATATCAATCATAAGACTAGCTTAACAGAATAACATCCTTCAAATATATATTTGAAAGCTGTTCCTAGAGTTTTACTTTTAAGTGAACCTAACCTGGTCTACAATGTTTCCAAGATGGAAACAATAATGAAGTCTTTAAATTTGTCCTTGCTCTCTTGAATACTTGGCCTAAGATGTACATAGGGCCCTGACTTCTGCCCAAGGCAACATTAAGCCCCACCCCCACCTAACAGCAACTCTTTCAACAGTTTTGTACTGTCTGGGACTCTAGGACCCAAGGGGGCTTCATATAAATAACAAAGCGAGCAGGGGTAGTTACAGGCACCAAATGCTGCTGAACATCAGCACTGTTAGGGCTCATTTACACATACAGCCCCTCTAAGATCCGCAGTGGTTTGCTTTTCAAAGAGCATTTGACAGGCAGCTGAAAGGCGATAGGTCACCTCCACATTGCCTGTTTTTAAACCAGCACCATCGTGCTGCAACAATGTACACTGAACAAAGTTGCAGGGTGATTGCAGCATGGCCCCATTCACTTGAATAGGTCACGCTTGGAGGACATTACTGGGGGTATAATTTTTAGCATGGCATGTGTATAACCCTGTCTATCTGCCTCTGCAGCTTGAGGGAGGTAGTCAGAGCTCAAACCCCTACTTTTACCTCCCCCCCCCTGCTCATCCCCGACCACAAGTGTAAACTAGCCTTGTTGCCTTAGAAATATTTTCGTCCAGTCAGCTTCATTTTAAGGTCTTCCCACAAAGCAATTGATTAAAAAAAAAAATGTATGTATCTAAGAATTTTCTATTTAAAGCTGAGCTTCAGGTAAAATGCTAAATACACAGATGAAATACATATTAGGGAGCTATATTTTCTGGCAATGAATTTGTATTTCTATCTGTTCCTGAAATTTACATTTAACCTTTTCATTTCCAGAGACAATTTTGCGTTTTTTTTTTGCATCCCCCAAACATTATATATTTTCAGAAAGTGGACATCCTAGAGAGTGTTTTTTCACCTTTTTTTTGTCAAGGCACCTTTTAAAATTATGGACAGTCTTGAGACACCCCATTCTAAAATGTGAAAAACTATTCTAGTTTTATATAACGCAGCAACATCCACACATTTAGAACACCCAAAGTTAGAGGTGATTTATTCTTCCAAAGCAAATAGACTTTTGCACACTGGTACTGACTAGTATGCCAATGTTATTCTTCTCCCTCAGTTTTTTTCCATCACTGAGCTAATGTGACCCCAGCACTGATGGAAAGGGGCAGGGGACGGTCAAACTAGGATGCTGTGTAGGCAGCTGACATCCTCCTTCTCAACTGATGATGTCATTGGTTGTCAGGACTCTGACGGCTAGAAGGTCGTAATGGTGCACAATGAAAACCTGTGGCTTTGTGTAACTAAAAGGCAGGCTTGTTCCACCCGCTGGCTTGTATACAAGTTTTAGGCAGTTTTTAGACATTTTGCCAAGGCACCCCAGAAGAAACCTGCCACCCTGGTTGAGAAAGGCTGTCCTAGAGCATGAAGTAATGGTAGTTCCAATTTTTTCTGTTGCGCAATTTTAACGGTTTATGAAATGCAATGTTTCGGTAAAAAATACACAATACGAAGTTAATTTTAGGGCATACAAATGCAATGAATTACCCAATTTTATAGTAAAGTTTAAAAGACAAGGTTTTGCCAAGTAAATAGATACCCAGCATGTCAAACCTTAAAACTGTATGTGCCCCTGAAACAGCTGCAAACTTCAGTACCCTATATTTTCCATAGGCAACACATTAAAGGCCCCTGCAGGTCATCAGTTTAGAGTAAACCCAAAATAATGGGTCTAGAATGATTGCTCGCACTCCACGTGTGCAGCGATTTGTATTATGTGTAAGCGTATTTACATTTGCATTTTCGGGGTCATTAAAGGAAAGGAGAACAGCAAACAGACATTCATTAATCTCCCTCCCCTCTACCGACCAAGCTGGTCTCGGATCCACCAATGGGCATAAGGAGCCCAGTAAACACAGGGAATGGGGGGTGCAGGTCGGGCAGATGCACAGCTGCCGAATAACTTTCATCTGACAGCTGACAGTCGGCTTTTCTGATTTACACATACTCCCAGTGGGTGCAGCTGCCAGGAATGTGTGTAACCTTCCAAGCCACCAATGCATGCAGATGTCAGTAAAAGGGTTAAAAGCATTATAAACCTTCCTACCTGCATACAGTGTTTTTTGTATCCGCATAAGGTGTGCATTGATCATATAGTTTCATAGTATAATTTGTTGCCTTGTACACACATCCTATAGTAGAGTAAATCTGCACATTTCAGTGTCAAAAGTTTATGTTTGTGTTTAAACATAAGGCATGAGGTATAGCACTGCACAGGTTAATGCATAACCTCTGTCTGCAGTGTGAGAACTGACACTTCCTGTGAAGAAACTAAATATCCCACATTCCCTGGGTCTCTCAGTCTAAAGCTCTGCAGGTGAAAGCTAAACAGTAATTAGATCTGAAAAAAACACAAATAGGCAGAACAATTAACAGAGAGCTCACCATGCAGTGTTTCAAAATATTAAGCACCGTCAAATTTATTGATGCAAAACAGAGGATTTGGTGAGTCATGCATTGCATGCTATGCGACCCGTAACAAGAAGTTGCCTGTCCCTTTGGCGAATAAGGACAAGCTAGGTGAATGAATACATGGACATAGGGGAACTGATCAGCCATGACACTACAAACTGCAACCACAACCTGTGAGCCCATCATTACTAGGGATGGCGAACAAACAACACAGGGAATATAACTACACTAATATATAGTTAAGACCAGAAAACATTTGAAAGTGCACGATGCCTTTAAGGCCCCTTTCACACTGATGATCCGATCTATATAGACCTCTATGGACTGATGCGATCCTGTATACCAAAATCCGTCCATTGGATTGGATGACAGTAGAGTGGAAATAGACAGACAGTCTGTTTCCATCCAACCGCCCCATAGGAATAAGTGGGCTGTGTCTGTGTCCTTTCTGCAGCAGTGGAGTGGACACGGACCTGTCATCCGCTTGTTCAGCGGAGATCAGTGGAGAGATCCCCCGGTAAGCAAACGGATCCACTGGTTCAGGGGGGGCCTAAGAGATACAATGGCATCTTCTCTCTGACCCCAGCCTGGGATTGGACAGTGAAAGTGCAGCAGATGAGCTCATCCAGATGCGTTGCTGGGCACCCAGGACACCTGCCCCACATACCCAGTTAGGTTTCTCAACTTTCACAACTAAGCCCCGATGGGTGGGATGAAACGCATCAGTGGGAATGGCCAGTACGGTGGCTGAGGCCATTCCTAAACATTGGACTCCTGGGGTCGCTTGAGCAGCGTCCAACCTTTCACTTATATTGGCTGACACTGGAACCGCTTGGACTCATGCTCCCCTCTCCTGACTTGCTGGTGGGGTGATCCTTTTCCTTCCATCCATAGTTTGGAGCGGCTCCATAAGGTATACTTTTCCTCTCCCCTGCCTGTTATGTTGCTTAAAGCTGGACTCTGGGAAAAGTAAAAATCTTCCTTTGCGGTAGGGCTGCCCCTGCACTGCAAGGGTTACATGCTTTGGGAAAACACTTCAACTCACCTGATCCTCCACTTGACAATGGCTGGGAAATTTAGCAGCAATGACATAATCACTTCTTGTGTCCCAGCTGTTATCGGGATGACTGATACAGCAGAGCTGAATCACATGACCAGACTAAGCGGGCAGAAAAGAGGAACGTATACACATCTTTCTAACACAGGTTAGTCAGCATAGGTGTCAGGAGTGGGAGGGATCATTTTTAAGATTAGTTAGGTTTAGGCTGGAATTTTACTTTAACAGCCCTACCCCTAGCCATGCATTCCAAAAAATTCAAGTATTTACCCTAGCTGCACAAAAAAAATCAAACTCCTGGGATATTGATCTGGTCAGTTAAGTAGCAGAGGGGGTTGTTAATCAGTTTTAGCTGCTTTGGTGTTAATGAAATTAACAACAGGTGCACTAGATGGGCAACAATGAGACAACCCCTAAAACAGGAATGGTTTTACAGGTGGAGACCACTGACATTTTTTTCCCTACTCATCTTTTCTGACTACTGGTAGCATGAGGTGATACCTGGACCCTACAGAGGTTACACAGGCAGTCCAACTCTTCCAGGATGGCACATCAATACATGCCATTGCCAGAAGGTTTGCTGTGTCTCCCAGCACAGTCTCAAGAGCATGGAGGAGATTCTAGGAGACAGGCAGTTGCTCTAGGAGAGCTGAACAGGGCCATAGAAGGTCCTTAATCCATCAGCAGGACCGGTATCTACTCCTTTGTGCAAGGAGGGACATGATGTCCACTGCCAGAGCCATACAAAATTACCTCCAGCAGGCCCCTGGTGTAAATGTCTCTGACCAAACGATCAGAAACAGACTTCATGAGGGTGGCCTGAGGGCCCAACATTCTCTAGTGGGCCCTGTGCTCACTGCCCGGCACCATAGAGCTCGATTGGCATTTGCCATTGAACACAATAATTGGTAGGTCCACCACTGGCACCCTGTGCTTTTCACAGATGAGAGCAGGTTCACCCTGAGCACATGTGACAGACATGAAAGGGTCTGGAGAAGCCGTGGAGAACATTATGCTGCCTGTAACATGGCTCAGCATGACCGTTTTGGTGGTGGGTCAGTGATGGTCTGGGGAGGCATATCCATTTTAATGGTTATATAAATGTATTCATTTGTATCTTTTTATATCTGCCTGGGATTCCGTTTAAAAAAAAATAGGTGAGAATATGATATATTTGCATTCAGGCATATACATAAAACATAACAATAAATAAGAATTATCCTAATAGGCGATGAATACTTTTTTATTTAAAAGCTGCAAAATGGACTTGCACTTTAAATAATCTTTCTTAAAAGAACGCATTTAAAGAATGCAGAAGCCAGTCCTTGCAGAATCCCAAATCTTACTTTGCTGCAGCCATCCCAGGGTCCCCAAACGGCAGCCCTGCTAAAAATAAAGATCATCATTATTTTTATTCCTTCCTCTTAACCTACTAGCCGCACACAATACTCCGAGGATAAGGGCAGCTATTTACATAGCAGACATGTTCTCTAAAGACTATTAACAGTTTGACTGTTTGGGGCTCCCGGCAGCTGCTTAGCCTGTTATTAGAGATTAAATTCCACAGTGCGATCCCCCAGACTATCCCCTATTACCACTGCGACAATGTCCTCTTTGTATCAGCACTTTACCTTGAATTTTAAATAAGATTCATGAATGTCAATGTCTTCTACCAGGCCGGCGAGCCCCACTCTTCAGGAGCGCCACCACCGCCCCCCCCCCCCTCCTTCCATGGACAAACCCGCCATGTGTTTACATCATTCACAAAATGTTTTGACATCCTTCTTCTCGGATTTCCTTATTGCCTTTCATGCCCCTACCCTCGCCCTCCACTGGAACTGAATTTGCTCATTACCTCCGAGTACCCGCCACATCAGTCTGGCAATCTCCCTTGTGATATATACGCTACCATAATTCAGATGAATACACAGCTGGTTCCTATCTATTGTTGTCGGAATTATGACACTCTATACCGCTGGGTTATTCCTCGGAGGCATATAATCCTTTATTTATTTATTTTTTTCTCACGATGAATTTTTATTGGTAGATTTGTCTTCTATTTTGATTAAATATCTTTTCTCTTGTCCTCCTTTAAAAAAAAAAAAAAAAAAGACTCCGGGCAACTTTAAAAATGAAATATCGTACCTCTGTAATTGTTTTTGGAGGCACTGATTGGAAGAAAAGACAGTTCTGTTCCAGTGTTTTGACTGTAACCACTCAAAATTTGGCGGTGACACCATCTTCCTTGCCTGTGGGCATGGAGCCAGCATGCACAATGTCCTTCAGTGTGGTGGTGGACATATTTCCATTTATAAGAAATGCTGTTTTCAGATCAGACTTTTAAAGTGTTACTAAACCCACATCAGTAAAATCGATCTGTATATGCAGTAAATCATGCTTGTTATACTCACTGTGGAACATAAGGGGTTAATCATGTAAAAACATTGTTTCATCCTATCTTCTCTGATCCTCCCCAATCCTTCTGCTGATAGTAAAGAGCCCTAGGAGTTACTCTGCACATGCTCAATTTGGTGTGTATTGCTAGAGAGTTTTTTTTTTTCTTTGGTAGAGTGCATGTGATCAGCACAGTCCCAATCAGCACTGTCCAGACAGAGGGTCAGGGGTTATGCAGCCTCATAGGACAGTCAGAGCAGAATCAAAAGTCTTCTTACAAGATAAACCATGCTCAGCTGGAAGTCACAAGACTGATATGTACTGCTGATGAGAAAAGGTATTTAGGAATTTATATTTAGCAAAACAATTGCATTTCCATATTGTGTGTACTGTGGGAGACCAGATATAGTGAATGCAGGGTCCTGGGTTTAGTAACATTTTAAGGCTGGATTCCAGTTGGGCAAATCAGTACACACTTCAAATACATATATGGGGGCTGTTTAGCTGCCAAATGTTTTGGTGTTTTGGAATTCTCAGCGGTTTTCCACTGACAGTAAAGCTAAGTACTTGACCACCATTGCAGTAGCAACATGCTGTGGTTTCTAATTGACAATGCAGCACACTGATAAGGTCATCCCGCTGCTCACGCTGCTTTTTTCTGCTGTTTGTAAGGCCCCTTTCACACAAAGGGATCCAATCAGGTCCGTCTGGCAGTTTTTTAGGCAAACCTGACCCTCCATTCACCCCCATAGACCAGCAGGTGCAAAGGGCCTTGTGTCCGCTTACACCCACCTACAATCTGATCCAGTCTGCTAAAAAGAAAGGAAAGGTGATGTATCCACCTCTGTCTAGGCGGATTGGAGGGCAGTCAGGTGTAAACGGACAGATGTTTACTTCCACCGGTCCATAGAGCAGAGCGGGCTTTTTCCCATGTTTGCTCCGCAAAACTGAGCACACACAAACCTGTCATCTGCCTGCTCTGCTCTGACCAGCAGGGGATCTGGGGACCGATCCCCTGGTGATCAAACTGGAGTTTTCCCAGTGTGAAAGGGGCCTATATTACAAGTGTGTGCATGTCCGTTACAAGTGTCAGTTGTCCAACTCTAGGGGAGTCTATGGGCCAGGACTCTGACTGATACAGGTTTGGGACTGGCATGCAGAATGTGATAACATATATGCCTAACCTTTGTACACTCATACCAGAGTAGTTTCAGACAGGAGCCAAATTACCTCATGTCCTTGGAGTGAGGGAGAAAACCAGACACAGAGAACATAATTTTTTTTTCAATGAATACAAGGAATTGCCTGGTTGGATGAGGTGTAGATCATGACATCATGACCTCTCCTCTCTACCTCGTCCAACCAATAAACATCTTGTATTAATAAAAAAAAACACACAATGCGCTCTATGAATGGCAGCTGTGCTGAGCGATTGAACACCTGTGATCAGTGTACAAAGGGGAAGCCAAGCAGAACCAGAAAGATCGCAGCTGACATTGTAGCCAACAACTGCAGTAATTTTCAGGTTTCTCAGTTGCTCATCTGGTGTGAGATATACATACTTACATTGGGCCTAGCTGGACCAATGTAGCTATGCAATACAGATCATTCGTGGAGTTCAGCTTTACTACATTCAGCTTTTACTAAGATGCTTTATGTCATCTTTGAACATGCAAATAATTCCTGTAGTTCAGCTTTAAACAACTGTAGCACCCTCCTAGGTTGCTAGGGGGAGCGCTAGTTTCAATTGTTAGTTAGAGGATGAGTAGGAGCCTGGGTGTGATAGCCAGGTGAATCAAATTTGGGTCAGAGCTGAGAGGCTCTGCAGAACAGCTCTTGGGAATTTTCCCCTGCTCTAGGACTTTGGAGAAAAATCTAGAAGCAGTGGGCGGGTGTGAGGAGTGGCTGGACTGTATTCTTAGAGGAACCTGGCCAATCCCCAAGAGGAGGCTTGGCAAGGGGCCAGGACAGCCTTTTAGAGTAACTAAGCCTGCTCAGCAGGAGAGTTGGAGGAGAGTTTGGGTGGAAGAGGAGGATGTGAAGCTGGAAAGCAGGAACCTGGGAAAGGGCCCAGATGGGAGAGGGGCTCACCTCCAAGCAGGAGGACCTTGGAAGGAGGAAAGCTTGGGGCTTCACCAGCCTCATGAGAGAGGATCACCTGTGAGGCAGGGAAGGAGCAGCCCAGCTAAAAGGCCTATTAGCAGTCACTGACCCACCGGCAACACAGGAGGACTAAGTGAGTTGACCTGCACCTCCTGGGCCAGATAGGGGAAGGGACACTCAAGTGGGAAACCAGATTAGCAACTACCCAGAATTGTCCTACTCTAACTTGGCAGGTACTAGATCCCCTACTCAGGGATTTCCCTCAGATAGCTGTATGAGAGGAGGATTCAGCTGGGGTCTCTTGTGGTACAACTGGAGATGTTGGCTAGCTCTCCAAAAGAGGCTGTTTTTGCTGTAACAATGTGTATATAGTTCCAGGAAGTTGTCCTCAGTTTCTCAGTTCCATTGGGCATCCCTTATACCCCTTATCCTATCCAAGTTTACATCCCCTAATAAAACTTTAAAAGAAGCTCAAGGACTGGTTACTGCCTCGTGGATGCAAGTCTGTGTGAAAATTGCGTGTTGCCTCACTGTGCAGTACTATAGGGGGACCCAAACTTCAGCAACTCCTAAGGAGGTAGTGCTACACACCAAAATATCCCTTTAATGACTAGATGTCCTTTCTTCAGAACAGTGGTGAGGACATAGACACTAGAAATTAATGAAAAAATTCATCCATGATTACTGTATATGGCAAAAAGTGAGTATTGGTGGAGAGTAAGGGGTTAAAAAAAAATTGGCAGCAATCTAAAGCGAGGAAGTGATTGCTCCTAATACTTACAACTTGCAGGCTGATGTGCAGAGTGCTCTACCATGTGCAGGTATGTGTGTGGAACCAGCATGTAAAGGCCAGATTTAAGAACTGACGTGTTTCCAGATAGATGTCTTTGTTTTTTAGATGTAGTTAGCATTCTACACCTGAAGGTGGTGCTGTATCAGGTCAGTGATGTCTCTGCATCCAATTAACAAGGAGAAAGAGTTTAAGGGCAAGTACAAAAAAAATTATATTTTTATGTAATTGAATTTAGATACAAACTACTATCGGACCAACAACATACCTGTACGTTGCTGGACTTCAAGCAGTTTTACCAGGAGAACGTCTGCAGCCTCAGGCATGATTCTGGTACCGCTTTTTCAGAGCTGGCGGTCTACGCTCTTGTAAAAGCAATCGGAGGGTCTAACTAGCTGCTCAATCGCTTTTACAATCTGTGGGAGACCCATGCATGCTGCCGGCACATCAGCCAACTGTCCAGACAGCCGAACAAATCCGGGATTGGCTTTGATCGGCTATCTGCTATAGTAACTCGGAAGCGATGACCTGACATAACTCCTGGTTTGCTTGGAACTAAATGGCGCTATTTAAAAAAAGTTGAAAGCATTAAAAAACACAGATCTTGGTAGTTTTAATGCTTTTAAGTGCAGAGGAGGGATTTGGGGTCTACTGACCCTAGATCACTCCATAAAGAGTACCTGTAGCATGCCTATTGCTGTCACAAGCATGTTTACATTCCTTGTGACAGAAATAAAAGTGATAAAAAAAAATTAAAGCAACAATGTAAAAATTAATGAAACAATTAGTAATTAAAAAAAATAAAATAAAGTGCCCGCCTCCCGCACACAAGCGAACGTACGCGTCAGTCTCGCATACACGCAAACAGCGATCGTTCCACACATGTGAGGTGTCACCATGGATGTTAGATCATGGGTAGTAGTTCTAGCACTATATATCCTCTGTAAATCTACAGTGGTAACCTGTAAAGGCTTTTAAAGCTTTGCCTATGGATAGTAAAATTTTTGTCGTTTGTCGCCGTTGCATGGGCATGCACAATTTTTGTCCCCATAATTTTTTTTGAAAGAGAATGACAAAAATATAGAGATTGTCCACAGAGATAAGCAAAAGGAAATCTAGATCAACATCCCAGTCTAGGATCCTAACATAAACAAAAATTTTCAAATAAAATATAGTTTACAATTCGTGAAACTCCTGTGGAATCAATACCCCGGAGGGGCACAGGAGGTTGTATGCGAGGAGCAGAACATAAGACCAGAACGAAAAGCAAAAGAAGACAAAACAAATAAAAAGGGGGAAATTACGCTAGTCACATTCTAGAGATGAATCAATTAGGAATTCTTGACAGCCATGCAAATCTCCAGCCTATTAGGTACCCTTCATCAGCTGTAAATGGTCTAGTGTAGAAGATACCAGGCTAGTCCACTCTGCCACCAATATATAAACTGTCCATTCCATGCAATGAAAAAAAAGAGGGGGAGAAAAAGATGAGAGAAAGAAAAAAAAGATAATGCCGAGAAGCTCCCACAGCTGATGGTATATTCCATCAGGCAGAGAGGGCACCCGGCCTCTCATATGAAAGCAGGGTATGGAGCCCATAGTTCAGGTTCAATGATCCTGGAGTCTCCAGGGCGGGCATCATTTTAAAGTGTGACATGTTTGGTATCTGTTTACTCGGTGCAACATCATTTTTTTATTTTACAAAAAAAAGGGAATTGTGGAGGGTTTTTGCATTAAATTTCAAAAATAGTATTTTTTCCCAAAAATTTGCATTTGAAAAACCACTGAGCAAATATGGTGTGACATAAAAAAATGCAAAACCCACCATTTTATTCTCTAGGGCTTCTGCTTTAAAAAAATATATAATGTTGGGGGTTCTAACATGTAATGTAACATGGATTTTTACATGTAAACAAAAGTGTCAGAAAAAGGCCTGGATGTCAAGTGGTTAAGATGACCATAAACTGGCAGATGTCTTATTGCGATAACTGCTGCTGCTGGAACCCTTTGGAACTTGCTACTCTGTAGCTTGGGGAATGACCAGTGAGTGTGAATGGCCATTTTCCTTCATTCCTTCATTTGTCTTTCAAAATGAGGAAGGAAGGATCACCTTTGTTGCTGTAATTTTCTAAAATGTTGGAGAAGCTCTGTCTGTGCTAAAAAGTACTACTGGTGGCCAGGATGTGATCCTTGCAGTTCATTGCTACAAACTTCCCAATCAGAGTGAAAAGGTGTTTGGTAACCAATATAAATCATATGGTGCAGCGCTACAGAAATGAAAAACTCTGTAAAGGCGAATATATGGATCAAATAAATAAATGACTAAATAAATGAATGAAACAGTTCATAGAATAAGGTGACTTCAAGTGCTCTCCTCTATTTCATATCCTCCTAATGCTCAGGCGCTGTGCGAAATAGTGCTGAAGAAATGCACACTCACCAGAACGCACAGTAAAATGAGCGTTTGTCAATATAAATTCCCCTTAGAGTCATCAGCTGGTCAGGATAGGGTCTGCAGTATGATAGCCTCCCTCCAGAGCTCCTGGATATTCCTGTGCAATCCCTTGGTAGGTGGTAACCGTCAGGCCCATGACACTCTACCAATTCTTTTACTAGCCAAATACCAAAAGTTCACTCCCCTTTTATGGTGTCACTGCATCGCTGACCTCGAAGTTGTAGTTCCATAGCAGCTCTCTTCCCAATAATCAAGATTTTAAAGCACTTTGACCCATGAGGGAGTGACCCACATTAGATTCAGTGAATGCATCAGTGGCTGAGGAATTTGTGGTCATTTAGCCAAAAGCCAATTTTGAGGTGAGGTACTGATGTTGAATAAAAATCCCAGTTCATCCCAAAGGTGTCAAGAAAGATTGAGGTCAGGGCTCTGTGCAGGTTACTCGAGTTCCTTAATATCAAACTCATCAAACCATGTCTTCATGGACCTGGCTTTGTGCACAGACGCACAGTCATGTTGGAACAGAATAGGGCCCTCCCCAAACAGTTGCTGCAACATTAGTAGCGTGCATTTGTCAATTGTAAGAAAATGTAGCATTAACGACAACCTTCACTTGAAGAACCAGAAGTCAAAAATTTGGAAGGTTGTCCACCCCTTGGTCGTATACTAGGTGTGATGGTCAGGCATATGAAGACGTTTTTACATAGACAGTATGTAATTAATATCAGCATGATGTAAATTGACTATTAGTGGATGATGATGTAGCACCTACCCAGTGTAGAGTAGGCTGCTAGGTAATTTTAGTTGGCTCCACTGTGATCAGAGGGGCAGTGTTTGATTAATTAGAGCTGATAAGTGTCTCATGGGCTGCTGTTCTGTTACTTCCCCCTGTCTTCTTGAGGATTCTAGAACCATAGTGGGAGAAATAACAGAGCATGCAGCCTGAATATTTATGGAACTTCAGCAAACCCTAAGGAGATATGCCCAGTAGGTGGTGAGAGAGCCCATAAATAGTCTGAGGCCTGAGCAGCAGAATGCAGAATTCCTGACTGAAGTCCTGCAGGAGGAGACCCCTGTGCAGGGGCTCTGCCCCTGGGGCAGATTTCTAGAAGAATCCATCAGGAAGACACCAAGGTCCCAGCTAGGTTAAGCTGGCGGGACTATTCACAAGTTTGAGTCCAAGGATCAAGCGCGGTCTAAAGAAGTTCACTGGATAGAGCCAGTAGGAAGTTGGTGGGAAAGAGTCCAGCTGTACTATGGTTGTGTGAGTCTGCATCTCCCTTACTGAGAAGAGCCTGGTGAATATTGGAAGGAGGCAACCGATGATTCTGTGTGAGTATAAGACTGAAAAGTTAGTGACTGTGGGGGTTATTTACTAAAGCTGAAGCGTGCAACGCTGGCAAAAAAAACTGGAAGCTGATTGGTTTCTATGCAAAGTTTAATTGAACAAGCTGAAGTTAGAAGCTGATTGACTACCATGCATAGCTGTACCAGATTCTGAGTGCCCCAGTTTTAGCAAATCTAAATAAAGATCCTGTAGGACATTCCATTTTATACAATGTAGTCAGAAAGCTGAGGAGTCCTCAAGTTAATCAGTTCTACAGTTTATTGCTTCCTCACCCTATCCAAGTTCAACATTCCCAATAAAAATGCAAAAAAAAGAACCCCTAAACTGTTCTTTGGAGCCAGTGGAGAAGTGTAGCAAATGTTGTGTGCCTGGCTGTGTGTGCTCTAAGGGGGAAATAGGACTTTATTCACCAGTGGCTTTTTAGCCTAATTTCACATCTGTGCAGGTGTTTCCTGCTGCAGGTCCTCACCTGTTCCCGCAGCCACAACCACCTACACTAAACGCAAGAGATGTGTGCATATGCCATTAATCCTAATGACGTGCTGCACACACTGGGAACCACACTGCACTTGAGGTTCCCCTGTGGGCTACGATGCCAGGAATGCGGGGAACTTTTCCCTCTTTTTTGAAGAAACACAGCAGCCCATTCAAATGGAAAGCCCATTCAAATGAATGGGCTGCTGTGCCCACGTAAAACGTGGCTTGCAGAACCACATCAATATGAACTTAGCCTTAGGGGTGCTCTGCAATGAGTATATATGATATGTGTATGATATAAATTTGCATTGTGAGAACAAACAGTAAGGTACAACTATTGCTCCGCTCTGCAGGGAGCCTAACTACAGTATGTAGTATGCAGATATAGCTGCCTCCATGTGCATAATTGATTTCTAAAGTTGTACATAGAAACAATGTTTTTAAATCATTAACATACATTGATCAGAACATTTACATTAAGCTGATCTCTTACATGTATATCTAAAAAAAAAAAAACTTTGAAAAGACTATACATTTATTTAATCGAACACAATCTCCAGTCTTCATTGGAAATCCTCCATTTTTGTGTTTTTCACTAGAACAGGTGCACAATAGATAAATCAGTACTTTTAATTAAACTAACCTTTATTGGGTTATTTATCAGAACAATTGGTGCACTTGAGATAGAAACTGATTGCTCAGTATTTATCAAGGGAGATAGTGTGGGTGTAATCAGTGGTGGGCTTCTCTGGAGAAATATGAAGCAATCACTTTGTCTCACCATTGTTGTCCAGAATGAATAGCCATCACAGTGGCCTCTGTCACTGGGAGAACCTCATCAAGTCTCAATGAACGTGGTCTTTCTTCTGTGTTGTCACTTTCACCCGATGGTTACAAACCAAGATCACGTAGAAGATCAGTAGATGTATACTATACATTTATTTCTATATGTCACAAGCTGGTCTCTTATACCAAGAAGCACATAAAATAAAGAAGAGAACTGAAATGACTACAATGACCCCTGTCTCCTCCACTTTTCATCAGACCTGCCACTATAAGTACAGTCTGCAGCTATTATACACGCACCGGTCACATTATTAGGTACATCTGTTCATTGCTTGGTAACACATATTGCAGGGTAACTTGCAGGGCATGGCAGCAACTCAATGCATTTGGGCATGTAGACGTGGTGAAGACGACTTGCTGAAGTTCAAACCGAGCATCAGAATGAGGAAGAAAGGGGATTTAAGTGGCTTTGAACGTGGCATGGTTGTTGCCAGGCGGGCTGGTCTGAGTATTTCAAAAACTGTTGATCTACTGGGATTTCCATGCACAACCATCTCTAGGGTTTACAGAGAATGGGCCGAAAAAGAGAAAATATCCAGTGAGCGGCAGTTGTATGGCTTAAAATGCCTTGCTGATGTCAGAGGAGACTGGGCAGACTGGTTTGAGATGATAGAAAGGCAATAGTAACTAAAATAACCATTTGTTACAACCAAGGTATGCAGAATACCATCTCTGATCGCCCAGCACATCCAACATTGAAGCAGATGGGCTACAGCAGCAGAAGATCATACCGGGTGCCACTCCTCTCAGAACAGGAGACAAAGGCTAATATTCACACAGGCTCACCAAAATTGGAGAATTGGTCTGATGTGTCTTGATTTCCCTAGAGATGGTTGTGCGCGCAAATCCCAGTAGCTCAGCAGTTTTTGTAATACTCAGACTAGACCGCCTGGCACCAATAACCATGCCACGTTAAAAGTCACTTAACACCCCGGTCACATAAAGCCCGACTTTGAAATCGTGCGACTTACAGTGAAGTCAAACTATTTCAAAGTTGGGGGGACATACCAATTTCAGGTGCTATTTGTAAGACATCTGACACAGATGTCTATTCAAATCGCACCAAAAGTAGTACATGTATCACTTTAGAAATCGGTGCGGCTCCGACCAAGTCGTAACTGCACACCGATTTGACTGCTGTATTTGCGGACAATAGGGTGCGACTTTGCATATGATTTGCAAGTTGCATGACATGCAAATCGCATGCCAAGTCGCACCCGGTGTGACCGGGGTGTAAATCTATTTTCTTCCCCATTCTGATGCTTGGGTTGAACTTCAGCAAGTTGTCTTCACCACATCTAGATGTCTAAATGTATTGAGGTGCTGGCATTTGATTGGCTGATTAGCAATTTGTGTTGCCAAGCAATTGAACAGGTGTACCTAATAAAGTGTCTGGTGAGTGTCCATGCCAGGGGCGGACTGACAACTCATGGGGCCCTCGGGCAATAGGGGATCATAGGGCCCCTGTGTCCTTGCCCAAACTCAAAAAAGCCTATGAAAAAGGTACCAGGGGCATCTCATGGGGCCCCCTACTGACCCCGGGCCCTCGGGCAGTGCCCGAGTTTCCAAATGGTCAGTCCGCCCCTGGTCCAGGCACACATAGGCTTTTACCAGAGTTTAAGAGCAGCAGAGTTTAGAGTCAGTTAAACTTCCCTCTACTATATGCAGAAGAATCGCATTCAGGAGAGGAACATTTTGACCCAAAAAACACCAAGCGTGGCAAAAAATGTGTGTTAGCACACCTAAGCGCTAGCCGCCGTTTAGTGCTCGTGTGCTTATTAATTTTAATGGCTCAGTACTCTGCCCAGTGAAATGAATATACGTCCAAGCGCTAAAAGCGGTACCGCATTTACCCAACCCTTACATCACTTGTTGCTATATGTTTCTGCTTTCAGCTGCTTTAAAAAGGCACCAAGCTGCCGAAATCGAGCTACAAAAGTAGCTACAAAACGTTTTGAGTTTCAGGCGTTTGGCTTCATGCGTTATGGAGTTAACATGTGAATCATCTCCATAGAGAATTACTGATTTTTTTCTCCCTGAGCGTTTTCGAGCTTCAAGCTACCAAATGCTCAGGTGTGAATGGGGCCTTAAAGTGAATCAAGCGAATAAGTGATGAGGCACTGCTGTGATTCGCTCAGCTCCTGCAAAATTCCTGGGTAGGTAGAACATCAACAGTTGTTTTTGTATGTACAGTAGCTGGTCATAGACCTAAGATGGCACATGGATGGGGTATCCCTTTAAGCTGAATAAGCCGTATTTAAGATTGAAATATATCCAATTACTATAAAAATCGGCAGTTAGACATGATCTACAGCCATATGCGTGTCATCCATGTCCCATATAGCCGGTATATATCAGAACGTTTTTTATGAGTTCTGAATGGACCTGCGCTGATTTATGGGTATCATTAAAACACAGGAAGATTCTGCTCATATTCTGTGATCGTTCTGCAGCTCTCATACCCCCGGGGAATGAAATATCTGACCTATCTGTCAGTCGTATAAACCTACAGAAGCTTCTGTGTTAAAGGTCACACAGTGGACATTACAAGATGGAGTTAGTTCTGTGTGGTTGCCAATTGAGTTCTTGTTTGAAGGCACATAAGGAATTTATCTACTTTTGTATAAAATTAATGGATCCACTTTCAGCAGATCAGAGGTACCCACAGATGGGAGATAATGATTGCTTCATCTGGGTCTGGATTCAGTGATAGTCTATATACAGTTTCAATAAAAAGTACAGTTGTGTCCAAAATTATTCAACCCCCAATGCTGTAAAGGGGTTTAGGGACTATAGTGTACATTTGGAATTGTATTCAGAATCAAATCCTACAAGGACGTTGTAACTACCCAAATGCAACTAAAATGACATCAATTGTTTATGTAATACAGTAGTAAATGGTTCTTATGTGGTTTCTTCATTGCCACAATTATTCAACCCCTTAAAGACTACCACTCTGAAGAACAGAGGTTCATACAGGTGCTTTCCATCAGGTATTGAAAACACCTGTGGATGTCACCGAGCAGCAATCAAGCATAATAAGCACCAATTAGGCAGCTTTAAAATGACTGTGATACTCAGCTCCTTCTAGACATTTACTGGTGTGGTTACAAACATGGTGAAGGCAAGAGAATGGTCCAGGAAGACAAGAGAAGAGGTGATTTCTCTTCACAGGAAGGGCAATGGCTATAAGAAGATTGCAAAGATGTTAAACATACCAAGAGACACCTTAGGAAGCATCATTCGCAAATTCAAGGCAAAGGGCACTGTTGAAACGCTACCTGGTCGTGGCAGAAAGAAGATGCTGACTTCGACTGCTGTGCGCTACCTGAAGCGTAGAGTGGAGAGAAGTCCCCGTGTGACTGCTGAGGAACTGAGAAAAGATTTGTCAGATGTGGGTACAGAAGTTTCAGCCCAGACAATAAGACGCACACTGCGTAATGAAGGCCTCCGTGCCAGAACTCCCAGGCGTACCCCCTTGCTGTCTCCAAAGAATAAGAAGAGTCGACTGCAGTATGCCAAAAGCCATGTGGACAAACCACAAAAGTTGTGGGATAGTGTTCTGTGGACTGATGAAACAAAATTAGAACTGTTTGGGCCCATGGATCAACGCTATGTTTGGAGGAGGAAGAACAAGGCCTATGATGAAAAGAACACCTTGCCTACTGTGAAGCATGGTGGAGGGTCAATCATGCTTTGGGGCTGTTTTGCTTCTGCAGGTACAGGGAAGCTTCAGCGTGTGCAAGGTACCATGAATTCTCTTCAGTACCAGGAGATATTGGATGGAAACGTGATGCAGTCCGTCACACACCTGAGGCTTGGGAGACGTTGGACCTTTCAACAGGACAATGATCCCAAGCATACCTCCAAGTCCACTAGAGCATGGTTGCAGAGGAAAGGCTGGAACATTTTGGAGTGGCCATCGCAGTCACCAGACTTAAATCCGATTGAGAACCTCTGGTGGGACTTAAAGAAAGCAGTTGCAGTGCGCAAGCCTAAGAATGTGACTGAACTGGAGGCCTTTGCCCATGAAGAATGGGCGAAGATACCCGTAGATCGCTGCAAGACACTTGTGTCAAGCTATGCTTCACGTTTAAAAGCTGTTATAACTGTAAAAGGATGCTGTACTAAGTACTAAGATTGAATGTCACTTGGGGGTTGAATAAAACTGATAATGCTGTGAGCACAGAAAAGACATTTGTGGTTATTTCATTATAACTGTTATGTTATATTTGTCTGACCTACAAGTGCCTCTTTAATGTAAATGTAAGCAAGATGACTGAATGATCAAAAGCAATGTCAAACTGGCCAAAACACTCAATTTCAGTGGGGGTTGAATAATTTTGGACACAACTGTATGTGAACCCCTTGGGATTATGTGGAGTTTTGCATGAATTGGGCATAAAACGTGCTCTGAACGTCATCTAAGTCACAACAATAGAAGAACACAGTCTGCTGAACATAATACTACACAAACATTAGATGTTGCCATGGTTTAACTGCACATAACATGTAAACATTCACAGTGCAGGGAGGAAAAAGTATGTGAACCTTTGGACTTAATAACTGGTTGACCCTCATTTGGCAACAATAACCTCAATCAAACGTTTCCTGTATTTGCAGATCAGACCTGCACAAAGATCTGGAGTAATTTTGGACCACTCCTCTTCACAAAACTGTTTCAGTGTAGCAATATTCTTGGGATGTCTGGTGTGAATCGCTCTCTTAAGGTCATGCTACAGCATTTCAATCGGGTTGAGGTCAGGACTCTGACTGGGCCACTCCAGAAGGCGTATTCTGTGCTGTTGCAGACATTGTTTTGTTGAATTACTTGTATGCTTTGGGTCATTGTCCTGTTGCATCACCCATCCTCTGCGGAGCTTCAGTTGGCGGACAGATGGTCAGTTTGTCGGTCAGGCAGAAGGACAGTAAATCTATTTGTTGCAGGGAGGAGGCATTGTTTTCTATTTTTTTTTTTACATCAGAAGAGGCTCACAGGCAATCTTATTATTCAGTCATTTGTTTTGTTATTTTATATTTTTTCCTATTTCAAATTCCATTGTACAGGAGCAGTCTGGTAAGGAGGAGGGGGAGCAATTCTAGGAGTTATCCAGATGCCTTGTATTCACATGTTCAGATAAGTAACAAGCTGACAGTAGCTGCTGCTTCACTGTCCAATCACAGGCTGATCCAGTAACATGCTGAGGGCAGGGAGGTGACCTAGACTGACTGCCTAAATGCAGTGGAGAAAAGTCAGGTCACCAGGCTGGCTGCAGAGTTTGGCAGAACAGCAAGAATAAAAATAATGCATCACACCACTATTCAATAGTATAGATACAATTGTATTCCAGTATGGGTCAAAGATACAATAAAAGGTATAGCCAACACATTTCAGGGGCCCAAAAAGCTAATTATTCAGTCCTTATACATTGTTTCCTTCTGCAACCTGTGATAAAGGGGATGCCGTTGGTCCCCCGAACCATGTTGGCTACTTCTTTTATTGTCCTTTTGACCCTTACTGGCCATAAAATTGTACCTGGACAGTTGAACATTGGTGTTGTGCGTCTCTTCTCCTAAGCTGCCTGCTTAGTAACCAGACCACCCCCACCAAAATCATCACAACACTAATGGATAGCAGCACCAATAGGACAACCTTGTGGGTCCAGTGCAATTTTTCCACTTTCACAATTACAGTCCAGCTGGAAAGTATGACTAGATTTAGAAAAAAAAAAAAAAAAAAATATATATATATATATATATATATATACACTATGTTGGCAAAAGTATTGGGACACCCCTCCAAATCATAGGATTCAGATGTTCCAATCCATGGCCACAGGTGTATACAATCAAGCACCTAGGCATGCAGACTGCTTCTACAAACATTTGTGAAAGAATGGGTTGCTCTCAGGAGCTCAATGAATTCAAGCGTGGTACTGTGATAGGTTGCCACCTGTGCAATAAATAAACAACAGCGACTCAGCCACGAAGTGGTAGGCCACGTAGAAGTCACCAACTGTCTGCAGATTCAATATCTAAAGACCCCCCAAACTTCATGTGGCTTTCAGATTAGCATAACAACAGTGCGTAGAGAGCTTCATGGAATGGCTTAGCAGCTGCATCCAAGCCTTACACCACGAAGTGCAATGTAAAGCGTCAGATGCAGTGGTGAAAACCACGCCGCCACTGGACTGTAGAGCAGTGGAGACATCCCACATGGAAGAAAAATATATTTGAACTATATTTTAAAAAATTCTTCACAAATATATTGACATATATTTGAAATACTACAATTGTGGCCATATTCAATATATTTAAAAATATATTTATTTATATATATATTATGTTGAAATGCGTTTTTATTACAAATTCTATGACAAATATTTAAAAAAATACATTTCAAATATACTGTACGTTTTTAAGAAATACAAATCTAATTTTTGGAATGCATTTACATATATACAGTATTTAAAAATATATATTAAATTGACTTTTTTATATGTTAAAAAAAATCTGAAGAGTATATTTTTAAAAAAAATATGCATTTTTTGCATTGAAATATACAAAGAGAAACAGACCACTATTCAAAATTACTAAAAAAAAATATGAGCATTAATAATGAAATTAGATCCTCCAAAAAAATGATATTGTATACTACAAAATGACCGATGCAAATATAAATGTACCAGTTTTATCTTCATACTTGTCTGGTTTTAATTTTAGCACACTTAGTACATGGCAGGATCACCCTGGCTCACAATGTCGATGAGATATCTGCAAGCCCTATATTGTGTTCCTGAACTGAGCTCTGGCTGTGGGTGTTGTAAATTATTGACCGGGAAGTCACAGCCATTAATCTGTGGCCAGAGGCAGGGCGCATTGATTGCCCTTGCTGCTCATTGTGGTCACACTCTGTATATTAAAGAGGCTGATAAATTAAGTATGGGTGAATCTTTCGTAATACGTTATTTGATTAGCAGCAAGGGTGAGAAACGATGGGTATATCTAATGATTGGGACTGGCTTTTTTCCCTTAACATCCAGATAAGACTAACAGATAATGTTCCCCTGGCTGTGCCAGCGTGATTGTGTCTTTTCCAGGAGAACCCGGCCTGATGTATTCAAAGCCCGATAGATTTTGTTTAATGATGCCGAGCAGGTGAAATTGGTTTGGGAGATGGAAGACGTGAGAGAGAGACAACAGTGTATTGTTTTGGAGAGGCTCTGTGGAGTAAAAGCAAGTGATGATACAGATTTGAGTATGGCCATACATAGGCTAACAATTTAGCCATAATGAGCGCTGGACATGCTCGTTACCCTGCGCAATTTTTTTTAATGCTGCATGACCCTGGTAATCGGCCGCCCTTTCTTCTCATGTGTGTTTTTAACATTGGCCAACTAAGACTGTGGCCTTAGTTGATTTGGGGGACAATGAAACTATTTCTTACCACCTATAGTTGCACATGTCCTTCATGGGAGACCAATGGTCTGCCTATGCATGCTGCTGGGAGATTTGTATGGTGTATGATTGCAGCATCAATGTGATGAAAGTATCACCCCACTTTCTATGGTGAATGGAGAATGCACAATCAACAATCAGACATTTGGAACATTTCTACTTAAGGTGAGTCATTCCAGTGGTCACAAGTGCTCATTTTCATTTAACTACTCCATTCCCAGTTATAGTGGTTGTGAGGGGCTGGCAGTGTGCTGCACATAGCTTCCTGAAAACATCACAGCACCCTGCCTCAGTACTCTTCTTGAGTGCTCAGTCTTGATGCAAGCAGTTGGCTGGCCTTTGGAAGGAGTTCTGCAAATATCAAAATGCCTTGATGGGTGGATATCATTCTGGAGGAGTGGGTGTTCCCAAACAGCTCTCATTTGCATGCAACATCCACATCTGATGCGGAGTCTCCATAACTGCCAAAACTCAAATTCACTGAATGGAGGCGGCAGGTCATGGACAGTAAGGCTGAGGGGGAAGGGCTAGAATATGCAAGAGATATCCAGAGATATCCTCCAACCAGGAAATGAAGCAGGTTCTGATTTGCCTCAGCTTCTAAAGTGAGAATCTCTGTGTGCAGTAAAAAGACCATGTATATCCACCTCTCTGGTAGCCATTTTTCCTTCCTCTTCTCCGTTCCATCACTGCAGTTTCAGAAAATCTCTTCAGTATTTGACAGTTGTGGGAGTGTTTGGATCCCTGGTCAACTACTGAGATCAATGGTTTGATCTGCTGACCCCTACATCACTTCTATGTCTTGTAGTACCATCTGGAGTGTAGCCGGTGCCTAGGAGATCAACATGTCTGGAAGTGTTGTTCTCTGAAGTGTCTTCAACGGGCAGATTCTTGTTAGTGCTGCAGAGATTGGCAGCAGAAGAGCAGATTTTAAAATAATTTGCATGGGAAGTATATTTCAGGTCAACCATTCTTAACAAGGATTCCATGGATGGAACCTTGGGGTTCCATCAGAGTTTTCTAGGAGTTCCTTGAAAGGTGGCTGATCGACCATCCCCATTTGGTATGCCTGCATAGGTCCAGGGCAAATGCCAATTGACGGTCAATGGCAAGAAATAAATTATCATTTTGCTCTATGTAAGATAGGCATTCTGACCACCAATGTATGGGGTATTTTTTCTTCTGGCCCCAATGAATTGCATGGGTTCCTTGAATTGTTTCAAGGGATCCTATGAGATGAAAAGGCTGCTTTAGGTATTCATTTTAGTGTCAGAGTCACATTTATTCAAAGTGGGCCCAAGCCATGCATGGCCTGCACTGAATCCCAGTAGGCTTAGAGCAGGCAAAGAACACTGAGCAAATGTTTCTTGTTGCCTTCTGTGGGATCAGTGTAAGAAACTGACTCAGAATTGCTAACACCAATTGTGACAGACACGAGGACAGTGGCTTCTGAAGGGGGCTAGCCTTCTACCCACTGATCATGGCCCACAGAGAGAGCAGATAATTTTCTACTGATGGACAACAACGTGATGAATGTTGCTGGGCTTTCTCGGCAAATGGAACTATAAGATGCTCCCGGACAGCCCAAGCCGACCCGTGGTGGATCTAGCTGGGTCTGCCGGACTATGGGACAGGGGAGAGCATTGTCATGGACACTGGCTGCAGGGACCTTTTTGCCCACACCTACTGATAACTCTTCCCTGCGGCCAAGAATGGAGATCATGTGGATCGACTATTTAGGTTCACTCTGCCCTACTAATGCACCTCCAGACCAGGTGGAGGTCAGGGAGCTGGTTAGTCTACTTTTGATAGGGGAGTCCCCTCCAAAAGCCCCTGTCTTGATTGGGTCTGTCACAGTGTAGCAGGTGACTAGGAGGTCAACATGTCCGGAAGTGTCCGTCCCTGAATATCAACTCTGCCTTGGCCTTAAGCTGGCCATACATTGCTCAAATTTCTGAATGAGCACAAGCTGTGTGTGGCCCTCTTGGCACCAGGCAGCTTGGAAAAGTAAAATTTTTTACTTTTGTTGAAGGATCCGGGTGGAAAATTGTTGACAGAGCCAGCAGGGAAAATTGGTCCATCAGTGCTGTTTAGTGTAGATGGAGAAATCTATTAGATTTCTCTTGTTCAGCCCAAATGTGTACGTGTATGTCTAGTCTTAGACACCAGAAAAGATTTTCTCTGTTTTTCAGTAATGCCATAATTCAGTGTAAGATTCAGGTTTTCAATATTGTTTGTACTGTATTTTGTGTTGACCAGGGTCAATGTCTACGTTTGAATGTTGTTCTCTCTTTTCATAGGTGGGGTTGGTTGGAGTTTCAGCTGTTGGTCAGATATTTCCAGCTGTTGTTTCAGGACATGTGCTGGCCTTGTGCACGCTCATAAAGCTGTTCCAATACCACCAGCCTCTGTAGGAATTCTGACAATGTATCTCCACCTTCTGCACACATGTAATTCATGTATACCTGTAGGGCTGAGCTTCCACAACGTAGCAGGAAAACAAATCATAAATATTATAAAGGATAGTAACAGACTGAATAAATCTTTTAAAGCGTTTTCTTTTTGTGACAGTATGTGAGAGTGTAGGCATAGGTAGGGGTACGTAGAAACCCTGGCTGCAGCAAATCATTTTCTGCCTGGCTTTTCTTTCATTAAAATTCAGGAAAATAACACAGAATGAACACGCTGCTGCTAATCTGATCCTTAAGCAGTACATACACTATTGGCTGGCCTTTGTGTCACCCACTTTCCTTATCTGCCTTCTCAGTATTTATTTTTTACAGACATTTATAAAGCATAGACAATTTTATGAAGCATTTTACATTTTTGATATTATTAATATTAATATAATACAGGATTTGTATAGTGCTAACAGTTTGTGCAGCATTTTACAGGGCAGACAGTACAGTTACAATACAATTCAATACAAGCGGAATCAGGGCCTTGTTCATTAGAGCTCACAATCTAAAAATTGTACATTTATTTGGTGGGTGCAGCGTGGTGCTGCGGCAGTGAACACACAGAGTCCTGGATAACTCAGTCAGTGGTGAATAGGCCCGAACTGGAGACAGTGCCTGTCAAGGGGAGCGGAGTGTGGCCTGGCTGGTCCAACCCAAAGGGCGCTTGCTCCGATGTAGATGCAGGCCCCACTGTTTCCCTCCTCCTCTGGAACCTCTCCCTGCTGCAAGTGCTGTTTTTGGCAGACGGGTATGCTGTTCCTTCAATGTTCCTACACTAGCCAACTCGCAACTGCTCACCAAAAGGTGCATAAAAAGACTCTTCATGACCCAAGATGGCTGCCAGGGTCACATGGATCTAATGTAGCCAACCATAATGCTGCCCAGGGGACCAAGGGAATCATAAAGAAACACAATTTCCTCCTCCAGCTGCACTGCCATTCCAGAAGAGCTCCACCTGCAGTGGAGAATGTAGACTGTACCTGCCTACACATTTACATCTGTCCCTGCTGTCAAGGAGCTCACAATCTAAGGTACCTATCTCACATGCCTACATACATGTATTTTATTTATTACAGGTACTTATATAGTGCTGTCAATTTATGCAGTGCTTTATATATATGTAAGGTATCACCGCGAACATCAGATAAAGAGCAATAATTCTAGCACCAGACCACCTGTGTAAATCTAAAGTGGTAACCTGTAAAGGCTTTTAGATTGTCGCCTATGGAGATTTTACGAAGTCACAGTTTTGTGCCATTCCAGTGGCTAAATGGTTAGCACTTCCACCTGGCAGTACTAGGGTCATTGGTTTGAATCCCAACCACAGCACCACCTGCCTGGAGTTTGCATGTTCTCCCTATGTCTGCGTGGGTTTACTCCAAGTACTCCAGTTTCCTCCTAAACTCCAAAGACATGCTGGTAGGTAAATTGGCCCTAGTGTATGTATGTATGAATGTAAGTTAGGAACCTTAGACTGTACACTTCTTGAGGGATAGGGACTGATATGAATATACAAGATATATGTAAAGCACTGCATAAATTGACAGCACTACATAAGTACCTGTAATAAATTAAAAAGATAAATAAATAAATGTACTAAAGCCAACTAGCCTGTGAGAGTGAACCCAAAAGATACCCATTCAAGTACAAGACGAATATGGAAACTCTATACGGATGGTGCCCTGGCTGGGATCTGAATGGAGAACCCTAGTGCTGCAAGGCAGAAGTGCTAACCACCAAGCTTCTGCACTGTTCCAAGTATCTGCTGTGTCTTGCTGCAAATCTCATTTCTCTCCACTACAATTTCATTATGCTGTGTCATTGGAAGCATGGCAGGCATTTTTGGGGGGTAAAGGGGCAATCTGAGTAACTATATCCCTAACAGCCCTCATGCTTCCTAGAATCCCATCCTCTAATGCTGCCTAATGCATGGCTCTCCAGATCTCCAGATCCTCATAAGGGTTCATATTGATGGGCGTTGTTTTCCTGCATTGGATTTGCGCCTGAATCCCAAGTCTGAAGATTCTGATTTACTGTAATGTTGTAATATAAATGATGTCCATGGGCTGCCTGTGACCTGCTTTGTGATTCTGCGAACGCAGCAGGTCCTATTGAGATCAGTTCATATTGCAGGAAAAGCAGGTCAAATGGAGCCTTTGCTTTGTTTTGTGTTTGAGCTCATATGTTTGAGCAGCGCTGCATTCGAATGCAAAGGACAGCATTCAACAACAATGGTGTCTACTAGGGGTTAATATGTGGTTTAAATGACAGCCATCGCACACTGGCTTCTGATTGATTAATGCAGGCAGTCAGTTGGATGCAAGGAGGTTATACCACTACATCTGGGTTTTTATACACACACATACATATACAGTATGCATGTATGGATTGCTTGGGTTGTTACTGATATATGGAGAAAATGGAATGTCAATAGTACCTTTAGAAATATATTTACTGAGAAAAATGGTGCTGTGTTCAATACTTATTTTATCTGCTGTATGTATGTATATATATATATATATATATATATACATACACACACACACTGAGTTGTTTTTATGGTGCTCTAGTGCTACCACACATTTCAGGCATAGGGTCTCTTTTATCATTTTTTGCTCGGGGACCCATTTTAGCCCTGGACAAAGGCAGATGTCTATTGATTGACAGGTGGCAGAGCAGAGACTATGGCCTGGTTTACACCAATGTGTTTTTCAGTGCTTTTTTGCAGAAACGCAGTCCATTTAACATGGTTTCCTATGGGACATGTTCACATCTATGCTTTTTTGAGCCGCTGCATTTTTGGAACGGGTCAGGGACTTTTTGTAAACGAAAAATGTTGTGTTTTTGGTTCAATAGACTTCGATGGAGACACTGCAGAAGACGCATGTAGTGCATTTTTTATGTGTTTTTATGCGTTTTGTATTACGTGTTTTTAATCTTTCCAGCAACAAGTTGGACCCCCAAAAAATGCAAAATGCATTAAAAAAGCATCAAAAACAGACAAGGAAAAAAATACAAAAAGCACTGATAAATGGATAAAATGGATACTGCATTGGTGTGAACCAGGCCACTAATGACTGAACATACATCTTTGTGATGTGAAGGTGATCCAGTGCGTTTCCCATAATTACATAATCATAATTACACAATCACATAAATAATGTTCCTATATTTGATTCCAGCTAATAATGGAGCTCTTTCTTCCTTTGGAAATTACAGATATTGCCTTGGTTTTGCTATTTTTGTAAATTTTCAGTTCAGTAATGATGTACAGTCGCCTATAGAATCACCGGCTTCAGAATTATCCTCGACTAGAATTAATGATCTTGCCAAGTATACGCTGACTAGATACAAATATACCAGCTCGTATTTTGTTCAATGGGAGCAAAATGTGTCACTTTCTACCATACATTTACAATAGGAATGCAGAGAAAGGAAAATGATCTTTGTGTTTGGCTCAGCGTATATCTATGTGTATTAGGCTCAGCCCACATCTATGTGTATTCTATTGTGCATTCTATGCTTAAAGGTAAAAAACCTTCTCTGTGCAGCATCCCATCAGCCCCCCCTAATACTCACCTAAGCCCCTTCTCAATCCAGAGATGTGCGCTGGAGTCTCAGCTATCCCAGGACTCCCTCTCATACCTTAGGTTGTACGCCCCTTGAGGGTTAGGGACTGATGTGAATGTACAATATATATGTAAAGCGCTGCGTAAATTGACGGCGCTATATAAGTATCTGAAATAAAGAAAAAAATGAATAAAATTGGCTGAGACAGCAGCGGGAGCCATTGCTGTCAATTACAGCCAGTGAGCCCATGAGAAGATAGAGGGGGTGGGGCCAAGCCATGGCTGTGCGTGTGACTGGACAAATGGAGCAGCGGGTGCCCCCATAGCAAACTGCTTGCTGTGGGGGCACCCAACAGGAGGAAGGGGCCAGGAATGCTGACGGGGTACCCGAGAATAGGCAAATCCGGACAGCTCTGTGCAAAACCAATACACAGAGCAGGTAAGTATAGACATGTTTGTTATTTAAAAAAATGTAAGCCTTTAGAATCACTTTAAACTAGAAGTTCGGTCAAATCCTAATTATACATAAACCTGCTCCCACCCCCATTCTAAGCCTATTCTAACTACCCTATGAAAGAAAAGATGTCCATACTTACCTATACTGAGGACACTCATGATCTCTCCAGTGGCCGGCTTCAATGAACAGGAGGGATCACCCAACAACGGCTGGATGGTGATGTCACCCACTAACTAAGGGACATCTATTGTCGGCTGTTCTTCCTCTACACTGAAGCCGGTGCTGGGAGCCGATCATGTAACTGGACTGGAGCGCCCTCATTATAGGTGAGTATAGACATCTTTCCTCTACAGGGTAGTTAGAATAGACTTAGAATTGGATTGGGAGCAGGTTTAAGTATAGTTAGGATTTGATTAGACTTCCACTTTAAGCTCAGCTCCCATTGAAATGTCATATTTTTATTGCTGTGTCCCTGTTGGGGGGATTCCTCTCCTATTTGTCCTGATGGCCATTGTGACTGTGTGCATGTAGACATGAAGTGGATGAAAAGAGTGCAGGAGATCAGCCAAACTGAGCTACCAAAAAGGATTAAAAAAAAGTGTAAACAGTATTGTATGGAAGAAAAGAGAACAATTATTATTAACACGCAGTGTTTTATCAAACTAAATGTCATCCAGATAGGGATTAGACCAGCTCTGAATACCTACTTAAAAACATCCACAAAGAAATAAAAATGGGATATTATTTAATTTGTCAGGAAGATTAAAGTAGATTAGAAATGAATTAGTTAGCATTCTAATATACAGCCTGCAAACGACAAAGTGATCATAGCAAAGGTGGCTATGAAAGTATATATACCCAATCACTATAATATTGAACTATTGGAGAGGTAAGTACTGTGGACTGTTTTACAGAAAAAAAAGGTAACTGTCTTCGATGCATAGTGCTTCAGCAAACTAGATGTCATCCAGTTGGGGTTTCCATCTACTTTAAACTGAGATTTGATTAATCAGTCCAGTTTGCACAGGAATATGTCCAGCATCAAAATATTGGGAATTCTCCCTATTTGAAGAGGAACATGCCCAGGGACAAATCCTCCTACCCAAAAGCTATCTCTGAAGATCTGGAAAATGTCCCCAATTGAAACAGGAACATGCCCAAGGACAAACCCTCTAACCTGAAGACTACCCCTGGTAATCTGACATATTACCAGATTTTGTCCCTGGAAATGTTCCAGTTCAATTTGGAGGAACTCTTCCAGATTACCAGGAATAGTCTTGGGTTTTGTGTTGGAATTTGTGCTTAGACATGTTCCTGTTAAAACTGGGGGAAATTTTCCAGATTTTCAGGGATAGTATTTGAGTTGGAGAATTTGTCCCTGGGCATGTTCCTCGTCAAATAGAATTCCTCTAACTTTCAAGGGATAGCCTTGAAATTTACACAGGTACATTTCCAGGAACAAAATCTTTGAACCTGGAGGCTATCCCTTGAAAGTTAGAGGAATCCTATCTATTTGACGAGGAACATGCCCAGGGACAAATTCTATAACTCAAATACTATCCCTGAAAATCTGGAAAATTTCCTCAAGTTTTAACAGGAACATGTCTAAGCACATATCCCTCAACCCAAAGACTATTCCTGATAATTTGGAAGAGTTCCTCCAGTTTGAACAGGAACATTTCCAGGGACAAAATCTTCTAATCTGGAGACCATCCCTGGATATCCAGAAGAATTCTCCCAATTCTGAACAGGAACATTTCCAGGAACAAAATCTTTGAACCTGGAGAATATCCCTCTATTTGATGTTGAACATGCCCAGGGACAAATTTTCCAACTCAAATACTATCCCTGAAAATCTGGAAAATTTCCCCCAATTTGAACAGGGAAATGTCCAAGCACATATCCCCCAACCCGAAGACTATCCCTGATAATCTGGAAGAATTCCTCCAATTTGAACAGGAGCATTTACAGGGAAAAATATTCTCAGCCTGGAGACCATTCCTAGAAATCCAGATTTCCCCCAATTTGCACAGAAACATGTCCAGGGACAAATATTCTAATCTTCGGGAGACCATCCCTGGAAATCAGGAAGGATTCCCCCCCCCAGACATGGCTTTCCCAAACTTGTGTGTTGCGGAAGGCGGCCGCCCTGCCTGCTCTGACAGTATTGTTCCTGGGCTCATTCCTTATGTATGTCACATCACAGCACTATCCTCCATATCCCCCTCCTCCCGTCCTCTCCTCCTCCCCCACCACCCTACTCCAGCCTCCCCCATCTGCAAATCTCTGCTTTCCCTTTTCTTCTACATGTGCACATTCACAGAGGTGATGGCAACTTTGAAAGTGCTGCTTTTTCCAGGACAAGTTCTGTCTGCACCAGAGAACACCAGACCAGCACCCTCCACTGCTCTGGGATTTTTTGTCTGAACACATCCTTTAAGTAAATTGTTAGAAGGAGGGAAGCCGGGCTGCGAGATGTTCCTGTGGTTACCTTGGTAGCGTGTATCTCCTGAGTGCTGGATGGAGGGTGACATTTCTACTGGGGGGGCTCTATAGATGATGGACTCAGGGAACACCGGCCTCTCATATCAAGGTAAGGACCCCCATCTTCCTGGAGCCCCCATACTGCCACTGCTGCTGCATCTCCTCTTTATCTGACGGATGGGAAGTAGAAAGAAATGTCTCTGGAAATGTCAGTTCACTGTGACTTTACTATGTATCATTCCAGGAGTTCTGTTTTGTCATTGTATTGGACCCAGTATTTATAATCATGGATTGTGTATGGAGGGGTGACCCGGGTCACAGCTCTGTCTATGGAGTTCCATCTATATATGTGTCCTCCTTTCATCTGAAACCAATATTCTAGTTCTTGGATGGCAATGCTTGTTTATAGATATACATTATGTATACAACGTGTGAGGCTTTATATATCATTTATGTGTGTGTGTGTAGAAAAAAAAATTATATATTTATTTATTTGTATTGTATACATATGTGTGTGTGCATTATGTGTTTGTAAATATATATGTGTGTGTATTTATTTATATTTCTCTATATTTCGTGTTTGATTTGTTGAGAAACATTCTATCCTTTGCCATTTATTTGTAAGCAATTTTAATTGGTCTGATCTTTCTATCTATCCTTTATCTATTTCTCTCTCTCTCTCTTTTGCAGTATCTATCTATCTATCTATCTATCTATCTATCTATCTATCTATCTATCTATCCCCCCCCCCCCATCCTCACTGTTTCTGTTTCATTCTCTCTTACTCTCTCTCTCTTTCACTTTATCTCTCTCTTTCTATCTCACAGTCTCTCATTCATTTACTCTATCTTCCTCTCTTTTTCATTCTTTCTTTCTTTCTTTCTTTCTTTCTTTCCTTCTTTCCTTCTTTCTTTCTTTCCTTTTTCTCTTTTTCATTTTTTCTCTCTGTTTCTCTTTCATTCTCTCTTTCACTTTCTATCTATCTATCTATCTATCTATCTATCTATCTATCTAGCTAGCTATCCTTTCTCTCTCCCTCCCTCTCTGTCTCTGTCTCTCTCTGTCTCTCTCTCTCTCTCTCTCTCTCTCTCTCTCTCTCTCTCTCTCTCTCTCTTTATCTATCTCTCTTTCTATCTCACAGTCTCTCTCTCTCTTTCTTTCTTTCTTTCTTTCTTTCTTTCTTTCTTTCTTTCTTTCTTTCTTTTTCTTTCTTTCTTTCTTTCTTTCTTTCTTTCTCATTCTTTCTCTCTGTTTCTTTCATTCTCTCTTTATCTATCTAT